>NW_006442207.1:10519028-10524995 GCF_000325575.1 Pteropus alecto | reverse complement strand
ATTATCTCCAGGTTAACCAGCCATAGTTTTTATATTGCTTCTTGGATAAATGGATGAAAAGTAATTCCAACTCATATCACCATCTTTATTAATTTCCCGTGACTGCTGTAATAAATTATCAACAGTTGGGTGGCTAAAAGAACAGAAATATATTCTTGCACAGTTCTGGAGGTCAGAGTCCAAGATCAAAATGTCAGTAGATCAAAATCTCATGCACTAGAGGAGAATTTATTCTATATTTATTCCATCTTCTGGTGGCTCCAGGTATTTCTTGGCTTGTGGCCTCATAAATCCAATCTTTACTTCTGTCTTCACATGGCCTTCTCCTCTCTTCATTGCCTCTGTGTTTGCATGGCCTTCTAACCTCTGCATGTTTCTCTTCTTTATATCGCTTATAAAGATATTGTCATTGGATTTAGGGCTCACCCTGATAATCTAGGATGATTTTGTCTGGAGATCCTTAACTTACTTACAAATCAAAGACTTTTTCTAAATAAGGTTTCATTCCTTGGTTACAGGAGATATCTCTTTGATGAGCCACTATTATTCCAGTATACCATCTTAATCACTCTCTTTTCTGTGACCCTTAAACTTTGGGAACTGTGAACCCCTTTGAAAATCTGATAAAATATATGTAATTTTTCCATAGATAAATACACATGCCAATAAATACATATTTTAATTTAAAATTTCAGGAGATTCAAAGTCCATTGCCACCACCAAAGCCTATACATGTACTGTATATTGAAATATTTAATCTATATCATTCTCGAATGGTGACATCCAAAAACAACTGCAATTTTTTTTGTGATTTAGTTAATGTAAAGTAGACCAAAATATTGCTTCTTTGTTTTAGATAATATACCAAATTCTGTACTAATTAATGCATTCTAAGATAACCTTAAATATTTTTGGTCTCTCTGAAGTGTATACTTATATTAATCACAGTGTATATGTAAACTCTTCAGCTGCTATTATTTATTATTATTGTTGTTGTTGTTATTATTATTATTATTATTATTATTATTATTTAACCTGAGCTTCACCAAGTCTCATTTCTTTTACCTAATACTTATTTAGTTCCTGTTTTGTCACATCTTATTAAATTCAGCCTGTCTCTCATTCTGTCAAAAACTTTTTGGTTCCTGATTCTGCCGTCAAGTATATTGACTGTTTCTTCCAGCTTTGTGTCATCAGAAAATGTGATTTCCAATGATGACCATTATTTTCACGTCTTCAAGTCATTAATAAAAATGATGAACAAGAAAGAGCAGACAGCAGAACCTTGCAGCTGACTACTCACACCCTCCTTCCTGGTTGATTTTAATGCCTTAATTAGGTACTGTTCAGCCACACAATTTTACTAGTGCCTGGCTCATATTTTTTCATTTTTTTCTTCAAGACTGCTGTGGCAGAACATGTCAGAATCCTTGCTGATTGGTAAATTATGTGCCTCATATTTCTCTCTTCTGTCTGCCTAGTAATCCTTTCATAGAAGGGATGGGATTAATCTGACATAATGTATTTAATGATCCATGAAATAACTGTAAACTATTTGGAGTAGGCAGAAGTGTTTGGTTTAGCATCACTAATGTCCTGCTGCTCAAAGTACTCCAATCAAGGAAGACTTACCAGAGGAGGTGACATTTGGATGTGGTAGGATTTGGATAGGCTGAATACAAAGAGAAGAAGACATTCATCAGGGTCTCCTCCCATTTTTTTTCTTAATGATCTTTCAACGTAACTCTGTTCTCTTCAAACAATTATACATTTTTTTTAAGTTAGAGATAACAGTTTCATTAAAGATTTAAATGGACTTACTTATGACATCTCAATGAAATGAACCCAAACTAAAATATAGAAATACCTTAGTGGGGACCTTTCATGAATATATTGGATTTGCAGACCACTGGATCTAGCAAGAATGAAAGAGAACAGAGAGAACCAGGGGAGACACTTACATTCACTCTACTCCACACAATCCAGGATATTCAGCCCCAAGGCTTCTTACGCATTAGCCGGTGATTCGATCTTTCCTTCATAGTCTGTTTAAACTTCTTTTAGATAAAGCTCTAAAAAGTTTTATTTAATGTTTAACCAATAGAACATGAAGAGTCATTTCCTGAGGTGGATTTTGAATTGTATGGGCTACACAACAATTCTATTTCTTTCCCCATTTTACAATTGTAGTCAGCTCCCACCCCCTGCCAAATCATCCCCATCTTTCAGATGGCAGAAGGAAATGTCTCTTGAAGAGAGTTAGTCTCTTGATGTCACCACAGAGTATCTGAACCTATAGAGAGGAGAATCCAGGTCTAGGAACGTGATTAAGTCTTAATGAAATGGAAGCCATCCAATTCCTTGAAAGACTTCAGTTGATTTACGTTCTCAGTGTGATCGGTTTCCCCTTTACGTCCACTGTGATAGATGTCTTGCATTGTAATCACAAGACATGCCTCCCAAGTGCAGTATGGATGATCAATCTATTTTTCTAGAAATGATTGATTACTCATATTTATAGGGCTATCAACTGTTGGGCTTTGAAAAGGTCAGTATTGATTATCTAAGTCATGCAGATGGCATACTTTTTTACTATACATAAATACTAATTTCTTTGATGAGACACCTGTGATTTTTCAGGAAAGAGGAAAGGAGGATTGTATTCATGTGACTTAAGCAATGAGAATTTCAACTAAAACACATTTAGATTTAGTCAGAATTTTGGAATTGGCAGGGTCATGCTTTAGATTAGCTAGCCTCCCACCACATACACATATGCAATCTACTTTGCAGATGAGGAAATCGAGTCCCTGTCAGTGGACATCAGTAAATAAAATACTAGTGTATATAATTAAAGGGAAACAAGGCCCTATATCAAATATGAACAACAGCTATATCCGGGTGGAGGAATTGGGAATATTGGGTGAATTTTTTTCTTTCTCCATACCTTCCTATATTTTAAATGCTTCCTCTAAAGCACATATATTACTTTTTGTAATAAAAAATTGTTTTAAACCCACTATGAATGCCATGCCAACAGTCTGGGTTATGTAGACAGTGGACTTTGTCCTCAATGGCCTTCAAAGAACTTACTTTGGAAGAACCGGTAAAGTCCAGGCTCTAATTCAGTCCTCCATCCTCCCAGTCTTTGTGCACTAGTGACTGACCATGAGGCTTTCTTTGCTTGTCTTTTCCATCCCTCCCCTAAACACAGAGTTTTTGGCCACTTCAGCCTCCGCTCTGAATGGCAGTTGGTGAAGGTGGATTACAAATCTATCTTCAGCCGGCACTGCACCAAGGAAGACTATCAGACCTGGCACCTGCTCAATCAGGTACACTACACGATGGGGGGCTGCTAACTTCTAGGAGGAGGAGCTACCGCAAACCCTGTTCATCATATCTGGGCCTTCCTATTTGGAGGAGGAAGGTCTTGGGCCATCTGAGGGTAACGGTGGATTTGGGGGGAGGATTGAATCCCACACACCTAGATCCAGTAGGAGTAGATGGCATTTGGAATCATTTTGCACCCTGGTATCCTGATCTCATTGAAGTCCCTGAGAAGTGGGGGGAAGAGGTGACAGTGATAACCTGGGGGTTTAGCTCTATCCCTGGAGAAATAAGCCCAGACAGTTAGGACCCTCCAGTGGTTCTATCATTTTACTTTCCCATGGAGAGGAGAGAGCATTTCTCAGGCCAGCCTGAAGTGGGGGCCCTGAAAACATTGGGAACAGGACCACTGAGAAAGGGTGAGGGCTGGGGGTTAGGGCCTTTAGCAATGGCAGATATTTATTGATACTCAATATAGACAGGCTTCTGTGTTCTTCAGAACCACCGGGTCCTTGTAATTTGTACCAACTTTTTGCCCTTTTCTAGAAATAAAGACTTGGTCATGGTCATCTATCATTGAGAGGGAACTTTGGGGTCAACTTCAGTTTTACTCTGAAGATGCTTTGAAAAATATGCCAGATGTGGAATCGTTTCCATTAGAATTTCTGCTGAAGCCGTTTGGGCAATTGCCTGGTGGAGTGAAGATGATTGGAATCCTTGCATTCCCTATGGAGATGGGGATGTTTTTCTACCTCTCTCACTATGGAATTTCTTTTTAAGGGGGAGCCTTGCGTCATGGGAGAAAGGAAAATATTCAAGAAACGCAAGCCAGGAGCTCAGTGTGCCCTGGGCCGAGACTCCTCAGAGACAGTGGTCTCAGAACCCTGTGTCTGTGCCGACTGGGATTTTGAGTGGTAAGTCCCTTGGCACCTCATTGTCAATTTCGGCTAGACATTTACCTGTTTAGGGGATGAGGTTGAAGATGGAGTTAGGGGAGGAGCTACTGGCCTGTGGGCCCTACTGCCCCAGTTCCTAGGCCAGATGTGAAGTCTGCAACCCTGTAGGATGGACAGGAAGAGGCATCTTCACAGGGAAGATCTTTATTCAGCCAAAGCAGCATGTCCAAGGAGACTTCTTATCTCAGTTAACAGCTCTATTGGAAAGTACCAGAGAGGTCGGGCTGGACACTGACAGAATTCAGAGAGCTACTGCCTTAGACAAAAACCTCCAGACAAGTTTATTCACATCGTGTACTTTTCCATTTGAATTCTCATCATCATTTCTTTTTTCTTTTTTTCCTCTTTCCAATGACAATCTCAAAGAACAAAGTGAAATCTTACCTATTAGCCAATGATTCACAAATTTCCAAATATTTATCTCCAGGCTTGATCTCCCTCTCCTCTCTCATGGAGACATTTGCTTTCATCTATCTACTTAGCATCCATCTCCCCTTGAATTACTAATAAGGATTTCAAACTTAATGTGGCCAAAGCAGCTTCTTGAATCACCAATAATGGAAGCAGTTTTTTGACTCTTCTTAAATCCCCACCCCAACTCAGTTTTCCCAGCCTCAGTAAACCACAGACATTCATTCAGTTACTTAAGTTGAAATCCCAGGAGAACTTGATTTTTTCCTTTCCTTCACCCTCAAGACTAAGCCATCTTCAAATTCTTGCAGATCTCTACCTTCAAAAGACATTCTAACTCAAAGCCCCTCTACCCATGTCACTGCCATCTGGATTCCTCCAACAATTTACTGACTCTCTCTACTTCCAACCTTGTCACCCTAAAATCTATCCCCCTCACAGCAACCAAAATTATATTTTAAAAACTAGAATCAGAACTTATCACTCCTATGTTTAAAACACTCCAATGGCCTCCTCTCTCCCTTAAAATATAAGCCAATCTTCTTTCTTGGCTTGTTTCATTGTAGATGATTTGGCCTGCTGCTACTATTGTGCCTTAATTTCTTACTATTCTTCCCTTGTCACCATTTTGCAGCCACATTACCATCTTCTGTACCTTAATTAATCCAGGTTCATTCCTAGCAGAGGATTCAGCATGTGCTATGATTTCTTCCAAATCTCAGCATGGCTGGCACCTTTGGATCACTCATGTCTCATTTAAAAATATCAGCTCCTCAGAAATGCCTTCTGAGACCACCTAATTGCACCTATACCCTGACGCTCTCTAGAACATCAGTCTATTGTATTGTCTTCTTAGCGTTAATCACCATATGGAATGATCGTGTATTTTGATCACTTCGTTATCACCTGTGTTTCCCAAGTAGAACGGAATTGCTGTGAGTGGAGGAGTTTTTGATCGTCTTCATTGTTGCACCCTCAGTGTCTAGCCAGTAGTCAGCATTAAATAGTTGTCTCACGTTTTTGAATGTTGTTCTGGGAATGGGTACGTATTACTCTGATCCCAGCTGGATAAATTCTTTCTCTGCATCACAGTCAAAATTTGAAGTTCAGTTTAGATATTTTCATAAGCCATTCCAGGTTCATGGACAAAGGTAAGGGCTCAGGCATGGGTCTACAAACAGGGAAAAAACAGGACAATGACAATTGCATTTGGGCTTTTCTGGTGCTGAATAACTGAAATAAGTCTAGATGGGCACAGAACACCTACCCTTTC
>NW_006442207.1:10500646-10518411 GCF_000325575.1 Pteropus alecto | reverse complement strand
TCTTTCCACTCTCATTGCATCCAACCTGTTTCTTAAGCTTGGTTTGTGCTGGGAGTCATCTTTGTTTCTCACTCGCTGCTAGGACTGTCATTGGCAACCGTAAGCCAGCCAGATGACTGTGACGGCTTCCTACCGGCTCTTCGTCCCTGAATGCATGGCCTTAGAAAGCCTGACCTCAGTGGGAATCATTTTATTTAAATGGGATGTGCTAAGTGGAATTTCAATTTGAATGGCAGGGTCCTATCTGAGGCAATTTTGACCCTTTAGAAACAAAAGATATTTTTCATGCTTGGGAAGAATAATTTTCAATTATTAATCACAATTTAACAAAATAGTCATAGCAATGTATAGAGTAGGCCACTCAGAATTACGGTGCATGGCATATTGATGTCACCCTAAATATTCAAAATATGAGGATCAGGCTTCTTTGTGTCCTTCTGCATATTGACTCCTGTCTTGGCATATGTCATGCTACATTTTCTCTTGTGTCTCTCTGAGTCCTGATAGTCCCTCTCCCATTGTTGGGAAACCTCATAATTGGGGAAGAATAAGAATCATAACAAAAATATTTTTTTTCCTTCAGCAATTCCATTAACATTTACCAGTCTGGAAAAAAACTCCCAGCTCTGAATTTCATAGTTTTTGACCTTGGGAAAATTTCTTAATCTCTATGATTTCATCTCCTCAACTGTAAAATGTAAATACATAAGATGTATCTATGTATCTCATTGGTTCCTAGAGAGGCATAAATGAATTTATATCTATATCATTAAGGTGGTTAAGGCATTTATCCTACTGGTGTAGGTATCCATATGGTAGCTATTATCAATCATGTACCCTAGGGTTAAGTGGGCCCCATGGCATTTTTGGCAAGTAAACCAGAGTTTATACATTCAAATCATCACTATCTTCAAAGTTGTACCTTTGTTCCAATATTGGTGGCATTGCTTAAAATATTTCTGAATTCTTCTTTGGAACTGCTGTCAGAATGCATCTATAGGTAAAGCAGGGGCTGCAGGGGAGTCCGTGCAAGGTGTTCTGTGGTTCTTACACTTGCATTGCTAGAGGTACCACCTGGACTCGATACTTTGTAATGTCTCAGCATCATTACTGTGACATTTTAATGAGAAGAAAATGAGCATCTGGAATGTAAGTTACTTGACCAAAGTCACATAACTGGGAGTGAAAGAGCTGGGTTCAAGTGCAAGTCTAGATAAATACCCTGCTTTCTCCTCTACATCATGGCTTTTCTCAAGAAATCAACCAAGTCTTTGTTATTTTAGATTCACTTTATGTTTCAGAAGAAATAGGGTCTCCAAGTTTATTCTAAAATTAAAACTAGATGACCTAAGTTAACTGCTGTTGATGAGTTCAATATAAAATGTTCTATGAACTCTAAAACAGTTATAAACAAAGTAGTTTTGACTATTGGTACTGAGATTGTAATAGATGCGTGGTGTTTAAGAAGAATTTGTAGAATTTGCGGGGGGATGTTTGTTTGTCTTTCTATAGCCAACCATACTTCATATTAAAAAGAAGATAGAATAGAACCACTTGAGTCTGGAGTCGGAAAAACAGGTACACAAGGCTGGATTCTAGGTTGCTGGTCATAATCTGAGAACAAGAACAAAATAATCATGTGGCCTAAGAAGTATTTTTTGTGCTACCTTTGAATATGGAATAGGCAGTTTGATTTCTGAAAATTGTTGGATTTTTTACAGCGATTTTTGTGGACGACAGGACTGAGTATTTAAAATGATCTGTTTTTAAGTCGACTTCAATAAGCACAGCTATCAGTTAAAAATATAACTTTTCCATCACATATAGTTTATCTATCTGTTTTTAATGCTCATGCTGGAAAGCAGTATATAGCAAGTTTCATAGCCTTGTTTTCTTCCCAGTGGTCCTTCCTACCAGGAAGTGCTATTAGCTAAGAAATCTGAAACTGCCAGCTCTGGTTATATAAGCAATTATCATGCATATTGTGCTTAGTTTTTTCCCTCAGCCATACCAGGTCGTAGCCATTTGAATGGTCCAGGCAACTTTTAGGTCTCAGAGACAGCAGAGAGAGGTTGTAACCTAGTTTAACTTGATTGGAGGGAGGAGGGTAGAGACTTGAGAGGATCATCAAATATCTTAATTTTGGTGGAAAAGTTAAGGAGTGCAGCCTGGATTCACAAAAGCAGGGCATTATCCACCTGTATCCCTCCCCTGCTCTAAGAGGGAAGGTTTTACAGATTCTCAGAAGTGTTTATTTGTGGAAAACCATTGGCCTTCACAACTTTCACCTTTCCATCCAGAACAGATGTTAGTCATGTTTGATTTTGCATAAATAATGATATTTCTATTTGATAGCCTTGTAAATCCCCCAGCTTCATGCTTACTCTAGAGAGCCACTTTGCGGCAACCTCCACCATGGCACTGATGAAGGGCCAGGAACAAATCCTCCCTAAGAATTAAGTTTGTCAGAGACCAGCAGAAAAGGATGGATCTTGATATTATCATGCTAAGCGAAATAAGACAGACAGGAAAGTTGAGAACCATATGATTTCACTTATATGTGGGATATAAAACTGAAAACAACAAACGGACAAGACAAACAGAGACTGATAGACATGGACAACAGTTTAGTGGTCACCAGAGAGAGAATGGGGAGGGGGGAGGTAGATAAGGATAAAGGGGCCAAATGTATGATGACGGAAAGAAATTTGACTTTGGGTGATGAATGCATAATGCAATATACAAATGACATATGATTGTATTGTACACTTGAAACCTATATAATTTTATTAACCAATGTCACCCCAATAAATTTAATAAAAAATAAATTAAAATAAAATTAAAAAGGAGAAGGTAACATAAAGGGCCTGCTTTAAAGTCATATGAGGGCTCCTAGAAATGAATCGCCCTCTGTGACACCCAAATACTTACTTGTTCAATGAGAAACTGGGTTGGACCAGAAGTTATTCCTAGTAGTTCTCTTTTCTTACTCACTCAACCAACCATTTACTCATCAATAACTTTTGTGAGCACCTACTATGTGCCAAGTTTTTTAGATGGATTATTTTACTTAATCTTCTCAAACAGCTCCTGGAACAAGTCTTATTACAGGCATTTTATAGATGGAGGAATAGAGACACAGAGAAATAACTCACTTAAAATAATAATGTTATGATTCCAGAGTCCTAAGTCTTAGCATGTCTTACTGTCTACCATGTTTAGTATGGTTCCAGATCCACAGAGCTAGTTTATCAAGTGGTAATATAGAAGATAAAGTGCAAGAAATTTTAGGGTGCCACAGTACATAAATTCAGGTGTCTGAAATCCATTCAACCCTTAGTATTCTGCATATAGAGCCTAATCAAGCATTTTTTTTTTCTGTAGATTAGGCATTGCAGAAAAGTCAAAGATATAAACCAGAATTATTGAATTCACAGAAGGCATAACAGCAAGTAATAAAAAGTAAAATCAAATGCTTAATTTTATGATCCAGAACTATGCTGTTCAGTTATAGTGGGCACTAGGCACATGTGGTTATTGGCATTAAAATTAAATAAAATTAAACATTCAGTTCTGCATTTTCACTAGCCACATTTCAAGTGTTGGGTCACGTCATGTGGCTACCATATTGTATAGTACACATAGAAAATATTTCCATTATCATAGAAAGTTCTACTGGACAGCACTGGTAGCTGCTAAAAATGATCAGGACAAAGAAAGCTCTGAGCATGGAGGACTAGAGTAACGATGACAGGCCTCCTGCAGGAGCTGGTGATGGGGTCGTGAACACTTGTTGCCGAGTTAGGTGCAAGGAAAACGGGCAGGACAACGCTTCAGGGGAAGTAGGCACTTGACAAGGTCATTGATGAGTAGAGGGATAAGGGCAGATGAGGGGTTAGAAAAGAAGAAATATTTGAGGGAAGATGGTCGGGTTTTTCAAACAATTTATGAAATAGTTTGGATGTACTTATCTTTCTCTATGGCTGTATTTAGGCTTATGCCTTAGCCAAATGATGATGTTATTATTCTATTGTTTTTGTTGTTTTTGTCGTGGTTGCTTCTGTTTGTTGAGTTTTTACTCTGTGCCTACCAAAACCCCCTATCTGCTTAATCCCAAACCCAGTATGCTGGGCTGTCTCCAAAAAAGGGGCAGACGTATCTGTGGGACACTAATCCTGCGATCTCTACTACCAAACAGGAGAACGGAGGAACTGGGGATCAAGGAGGCTGTGATGGAGTTGCGCACAGTCTGACAGTAGCATTGCCCCTGCAGCTGGGCCAGCGGAGACCATGAATTCTTGGCAGGCTCCAAGCATCAGAATATCATTCCTGGGGACCAGGGGTCCCTTCCCTACTGGTGATTAAATGGGTGCCTTTGAGACTGTACTAATGCTGAAAGAGGGGCCAAAGTCTTGAATACCACCTCCTTATGTCACTGTCACATATGTACAATCTTTAACGAGTCATTTCTCCTCTTTTTGCTTCTCCTTCTTAATCTACCAACTGAGGGATCGGATCCTGGGAATACACGTGTCTTTTCCTGTTCTGACATGAAGAAGACTTTTGATTTCTGAAGCTGTCCTGTCTATTCCTTCTTTAGATTGTCTAAGGCTGGATCCCTGGATCCTTGGATGGGATTTATACATACAGGTTCCTAGAAATGGGCAAGTTTTCCCCTAAACTTTTAGAAGTTCTAAATTCTTTTAAGAACTTCTTGGAAGAGGTGACATTTCTTGGAAGAAATTGCTTGTGTGTTTGTGGATGCTGTGACAGCATATTTCCCTGAGGCAAATTAAACTTTTGGTACCTTCTTTCCAAACTTCACAATTTAACAAGAAAACACCTTTCCCCCAGGAAGCTGGAGCAGCAGCTGCAACAGCTTGTTTGTCTAAATCATGCAAAATCCAGAGCTGGGAGGGAGCTTGGGCAGTATGAGAGATTTTAATATACATTTAGCAGAAGTTAATGAAGAAGTCCATAGCTTGGGGGCAGCCAGCTATATTTCCATTAATGTTATTAAATATTAACGAGGTTCCTTTTCTCTTTGGGGCAAAGCACCATGCTTGCTTGATGCCTTTTTTTAAATTACTGTATCACTAACAGGTAGCAGAGCTGAACAGAAATGCTAAAGATGGTTACATTTAGCAAAGAGCATTAAGGCACTTCTCTCCCTCCCAAAGCTGCTTAAGAGAGCTTCCTTCCTTCAAAGATTACTAAATTTCTTAAGGTTAGCAGGACATTCAACAGATTTATTTCACAAAGCAGTCAGAGAATTTTCTAGAAGTAATATAGACACAGCACAGCCTCAGTGTTTCTACAGATAAACAATGCTTAGAAATCAGATAGTCAGTGGTGTGCTAGTAAATATTTATCTACTGGCTCTCTGGGAGCAAACAAATAAATAAATAAGCCCCGGTTAGCAGCATTTGCTGATTGCTGTAAATATTCCCACCATGGCCGATTTCAAGCTACCAACAGGACCTTAATGAATTCAGAACCAGGAAGCAATGTGTGGTGGCTCAACATTACATGGTGTTTCTAGTGTACAGAGACACAGATGTAAATAACCTCAAGAGCATAGATAATATAATATTATAGAATAACATTTTTATACAATAGATGTTATATATAAAAATGTGTAATAAAATGAGGAATTTTTATGTTTGGGTATTTATTAATTTTTCAATCTAATTTTAATTGAAATTTTATATACTTTAATTTTTAATAATGGTTGTGTTTACCAGCCATTAAATAGCTGGAGAAATTCTTGGAATTTTAGGTCAGTTCTCATGGGATGTTATAAGCAGGCACAACATCAAGTCCCTGTGAAGTCTCAGTTCGGGAGGTCTCCAACCTTTGATCGGGAGGCATGGCAAAAGATTTGCCTGTCAGACATGTCCCTTTCTCCTTTTCTTTTAGTTGTATTTAAATATGGCCATATCAAAGTGGGTCTTGCGTTCCATCTTTCCATGTAGCAATTTGCAGTGACTTTAGGTCACACTCACTCCACAGTCATCTGTTGAGCACTTGGGATGCTATCTGTGGTCCACACTGGCAAGTCAACTGTGGGCTCACAGGAACCCTGCAGAGACAGACTGAATGCAGTGGTGTAATTTAGTGTGATCATTTTTAAATGTAATTGGAGTATCCATTCACCCAGTAAATATTTATTCGATACCTTCAATGTCATTCTAGACTCATATTGTCAAACAAAACCAATAGAGGTCTCAGGTCATTTATAGCCTCAGTGTTTCCAACATGCTTTGAACACAAAAAATTTTTCTAGAGAATCATGTATGGTCTCATCTGGCCTAGAAATTGAAGAAGAATATGTAGGAGGCTACCAAATACAGAAAAGGGTAGAGTGTTTCAAGCCCAGGGCATAACACATATGAAGACAAAGAGGGTTGAAAGGTTGACCTGAAATGTTCAGATGTGAGTTTGGTGTGGAGGAAGACGGTGAGAACTTTGGGTGGGGTCAGACTGGGAAGATAATTTATAAAATCTCACTAATCAGTTAGTACTTCTTTATGGCATTGCTTCACACTATATTATACTGTGTTCTGTTTCATACTTTATTATTCTGTTCTTTTGTTGGATATGAGGCATGTTGTATCCCTATCTTCAAAAGCCTGAAAACTCCTTGAGGATGGGGGCCATGTACTTCTTGCACAGGACAGGGCACACATTGAGTGATAAAGAAATGTGGAATTAAACTTTTATTCCTATCTCCTGTTCATTACTATCCTAGTTACATACATAGGCAATTGGCCTCTAATTTCATTGGACTTTCCTTAAATCTTGGCCCAAAGAATATGAGAGCAGAAAAAGAAAGGAAGGGTGGGTCTGGAGAGAATGATTTCCTTTGCTCTTCTATGTTTCAACAGTCAGTGGATCAGTATTCAATGTCCAGGTTGTGCTGCACAGTCTGTGGGTTTCAGGAAATCCTTTAGATGCTTCACTTAGAAGCATGACTTCTCCTGCCAAGCGGAGCCACTCTCAGTGACCTCTGGTTGGTTCCAGAGCAAAAATATTTTGTTGCTCTTTTTCTATCCTTTCAATTACATATCTGGGAGTCTATGAAACTCCAAGAAGTAAGGAAACATCATTTAGATTTCAGATGGGGACTTTCTCTCCTACACTGGTTTGTACTTTCCCATTTTGCAATGGGGAGGAAAGGAGAAAGGAACCTGACTTTCTTTCTTCATTTTATTATGGCTAGGCTTTTAGAAAAACATGGAGAAGAGACTACAGTTTAAGATTTGTTTTGTTTTGTTTGTTTAACAGGGGACCTATGTTATATGTAATTGGGAAAAGTTCGAATGGCTATATGGGTATATGTGAATGGAAATGTATATATGTATTTGACAGAGAATTTGCAGGAAAAATGAAAATAAAATCTATGAAATCAGTTTTGAAATAACACGTGGAATCTTAACACAAAAACGAATTTCGACCTTTCAAATCATCATCTTCTTAGTTATTTCAGTAATTTCACTGTGGTCCAAAATATAATTTTAAACCTGTAGCACCCTTCGCACTCACCCCAAGCCAGTGTTCCTGCCACATTATGTATATCCATACCTTTTTTAAACCTAGAATCTCCATTTGATAATCCACTATTTCTTCTATAGACTGGACTTCAAATGACTTGGGATTATTTCTGTTCTTAAAATTAATTCTCAAAGTATAAATAGTTTCCCTCACAGGGAATATTTTAAAGAATGTGTTGTAGCTTTTTGGATTGCTATAGGGATGTGTTTCTGTTTGTGTGTGTCTCTGGGTATTTTAGCATTTGTGCAATTTCATTTTCTGGACAGTGACTATGGCTACGAGAGGCATGGAGAGAGCCAGTGTGTCCCTGCTTTCTGGTACAATCCAGCATCCCCATCAAAGGACTGCAGCCTTGGCCAAAGCTACCTTAACAGCACTGGGTAAGTACAACATTCGAAGGACCCCACTTACTTTTTTTCATTTTCCCTAAATTGGGATCAAAGGGAGCATCGCTATTGAAGTAGGATGGAGTGCAGATAGAGTTTGTTTATGGGATGTCTGAGGATAGCTGAGGAATTATTTAGCTGATATTAGTCTCTTTGGGAACATCAGAAGAGATTTCTAGTTACCCAATTTCAATGTCTTTTGCCATTTGACAGAGTATAGCTATTGTTTTGGTCAGGCCTTTTCTTCTAGAAAGAGATACCACCTTATTTCTTGGGCCCCCGAGGAAAATAAAGTGATATGCAGATATTAAAATGCCCTCTAATGATAGATTAATTGAAGCTCTCATAGACTAATGCCAAAAACTTAAAATGAAAATTCAAAAGTTTCATCCTAAGAACTCCTAGAATAAGGTCAAAGCACACTTTCTATAACTGTCAAATTATTTGTGATTCTCTCATTGTTCACTTATTAAATTCTCACTTGGATGCTTGAAAAAATTTCTTTGAGATTTGTTGTCTCTCTCTTTCCTTGGCTACTTCCATGGCCTGGAACAGGATTGAAAAGTGGCTGACAGGTCTGACACAGCATTTTTTCAAATTTTAATGGGCTATAATTCTCCTGGGGATCTTGTTAAAATGCAGCTTCTGATTTAGGAGACCTGGGTGGGATTGAGATTTTTCTTTTCTAAGAAGCTTCCACATGGGATTGACATTGCTGGTACCAGGACTAATCTGTGAGTATCCAGAGACTAAGTTGTCCTGGACTCCAGTGTCACCTCTTCTAACGGACCTTCTGCCATCTCATCACACAAATTATTCCTCATCTCAGTGCTTGTACTTAACCTGGCTGTAAAATAATGATAGTTTTACCCAACTGATGTTTATAGAGGGAAAAAAAGAAAAAAACACGATGGAAGAGATATTTTGAGTGGACTGAGCTGCTGTGAAAAACAAAACTTTTTTCAGCCAAATATTTAGTTCTAAGTCCGAGCTGGGGCTTAAGCACTTTTGATGTCATTTTATTGTAGGTGTCTGGTTTAGGGATTTAAGTTATTCAAGCTATAGATCCAGAAGCATGAACAGAAAGAGATGTGATATCAGAGAATAAAGTGTGATGAAGTTTGAAGAAGGGGAATATAATAGGCAGAAGTGATCAGCTAGACTACTAAATTTCCAGTCACAGCATACCTTGGGCATAATTGGAAGAGAATTTCATTAGGATATCTCATATAATCATTTGACATGTGTAAGTGAACCCAATATTACACAGCTTAGATATACCAAAACCCCAAATAGCCAACCAAATCAAGCAGGGAGATGAAAGAGGAAGACTATTCATTTTTTTTTTTCCAAAGCATTAACCACATATGTCTACACATACTTCTAGGTTGCTTAAATGTTGCATTAGCCTATGCATCATAAGTAATTATGAATCATAAGTAAAAACTAAATACCTTGTGAATGACTGAAGGCCATCAAGACAGTATAAATTGATTACAAAAGTTTGATTATGTAGACCAGTGCTGATCAAAAGAGCCCACATGTGTAATTTAAAATTTTTAAATTTTCTAGTAGCCTTATAAAGGTAAAGAAAATGTGAAATTAATTTTAATAATGTATTTTATTTAACCCAATATGTCATTGCATGCCATTTCAACATGTAACACTAACCACATTTTAGGTGCTCAGTAGCCACAGGTGGAAAGTGGCTGGCATATTCAACAACACAGTTCTCGACCCATCAGGATCTTAGCTGGCAATTAAAATTGATGTACATTTATAAGAAGATATATTGTAAGTCTATCTGAGACAATAACTACATGTGTTTGCTCATCATCCTCCTGGATGGAGAGTACAGCTGGTGGTTCAGCCGTGTTGTAGGGGCTGGGGGAAGGAGAAATGTTGGGTATAGTGGAGGACCAATATCACACATAAAGAATTTAGTTTCATCTGCTTTCAGGGCCACCAGAAGAAAGCAATGTAGATGGATTGGTAAATTACTCCTCATATACACAGTAGAGGAAGACATGATGTGATGATGATGTTGATGATGATGATGATGATGATGGTGGTGGTGGTGGTGGTGATGATGGTGGTGGTGCATTTATTTTATGTGATTTTACCAGAATGTTGATTTTATGCACCTTACAGATAGTGCTATGCCTGGACATAATGCCTATCATGCGGGTCAGGGCTGTGGGCAAGCTCTTGGTTTGATTTTCTGTGCGGGGGTCGGTGGTCAGGGGAGAAGACATGGCATCACTGTGCACAAAGATGCCCTTGTCCTAGGAGGTCAAAGAACTCTCTAGGAGGTTTTCCTTCCTAAGGCAATTAGGCCTCACCTGGGTTGAATAGGAGTTTCAAACTTGTCCTTCTAATCTGGCACTTATGTTGAGTGGGAAATGAGATATTAACAGAGAGAGAAAATATGCCATAAAATATCCCAGTGGCTCCAGAGTCAGGACTGTTAGGTATTAAGATATGGAATGATGTCCTGGGGTTGGAGAGAAGACAGGTAGCGGCTTCCTGATTAATCAGAGTTAGAAGTTTCATCCTCCAGTGGCTTTCTGGTACAGAGAAAGCTGGAGGTGGCCTTGGGAACTAGAAACAAGCCTCTGTCTCAGAGCGAAGCCTCTGCTTTTCTTGCTTCCCTAGTCCAGTGGGTCTGCCTCCTCCTGTCTTGTGTGTGAGTCAGATATGGATTTTTCTTGGCTGATTTTGACACTGATCCGATCCGTGGCATGCCAGGTAGGATCAATAATAATGCTTAAAGAGCTTCTCTTCCTGAGATGAAGGGGTGGATGTTCCTGAGCATTTGTTTAGCTTCCTAAACGTCTGTCTTCTTTGAGTCTCAGTTTTTAGGAGCAGCTGTGCAAAATATCTGTCTTGCTTTTGCTCCCTTGCATTCTCTTTCTAACATACACATGTATATACACACAAAACACGAAACACACCACTAACAACTGTCAATACTCCTTAGGTATCGGCGGATTGTGTCCAACAACTGCACAGACGGACTGAGGGAGAAGTACACCGCCAAGGCCCAGATGTGCCCTGGAAAGGCCCCTCGGGGCCTCCACGTGGTGACGACTGATGGACGCCTGGTGGCAGAACAGGGGCACAATGCGACCTTTATCATTCTCATGGAGGAGGTAGGTGCTGGCCAGGGTCTGTGAGAGCAAACTCACAAGCAGGCCATTTCTTGTTCTCTGAGATGGGAAAAAATATATATATCATGTATTGTAGTCCCTGCACCAAAGTCAATGTTGAAAAGCTGAGACTTCTGGGAGAAGATAGGAGAGAAAGAGGGCTCGGGGTGTTTGGAGACCTGCTTCCCTTCATCTCGCGATACCGACTCAGGCTGCAGTGGCGCCCGCTTGTCTCTGGGCAGAACAGATCTGGATGTATTCTTTGAGGTTCCCCTTTAGGCTCTGCTTTGTTGAAGGAATGTTTATCACCATAAGACCATATACTATAAACTTTGCCAGAAGAAGGAAATTCAGATTTATCTGTTGCTTTCAGAAGCCTCTTTTGCTTTATTCTAACCCTTAACCCTACTGATTAAAAAGCCCAAAAGCTTTCAAAGGGTCTTGAAATTATAAGTGTGAGGGTGGGGGAAGATTATTGAAATCCTTTCGACTTATCTTTATGAAGACTATTGCTTTTCCATCAGCTAACTGCTCCATTAGTTCACTTTTTAGTGTCTTCTACAATCTGGGCAGTAAAATCGGACTGCGTTCATTTAAAACAGGATAGAAATGGCTCTGCTGTATGCTTCTTACTCGCTATATGAGCTGTTTTATCTCTTCCCAAACCAGGGAGGTTTTCAGTCACTCCTTGCTGAGGTTGTGGGGCAAAAAGGCTAGCCTGATTTACAAAGCCCTCCAAATTTATATGCAAATTGTTCTGTGCTCTTATGATCTTGGAAAGAAACCAAAGCAGGTCAGGAGATTTTTTTCCCAAGTGTGAATACTTTAGAAACTTTTAAAGCCAGACCTACACTGGACAGGATGATGAAGCTTCCTTATCCTGGGCTGACAGATTCTTCAGCCCTCACCTACACTAGGCACTTGAATTAAAAAACTCTAAGATTCAGAGAAGGTCATTATCACATTTCCACTAGGGAGTTTCCAGGACCAGTGATATAAAAATCTTCTCTTGAATGGATATGAAGAGCCACGATCTTATCCATTTGAATTGCCTCCAGTTCATTTCCACTTTAATTTATATTCATAAACTCAAAGGTAATTGACATTGTATGTGGGGCAAGGGAGCACCTATCGATATTTCACTCACATCTAGGTCGCCACAGGGGAAAAGACCGAAAGTGAGACTATGATCAATGCACATTCACTGGGCAGGATAGGCTCCTAATTCCAAAATGATGTGTTTCTCTTTTTCCTTCATCAACCGTCTTTGTATATAAACAGAGATCCAACTCTTCTTCTTCATCTCATATCTTCGTTTTGTGGTCAAGTTCAATTGCATTTATCCAAAATGTTGGTCCAGTAGAGTGGGGTGGGGGGAGAACAAAGAAAGGTGGGGTTCAGCACTGGCCTTTAAGAAGCTGAGCATTAGAAGGCAGCACCCAGGGGGACTTTGGCCTTCTAAGAGGCAGAGATATCTGTGAGCTGGGAGGGTCAGAAGAGGCTTCAAGGAAGAGGGGATTATTAGGTATATTAAGGAAGTCCAAGGTCAACAGAGCATAGATGTAATCTTGGCTGGTATGCAGACTTCACCTGTTGAATGGGAATAATTATCCTACCCCAGAGTTATTTTGAAGATGGTATTATATTTGTTAAATGATTAGCGTAATGTTTGGAACATAATCATAAACACTAAAAAAAAAGAACAATTATAATTATATTATTATAATAGTTGAGGACATTAGTATTGAAACCAGACTTCCTGGGTTCAAAACTTGGCTCTTATACTACTGGCTGTATGACTTTGTCTAATTACTTTATTTTTGTCCCTATTTGTAAAACGGTGACAGTAATATCTTTTCCATTACAGAGTTGCAAGGAAATTAAATGCTGGTAACCTAAAGGAAACTATAAGTGTTAGCTGTTGCTATTATTGCTTTTGTTGTTATTATGACACAGGAGAGGAATGATTAAACCATGCCTGAGGGGCCAGAGAAGCCCTTGGCTCTCCCACTTCAGAGATTCATAGAGCCTCTGCTTTACCCGCTCGCCAATGTCACACCAACTCAGGCTGTTTGAGCTTGGGCATACAGGGACAGTGGTCCATAGGGCCAGCCTCTATAGTGTCCAGTGGATATCAGATAGGAGTCTGATGATTGTGTTGAGGGTGTTTCAGCCCCCTGGGGCAGACTTTAGGTCCTCGGAGGGTGATGCTGAAGACGCAGAAGGACGCGTCAGATAGCGGTCAGACTGGACCATGTAAATGGCCCCAGGCCAACTGCTGTCCCCTCTGGCAGGGTGATCTTCAGAGGACAAACATCCAGCTTGACTTTGGTGACGGTATTGCGGTGTCCTATGCTAACTTCAGCCCCATCGAGGACGGCATCAAGCACGTGTACAAGAGTGCGGGGATCTTCCAGGTGACGGCCTATGCGGAGAATAACCTGGGCTCAGACACAGCTGTCCTCTTCCTGCACGTGGTTTGTAAGTAGTATGAGCCATCCCTTTTCTTACTTTCTTCCCAGTTGACAACTCTATCTGTCCAGACTTCCTGGGACTCAGAGCTGAGACTGGATTTGGTGTGACTACTGCCCTAAATGATCACTCAAACTAAAAAATTGAGACATATGCTCAGTTTTTCCAGAAGTCCCTAACACTGATGTAGATTGACTATTTTGAAAGTTTGGATAACATGTTACCAATTGGCCCCTCCATTTCAACTGTATTCTGTTCTGATGTGTGTGCATGCAGATACACATTGAGGTGAAAGTCCCTTTTGGTTTTCTCTGTTGGAAGAGCCAAAGAATGATTGAAAAAAACACACTTTTAGAGTTTTTTAAATGTAGAACCGAACATACTAAAGATCTTAATTCTTACATCTAAGGGTGCTGCAATTTCATTCCTGTTGCAAACATTCTAAGAACTCTCTAAAATGTTTTGCTGTCCTCGGATGTATTTCATTGCTATTAGCTATTGATTGGCATAAACCAAAACAACAGCTGAAGTTCTGAATATTTTGTTTGCACTGGATACATTTTATGTATTTGCTATCCTGGGACTTGACTCACACACACAAAAATAAGACTTAAATATTATGATTTTAGAATGTTGGGTCAAGGAAATGTTGTTATGAGGCTGGTATTGGTTTCCTAAGCCTCTATCAGTGACACTCATGGTTCTAAGGACTTTCATGGTTCTCATGTTATACTCAACAGTGTTTTCTGAAGGGATGAGGGGAATATGCTACATATGGTGACAATGATATGTTTTATAAGAGTCTAAGTGAATACAAGGATTATCTTTCCTATTAACAACTCAGTGATGATATAAACTCTACTGTATAAACAACCCACACTTAAGAGGTCCCTGGCAAACAGTAGCTAATCTCCTAGCATTCCAGTCACAATAGTAGCACAAGAACCAGCAATGATAGGGGAAGTGCGTGGGACAAACTTGGATTATAGAGCAGTCATATCTCTAAAGATGGCAGGCTACGTGGCCATAAGATTTATTATTTCATCTCTCAATCTTCTCAATTTAAAATTTTAAAGTGGCTTAATTCTAACTGGAACTTTGCCTCACAGAGCTCTTATAACAATAGATAGGAAACAAACGAAACACCGAATCATTCACTAATTTATTCATCAAATATTTGTTGAGTTCTTACTATACAGAAGGCACTGTGCTAGGCACTAAGAAGGCAGCGATACAGATGTGGCCCTGCCCTCGCAGAGTTTACATTCTAGTGGGGAATGTAAAGAAATGGGCCGCCAATGGCCCATGTGGTGATAGCCACACCATGCCAACTATAATCATTCTATGCCGGAAGCCGCCGGTCAGAAACCCAAATGCGTGGTGTGCAGAGTGTTCATAGCCACACCATGCCAACTATAATCATTCTATGCCAGAAGCCACTGGTCAGAAACCCAAACCCAAATGCATGGTGTGCAGAGTGTTTGTGAGCCCAGCATTCAGAGCCAGGGAGACCTGCATTTGAATTCTTATCATATGCCTTTGCTAAATGTCTCATATCAGTCAACTTTCTTAGTCTTTACAAACCTCCGATTCCTCATCTTTCATACTTTGATTATAGGGAAGCCGTAAGGATCAGTTTGGATTATGTGTGTGTGTCAGGGACTCCCATGATGACCCCCAGTTCTGGTGATTTACTAGGACTCACAGGGTTCAGCCTCTCATTTGTACTCACGACTATGATTTATTTACGGTGAAAGGAGACAAAATGAGGTCATCAAAGGGAAGAGGCCCATGGATGAAGTCTAGAGGAAAGCGGACACAAGCTTCTCAGAGTTCTGTCCCCATGGTGTGCACAGGACATGCTTATTCCTCCAGCAATGAGTCGTAGGAACATGTATGAAGGGCTATCTTGTTGGAGACTCCGTGCCCACAGTTTTTATTGGGTTCTAAACAAGTAGACATCCTCTGCCTAATATAGCAAATGTCTAGACTCCCAGAGGGAGGCAGGTGTTCAGAATAAACCATTTTGTTGGCAAAAAAATAAAATAAAATAAAAACAAAACAGTGCAGACTGAATGAACCACTCTTTAATTGTTGACTAGAAACACTCCCAGAGCCAAGTTCACAGATGCTAGTCAAGGGCCAATCTTGCACACAGATCTTTCAAAAGATGGCAATTTCAGGTCTGTGTTAACATTTTCCTGCATATTCTGCAAATAGCATTTAGCACCCAGTTTGGCACATGGCAGATGTTACCTTCTGTAGGAATCAGAGTTGACCATTGAGCAGCACAGGGGTTGAGGTGCCAGCCCCACTGCACAGTCAAAAATCCCCGTATAACTGGACTCTCTAAAAACTGAACTCCTAATAGCCTACTGTTGACTAGAAGCCTTACTGATAATATAAATAGTTGATTAACACATATTTTGTATATTATATGTATTATATACTGTATTCTTACAATAAAAAGTAAGAGAAAATAAAACGTTATCAAGAGAATCATAAGGAAGAGAAAATACATTTACAATACTCCGCATATTTATTAAAAAAGATCTACGTGTCAGTGGACCCACACAGTTCAAACCCATGTTGTTCAGGGTCAAGTGTACTAAGTATTTCCTATTAACACTCTGCCTGACACTTCTGCTGCATTTAAAAATGAAGACAAAGAAACACTTACTTTTTTCTATTCCAAGGAACTTCCCCATCCATGTTTCTAGTTCTGATGAGAGTGGGCCTTGAGTGCAGGATGCTAAGACTGATGTGTCTTAGTGACAAAAAGCACAGCAGCAACGAACAGGTTTATCCTGTGGGTTATGCCCATGAAGGAGGAAATGTTCCTTGAATCTTTTATCGTGCTCATAATTCCCTCCAAATCAATCATGGCTGCATTTACCAGACAGTTATTATAGCGGAAACTGCGCTTGGCCTCACCTTGGGCCATTAGCTAACAAAAGTAGTTGTTAGCGATCCATAATAACCAATCTCGCACAGATTATTAGATTTTTTATCAAAAAGAGCACTATTTGACAGTGAGGATTTTAGGATTTTGCCATGTTCTCTTTTGAGTCCTTTTAGCTCTCTTCTCCCTGATCCATGGTCTATCTCTAGGTTGAAGCCTGAAGCTTCTGGCTGAGGCTATTTGCCTTAAAAAGCTACTACATATTGTTGTCCCTTAAGATTATATTTACCTGGAGACCTAGTCTTGAAGTTGGAATAAATGTGATCATGTTTGATGATGTTCCAATTCATGGAAGCCCCGTCCCTTCTGAGTTTGCATGAGTTTAGAGAGAAGGAGATCTCCTTTTATCTTCTTGTCCATCAAAGTACCTGGTAATGTAAGTTGCAAATTCATGCTGAGAAGAATTTGCAGGAACTCCGGCCTTAGTGGCCCCATCTGCTCACTGTGGAAAAGCCCAGGGTTTCTATGAGCTGGCCAGGAAAATGGGCTTCAGGATATTCTCCCATGAGAACAGAAACATTGACTCTGAAGGTAAAAGGGACCCCTGTCCCAGCAGAGAAAGCATGAGGGCTCTGCATCTGGGCCTGGAGAAAGACTCGGAGGTAACATTGACTCTGAAGGTAAAAGGGACCCCTGTCCCTGCATCTTGGCCTGGAGAAAGACTCGGAGGCGTTAATGTAAAGAACAGATTTCTCATCTCCTTCCCTGGACCTGTGCCGGCCAGGGCCTCCTCCCTGCTGTCTCATGCTCTTCCCCATCAATCAGTAAAACACAAACAACAAATGGAGATAAATCAGATTAACTCCTAAAAATGAGTCCGTAAAGCAGTGAAAGTAGCAGTGTATTCTCAAAATTTGTATTTTTTTTTTTTTTTACTCTCACCGGTGATGGTGATGAGTCCATAAAGCAGTGCAAATAGCCAGTGTTTTCTCAAACTTTGTATTTTTTTTTTTTTTTTTTACTTTCATCAATGATGGGACCATATAAAAATAACTGAACAGACTTCCTTATTGAAAATAATTAAGCTCTAGCCAATTTATTTTCTGGAAGCAATCTTGAGGTGCCATATGTCTGCGGTTGGGTCAGAGAGCTGTAGTCAGAGAGTATTTTCAGGCTGTAGATACACGGGTTCTTAAGACTCATTGACTGTTCAGAAAAGTACAACCTGGACAGTGGCAAGCAGGCCTGGTTTGTGTTCTCACCCAAACATCAGTCTGTGTCCAAACAACTTCTCCCGATATA
>NW_006442207.1:10485179-10500632 GCF_000325575.1 Pteropus alecto | reverse complement strand
ATAGACTATGCCCTGTGAGAACCAGAAGAATGCCTACTGTCCTTAGAGGGAAGATTGCCAGTGACACACAGAAGCGGTGATGTTATCGGGTGATGGTGGTGGGGGTAGGAATAGCGCCAACCCATAACTAAGTGTATGGTGCTTTTAACAGCCACACTTCACTTTCATGTTCTTATTTCTATTAGAAAGGCAGGGTAAGTGTTGTCCCTTATTCTTAGGACAGAGTAAGTCTGTTCAGGGTCGAGGCTCTGTAAGATGGAAAAAAAAATCATATAGCTCATTTAAATCAAAGCAAAAACGAGAAGCAGCCATCTGTTTTCATTTCGTTTCTTCAGTTTAAACTGAGCTGTCTTCAAAATGACCAAGGATGTAAAGCAAAGGCTGGATGTCCCACCTATGAGAACTCAAGACCCCCAGACTAAAGAGATATCCTTGCTGCAGTGTGACCTTTAGTCATTTTCACTCATCAAACTATCACAGGGAAACCCGGAAAATGTGCTCTTAGTGTGAACAGCTAATTAGAAAATTTTAATTGGATTCGATTAAGTAGGAATGATATAAGGAAAGGAAAGGAGGAGGAAGGAAGGAAAAGAGAGAAAATGTAAAAGAATGGAGGAAGAGAAGAAAGAGGCAGGAAGGAAGGATTAAAAGAAAGAGAGAAAATCCCAGAGAGTTAAAGATAACATGTCTACCCCACAAACGCAACCCTGACATATTAATATTTTCCATTAGCATTTTCATCTTCTCATTTTATTTTGGAAATTAATTAAGTTAAAATCTTTACTCGCTATGCATAGAGTGTGTTCCTATATGTTCTCTTGCTACTTTAGAATTTGATGCTGTTTATATCAGTTTTCTGAAGAAAAAAAAAGGAATATTTGCTTACCTTTTTACAAACAGCTTTTTTATTATTTGGGAATCTGGCATTTGTTTCTCAGTGGAGAGAGATGCACTTTTCCTTTTTTATAAAACAGCCTTGCCAGCTCCTGAATGGCACCCACTGAGTATTGCCGTGACAGGCACAATGGCCGGTGGTTGAAGAGGATGGAACCAATTAACAACTGAGGATAATGGAAGAGCTTTCCATACAATGCATTGACCCCAAGTCACTATGCAGGCTAGTTGTCAGAAATGAAAGAGACTGCTATTTATTCTTCTATTTATTGGCTAAGTGTCTAGAAAACTAGCTTTGCCCTTGAATCAGAGTTTTATATGCATTTGTGGTTTGGCTCACCAGATGTGAATTAAGTTTAAATGTCACTCAAACAATCTGAAGCCCGATTTGATTTCCCTATTAACATGCTACTTCATTTCAAGTACACACACGCGCACACACACCTCAGCATTGGTGAGTTTATAATCCTTGTTTTATTATAGGTGAAGGTAATAGGGGTTAAGATTAAGAATCTGGGGGTGTGATAAAGTTTGATTGTTTATTCCAGAAATTTAAACACTGACATTGTTTTCCTTGGTTCTGTAGGTCCTGTGGAGCATGTTCATCTCCGAGTTCCATTTGTCGCTATAAGAAATAAGGAGGTCAACATCAGTGCAGTCGTGTGGCCCAGTCAGCTGGGGACCCTTACCTATTTCTGGTGGTTCGGCAATAGCACAAAGGTCTGGCCCTTTCTGCTTGTTGCCTTATTAGATCTGTACTGAATGCTCCTAGGCTCCAGCCTGTGTTGATGTTGGAGACACTGGGGGTGTAGGCAAGAGGATATATTTAATGAAGCTATGACTCCCCATAATTGAATACAACATACCTCCCTGCACCACATTCATTTTTATAATAAATATTCAAATAGTCCTAAGGAAGAAAGAGTACTTTGAGAAACGACACAAATCTGGTTGTTCTTGCTCTTATGATCAATTTTTTTAAAACTTCCTTTGCAACATCTGTTTTAATCCTGGCCTTTCCACTCCCTAGCTAAATAATATGCAGAAAGTCACTTAGTATCTCTGAAATTAAATAATCCCATCTGCAAAATGTGAATTGATATATAAATGTAAGCTGTGAAAATCAAATGGGACAATGCATGTAAAGAATACCTTTTGAGACCTACTAGGTGTTCTACGAAGGCCAGAGTTCATTCAGGCATGACACTGATTTTGTCAAGTCTCAAAGAAAGGAACAAAAGGGGACAAACTCTGGATTTGGCAGATAGTCCCCGCTCCCAGCCCATAGTGATGGTGACACATGTGTCAAGAATGACCATACTTGTATAATAGAAACTGAACGCAGTTAAGCTGAGGGTCCCCGAATTTGGGGGCTTAATGTTCTTCTCTGTTCCTGTTTTTGTCTTTGCATTTTCCTTGGTCATTCTTGATGTGATTGGTATTGCTCATCTTAGGGAGACCTTTAATTTTTTTAATAATTTAAGAAGGCTATCTGTCAGACTTGGAAATGCCGAATACCTAAATATGAGGTAATAAATATTCAGTTACTGGTATAGCACTTGCTTTAAAACCTGAACGGAACAATGCTGGTTTTGTTTGCTTATTTCAAGATGACAAAAGAGAATTTCAGGCCCTGCACGATAAGAGTGAGAGATCCTTCATCGCCGCTCTTTTTCAGGGAGATGGCATGGTGTGATGGAGAGAATATGGGCCTAGGGGTCAGGGAGGCACGAGTTAGGTTTCCAGCACTGTTACATGCTGGCTGTGTGAGCTCAATCAAGACGTTTGACCTAAAATTGAATTCACTCAACTGCAGACCGAAAAGAATATATCATCTTGATTATTGTGAAAACTAAGTAAGATGATATGCATTTTCCCGGCACGTACTAGGTACTCGCAAAAATGGATACTTTTTATTTTGTCCTAAAAACTGGGAGTTAGGATGGATTGATAAAAGATAAACTAGATTCATGGACCCTTTTCTGTTTGCATCATCCATGCTATAAACTTTCAGATCCATTTCTTGGCATAGGCTACTGATGCTTGTGCTTTTCTGGGATTATTACTCATCAAGGCAATGGATAGGGAAGTTATTAATAAGATCCCCATTTGGTATATTAAAGAAGTGAAGCTCCCTGTGTGAGGTGAGCACCTCAGGGTCAAACAGCTGGTTAATTGTGGAGTCAGACCTGAAACCCTGGTCTCCTAACTTCTACTTGTCATGT
Source organism: Pteropus alecto (assembly GCF_000325575.1). Taxonomy (NCBI): domain Eukaryota; kingdom Metazoa; phylum Chordata; class Mammalia; order Chiroptera; family Pteropodidae; genus Pteropus; species Pteropus alecto. The sequence goes on along the minus strand of NW_006442207.1, from coordinate 10,497,513 downwards.
ACCACCCTCCAGCCCCAGGATGCTTTGGCTGCATCACTCTTGTCACCTCCATGTTACAGATCCTCAAATTCCGCTTTAAAAGCCAACAGGCATACATGGTGACGGAAAAAGAGAAACTCATTTGTGGGGAGAAAGTGAGAAAGAGAAGGATTTTAAGTCCATTTCTCCTCTGACGATGTGAGGTTTTGGCTGTTAGTGCTCACTTACCCATGACCTTTACTGAGAATCTATTGTGTGCAAGGCGAGGGCAGCTTTTGGCCATTATCGACACAGTGACTTACTCAGCATCCAGCAAGGAACTGAAGACACAGTGTTTCTCTACAGCACCATTCTTCTTTTATTTATTTATTTCTGAGTGCTGATTCTAAGACCTGAAATATCAGATAGTGTCTAATAAATATTCGGTAAATAAACTGAAAAGTGGATGAAGGGATTGGGGAGTCTAGCTTTTATTTCTCTGGCAATTACCTGTATTAGCTTGAACAAATCACCCTATTTGAGTTTCAGTGTTCTTTTTTCTAAGTGAGGATACTAATATCTAATCTATGAACATCAAGTTATTATTTGAAATATCTATCTAGCTATCTAATCTATATTATGTCATATTATGAGAGGGACACTTTAAAATTACAGAATGGCATATAGTTTTATTTCTTTAATTGATAGTGACCTGTTACATCTATAAACTTGAGCATAAAGTACTACACAAACACCCAGGTCTCAAAGGTCTTACTAGTTGATTTTATTCTCAAAGAACCAAGAGAATGATAATACGTGAGAGCCATTAGAATAAAGAGGTTTTGAAATAAGACAAACCTGGGTCGAGGTCGAGACTCAAATTGTTGGCTGTGTGCCTTCAGTCAAATAATCTAATTTCTCTGGGCCTCAGTTTTGTTAATTGCAACATCATAATAATAGCAGGAATAACTATAATATTGCTTTGAGGGTTAAGCAAAGAAAGATATGTAAAGCTCTTAGAAACACATATCAGTGACAAATCTGACTTAGTTCCATGGCTTTTCCTCTCACCTCCAAGAGTGGTTGCTTGGTCCATTTGAAAGAAATACATTTTCAGTGCTTTATCCCAGCTCCAGGCTATAAATACATCGAGGTGGCCACAGCACCCAATACTGGCTAAGCGAGGACCATGTTTGACTGGCAAATGAATCGGTCTCTTTCGGTGTCAACGTTCTCTGATTTTAGAGTTATTTGGTTCCCTTTGATTAGGAAACTGATCTGTAAAAGGAGCTGATACTAATTTTACACATTTATTCCTAGTACTGCTTTATACAAGTCTCTTCATACACATTATTTTATTTAATCATCAGAACATCACTGATAAAGGAGAAATCCCATTTTAAAGAGAAAACAGGCTAATAACCTTGGAAGGTAGTATTTTGTGGATGTGTGTGCCTGTACGTGTGTGTGTGCATGTATGTATGTGTGTTGTGACTAGGTGAATTAGATGGGTTTACCTAAGCTGTTGAATTAAATCAATCTCTCAGTAAGAATCAATTAATATCCCCCTTAAATATCCAGCCCTCTGCTTGGTCTCCTTAGAAATAAAAGAGCCCACACAACATTACTCCTACCTTCAAGGAAATTACATTCCACATAGAAGGCAAGATGAACGCACGTGCAATGATTGGTATGTAAGTGTGATGTGTAAGTAAGTAGAAGAAAGCAAGCATCCCTGAAATCCAAATATAGGTTCATATACCTACAAACCTGTCAGCAGAAGATGTGAATTGCATCAGTAGCTCCATGGATCTTTTTCAAGAGCCTCTATTTTGTGCTAGATGTTGTGAGGAATACAAAGCAGTATAAATTCCAATTGTTGCCTTCAAGATATACAATCTATTTGGGAATATGAAGATAACATCCAAGAATAAATACTATGAGGTAATAGATACTATAAGATACTACGCTAAGGAATGTAATCTTACTGACCCAGGCCAGCAGCCTAGAGGATGATGGATGAAAACATTATTAGTCATGGAATGAGTCCTGTATGAAGCTGGTCCTAGACCGACATCGAATGAGCAGTAGAATTGAGGCAGACAGGCGGGAAAGGGATTTGTGTGTAAATGTAAGGCTTTGGGTATGGTTGTGTTCAGTGTAGACCAATTCAGACAAACCAGGGGTTTCATGTAAGTGGAAACTAGAGGAAAAAATGAAAGATGGGGAGGATAGATGACAGGTGGCTTTGAATGACATAAATAGATGCTTTTTATTTTATCAGAGAAACTCAGATTTAGGATAGAATGATTGACAATAGAACCAGATTCATGGACAGCAATACCTTAGACACTGAGATACTTGTCCTGAGCTTTTGGATTGTGTGTGTGTGTGTGTGCGCGCGCGCGCGTGTGTGTGTGTGTGTGGACTTTTTTTCCTGAGGGGACTGGAATTCACCTTGTCCCAGCAGATTTGATCTCCTCTCCATCTGGCTGCTTCCCTAAAAGCAAGTTTTCACGTTAATCACAGTCATGGATTATTTTGCTTTATTTCTTTCTGTTCTTTGCATGCATTTTAGAGCTTTTACGTAGTTCTAATCATAGTTTATCCAAATTATATATTCTGCCTTTTCTACTTTATATGATAAGCACATTTCACACATTACTATGTAATCTGCTGAAGGTTTTAAGTAAGGCAAGCATATTGATTGTATAGTCTGTCTAATTTGGGAATGGCAGTTTTCATCAAGTTATATTAAATTGTGCAGATTTGCTAATATTCGATATTACCTTGACTTACTGTATCTGGCAACTGGTGTAGGCTGGACCCGAAGATTTCCCTAAAGTTCCCTGTTGCATTGGTCAAGTGAAAATCTCACAACTACATTGCCACTCAGAGCTTTGCCAATTTCTTTCTAAGCTCAATGGATTATCCGTGACCTGTCATACATGAGGGATTCTCTGTGGGAAATGTTGTAATCCACAGCCGAGGCAGGGCAGGAGGTAGTATTCTAAGAAGCCTCGCTGTGGGCTGGCCCTGCAGCTCGGACAAAACACAGAGACAGAGAAGTCAATTGAATGCCTGTTGGATTTGTGGGGTTCCGAAAGGCCAGTTAGCTGGAATTAACAGAAGTCTGGCTTAATAAATGTGTCTGTTTGTCTAATAGATTTCGTAAATGAACCTTCAAATGCTTGATGTAATTTAGCATTGTGCACTAGATATCGGTGGCTAACAAAGAACTCAAGGATTTTGTTAAGTTTTCCAGCTTTGCAAGGAAGTCACGTGATATCCACCATGATGCCATAACAGCTGATGAGAAATAAAAAGCGATTTGTAAAACAAAATTAGCTTCTGCCATTTTCCCAGCACAGAAGCCTATGGCCTGACACCCAGAGACCAAGTGACAACATTCAGTACAGTTTGGTTGTTGTGGCTCAGAGCCCTGACTGACTGGTAGAATGGCACACTCCTTCCTACCTCGGCATTGCCTTTCCTGCCACCCTGCATCTTTGCCTGGCCCCTGAATCTTTTAGGGAAGCAGCCAGATGGAGAGGAGATCAAATCTGCTGGGACAATTCCAGTCCCCTCAGAAAGGGATATCATCGTCCAGCATGGCACCAGCACCTGAGTCTTTGTTAAACCAGAAGAGTGTGCAGAGAAAAGAGAGGGAACCGCACAGACCAGAGAGCTGAGGAAGATGATGTGCAAGTAGTGAAGGTTCCCTGAAGAACTAGCAATTAAGGGAGAAAAACATCCTAGTAGCGAGAGGTAGGGAGGGATGAAAGATAGCTGAGGGCAGTCACCAAAATGGAAGGGCAATGTCATAAAGTCATGCTCAGAGAGAGTAATTCATGGAATCAAGAAAAATGAAAACACACAGATTATTATTTTTTTGTTTTGTTTCTTTTTCAGAATTTATTCTTAAAAATACTAAACATACACTAATTTTACAGTGAACATCCTTATACCCACTACCTAATAGTGGGTATAAGCTTACCATTAACATTTACTATGCTTGTTTTATCACACGTCTATCTATCTGTCCATTTTTCTATCCATCTATCGATCAATATTAATTTTTTGTTCCATTTCAAAGTAAATTTCAGACATTTATATATACATTGTCCTAAATACTCTGGCTTGCAAATTCTTAACAAAAATTCAATATTTGTTTATACTTCCCCCTCTATGGGGATATAAAATGAATCAATAATAAAATGCGTGAATTTGAAGTGTGCACTTCCTGAGTTCTGACAAAAACATATACCTATACCGCAAACTTCTATCAAGATACGTAGTATTATTATTGTTCCTGAAAGTTCTCTCATGCCCCGTCTCAGTCAATTCCCACCCCAATCCCCACAATCAACCACTATTTTTCTCATCATAGATTCGATTTGCCTATTCTAGAACTTTATATAAATGCAGTCATACCATGTGAATTCTTTTATGTAAGGCTTCTTTCACTTCTTATGGTTTAGGGATGCATATATACTGTTGTGTATGTCATTGTATGAATATACTATGATGTTTTAATTCATTTTTCTATTGATGAATTCTCCTAGGCTCTTTTCAGTTTGGGGCTGTTATAAACATATTGCTATGAATATTTTGTTTGTCTGTTTGTGGACATATATTTTCTTTTATCTTGACTAAATTTCTAGGACTGAGATTGCTAAGACATAAATTGTAAAATGACACAACTACTTCAGAAATAATTATTGCAATTTCTTGTAAAACTAAACTTTTTCTAAGGTAATGAAGCAGTTGAAGGTTTCCTGAAAGATAAGACCTAATGGGTTGACCAGTAGGAACCAGAAAGTATGCCTAAAGCTAGTCATCCTTCCTATATATTGAGCTGAATGAGTCCTCACAGCTCCTGTAGCCTAAACTCTTCATTTAATAGATAAAACACTAAGACCCAGAATGGGAACAAACTTTGCTCAAGATCATTCATTAAAATAGTAACAGAGCCAGAATTTCAAGTCTCTGTTTTCATCCTAGAGGTGGCAACATGTGGCACACACGTTATTTTTTCCCTTATTTGATGAGCATAGCCAACATTGCTATGCTGAGACCAACTTGACTTTAGATTCCTTCTCAACACAAGGCACTAAACAGCCACTATCGGTGTTGGAGTGCATCACAGTACCTACTTGTACATCATTTGTCATTTAATTAATAAGGCACATCCTTGTATGTATCACCACAGAGCCATAAGTATGGGGAAGAATGCTTGAATTCTGGGGTTTATCCTTAGTTAAGGAAAAGAGTCTATCTTTTTCCATATCCAACCTCTTTCATTTAGCAAACAAAGAAGAAGGGGTGTCAGAAGCTTAGAGCAGTATCTCTAATCCTGCCAAATTCCAGCCATTGGCCTGGTCATAAAATAGAGCTATAGAATTTTAAAGCAGAAGAAATCAAATTATTACTTCAAAGGCCTAGGTGAAAATTCTGAGCTAGAAAAGAAGCCAAGTCTCGCAGCAAGGATGCTGTCTGAAGACTGCATCTCTGAGCTTTTGCAAGGTTCTGGCCCACGCTCCCAGGACATGTTCAGTTAAGGTACATAGGATTGTTGTGTGATCACAGGCCAACAATCGCCCTCTAAAAGGGCAGCTCTCTGCATTCCCAACTGGCTACACTATCACCCTCTGTCCCATTGTTGCCTCTGACACAGAGAGGAAAAGGAGTCTGCTCATCTGGGCTTGTGATATCTCTTTATGTGCTGCCTTAGAGAAGCCTGCTACTATTATGTCTTACCTTTCAAACACCAGGGAGCTTGAAAGGGCACGGGCCTCAAGATGACCACTGAATAGCGACTCTTCGGTCTTGGGATCTTCATTTTCTTCTCTCCAATAAGCACCTGATTTTATCAAGATCCTCTTTCTCAAGGGGAAAACAATGATTATCTTTCTCTTTTTATCCTTAGTGAGTGCCTATCTGTTATAATAAGGAAAATCAAACAGAAAGAGAAAAAGAAAGAAAAAATGATCATAGAAATGTATGTTTATATGTTTTCCAACCTATTAATAATGTTAGAAATGGCTTGCAAGCACAGATATAATAAAGTAAAAAACCAGTAATATGGTCTTGCATCCAACTTACATATATATTCTGCTGTATGTAAGACAATTGTGCCAAGGATGGGGATGCAGAAGTAAATAAATTGCACTCACTTCTCTGAATGGTCTTATAGTCCAGTGCAACACAGGATGAAAATTCAAGTGATGCAGAATATTAGAGAAGGGAAATGATCTCCTATTTCCAGAGGCAACAGAAATAGGTTTCAAAAGTAGCTTCTACTTTGCCCCAGGAAAAGGAAAAGAATGACAAGCAAAATCCAGGATATCTAGTCTTATCTTCATCTTATAGGATTAACATTTTACAGTGTATTTCGAGTGTATTAATACTCTTCCTGGATACTGGATATAATCACAATTTTAGGAAGTGGTGTAATTATCTTTTTTCTTTTTCAAGTTAGGATCCCTTGGTGATATGCAAATGTTATGCAGATTGATGACAGTCTGGGATTTGTGGGAAAGGAGGAAATCTCATATCCCACAGAGGATTAAATTGGTCTTTCCACTCTCTTTTAGCCCCTCATCACCTTGGACAGCAGCATTTCCTTCACATTCCTTGCAGAGGGAACCAATACCATCACAGTTCAGGTGGCCGCTGGGAATGCCCTTATCCAGGACACGAAAGATATTGCAGTTCATGGTAAGCTCTAAAAAATGTCCTGTGATGCTTCCTCCTGCCTGTCCAATCCCCTCTACCCACCTTAGTGACAATTGCTGACTGCTTTGGAAATTCCCCAGGCCATGGGAAAATTATGTAGGTCCACAAAAGGTATCCACACCTTCCTACCTTGTTCCTGAGCAGAGACTGGGCTTATAAGAGAAGCAGGGCACAGGCAGGCATTAGTTGTCTTCTGTGATGTATCTGTATCACAACCTGATGGTCTCATTAGACAGAAACTTATCATAAGTTGAAGTAATGCTAAGCTGGAAACAGAAGCATCTAGATCTTATGTCCTGATGAGGTACCAACAACACACATGCAGCACCCATTCTTTATGAGAATTGGGACCAATGATTTTAAAAGCTGGAAGAGTCATGGTCCCTGCCTTGAAAGAACTCATAGTTCAGGTACTGAGATGAGCCACACATAACCTATGTGTTTTCTTGGTTAGTGGAGCTTCTAACATCCTGAAGAATCATTCTCAGTTATTAAATTTATTTTAAATGAAATTTGTGCTTTTACCGCCATCTGACACAACCTCCCCCAAGCCCCTAGAAACAGCCGCTGTACTGAGGGTTTTCTTGAAAGTTGCACTAAGGTCCTCTGACTCAGATCACATCTCTTCAGCCCTCCCCTTACCCCAGGTGAATGCCTTTGCTACATCTCTGCAAACTTGATGCTCAGACTCTCTCATAGAACACCTAGAAGATGTTTTTTTTAATTAAACATTTTTTATTGAAGTATAAATTTAATACAGAAAAGTACACATCATAAGTGTTTTAGCTTCATGAATTACCACAAAGTGAACAAAGCTGTGTACCCACCAAGCAGGTCCAGAAATTGAACATTACCCTCACCCTAGATACAGACAGTTGCTAGCAGGGCAGATAAAGGAACTGAGGGAGGGACAAAGGCTCCATTCTCATTAAACCTAACTTATTAGTGCTTTATCACTGGCTCCTCATGGTACCACCTACAGTAGCAAATGTCTCCTTTTTCTGGAGTTTCATACTTATATTTTATCTCAGGCAATATTCTTTTACAAGAAGAAGGGCTTAAGATCTTAGGCACTAACAAAAATGGTAGGAGCACAAATCTACTTCTGGTCATCAAATCCACTTTCTTTCAGAAGCCTAAGAACAGGCTGTGAAGAAGGAATTACAGCTGAGGCTACACAAAAGTGTGGATCCTTTCCCTAAAGCACAGTGGTTGTAGAGTCCCCCTTGCCTATCACACCCTCTCTCAGCCTCACTCACACACTCTCTCCTCCCGCAGAATACTTCCAGTCCCAGCTCTTATCATTCTCCCCTAATCTGGATTATCACAACCCCGACATTCCCGAGTGGAGGCAAGATATTGGCAATGTCATCAAGCGCGCTCTGGTTAAAGTAAGTTGATTTCATCTTTGCTTAAATCTTTATGAATCAAGGACCAGATGGTGTTCTCCAGATTATATTTTCATGGCTTAAAACCATCATTCTACAGTTGGATAAGGATTATTTCTCTGTAAAAAGAGAGAGAAGAAAAAACAGAAGGGGTGAAGGAAGGATGAGGAGTTGGTGGTGGGGGGAGAAAGAGAGAAAGAGAGAGATAGAAAGAGGGAGAGGGAGAGGGAGAGGGGGAGAGAGAGAGAGAGAGAGAGAGAGAGAGGCAAGACAGTGTTAGAGAATGGAGATTGTCCTCATCCTTATCCTAAATTTTTCTAAGACAGGAACTTGACCCCTTTAATGAATGATGAGGACCACTCATTGAGCTTATACTAATATCATTCACTAGCTGGCCGTTTGCCTACCAAAAAGAGTTTTCTTAACCAGACACTCAAACTCCAAGACTACCATTGGCCATACGTGACAATCAAGTCTCCTACAGGCCAGGAAATGGAGCACGTCAGCAAACTCTATAGAGTTAAGCCAAGGTCATATTAGCCTTAAAGAATATTTAAAAGAATTTGTTAATCCTTTGCTCAGAGCTAGGCACTAGAGTGTAATGATGAATAAACATTATATCAGTCAATTCTAATAGGTGACTTGTTCTATGATAGAGGCATGGTTAGCATTTCAAAAGAACATGGAGAGAAGTGTGAGTGACTCTATCCAGGAAAGTGAAGGCGTAGCACATATATGTGACTATTAGACTATTAGAATGGTCTTCAGAGAAGATACTTGAACTCTGTTTTAGGGGACAAACAGTGGTTAGCAGATGAAAGATCATGTCTTTCAAGTAGAATGAACAGCATGTGCAAAGCCACGTACTACTGAAAGAAAACAGCGTATTTGGGAAATGGCAGAGTGTAGCCGATCTTTAGATTTTAAGAGCAAATGTGGCTAATGTTGAGCTTGGGTGGTTAGGTCGTTTGTGAAACGTCTGAGAAACTAAAAGAGGTTTCCTCTTTTAAGTTGCCTCTTATAGGCAGTGGGAAGTGTGAGATGTGTTTGTTTTTATTTTAGTAAAAAAACCCTGACAATAGCTTTATATTTCAGATACCCATGCTGTTGGCAATATAGAATATGGGCTGCTGAGGTGGAAAATGAATAGGGTGGGGGGAGAGATTTCACAAAAAATAACCACTGAAACATGACTACAGTTAGCTAGAGATAAAGGATCCTGGAATAGAAACATTCAAAGGCTACTCAGGAAGTTGAAGAGTATAAGTGATGACTAATAAAATGTAGTGTGGGTGAGAGGGAGGGAGAAGCTTTCTAATTACAAGCGTGGGTAAGAGGCGGACTTGTTATTATCAAGGTGTGGACTATGAAGGAGACACCTACCAGGGGGACAGTAATGGTTTAATCTTTTATGTGAGTTTGAAGTGCGTGAGAAACGAGTGGGTGAAGATAATCAGGAGAATTGAAAGTATGGATTTGAAGATCAAGAAAAGATTCCTGCTCGAGGTAGAGATATGGGAGCTGAGGCTGTGGAGGTCCTGAGACCCCCCCCCCCGCCCCACACACATCCTGGGGAGAGAAAGGAGGCAGGACAAACATGAATGTCTATGCTACCCGAGGCAAAGGAGAAAGATCCAGGGACAGATATTGAGAGAGAGAGCTGACAGAAAGAAAGAAGTAAAAGAGAATGGTAAAAGAGCATTTCTGTGGGAAGCTGTCTAAATGAACTTCACTTTGAATCTTTTTACAAACAAATTGTTCATAGGAAGGGATGAAAATGAAGCTTCTCTTGGAAGCCGTGGACTGTGAAACATCCAAAATTGTATCGTATTCTATACGATTGCATTTATTGAAAACGTGGGCTTTTTAATTAATAACTTGGTAATTATAATAATAATCCTAATAAATAATAATAATCAATCATGCCAATTGATGCCTGGGTCTTAAATCTCATGAAGACAAATCACTCACATGTCTTTGGTAGAGATTTAGCGACTCTAGACACAGAGTTCCAAGGACCCTCCAAGGTCCCTGACAGGTGTTCCTTGGGACAAAGAGTCGCACCAGTCACAGCACTCCCAGGCTCACCCAGTTCACTCCCTTGGGTAATTTTCTGCATGTTGCCCTTCAGCCTGGTCTCTGGAGACTTGCTCCCCGTGGCTGGTTAGGATAAGGCCATCTTGCCCCACGCTCCTGGATACCAAGTCTTCCAGCTACTCAGGAACATGCCTCCCAGCAGGATACTAAAGCATCTGGCAAAGCCACCTCTGGTTCCAAGAGGATGCCTCTCTGCTTGGTGGACCTTTCAGGCTCTGACTGCTGCCTGTTCCTTCTCCGCAAGTTGACACTCACTCCTCATTATCACATCTCCGAGATTAACTCCAACCTCTAAGCCTAGTTCAAAATAAGAATCAGAGTTGAGCAAATGAGAAACAACAAGCCCCTCCCCTTCTATTCAACTCAGAACTATTTATTGAGTCTCTACTCCATCGGGCTGGTTGCCACAAAGACCCCTGGGAATGTCTGGGCAAACATATGATAAGAACCTATCAGAGAAAAGACTGTACCAGATGGATGTATTCTTCCGTCACAGTGGACATGACCTAAGTCCCCAAAGGCGGTATTCTGGAAGGGCTTAGGGTGAGAGGCTGAGAGAGTCGGGGGAGGAGGTGGGTATTCCTGACAAATCGAAAACTTCTTGGAGGAGGGAGATAATTTTGGCCAGATCGAAAACTACATTATCATATTTGAATTGGCAGAAGAGATATTGTTCTGGATAAAAGACTTCAGGAGACACACAGGAAAGAACAGAGATGCTCTTGATAGAGGGAAACTCAGAGTTTTGTTTTCCTCAGGAATTTGCCTTCAAACAGAAGCTGACTTTTAAGTTTTTAATCAAAAAGCAATACAGTCCTTTTACTAAACACTCAAGAATAGAAAAATGAACTTACCATCTCAGCATTTAACATAATTGTTAGTGTTTTGTTTTGCTTTTTTACTTCTACACATTTTTATTTTTGTAGAGTTGTAACCAAAGAAGTGTAAGGAAATAGATCAGAATGCAGCTATCATAAGCGCATTTTCATTGTGGCTCACTGTACTAATTATCATCTTAATGGTAATTAATATCTTAATTAACATTCTATCGGATTGATATCGTTATTCACTTAATGTTTCTAAATATTTGTGTTTTTCCCACGTATTTTCTATTATAAATAAAGTTACAAGTATTTCTTCCTGAATATGCCTTTTTCCTATATTTTGGATCATTTCTTTGGGACAAACACTCCAAGTTACAGTTACTAAATGAAGGGTTTGAATATTTTTATGGCCTTAAAGTGAGTCTTTGGAAAAACAAATTGGCAATATGTATCAATTTTTAGTGCTGTCATCAGCAAATGAAGGGACCTCTTAATTGAAGCCTCACCAATACCAGCTATTTTAAGTTAATAAAAAATCCTGCTTTAGTCAGTGAAAACAAGTGCTGCTTTGCTTTCTTTAATTTTCATTTTCTCATGTTTGTTTATAACTCCTTATTCCTCATTTGTGGCCAGTCTGTTCATGTTTTACCCAGAAGCTCTCTCCCTCCAAGTGCAGAAAAATAGAAAATACGGGAGGAGTTTTTGCAAATGTTCCCAGCAAACAATAATTTGAAAATCATTTGTTATAGTATTTTAGTTTCAGTAAAAATGTGTATAAAAGCAGAGGATATAGTGAAACTGGTAATTCTTTACCTAGCAATTCAAGGGGACAGCAGAAAGAAGGCCTGGATATATATTGGAAACTGTGCTTAAAATGCTGCATTTATAAAATGTGTAAAAGCCTTATACCTGTGTATACTCTGCTCCTTGTTGTTGATGAAGGGAAGCCTGGCTCCTCTAGGACCTCACTCTTCAGTCTAAACATCTTTGCAGGTAACCAGTGTCCCGGAAGACCAGATTCTGGTTGCTGTGTTCCCAGGCCTCCCAACTTCAGCAGAGCTTTTTATCCTCCCCCCGAAGAATTTGACGGAAAGGCGGAAAGGCAATGAAGGGGACCTGGAACAAGTAAGTGAAAGAAAACTTGACTAGAAGATTTGCCTGCCCCTTACATGCTAAGGGGACCTGAGGTTAATTTCAGCCAAAAAGGGAGAGACATGCTTTCTCCCGTGGGGCCATCATCAGCCTGTCACTATTTGTCCAGCACCCAGGCTTTGAAGAGCAATCAGCTTTACTCAGAATAACACAAATGCACATAGACTGAAGCATGCG
>NW_006442207.1:10477551-10485136 GCF_000325575.1 Pteropus alecto | reverse complement strand
CAACTTGCTCAGTTCTTCCACCCAATGACTGATCCCCGGGGAGAGAGATGGAGTGCCTCATCCTGCTTTGACTAAGGAAGTAGCATTTCCAAACAAGATTGTAATTTACTGTCCTTACCAAATGTTCATGAAGTTCCTGTGATCTGCACAGTATCCAGGAAGTGAAGGAGATAGGCGTTTCCATGGTTCTCCCTCTGTCACTCTCTGCTCTTTCTGGGGTCTTAGTGACTGCTCTATGCTTTCAATCTTCTTTCCCATGATGCTAAGTCAGAAGTAGAAATAAGTGAGAATGAGGCTGCTAAAAATCGACAAAACTCAAACACATTTGCTCCCATACAGTGTAATCATTGTATAGTCGTCTCCTATGTCCCTCTGCTACTCACCTGGCCATCACCGCATGCCCACGTCCATCCTCAGTCCTCCTCAAGCAGCATAGGTGTCATCACAGTCAGTTTCTTTGGAAAATGAAGCAGATCCTTGCATGGCAGGGTTGCATATTGAAGTTGGCCAGAAATAAAATTCAGATCCCTTTATTCTGAAATAGCAAGTGGCATGTGTGGACTATATTTGGAAGCTACAAATATCCATCCATTTAGATAAATAGGTAATTACGGTGATGAATAGCAGCTGTGATATTAAAGTGTGTACAGCGAGATAAGAGTTAGGGACAACAGCCTCAGTCTGCCTCTGCTTTCATGTGGGAATTACGCAGTGATTAAATCGATGTTATGTGTTCTGAGACTTGCTGGGGAAAAGTAAAGAGGAAAAATTATCCCATAAAAAGGAGGTAGCTTCTGCTTTGATGTTTGCCTCCCATTGTCTCTAAGAGAGAGAGAGAAAAGAAAAGCAGAGGAGTGGGCTGGGGTATACGTGTCTGCTTTAATCCTAGCAGGAGCCTCTCTACTCTCTACCCAGTGTGTATTACTTGATCAGATTAAAGAACGAATGATGGGTTGACTTTCTTTTATTGGAACCCACAACAAGTTTTTCTATGGTAAGTTAAAAGGTATGGATGAAAGAGCACGGAACTGGGAGTCGAATGGAACATTGATGTCTGTTAATCAACTCTAATTGATTAGGTGCCTTATGGACACACCTCTTTCTGCCTCACTATCCTCTCTAGTATAAGTGGTTAATACCAACTACTTCCTTTGCTTCACAGGGCTCCAAGAGAACCAGATTGATAAAACCTTCCAATATCCTGTCCTCTGATTGAACTAGGTCATTTTTTTGCTTATTGACCCTGATTTATTACTCCATGAGGGAGCACTGTCACATGTCATGCCTTCTCATGCAGCCTCTCTCTCTCTTTTCTAGATTGTAGAGATGCTGTTTAACGCTCTAAATCAAAACTTGGTCCAGTTTGAACTGAAGCCAGGCGTTCAAATCATTGTGTATGTCACACAGCTGACATTAGGTGAGTGCCTGTTGGGATTCAGGAGAAATGAGTTTGGTGATCTGTTATCCTGGAGAGAAAGAGAGAAAGATAATTACCAAATACTTCTCTATAAATGCCTGAAAACGGCCTTGTGGCAGGGTTAAGAAAGATTAATTACATCTTTCTTGAGGCTTCCTATTGAGGTGGCAAGGAGACTTTGTTAAAAACGGTTTTGCTCTTGAATCTCTGAATGATCTTGGGGAAAACCCTCAATTTCTTTGGGCCTTGGCTTTATTCTTTGTTTTCATCTGCAACAGTTGGGATTATATTAGGTAGTCCTCAGGCTCTCTTAATTTCTGCGATTCTCTAATTCCATGAAGCCATTTCAGGTAACTTTAAAACTCCTTTCGATTTATAACATATAAGTCTAAGTTGAAACAGGATCAAGTCTAGTTGGTTGATTTATAAAAGTAATAATAAAAAAAGACATATCCTATTGGGCATTCACTACTGGCCCTCTGGGAGAACGTATGTGCTAAATATTTCTTATTAATATGAAACTGGAGATTCCGAATGTGCTTACCTAGCAATGTTTTGCCAGAACGGAGTAAAGGAAGAGATGGAAATATTGCATCAGTGTTTAATCCAAAATTCCCAATGGCTACCTATAATCATGTTGACAGACACTCAGGTTGTCTAAGAGAAAGAGTAAACAAGCTCTCCTTCTACTTCCTTTAGCTGGACACATGTTGCTCAGTTTACACATAGTATAGCAAGTCTCCCCAGGCAGAGCAGAGGAGCCTATCTATTCCTAAGAAGCTGTGATCAGGATACCATTTCATCATTGAAACCAAGGTTTCTGTGCCCAGAGAACATGCAGGGGAACTGGGGACTGGATATAAATATGGAGACCACCTGGCCGCCTTTCTCCAATGGGTACTCCCTCCAGCTAATAGCTTCCAAGTGAACATGCCTGTTCTTTTCTCCTAGCTCCGTTGGTGGACTCCAGTACTGGGCGCAGCAGCTCTGCCATGCTTATGCTCTTGTCAGTGGTGTTTGTTGGCCTGGCTGTGTTTTTGATCTACAAGTTTAAAAGGTATGTGCTACTGTCACTCAGTTTTGATCTTGGGGCTAGATTCATGGGAGCTGATTCTTCCTATAACCAACATTCCTAATCTCAATCCAAATATGTGATATTAGTTCTCCTTAAAGTTCTGGCATAGGGGAAAAGGAGGAATGGTTGAGGGTCAGGGAATAAATAGGTTTAAAAATCTGAACTCTCTCCACTTTATAAGTATATTGAGTTAGGGAAAAGAGGACTGGTGTATAAAATCAATTTATTCTCTTCAAGAGAAGTGTAAGGGGTTTTTGAACCTCATTGAAATTTCTAAAGTCCGGTCTCACATACCTTTTTCTTCAGAATACCTTTTTTTCTACAGCTTAACAAGCATTCAGGGTGATTAAGTGGAGAAAATGTAGTTGAATTCTGGTATGCACCTGCAGAAACACAGACACACAGATACACAAACATACATTTTCTTGTGTTACAGTAATGTGGTATTTCTGTTTAAATTGTCATATTAAAAAAGTTCAACCTTTATCCCCACCCCTCTTTTTCCTGTTTCTAAAGGGAAATTAATCAGGAAAACCAAATTCTATGTGTACTCAGCAATTATTTTTTAAGGACACAAGAGTGGTGATATAACAGAATACTTAATAAAAACATAAAATCGAAATCAATAGTTCTGTACTATTATTTGAATGTGTAATATTCTACCATGAGTTGTACCGGTTAAGGGTATAAACTCTGAAATCAGACAGACCTGATTTTAACTTTTAGCATTTGTAAACTTGGGCGATGAAATTTGCTTCTCTAAGCCATAGTTCCCTCATCTGCAAAATGGGGAAAACAATAACACTTTATAGGCTTCCTATATGGTTTTAATGTGATAATATCTATACCTGGTACATATTAGCTAATTAACAAATCTAAGCTATTATTATAAATAACAAAGAACATGCCTTCCAAAGGTGCCTTCTGGGACACAAACTGGCACATGATAGGCTCACAAAAATCGTATAAATGGCATAGAAATGTACTTCATAGTAAGCCTTGGTAAAGTAGAAATATTATTAATTATCGTCAGATGAGTTTTGAAAGTGTCACTTGGTCCTGGAAGTGTTTCTAGGTACTAAAAATAATGCTTTAGATTTGGGGAGGGATCAGTGGTAAAGGTGCTTCATTCTATACCTTCTTCAGCCCCCGCTAACTCTCCTCGAGTGGATATCTCAGGCTTCAAAAGACCAGTTTTACTCAATATCCATCTCAACATTGGCCAGAACAACAGGGATCCTTCAACACCCTCCAACGGAAGGACAGAATGAGGTTTACCTTTCTACTAAATTTACAAACCAGCATGTGGGTTCATGTCCTCTTGAATCAAGACATGTCGGCCCACCTGTCCATGTTCCATTTGATGGGGAAAAAATCCTTCATATCTCAATTAGCAAAGATTCAATGCAGAAACAGTTTGGTCAAGGCAACACGTATTTATGGATGTACTTCAATTACATGCAAAGCACACTTTCATTCACCCAAGGATTTGATTGTAGGGAAGCCTGGTGGTTACTGCGGCTGGAAGATCAACTAAACCAAATTTATTCTTCTGGCACCTAGAACTCCATGATTGCTGAGGACAGGGCCAATAGAAGCCATGAAAAAAAAAAGATATTTGTGTCAGGCATCTCCAAATTAAGGCAAGACTTATCCTGTGACTTAGCAAAGTTTTCTGTTCTCTTATAAATGCTGCTAAACTCCCTAGACAGTCAACTTATTAATGTAGGCATCTCTAAATGTGTACACTTCGATACTTGAATCTATGCCAGCACTGCCATCTCTGAATTATTCTACCTCTGTAGTCCCAAACAGCAGCCAACCCTTTCTACGTCCCTGACAGTGAATCATGGAGCTAAGGCTACAGGACACAAATACCAGTCAAACTGGATAAATGGCAAAGTCAGCGAAGAGTTACCAGTCAGTATTACCTTTCCTTTCCTTAGCCATCTTTTCTAGAAATTTTCCTCCTAATGCCTAAGCCCGTTGGCGGAGGTGCTGTTGGATCTTCTTTTATTCCTTTGGTCCTCTTTCCACCTCATCACCTGGAACTCCAGGGGTGGCTGCATGGAAGGTGTCTGGCTTGCTGACAAGTAAAGGTCAGGTTCTTATACCTATTCCAAGCCTCCTTTGCCTCTTTCATTACTGTGCAATGGAACTTTCTGCAGTGATGAAGATGTTCCATAATCTGTACTGTCCAACACAGTAGTTACTAATAGTATTGAGGAACTGAATTATTCATTATATTTAATTTTAGTTAATTTAAATTTAAATAGCTAAATAGTTCACCTGGCTGGTGAACTTAAATAGAACAATCTAAAGAAAGGGCAGTTCTGTGTTTTTTTCTATGTCATTGGCCATGCTGAGTTTCCATACCCAAACTTTCTGTAATCACAAGCATTAACTCATTATACCCTTTATTCATTCAACAAACATTTATTGTGTACCTACTTTGTGCCAGGCACTGAACCCAATCTCAATGTCCCAAGTCATCACTTAACAAGGAAAGGGCGATAAAGTTACCGTGAACCCTTAGCTTTCTTTAAGTAAATATCACCCTGTCTCTCACACTTGATTTTGTTCTTGGATAGTGATTGCCATTATCTGATGTTTTAAGCAATATAATTAAAAATTCATTGGAATGGCTTTTATTTTCTGAAAACTTTGCCCAAAAAGACCTTCTTTCTCTACTGTAAATTTGTTTTTTTCTGGTTATCCAAGAAAACTTTTGAACTTTTATATTTCTTTCAGGCTGTTTTTTAGTAAGTCTTTCGTCATAGTCTGACGCCTACTTTGCTATCTCTAAATTTCCTCCCATGGGCTTCTAACACTTATCATAGTTGGAACAAATAAAATATAAAAACTGAAGTTTTTATAGGTGAGTTAGGTTGATCCATCTTTCTCCTCTTATTAAAACCTATATGAATGTGTAGCCCAAGACATGCCTCTAAATCTATTTCCCACCTTTCTTAACTGCAAACTTTCGGTATAGTCTTGACTTAGATTCTCAACAGTCCTATGCGTGGATGTGTTAAGAAATGAAAAGCAATTTGGAAATTTTTTTTTAAATACTGAAAATTTTGACATATAAAATTCATTCCCTTCCAATCATCTATTAAAATTTTGGGGAAAAAAAATCTGCTTGTTTTTAGAAGCTTAAATAAAATGAGCATCCTTTATAAAGGCAAATTTATCCAAATCTTCATAGGAATCATTAGGAAAGCAGAAAGGGTTGGGGGCGAGACAGTGAACTCTGACTATAGCTCTGAGGTATATAAGCTTGTGTGATCAGGAATGATTTCACTGCCCCTAGCACCTAATAAATATTATAGTTGATTCAAATGTTCATGAGTAATATGTACTTTTATGATGAGAAGAAATCTAAGTCATTAGGCTGCATTTCTATTTAGATAAAGAAGAAAGCAAGGGCCATCGTGAATTTTTAATTAGACACATTTAGAGAGCCTTCAGTCTGCTGCTTCACACATCGTCTATTCATTCAAGGTTCTTGTAAATTATATTAAGCTGGTTCAGACCAGTAGGAGTCACAAGGACAGCTCCCGTAATATATGAAAAGCAATCATTAAAGACATGAAAACTGAATGTAAAGAACAGGTAGAAACTGTCCTCTAGACCTTTTCTTCTGAATAGCTATAAGAAAAACTTATTAAATGCCCCTACACTCGACCTCATTGGGGATCGAAATGGAGTGGGGACAGAAATGTAAAAGCTTAAAAATATTTGCTGTTGGTGCTAGGACAACAGAGTGATTCTCCTTCAGAAATGCACAGGAGTTTCTGGATTCTGGGTGGGTGTCAGATTTGTCTGGACTTCAATCCAATTTCCCCATCATTTTATGAGTTAGAGAGATCTCTTTTAGATATAATATTCCAAGATAAAAGTGTGGTCTTTTTGTTTGAGAACATAATAAATGAAAGTAGAAAGAGCATAAGATTTGAGATCACTTATTCATTCCTTCGACAAATTCTTGCTGATTGTAGACTATGTGCCAAGCACTGTGCTGAGTTAAGTTTATAGCAGTAAAGACGAAAACCTAGACCTTGCATACATGGGACTCTTAGTCTAGTGAGAGAGAAAGACAGAAAACAAGTCAATCAACATTGTTTATTACATCACCTTGAACTGATACCGCATTCATGTCTTTCATAGACAATGTCCCATTACATATTTATAACAGGGGAGGTTGGGTGGTCAGGACAGACCTCTTGGAAATGTTGTGTAAGTCAAGAAGGACACAATCATGAGAAGAGTAAAAGAAGATGTGTTATAGATGGAAGGAACAATTGGTTCAAAGTCCCCAAGGTGGTGACAAGTTTGATGTATTAGTCTTGCAACTCAAAGTCTGGTTCTCAGACCAGTAGCATCAGCATCATCTAGGAGCTTGGCAGAAATGCAGAATTTCCACCTATCCTGTCCAGACCTATAAAGTCACAAATGTATTTTAACAAGAATCTGGGTGATGTATAATCACATTATAGTTTGAGAAGCACTGGATTAGAGAAATTCAAAGGAGGCTACAGAAGCTGGAGCATGGTCGGTCAAGAGATAATAGAGATGGGTCAGGAGATTAATCTTTGCAAAGATTTTAATCTTTGCCTGCTCATCCAACCTCATCTGTCTACCATTTTTCCAAACCCACTTTGTGTCTTCAAAGGAAATTATTTAGCTTCTCTTAATCTTTGCCTTAATCCTCTGCACAGTCCTCAGAGGAAGCTATTGTGATTCCTATTGAACAGATGAGGAAACTGACTATTAAAATATTTAAGATACTTGGCCCGTGGATGGTGTTCTGAAAATAGTAGCAATTGCTATAAATCTTTTATTTATTGGCTATTCATAAAGGAAATCAATATGAATTGATTAAATTGACACAAACTTTTCCACTATAATACAACCTTATGAGTCTCAAAGTCCAGCTCCTTTAAAAAGTTAATAATGGGTAGATGTTTTAAGGATTTTAGTGCATACCTGAATGGTAGCACTGCCGTTCTGTTTACACCTGCTTGTTTTTTGTTTGTTTGTTTGTTTGTTTGTTTTACCTCAAGAGAAGTTACTTTCCTAAGAGAGTTCTG
>NW_006442207.1:10467419-10476775 GCF_000325575.1 Pteropus alecto | reverse complement strand
CACATCTAAAATATTTTGAGTATCTACTTCCGTATGATGTAAGCCAGTGTATACAACATTCTATTCGAGACTCATAAAATCTGTGATGTTATTGGCTGTGTGATGTACATAAGGAAACCAGGGCAAGTTGATCCCAACCATTATATCATCTCAACAGAGGCAGAAAAACTTAGAAAAATTTAAAGAATTTCAGTCTAAATTAAAGGAATGACCTAAAACACAAGGTATTTCCCCACAAGAGTAGGATATGCCCTTGATCGCATGTGAGCTGCTTGTTTTTTGTTTGTTTGTTTGTTTGTTTGTTTTACCTCAAGAGAAGTTACTTTCCTCAGAGAGTTCTGTGGTTTACATCTCCCCAGGGCATTTGGGTCTCTGGCTTTGTGTTTGTTTACTAGCCTCATGGCCACAGTGTCTGGATGACCAGCCCCTTTCCCTAATATTGGTTTGTCCTGTAAATAGCTTCTCCCTCTCTTATCTTATTGCAAAGGATTTCCAAGTTCAACATGCTCCGTGGTCATAATCTGATTTTACTCCCGCCCCATGTAGGAAAATCCCCTGGATTAACATCTATGCTCAAGTTCAACATGACAAGGAGCAGGAGATGATTGGGTCAGTGAGCCAAAGTGAAAACACCCCCAAAATCACACTCAGTGACTTCACCGAACCTGAGGAACTGCTGGACAAAGAGCTGGACACCCGGGTCATAGGTATGTGTGCTGGTGCCACCAAGCTCCTGTGTCCTCTGTTCTCTAAACACTAGGGCAGCCAACCCCCTCGGCCTGTTCTCCAGATAGTACTAGACCGGAGGGTAGGGAAAAACATAAAGTAACATCATCAATCATATTTGAAAATTTGCCTGCCACCTTTGACCACATGAAATGGCAAGATTTTTTTCCCCTTAAAAGTAGATCAAGTTTGAAAGTGCAGGAATCAGAGTCGGGAGGCATGAGGCCAGCTATCTATCACTGTTGGACTTGTTTTTTCTTCTGTATAGCAAAAGCATCATATGTCCTAATAAATAATCACATGAATGTGGGCTCTGGCATCGGATAGCCCCGGGTCCATTTTCTTGCTCAGCCAATCTATTTGCTCTGCCAATATACTAGCTCTACGAACTCCTTGTGCCTCAAATTCCTCATCTGTGACACGGGAATAATAGTACTTACCTTCTAAGATTGTTGTGATAATGAAATGATACTATGTCATTAGCACAGTGCATGCCACATAGTAAGTGTTCAGTATGTATTGGCTATCACTGTAGTTATTAGCAGAGTATAAGATGGCAAGGTTACTACCTTGTGTGCCGGTGTGGGTGATGGCAAATGTTACGCGTAGATGAAATATGCCAGTGAGGTAATAGGACAGAATATCCAAGTGCCCTATTAAATAAATACATAGTAAGCACCTGTTCAACGTAGCTGGGTATTTAGCAGTAAATAAAACAGACAAAGACCCCTGCCCTTGTGACATTTACAGCCTTCTCTCCCTCTGTCTTCTCTCCCCTGTAGGAGGCATTGCCACCATCGCAAACAGCGAAAGCACAAAGGAGATCCCCAACTGCACTAGTGTTTAAAACCGACAAGCCACGCGGTCAACCATCTTTCTGACTTTTTATTTTTGATGATTACTATTACTATTGTTATGGGAAAAATGAAAATGTCTTTTTTAATCTTTGTTTACCAAGGGCCCCTTCATAAGTAGCAGGCAGATGCTAAGCTTTGGAAGGCAAAGGCATTCTTAGCTGATTAAAATGAGACAAAAAGGATAAGTGGCTTGTCTTTGTGCTGTGGGCAAAGTATACATCTTCCCATGGCCTTCTTGCTTTATTCTGCCATTAATAGTGCAAGAACTCTGTTTTTCCTTGTGGTCTCTCTTTCTTTTTATTTTTAAATTTGGGTTGGCTTTTCACTAACCTCCCACCTCCCCATTCCCTGACCCCTGCCAAATCACCAACCCCCTCACTCCAGCACACACACCTAAAACATAAACCATTTCCTAGTTAGATCTGCAGGCAGTAAGTGGGTGGGGAGTGAACGTAGCTGCAGAAAGCGTGCACACTTTTATGAAAGAGGTCCTGCCTCGTGCATGTCAATAGTGAGGCTACTACTGATGGCTTACTGTATATAATTACAATGTAAATAGCTTTCTATTTCCTAAGAAATAATTTAATGTTTAGTAAAAAAGAAAACAGAAAAAAAGAATGATGTGTGTGTCAGCTTATGCACTCACCCTCAGAGCTGACCAACCCCCAGGCTTGATGTGTTGGGTTCTGGATGCTCTCCAGTTGTCTGTCACAATTAACTTTTGCATCTCTGTGTCCATGCCATAGCTGGTTTCTACTTATGTATATAAAGGGTGGGGGTGGGGGGAAGGGCTTCTTTTTGACAATTGGTAAAGGAAGGACTATGGTGACATCGTAGACCATGGGACTCTTTTGTTCCATCAGCGACATGGACAAGTTGCAAGATGGAGCCCACTAGAGACTTCAAATGGGGGTACGGATGAGATCTAGATGGGGGTACAAGGCTTCTCCTCCAAAAGGGAAATGTTGAGGATATTATCAGCCTGAGAAAATGGTTTCTGTAACGAGGCCAGGTGATGGATCTAAAAATGACAATGATTCTGCTTTCTGGTTGGATTCCAGGGAAATACATAATGCTTATGGGGAATTCTTGGGCTATTTGTAGCTCAGAAAAGTTCCCTGGGCACTAGGTTAAGTCCGGTGGGTGCCTCTTGGCATGAAAGGAGTTAGACAGAGAGGTGGCATTTGTCGAATCATGAGCCCCATGCAAACCCTGCAGGCCAGATAGGGGTCTAGTCTTTAATGCTATTAGTCAAAGATGATTTTAGCAAAGCTGAGCTATTTTCTTGTCAGATGTACACAACTTCCTTAAAGTCAAACGTCTGCCTTCAGTTCCCTTCAGATAGTCCTTGCCTCTGGGGTGAGTAGCTTTCAAAGCCAGCATTCTCTTTTCCGGCATCCCAGCCCCTTCACCCTTACACATCTCAGTTGTTTTCAGTAGGGTCACTTTAAGCCATGCTGTAAGCATTTTTTTTTTTTTTCAGGCTCAGCCTGTACACACTGTTTTAGAAAATGATATACTGTATATATGGGAGGAAAGGCTGAGTTTTGTACCTGTTAATATTTGTGGGATGTTGTTCACTTTTTTCTCTGTGAGACTCTGAGAGGATGTGACCTATAGAAATCTGATTGGTCACAACATAGATCAGGATTAGGAGTATTTCTAAAGATCCTGCTTTTTTGTTTCAATGGTTAAATGGGGCAGACAATTGCAATACTTGTACTAAACATTGGAATACAAATGCATGAGTCATATCTATATATACAGTATATGTACATATACTGTTCTTGGTTTTATTGTTCCATTTGAATATTTCTACTGTAAAAAAAAGACAGTGGTTTTGAAATTGTTGAAAATAAATGTATTTTTGTACATCAAAGCTATATACCTGTCTGAGATTTTTCTCTTTGAGCAATTTTCTTTATTTATTATATTAGTCAACTATTGCTGCCATAATGTTACATGGCAAAAAAAAAAAAAATCCAAGTAGCTTATAACAATAGATAATTATGTTTTGCTTTTGAGTCTTCAGATCGCCTGTGGTTTGGCTGAGCTTATCTGGGATTGACCATGCTCCCCTGGGCTAGTTTGGATGCAGGTTTCAGTTGCCCCAGGTCTGTTCCTTGAGTTGTCATCAGTACGAGACCAGCAGCTACCGAGGGTATGTTTTTTTTTTTCATGGTGGGTTACAGAATTTCAAGTCAGGTTGGCAGAATACCCTATGCCTCTAAAGCCTTGGCTCAAAATGGTTATTCTATTTACCTGCTACCTACAATGAGTAAAAAAAAACCACATAGCCATGTCCAATATCGATGGACTAGGGAAATATGGTCTGCCTATGCTGGTGCAAGACACTACTAAGTTACATGATAAAAGGTATGGATATATAATTCCAAACTAGGAAGGGCATGAAGAATGGAGAACAATAGTTGAACCTCATATACCTGTTCATTTTCTATGACCCCCTTCACTAGACGGCCTTTTCAAATCAATATTCAATTTCCCATCCTGATGTTTGTGGCCAGGACTTCTGAGCAGATGTCTTAGTAACTTTGGTAACTGCATGGACCTCAGCTTCCAGTGAGTGGTAGAGGTGGAACACCAACTCAGGTCTTGAAGATTTCAGCAAGATAAATAAAAAAACCAACAAACAAATAACAACAACAACAACAAACAAAACAGGAAAGGAAATCCACAGGACATATCTTTTTTCTTCCTCCTCCTCCTCCTCCTTCTTATTTTTCTTCAATCTTTTTCATATTGTTTGAAGAATTATACTGTTAACATCTACTTCTCTTGCCCAGTGCTGAGTAAGGAATTTGGAAGGATGAGTGGATGGCTCTTCTCCATATTAAGTAATAAGGGAATATGAGCTAAGTATCTAGACAAGGGCTGTAAGTCAGACGTTTTCATTTTTTTAAGTGTTCAAAATATGTGTTAAATTTCTGTAGATCACAGAAACCCTAGAAACCAAAAAGCTTTGGTCAATAATATTTTGGATGCTAACTGGCTATTCTGAAATCACATATTCTGAACTCAATTTGAAAAAAAGTGGGCTTTTTTTTTCTCTGTGAACATATTTAAAATTTACATATTATAGTTGTAACTTTTCTTGAGTTATACTCACCTTTTAAACAAATTTATATTATGTAAGTACCTTCCTCAAATATTAGGAGTCACTTATGGCACTTCTGAAAAAAATAGTTTTTTTTCAGTCTAATTAATTGTTCATAACGTAAAGTGCCTGTACATCTTTAAGATAATTTTAATGGCTTTGAGCTTCCCAAATAATGTAAAGTGTCTAATATTCTTATCCCAAGTCAAAGGTGAATTTTCTAAATGCATTAGTTTTTGCTTTCCAAAGGTATCTAGGTTCTTCCCATGTTAATTTTGTGTCAGGCTGATAAAACTGCTCCACCAAATTAAAAAGGACAGAGTAAAACAATATGAATTAGTTGGTTCATTTGGGCTAAGCCATACTAAAAATATAGCCTCTGTATCCACCAACAGCACAGGTCTGTCAGATTTCTCAGTAGTAGACAGGCAAAGGCAGGTGTCAGGGAGTGTATTCGCTTTGTAGCTGCTTCTATGCTGGGTTTCACTCCAGTGGGGAAAACACTCTTTGCATCAGAATTGTCTTGTCTAAGGCAATTCTAGACCTGATAAGTTAAGCTTGCAGATGACTCTGGAGCTGAAGCCCAGCTCTCAGCACCGTAGGCAGATTCTCTGAGGATTCTCATGTGCACTGATGTTTGAGAACGACTGCTCTATTTGCCACTAAAATGGTTCAGGGAGAGTTACTGAGTAAAAGTCACCTGCCCTGGCTCCTGTTACCATGATACAAGGAACCTTAATCTGCAGAAGTGAGAACAGCTTCCAAATTTGCTCATTTCCTTCTGGGCAACAGCTGCTACTCTGAGGGAGTCACCTAATTGAGTTATCTGGAACAAAAACACACTGTGAATCAAGGTGGTGATGGATGGTGCCTTGGAAAGAATATTAAGCCAAGAGATCTCTGACTTTCAGCAAGTCATTCTGGACCATGATTTTCTTATTTGGAAACAAAAAGCACTTTACGGTCTGCCTCACTGGCTAGTCTTGTTTTCCAGAGGTGTGAAAAGCACATGGCCACTTCCAAAATTATTGAGAGATGACTAGTACAGGCAGTACTTAGGAGAATTCTCTTCTTCTGTAGAGGTGTATGCTGAGACTCAGAGAGGAAAGTGACTTCTCTAAGGTTGCACAGCAAATCAGTGCAGAGGCAAAGCTGGATTCCATGTCTTCTTTCCACCATACAACTGCCCAACGAATGCAAAGCTGATTGAACTGGACAGCATTGGGAGTCAGTAGGGAACCCAGTGGCTATGTTAGTGTAGCTCCTGTGTTTATAATGTCCCAAGTGTCCTCATTGTTCAGTGGCTCACAATCCTCCACATCCTGTTGCCCTACTGACCAATTTGGTGAGCGACCTCTGGCCTGATGCCCTTGCTTCCCTCACTGGGCTGAAGTAAGGCTGTGCTGCTCGCTTTTTAAAGTGTTTGGCCTTGTTCAGAGGGAAGAAGACCAGAGAGCAAACATAAGCAATGAGATGCCTCATCCAGACACACAAACCACATCCCACCAAATTCGCTTGTCTGCTCCAATGGTATGGACAAAGGAGACCAGCTGTAGCCCAACAATTCCCTCTCAAAATACTACGGCATTGTGATGTTCCTTAAACTTATTTTAGTTAGCATTAACTTTACAATAACAGAGTACCCTGTACAATGCTCTTTGTCTCTGTTTTCAGACCACAGACCATGATGAGATATAGGGTCATTCAGAGAGGAATCAATGGGACATGGGATACAAAGAAAGGGAGGAGAGCCTGGCTGGAGTTCAATCTATTCAGAGACTAAAAGTCGCAGTAAAACTTAGGTCCATTACTTTATAATAATCTGAGGCCGAGATGGGTAAAATGACGTAATCAAGGTCCAACTTCTCTACCTATAAATTGGCGATAGTGGCGTTTATCTCATGGAGTTGGAACCCAGATCAAATGAGATAATTTGGGTGAACACACACAGAATGACTGGGGCTTGACAAATAATGATTTGAATCTGAGAAGCTCTAGTTCTGTTGTCTGTCTGGATTCTTTCCCTGTGTCTTTCCTGGCCTCAAGTTGTAAAAAGGATCTGACTGTCTCTCAACTAAGGCTGTTCTCCCAGGGACAGAATTCAGATTTACCTCCCTCAGGTCTACCTCAGAAAGAAGAGCATTTGGGTTAAAATTCATTATGAACACTGTGATTCCAAAAGTCACTGCTCCTTTTATTATATATATTTTTTAATATAATGGATTTAATTTTCCTTGGACCATATGGAAGGGATAAGAGATGGACGCTTCTAATCAGGGCTTCCAGAAATGCCTCACAAAATTAGAGCGAAGGCTCTCAAGTTCCGAAACATGCTCACTCTTGCCAAATGTCAGGATTCCCTGAGGTAGCCATGCTTCTGGTTCAAAAACAGTTGGGCCTGGCTTGTTTACAGTTTTTGGCTCCAGTATTTATAACTTGCTTCCTGTTTCCTCTCCCTTCTTCTGCAAAGCTTTTATGATGATGTGTGTAGTTCCAGGTCCTCAAGTCCCTCAAAGCTTCTCTGAAGGTCACCGATTTGAGTGTCTTCACCTTCACCTATTGAAAAATAATAAGATAAAACAATTATCTGTAAAAGGTAACTTTTATATATCTTTTAAGTACCAAAGACATGGTTTTTGAACTTCATTATGGTCACAGCTCAAGGAGGGCTCTTTCAGGGAGTGAGCACAAGATGCAGATTCTTTTTAAAATGTCAGGAAAGACAGAGGAAAATAGATCATGACAAACACACATGCCATCTGTCATTATGGCTTAGTCTCTGGGGAATGGTGCTGTTTGAAGCTATTAGAAATGAACCAGATAAAGCGAGGCCTTCAGTAATTTGCTCTAGAGAAAGTACACAGTCTGGTCCCTGAAGAACAGAGACTTCCTCAGCTGAAATGTCTGTGCTCAAAGTGTCCCCTGTGCTAAAGGCTGCTCGGCTCCAGGGATTTCTTGCCACCAAAGAAGGCCCCACTCCTCCCTGGAGCCTCTCCCAGAAGCCTCTTCCTTTGTTGTAGGATCTTTTGTTGCTTATTCTCCCTTGCAAAGGGTTATTGCTGTCCGGTCTTCCAAGAACTGGCTGCAATTAACATCGTGTCCAAGCATGGTAGATTTGAAGAGAAAGGAGGCTGCGCAGAAGCGACAAAGACAGAATAGAATTGTTTTTCTTGTCACTAATCTGTCTTTCTTGGTTTCTAGATAGAATCACTTGGGAAGCGAATAATTGTCTCCATGAACAACATACTTGATCTAACAGGACTGTCTCAAGCACATCAGGATGTATGGTCACCTTAAAAAATTCAGAGGGAGTATAAACTCAGAGATGTTTCCGTGTTCTATTTACTCTTGCATTGTTTTTTTCCCTTTTAGACTTTGACCTTTGGATGGAAATCTAGTTCTCTGAGCCCAAAAGCTGTTTATGGAAATCCCCTATCAGCCTTACAGTCTTCTAAGAGCCTCTCATTGGAGTGGTGAGCTCCTACATAGCCAAGGTCAGTGAGCATAGATTTAGATGATTTTTAAAAAGATATTTAATTTATCAGTTAATAAGAAAATAGATGCTAAGCCAAGCAAATAGGAATTTATGGGAAGGCTATTGAGAGCCCATGGACTCAACTCAAGTTTGGAAAACACAGCTTGGAAAAGAGGCAAGAGGTAAGATAGCTCTGGAGGAAAGAGAACCAGGAAATACAGAAATGTTTTCCCAGCGGATAGCATCTTACCCAGGGTCTCTTGTGGAATGAATGACCTCTCCTCATCTCTTCTATCCCCATATTATCTGGAATTTTAAATTTAGGTCACATGTTCACTGCATGAGACAATGGGCTAAATTATGTCCCCTCAAAATTAATACATTGAAGCCTTAACCCCTAGTACCTTAGAATATGACTGTATTCAGAAATAAGGCCTTTAAAAGGTGATTAAGTTAAAAATGAAGCTATTAGGGTGGGTACTAATCCAATCTGATACCCTTATAAGAAAAAAGAAATTACGACATAGACAACTGCAGAGGGAAGGCCATGTGAAGACACATGGTGAAGATGGTCATCTATAAGTCAAGGAGGGAGACCTCAGAAGCAACCAACCCTGCTGACACCTTGATCTCTAGCTTCTAATCTGGACGATTATGACAAAGTTTATTTCTGTTGGTTAAGCCACCCATTCTGTGGCCCTTGCTATAACAGCCTTAGAAAACCAAACAGTGAGGAAAACTGTGGGGAAGAAACCTGTAAATGTGGCTCTGGCTTTTGAAATGGGAATGGACGCATTTGAATTTACTATTTCACTCAGACTAAATATACTTAGAGAAAAGATATCCCTTCGCCACCACCAAAGGCAATGCGTCAGTGCGTATGAAGGTCCGATGGGTGCTGGAACACAGAATGAATGTCTACTGCAACAACGTTTCAAGTAATTTGTCAAATCACTATTCTTTCAATATTTATTGAGCATCGACTAAGAAACTAAGTGCCTAGTACTGTGTTAGGTGTTGGAATTCTAGATATGAATATGTGATCCCTTTCCTGGCCTGGCGGAACTTATAATTTAAGGCACATTCATGTAAGTATTCAATTTTTTATCATACTTTTTTGGGAAACAAAGTGCTTCAATAATTTAGAGACAGGGAACAAGTAATTTAGAAAGAAGAGTAATTT
>NW_006442207.1:10428181-10467399 GCF_000325575.1 Pteropus alecto | reverse complement strand
ACCCTCCACCACCAACCCTTTCACCTGACCTGGAAGAAGGCTGGCTTTGGAAGTTAAGGAAGAATTATCTAAGAAAATTACATTTACAGTAGGCATTTAAAAAGTTGGAATTTACTCACACATTTTTTTTTTTCCACCTATAATCTTTCTCTTCTCACTCTGGCAAAATGATAAGAGCTTTGAGGAAGTGGCAGAACTGGAGGATAAATGGGGATGGGGGAATGATGGGAAATGGTCTAGAAAAACTAACAAAAAATCAAGCATTTGGATTTAGAAAAATGTTGACCTTCTAATCTGTAAATGACAAAGTTTATATTTTCTATATTATTCCATGTTTTTATAATGAGCGTATATTCATTTCATAGTTTAAAACAATAAAGAAGAAAGTAAAAGTCACATCGAATGTTCATAATGGTGTTCCAGATCTAACAGATTTCTGGGTATTTCATTAGAGTTCTTTTTAATAAACTTTTAAAAAGCATAAGGAGATTGTTCCGCAGTACTGAATATTAAGCATAGTTAAAATAGGAACATTCATAGGTCAAAGATGGACAATAATTTCAAAAGAGACTTGTAGCATAATATCTTCTAGAGAATAGTTTATTGGTCTTTATAAATGGAAAAAGAAACTATAATTACTTAGTTCCTTCACAATGAGCATTAAAGATACAGGAAATCATTACTCAAGATTCTTGGCAAAGGAAATGGCTTTAATGTTGCTCTCTGCTACTCTTTTGTCTTATTCCTTTCACAAAAGTAGAGGAACTTTTTTGTTTAGCAATTTTGCTGGCAGTGTCCCATCATAAGTAATTTGCTGTTGTTAACAAATGTTGGAACAGACCGACACCAATTAAGGTTTTAAGTGGTTATCAAATGTGGCAGGCGATTCTGTATGGACCGCGAGGTAAGGGTCTTAGCTTGAAAAAGGCATTGCCTGGCGTTGGAAGATATTTTTAGCAGAAAGAAAACTTGGAGCAGATTTCTTCCCTGAGCTTTATAGCACCTACCTGACACTCTGAAACAGACAGCTAAGGGCTCAGAATTGGAACTCTAGAAGCCACAAGCCTGAATGAGATCAGTCAGGGCCCTTCATGTGGTAGGGCTCAGACTAGCCTCACCAGCTTGGAAGAATAGTCTGCTCTCTAAACAATTTTCCGTTTACAATATAAGCTTTTTATGAGGGTTCATCTTTGTATTATGCAAACTGTATTCAAATGAAGTCTTTCTCACTCTGAGCTCTCAGAATTAAGGGACCACTTCCCACCCCAGATTCATCTAGGGCATCACCTTCACCTTTGGGGGCAGAAGCATCATTTTGCCCTAAGGATTTGGTTTTTGAAGAGCTATAGATCTGGGTTCAAAGCCAGCTTCTGCTGTTACTAGTGTGTGGTCTTGGGTAAGTCTCTAACCTCCCCAAGCCTCAGTTTTCTCTCTTGTTCTTATGAAGAAAATAGTAATAGAACATATAACAGGTTCGGCATCATTGAGCAGTCTCTTTGCCCCCACCCTTCCTCTGCATTTTCCTAGGACATCTGTGCGGCAGATCCCAAGAGGCGTAGGGAGGCTCAGACCCCCAAGGATGCTCTTTGCACCCCTCGGCCACATGGACCCTACTCCAACCAATCCATCAACCCAGTGCTGCCTTCTCTCCCTTGTGCAGAAAACAATGAAACAGATTTAGAAAAGAGAGCCCCTATACCAACCCCACCACCTCATGGATGTTTACACCTGTTCCTTTGTCAAGTCTCAGAGAAGAGCCAAGATACCAATAATTTTGTAGAGGCAAAATGAGGGCTGAGACGGTGAAGGAGATAAGTGGCCGGGCCTGTGACGTGACTGGTGGGCTGTGGCAGGATAAATGCCACATTGCTAAACGGAGCCATGCTGCCAGCCGAGCATCTCTTTTTCATTCTAACAAATCGGAGACCAAGCAAGGTCCTTCCCAGAGCCTATCATTAACTTTGCTATTATGGTTATTATCAACAATGTGCCAATTTCCCTGCATCTTTTAGGAACTTTGAGTGATTACATGGTGAGTTTTTTTCCTCCCCTTTTTTCTCCTGGCCTCTCCCCTTCCTCTCCTCCTCCCTCTTCCTACTCCTCCCTCCCCACAGCACTTCCTCCTCCTGCCCCAAATGCCAAGGTTTCTTTCCTTTCCTCCTCCCAAATTGTTTTCCTTATAGAAGAACAGCAGTGACAGGGATGGAAATGCAGCAGGATTTGGAATGTCTCTGACTGAGGGGAAAGTAATATTTGTATATTATTCAGCATCCTCTGAGTTATTCATCAGAAGTTTCATTTTTCACTAAAGTCTTTTCCTTATCTTAAAGCCACTGACATGAATATATATCATAAAGTTAAACAGATTGAATTACATTTCGCTGACTACTGCTAAGATTCATGAAGGCTCAAAGCCCCAGCTAGTCCCCAGGTGAACCAAACCTTGGCGTTTTACGTGTTTTTTTGTTTTTTTTTTTTGTTTTTTTCTTTCTCAGTGAACACACACTAACAGGGTTTGTCTCTTCACTGTGATATGCGAATGATTGAAAATGTACTCTGGATTGCTTGATAAAGACCTTTGCCAACAGGAGAACAGCTCCATCATTTGAGTATATTTCTCAGGGGCCTCAAGTGCTTGAGGCAGGTTTAATAGGATGTTTTTGATCTGCAATGCTGCCTGAAGGGCTGAGGGTAGAAGCTTCTGTGTGGGTTCGGTAGCCCAGGGAGACTATGGAATTCCCACATTTCAATGCAGACTATAATGCTGGTTGGTTGGCTTGTTCTCTGATAGCTGAGGTATCTGAGTGGGGACAGCCTGGCAGTTCATCCATTCACACTGTTGTTTAGAGAGTTTCTGAGGAGCAGCACCTAACGGGCTGTGTTTTTCTCCTAGATTGCTATGACAGATGACCGTGCAGCAGGTGGCTTAAAACAGTATAAATTTGTTCTTACAGTCCTAGGGCTAGAAGTCCAAAATCAGATGTCAGCAGGGCTGGTTCTTTCCGGAGGCCCTGGGGAGGAATCCGTGCCCTGCCTCTTTCCTAGGTTCTAGTGGCTGTTGGTGATTCTTGGAGTTCCCTAACTTGTAGGTGCGTTGCTCCGACCTCTGCCTTCGTCTTCACGTGGCTCCTCTGTGCGTTCTCCCCTTCTTTCTTATAAGGAGACATGTCATTGGATTTAGGGTACATTCCATTAATTGAAAATGAACTCATCCAAAGATTCTTAATTGTATCTGCAAAAATCCCTTTTCCAAGCAAGAAACTTGTCACATTGATAGTTTCTAGGTGAATATATCTTTTGGAGGGTCATCATTTCAGCCCATTCCATAAGCCCATTTCTAAAAATAAAATAAACAAAGATGCAGGCAAAAGGATAAAAGTTGGGATAAGAATATCTGTGTGAGAACCAACATTGCACGGTGGCCCCTCACATTAACAATCAGCATCCAATGCCAGGCCCCTTGATTCATTTCTTTAACTCTTTCTTCTCCATCAAAATGTACCAGGCCAGTTTCCTAGGCCTTTGACTCTCTAAAGCAAATCTGAGTTGCGTGCTATAGATTTGCTCCTCTGATTTGCATTTTATAAACTTGATTATTATTAGATGCCTTAATGTATATACGTCCTTTGATCCCACAAGCCCGGTGGCACATTATTAAGTCATTTCCCACTGATACCCCCACCTCCACCTCCCTTTGAAGAAGGAGAGAGAGTGATCCCATTGCTTAGACTTCAGGATACAGATTGGGTTTCCTTTGCTAGCGACTGGGGTTACTGTGCCACTATGGTGTGGCCATTCTCAGCAAAAAAAAAAAAAAAGAGAGAGAGTTTTCTTTAATATGCATTCTTGTACTTCTCTACATTTTCATGGACAAGATGGAGCCATTATGTGCTGTGATTTCATGGGTGCTTGTGGGAGAGGGGAAGGTTGGAGGAGAGGCCTTATAAATCTCTAGGCTGGGTCACATGTATCATTCGGGTTTCTCAAAACGTTCTGTATTATGGTTATGGCCCAGGTGTTAAGAATAAGAAGGTGGCAATTTGTTTTCCTTTGTCCTTTACCCTGAGTCTCTTGGAAATCTCTTGGGTAGGGGTGTTTGAGAAAGAACGGGCATTTTGAATACTTTGGCCTTTCCTAAACCATCTTAATTCTCTTCACGTGGCGCCTCTGTGCGTTCTCCCCTTCTTTCTTATAAGGAGACATGTCATTGGATTTAGGGTACATTCCATTAATTGAAAATGAACTCATCCAAAGATTCTTAATTGTATCTGCAAAAATCCCTTTTCCAAGCAAGAAACTTGTCACATTGATAGTTTCTAGGTGAATATATCTTTTGGAGGGTCATCATTTCAGCCCATTCCATAAGCCCATTTCTAAAAATAAAATAAACAAAGATGCAGGCAAAAGGATAAAAGTTGGGATAAGAATATCTGTGTGAGAACCAACATTGCACGGTGGCCCCTCACATTAACAATCAGCATCCAATGCCAGGCCCCTTGATTCATTTCTTTAACTCTTTCTTCTCCATCAAAATGTACCAGGCCAGTTTCCCAGGCCTTTGACTCTCTAAAGCAAATCTGAGTTGCGTGCTATAGATTTGCTCCTCTGATTTGCATTTTATAAACTTGATTATTATTAGATGCCTTAATGTATATACGTCCTTTGATCCCACAAGCCCGGTGGCACATTATTAAGTCATTTCCCACTGATACCCCCACCTCCACCTCCCTTTGAAGAAGGAGAGAGAGTGATCCCATTGCTTAGACTTCAGGATACAGATTGGGTTTCCTTTGCTAGCGACTGGGGTTACTGTGCCACTATGGTGTGGCCATTCTCAGCAAAAAAAAAAAAAAGAGAGAGAGTTTTCTTTAATATGCATTCTTGTACTTCTCTACATTTTCATGGACAAGATGGAGCCATTATGTGCTGTGATTTCATGGGTGCTTGTGGGAGAGGGGAAGGTTGGAGGAGAGGCCTTATAAATCTCTAGGCTGGGTCACATGTATCATTCGGGTTTCTCAAAACGTTCTGTATTATGGTTATGGCCCAGGTGTTAAGAATAAGAAGGTGGCAATTTGTTTTCCTTTGTCCTTTACCCTGAGTCTCTTGGAAATCTCTTGGGTAGGGGTGTTTGAGAAAGAACGGGCATTTTGAATACTTTGGCCTTTCCTAAACCATCTTAATTCTATTAAATACTACCATTACTTCATAGAAACTGAATATCAAGTTTAAAGATCATTATTCCTTTTTATCTGATGATGGAAAGCAATTTCATGCAGCCCTCCACCATCAAGGACCAATTATTCAAGAGTTAACACAACCAGACACTGCAAACTGAATTTGGAAGCTAGAGAAGGGTGTGGAGAAAAGGCCATATGGGAAATGGGGAAGAGGAAAGACAAGGCGCAGTGACTGAGGGCCCTCCTCCCAACATATACACACAGCTTAACATTGCTGGTGCAAAGCTAGCCCCTGTCTAGGATGATCCACGTGCTAATACTCCTGAGGTACCCTCGAGCATTCTAGTCTCTGCCCTACCTGAGCCTAGGAAACTCCCATCCACTCATTCATCTAAATCCTAACCACTAGGGGATAGGCCCAGCAGAGCTGGAGTTCCCTCAACAAGCCTTCCCGATATCTCCATCTCAATTCTTCTCAGCCTCTTCTGCTTCCTACAGCATTTGTGTGCACTGCTATCTATATGCTTGCTATTATTATTTTACCTTTCTCATTTTTAACCAGGAAAGAGGCAAGAAACAGAGAGATATAGCAGAAAAGACACAGAACTTGAAGTCCTGGATTCTAGTTTCAACACTTCTCATATTATCTGGATTATTTAGAGTAGCAATTTGGTCAATCTGGGCACATTTCCTCCTTTATAAAATAGGAGTCTCTGCTGAAGAAAAATTATGTCTGCCCTGCATATCTTATCAGCTCATTGTATATATCAAATGACACACCCTGTCCTAGAATGAATTTAATATACCGGCTCAGAGCTGCCACAATAATGAGCTGAGAATAAAGGCAATTTCCTGGCTTCTCCCTACCTTGGCAGTGCACCCAACACCAGCATCTGTTAGTGTTGCTTGCTAATGTCTCACAGCTGCTCCTGCCCCAGAGGGATCCCCATATCTCTTGGAAATAATACTCCAACCCCACTCCTTGATGGGGCAAGTCTGCGTGGAATGTATGTTGCAGAGCCCCCTGTGGGTCAAGTCCAAACTAAACTTAACCTAAGACTGCATCCTTGCTCAACTCTCATTTTACACTTCTTACTTCTTTTCTTTTGAACACTCTCTTAATAAATTATATGTCCCATATCTCTGTATCAGGGGCCACTTCTAGGAAACCCAGCCTAAGACACAATCCCATGGTGGTCAAATCATACAAACAAGATATTCCCGTCTTTGTGATTCTGAGTGTACTTACAGATATAAGATATGAAGGACACAGCTATACTGTCCTACAGGAGAAAGGAAATCAGCTCCCTTGACCACCCTGGGGGCCACAGTCCTAGTCTCTAGCAGTGAGCTAGAGCAGGGGACTTCTGGGAATGGATGGCATTGGGTTTGTGTATGTGTCCAATGGACTACACAGTAGGTTGGACACCACCACCACCCCCATCACCACCATCGCCACCACCATCACCACCATCACCAACACCGCCACTATCACCACCATCGCCACCACCATCACCATCGCCACCACCATCACCACCACCACCGCCACCACCACCACCGCCTAGGCTAGAGTTACCTGGGCCTGTTATAGCATTAGGCCCTAGATGACAGTCCTCTCTCCAACATGAATTTTCTTCCATGGCTGCCAGGCCATCAAACTCAATACTTCTCATCTACACCAGCTGAGCTTTCCTGAAGGTGATCATTTAGTGGAAACATCTGGGATGTGAATGAAAGGCTAATGCAGTTTTTTGCTTCCTCCCTCTGGTCAATGCTAAGTGAATAAAAGGTTGCCCTGTTTCCCTCCCAGGGACTGGAGAACTGCTTCATGATTTACCTCTGTGTTTTCATCACTGTAAAAACTGTTTTTACAGAGCCCTTGCCTGGAGGGAGAGGACATGAACCACAACTTGTAAGATTTTCTTGCTAATTACAAGTGTTCCGCATCCCCGTTTGCCAAAAAAAAAAAAAAAAAAAAGAAAAAAAAAAAAAAATACTGCCATATTACCTTGTTCGATTATTGCTAATTAAGTGGGACCAGCTCACCATTCCCATCAACAATTGCTCTAATTTTTTTGCTTCAATATGTCAACACATACACACAACACACATTTGTATGTGTGTGTATACAAGGTCTAATCTGGGACCTTAATATGATAAAGAAGTTGAATATGCACTCAAACATTATGTTTTAGTTAATTAAATCCAGCCTTTTCCAGGTGGCTCTTTATAGCTGTCCTTCCCAAAGGCAATAGCTCCTCTGGGGGTGATCACTGGATGTATAACTTAGACTATTCGTTGTCTTGCTATTGCCAATGATGTGTGTTAGTTTGGTTAAGAAGTCTTCTGTCTGATGCCTTCTGTATAGTATAATAATAAAGACCACAAAAATAGAACTGGGTCTTCTCTGTCACTTCTGGGTGGTGACTTTGGCTTTGTTTTGTGTTATTCCTGTGACTGATTTGGGGTCCTCAATGAAGAAAAATATGTTTGACTTTTATAGGCATTAGCCAGGCCAAACCAACATATCCCTCTTGGTAAAACCAAGAGGTAGCAGTCAGACTGTGGCATTGTAGCCAGGAGAAACCAACTAGTCTGGCAAGTGGGCTAAATATCATTGTTTGAGGTGATGAAGCAGTGACTATAAACATAATAAGCTGCAAGTGTTTCATGCTCAGCTATTTGAGTCTGAGCTGTCCTCAGTTTGCTGACTGCCCTTCTATAACTGCAGAAATTCTCTACTGCCAAATTGTGACATTAGCTGCTTTCATTTTTTTCCTGCCTTTTCCAATGAACTCTTAGCACAGAGATTTTTATTTACTGTTTCCTACTCTGAGAACTATTTGAGGACAGTAAGGATAGTGTTTTATTCTCTGTGTGTCTGGTATAGAGTAAATGCTTAATAAATATCAAGTCACAAGGATGAAAAGACAGTGTCTTGAATAAAAGCCACATCTGTGTTAATTATGACACTTTTGTTATCATGAATTGAGATCTCGAGTATATTGTCTTTAGAAGTGACTTTGTTTTTTGGTTTCTGACTTTCCATTTCTAAGTTCCAGTTCTTAGGAAGCTGTGTTAACCTTACTCTGTCTCTCAGGAAGCACGTGATGTCTTGTCTCTGATTTTCTTTGCCCGCCTTCCCTTATCATCTCTATTTTTACTTGCTCTTCCACCCCGTGCTCCTGCAACAGGAATCCTAGAGGAAAGTTTTAGAAATAGAGAATCTGATTGTTTTAGCTTGTCTCTTTGAGCCAGTAAGTCACTGTTTCTGCCGCAATTTTGAAATTACCATGTTGAGTAGCTGACCATCCTCGGCTCCATTAGCTGAGACCTGGATAGCAGGATATCACAGTACAGAGTCTGACCACCCCTCTCAGTTGCACATAGATGAGGCAGCTTCTCTGAGGTGGGGGTGGGATGGTTACTGCCAGACAGACAATGTAAATCTCATATTCTTTTCTTCTTCCTCCTCTGCCCCAAGCCTGCTGCATCTTTTATGAGTTAAAAAGGAGCAGAAAAAATATTCCCTCTTGGAGCATATGTTCCTAGTAAGAGCGAAGTACTCCCTAAGCATGAAATTTAGATTACCTTCTGGGCAGAATGCTAGAAAGAATTCAACATGCGGGAAATGAAATTAGCCATCTGTAGAAAAATCTACCCTAAATGATAAGCAGTTGAACTTCCAGGTTCAGTGGTTTGGGTGTCATCAATCTCAGGAGAGGGTGGTTGCTTAGCAGAGCTGAAACGAATGCCTTCTTCGTCCTCCAAGTGAGGAAAGAATGTGCTTATGGAAGAGTATTTCCTGTATGAAGAAATGAAAATAGGGATTCAAGAGGTGAGGCTTGGAATAACCATATCGAGCTTTCCTCTCTCCAGAAGGGAGGGGCTCCCCGCCATCAGACGGAGCTGTTCCGTGGCTCTGTAGATTCTATATCCTTGTTATCCCCACTTCAATCCTCATCTACTTTTCACCTTTGTGCATCTAACTTCATTCCCCATTAGTCTTTGAAAATGCTTATTCAAGTTTAACGATTCTCCTCACCCCAGTCACAAGATTCACGGACACTATCTAGTCTTCAGACAATAGCTTAAAAGATGAACATAGCAAAGCGGAACGTTTCCTTTGCGGAATGTATTACACCTTCGCTTGTGAACGTTCTTCCTGGTACTGCAAACCTGATGCGTTCAATCTCTCTGGCGGCTATTTTCTCTCTCTGCTCCTCACCTAAGTATAGTTTTTTATTTTGTTTTATTTGTTTTAGGTTCTTTTCTCAATTTTCTGCTTTTATCACTCTCCCCTAGGTTACTGTATCTATCCTAAGACTTTTACTACCATTTGTATTCTAATAACCCTTAAACTTACCTACAGGCTCTAAAATTCAAGAAAGTCAAAGTCTTTCTTCTGGGCTCCATAGTCAAAGCCTCTGCTCCTCTCCAACGATGAAGCAGTAACACTTTAACAATGGGCTCTGGTGGGGAGAGAGAAGAAGGGCTCTGATTTGAATTTTCAAATTTCTGTGACATAAATATACTGACCATGGCTGATTTTAACTATCAAGTCGACATCAATCAGCTCACAAAATAACTGAAAATTTAACAATCGGCTTTCCAGAGCTGGCATGAGCCAGCTCCTGCACACCATTAAAATATGTCCTCTTTAAAAAATATATTTTTAAAATTTTTAATTACAGTTGAAATACAATATTATATTAGTTTCAGGTCTACAACATAGTGATTAGATATTTGTATAACTTTCAGAGTGCCTCCCGCCCCCCGGTAAGTCTAGTACCCAGCTGACACCATACATAGTTATTACAATATTACTGACTATATTCCCTATGCTGTACTTTACATCTCTGTGACTATTTTTATAACTGTCCTCCTGATTAGCCCATAGACACTTCGAACTCTACATAGTTAAAGCCGGATGTCTTATAGTTGGAATGACTGTTTTCCTCCCAACTAGCATTCTAAAACATCAGGACTGACAATGTCATCACCACAAGAGCAGGGACCTTACTAATCATATTTACTGTCTTATCTGCAGCACTTAGAACCCTGTCGGCACCTAATACACAATAAATATTTGTGGAATGGATGAGATGTTATGTCCAATACTCCAGTCAGTTTTCTGGTCCTACTTAACCTTATAAATAATAAGTTAGAATTCTTATTTACATATCAGATTTCTGTGCATTTAGCAAATTAGTTTCTGATGATGGATAAATTGAGTTTCGAACCTAAGGGCTGAAAACCCAAACTGAGCTGTGGGAATCCATCAAAAGTCTGTGCAGCCAGATGTCACCTTTTGTTGTAATGCTCTATAGATGTGCCAGAGATAATAGTGTGAACATGTTTGCTGAAGAGCTATAAATAAGGAAATATCACCATCACAAAATCATTGCAAACAGGTTGGGTAATCTACTGAGGGTGGAAAGGGCATGAGTTTGAAATCATTCTAAATCTGTGCTCAAGTTCCAGGTTGGACAATTGTCAAGCTGTTGGCCTCGGGCGAATTGTTTAACCTTTGTTTTGTCAACTATAAAATGTTTATTATAATATCTAAGTTGCATTGTGAGGAAAAGAAATAATGTATGCAGTACTGCTGGTGCTTAATAACAGGTTCACAAGAGATGGTTTATAATATTCTCACTTAAAGAAAAGAGCATTTTTCTGGTTTCTAGTATATCTAGATTTTAGTATTGATTTCTACCAGAAATATATGAGTGACTTGTACACAGTAGGTATACATTCCATTCATTGAATAAATGAATGAATGAATAACCAGGAAATGAGGTTAAATACTTTTCTTGCTCAAGCTGCAATGAAAGTTTTTCTGGAGAATAAAGATTGTCAGGAAGATGTCTCGAGGCTAACAGGAATGATGTCCCATGTGGACCCTTATCTGGGGTACCTGCTGATCTGACTGCCAGTGACAGAGAAGCTGAATCCTCTTTTGTTTCCCCAACTGGCACTGATTCTGTTAGTGGAGGGAGGGTCAAAGCCTCTGCAGCTGGCTCTTCTCTGTGCCAGGGCTGAAGCACGCTGTAGGAGGGATGGAGGCTGGTTTGCATTTCTATGCTGTGGGCGCTTCTGTTAGAGGAGACAGATTCTCCCCTGCATTGGCAGTTCCTGGATTTCTGCTCTGCAATCAGCTATGCCTTCATGAGAGCCCTGAGCTGAGAAGCTAGCCCCACAAAGGCCTAAGTGGGCCAGGAATTAAAAAAAAAAAAAAAAAAAAATCAAAAGATGTGATTAGAACGATTTCCTTCTTTCTCAGATGTGATAAAGTCATGTCTCTATTCTGGGGCTGCCTAGAAAATTCCTCAGGGGATTTTCTTTATCATAAACCAAGGGAGTTTCTGAGATTTGTATATAGCTAATCCTACTGGCCACCACTAAGAAACTCAAGGCAATGATTGATAACAGCACAGGCCCAGATATACAGTCTTTAAAATCCTAAGGACTACGTCCTGTATCTTAGAAATCCCTGTGCCTTTGTAGGGCCCAGTGCTAGAAAACTCAATGACTCAATGATTTGGGGTGGGTTAAGGCAGTCGGCCATGGAAAAACAGGTCTTCAGAAGGCAAATTCTCCTCAAGTCTGCAAAAAGAATACGACGAGGAAGGAAAATTCCCCAATTTCCCACCTGCCTCTTATAGGTAGCCCAATTTGCATCACTATGTGACAGAATTCTAATTATCTCAGAGTATCCTTCTGACTTTTATGATAATCACGACGCCTGAGAATTCAAACCGTTGGACTATGGCCAGGCCTTTCTGGCTAGAAGATGTGCTTTGTGGGCCATATAATTGTTTAAACTGCTTTATAGAGATATAATTGAAGTAAATAATTGTACATGTTTAAACTGTACAATTTGATAAGTTTTGACATACGTGTGCACCTATAGAATCATTATCACAATTAAAATAATAAGTATTTCCATCACCCTAAAACTGTCTTCATGCTAGTTTATTATCTATCTCTCCCTCTACCCCCAGGCAACCACTGACCTACTTCTATCACTATGGATTTGTTTACATTTTATAAAATTTTATATAATCTTATATTATATACTATTTTTGTCTGACTTTTTTCACTTAGCACCATGCTTTTGAGATTAAGCCATTTTGTTGTACGTATCAGTAGTCTTTTTTATTGCTGAGAATATTCTATTATACAGATATACCATCATTTTAAAAAATTCATTCAACTGTCAATAGGCATTTGGGGTTTTTTTTATTTTTCTTACAGTTTTGGCTATCACAAATAAATCTACCATGAAGATTTATGTACAACTCTTTGTGTACACATAAGTTTTCAATTATCTTGTGTATTTAAGAATGGAATAGCATGATCACGTGCTTATTGTCTGTTTACCTTTTAAATAAACTGTCAAATCATTTTCAGAGGTGTACTTTATTGTTTTCCTACCTGTAATATATGAGAATTTTACTTGTGCTATGATATCCAGCTATTGGTAATGACTAGTCTTTTAAATTGTAGCTATTCTAATGGGTACTCAAAAATATCTCACTGTGTATTTAATTTGAATCTTAATGAGTAATGATGTTGAACATGTTTGCATGGTTGTATTAGACATTTGCATGTCTTCTTTTGTGAACCGTCCAGATCTTTCATCCAAGTTTAAAATTAGGTTGTTTTTTTTCTTAATATATAATTGCAGGAGTTCTTTATGTATTCTTGATACAAGTTCTTTGTTTGATATATGAGTTGCAAATATTTCTCTCAGTCTAAAGTTTGCCTTTTCATTTTAACAGTGTCTATGTTAGTTTTTTATTGCTGTGCAACAAATTACCATACATAGAGTGGCTTAAAACACCACCCATTTATTATCTCACAGTTCTGTAGGCCATATGTTTGGCACAGTCTGGCTGGATTTTCTGCTCAGGATCTCCAGAGGCCAATATCAAGGTATTGGCTGGAACGTGTTCTTTTCCAGAAGCTCTAGGGAAGAATCTGCTTCCAAGCTTATTAAAGTTGTTGCCAGAATTTAGTTCCTTGCAGTTGTAAGTCTAAGGTCTCCATTTCCTTAGCACATGGCCCCTTCCATCTTCTAGCCGGTAATGTTGAATTATTCTTGTGGTCCAAATCTCTTCCACTTTGCCTTCTGTCTTCCTATTCAGCTTGTAAAGGCTCATGTGATTACATTGGGTCTACCCAGAAATCCTGGATAGTTTGCTTATTTTAAGATCAACTGATCAGTAACCTAATTTAGGAATTACATAGTTCTTTTTATCACATAATGTAACGTATTCACAATCATCCTAGGTATTTGGGCATACAGTTTTTTGGGGGTGGGGGGTCATAATTTTCTTTCCCACAGTGTCTTTCAAAGGACAAAGGATGCTAATTTTGTTGAAGTCCAATCTATGAAATAATTTTGTGTGTGTGTGCATGTGTGTATTCTTAGAAATATTTGCCTACCTCAAATTTGCAAAGATTTTCTCCTATGTTTTGTACTAAAAGCTTTATACATTTTGTTTTGTATTTAGACTATGACTCATTTCTAATTAATTTTTGCATATATGATATATGATGTCAATTTCCTCTTCCCCTCCAATAATTTTTCTCCCCAACTGTCCAATGTGGATATGCAGTTGACTTAGCACCATTTGTTGAAAATACTTCCCTTTCCCCTTGAATTGAATTGGATTATTTGTTTACTTATTATTGAGTTGTGATAGCTCTTTATATCTCTTGGTTACAAATGTGTTTTTTAAATATTCTCCCAATTTATGACCTGTCTTTTAATTTTCTTGACAGTGACTTTTAAAGAGATGTAATTTTAATTTTGATAAAGCATAGTAT
This sequence comes from Pteropus alecto, assembly GCF_000325575.1. Lineage (NCBI taxonomy): Eukaryota > Metazoa > Chordata > Mammalia > Chiroptera > Pteropodidae > Pteropus > Pteropus alecto. Next base: position 10,453,384 of record NW_006442207.1, on the reverse strand, counting down.
ATTCATTTTTTTCTCTTATGGTTTATAGTCTTTGTGTCTTATGTAAGAAATCTTTGTCTAACACAAGGTAATAAAGATTTTCTTCTATGCTATTGTGAAACATTTTATGACTTTAGATTTTATATCTAGGCCTATAAACTACTCTGAATTAAATGTTATATTAGTGTGAGCTATGGATTTAGGTTTTTTTTTTCTTTTTTAAAAATATTAATATCAAATTATTCCAGCATCATTTATTAAAAAGACTATCATTTCTTGGTTGAATTATCTTAATCCCTTTGTCAAAATTCAATTGACTGAATATGTGTGGATCTGTTTTGAACTCTATCCTGTTCTATTAATCAATATGTTGATTACTATAGCTTTATAATAATCTTGAAACTACATAGTTGAGACTTTCAATTTTGTCTTTTTATATAAAAATTGTTTGGGCTATTTTAGTTTCTTTGCTTTTCCATATAAATTGTAGCATGTTCCCATCTACATAACTGGAATTATATTGAATCTATCAATTATGGAAGAATTGGAATCTTGGCATTATTAATATTTTAATATATCAATGTACCATGTCTCTCTGTTTTTTAAAGTATTTTTAAAATTATTTCAATAATGTCTTACAGTTTTCAGAATAAAAAATATTATACATATTTGGCATATTTATACCTAAATATTTCATGTTTTTTGTGCTTTTGTAAGTAGTATTGTTTTTTAATTTTAATTCCCAACCATTCTTTGCCACTATGTATGTATACGTAGCTTTAGTGTGGATTCTTTGGGACCGCCTGTGAACATAGTTCTTTCCTTATCTCTGATATCCCATACTGTAAATTCTAGCCATTGCAGCTTCTCGAATTCTGATCTTTGCCTCCTCAACTCAGAAAGATTGCCAAGTTTTGCTTTGACTCTTGCTCTGTGTACCATGGTCAGGAAATTATCCCCTGGTAGATGGCTGTGCAATTATGGGCCTCACATTTAGTTTCCCTTCTCTCAGACATTGCAGTCATGTGTTGTCTGTTGTTCAATGCTGAAAAAAAGTTTGCCTCACTTATTTGTTCTGTCTTGTAGGTATTTATGGCTGGAGAATTGTCTTATACCAGTTACTTCATCATGGCTGGAAGTAGACATTCCTCCCACAGTTTATTTACTAGGCAATTATTAACAAATATTTATGTTGTTTTCCATCTTACTTTTAGCTAACATGCTTCAATGAAGGACTTACAAGTGTGTTGTGCTGCAGATATGTAAGTGGGATTGTAAGATAAATACATAAGAGTAGACTTGTTGGGAATGAGCACCTTAAAACTTCTACTGGATATTGACAAATGGTTGTGCCCATTTATAATTACACAACCATCATATGTGGGCACCCGTTTCATAGCTCACCACAGCAGTTTGTAGGTGTTTGCTTCATGGAATGAATAGAGTTCACAGAAAAGGAAATACAGATGGCTCTCTAATATTTGAAAAGATGATCAATCTCACCCATAATTAGACATTCACACATTCACACACTCTAAAGATACCATTTCTCACGTATATCAAATTAGCAATATCATGTGAAGCTTTCTTTTAAAAGCAAATCTACATATAGATGTGAAAGAGTAAGAATAAAAGATATAACCTAAGCCTTGGCAGGTTGGGGGAATGGCAGTCTCATTTTCTCCTGCCACTTGCTCTTAATGGTTATTTGAGAGGAACACTAACCACAGCCAAAGTGCCCCTAAAGCTTCTATAGCTTGCAGCCAAACCTTAGCTACCCACTTGGTTCAGTTGTCCCTTACTGCATTCCAAGAACTGACTTGTGTCACTGGCACTGCCAAGCACAAATGACGGATTGCCTGAACTGCTTCCACAAACACAAAATCTGCAGAGCAAAAACAGAACCATGTCCTGGGCCAAATTCTCAGCACACTTCTTAATTACCCCCATTAAATCTTGTGCAGGGCTGTGGTGAACTCGCTCTGTTCCTGGCAGCTAGCTGCTAGGAAGAAGAAAACCTGTTGGGAATTTAGAAATTGAGTCTTATTTTGGGTAAAAGAGTTTGGATTCTTTCCACCTGCTGGTTTTCTAGTTCCCTTTTTGCCATTAGACATGTTCAGCTCAGGAGAACACAGTTAAATTTAAACACATGATTTGCAATATAGACCATCTTTAAATTATCTCCTAAATATAGCTATGCATTGCCAAATATATCTATTTAGATTAGAGTGTGTGTGTGTGTGTGTGTGTGTGTGTGTGTGTATAATTTTAAATATAGCTTTTCTTTCTAGGGCCCTTAGTGAAAACTCTCTTGTCTCATAGAAACTCAGGAACCAAAACTAGACAATCTAGATTTAGGAGATTGGTGATTAAGTATACACAGGCTCTAGAGTCATCATGACTGCATTTGAACCTCAGAACTATTCCTAATGAATATATAAGCCTGGGCAAATTAACTTTCTCTGCCCTAGTTTCTTTATATAGAATGTAGAAATAATAATATATTCTTATAAGATTATACTTAAATTATTTGACTCCTGTTGACTATTACTAATAACTTATTTATTAAAAAGTATTATAAAATTATTTTTGTGATTATTATTTATGCTTTGATAACCATGGGTGGAGACACTTTGGAGAATGGCTACAAGCACAGAAGCAGAATGGCTGCTTATAGATTAGTAAATTAGCCAAATATTTTGAATTGTAACTATATTTTCAGCACTTTGCTAGTCTATGATCCTCAGGTTTGTGGAGTCAGTGGCCTAAAAATTCAATGGATAATGTATATGAAGGTCCAATGAAGGGAAGAAAGTATGAGAAAAAAATGTCAGTTACTGTTGTTATTATTAATTGTTAACAAATAAGAATTTGACTCTCGACACCATCAGCAAACAAGCTAAGATTAGATATATAATGAAGTCAGATTTCTATTACTTGGACTTCTGCAATAGACTCATAACTGCTTTTGGAAGGAATTAACAGGACAAGGCTTAACTTAGATCACTGGCATGGTCCTCGTTGAATCTATCCTGCTGCTCAAACTGACAGATTAATCCTCTCGAAGTTCATCTCTGATCTTTCAACCTACATTAAACACCTTTAAAAACTTAGCAATTACCATTTTTAAACTTCTCAGCATATTGTTTACGTGTTTGTCCTATGATAGTCTTACTCAGGCTCATCTACCCTTTTCTCATGTTAAACCAAACTACTGATGATTCCCTTGATAAGGCTCATGTCAAGTGCAAAGATCTTTATTTCACGTGAAGTTATTTTGCTCCCATCCGAAGCCTCACAGCACCTTGTCTGTGCCTTTCTTATACTACACAAGACATTTGAAATATAGGTTTCACTATACATTTCCCTAAATGACTTTATCTACAAACATATACACTACATGGAAATGCATACATATACAATTATCCAAAGATATAATACCCTAAAGGCCAAGCACTTTGTTTCTGGAATTAGTGCTGGGCTTATGTCCTATCTCTGCCACTTACTAGTAATGTGACCTTGGACCAAAGTGCTCCAGTTCCATCATCTATGAAGCCCTCCAGGATTGTTGTGAGGTGTCAATAAGATGATGTATGTGAAGCCCTTATATCATACATGGTTCCTGATGTGTGGAGATTCCTTAGTGACTGTCCTCTGAAATGCTGTTGGTTCTTTGGAGTAAGATCCAGATGTGATTGGTTCTATATCAGCAGGTTATCAAGCCTAGAAATATAAACAAGGAAGTTATTTTAAATTTTTTGATGAGCAAAAGAATTAATATAATTGACTTCCAATATTGCATCCTCCAGATTGTAAAATTCTTTGAGTTTGGGAGAAAGAGTGCAGTGTGGACTAAAATTGTGGGAGATGTCTCTCTAGAGCAGTTGGGAGAATTGAGTCCAGTCTCCCAGACTGAGAAAAATACAAAGAATCAGAGGAAATGGCAAGAGTAATGCAGGTAATGCATTTTGCTTAAGAAAGAGAAAATTCAGAATACTGGAATAATTATCTTTGACTGTGGTGCAGCCAAACAGAGCAAACCATACATAATTCAACCATGCAAGACTCTCCTACTTCGTGCCCATAGAAATAGACTAGGGACAAGAGCGGCAGTTCCAACTTAGACATTTCTCAATGAAAATGTGAATCTAGTTTGAAAACTGCTTTGCCCTTTTGCAAAAACATCTTCATTGTAGTGAAGTTAGGAACTTTGATCCTCATCAAGGATTTTTAGGTTGTGAGTCAAATCTTAACAGGAGAAAGAACATGGAGTAAAGAAAATTGGATCCTGGACTGAGCGGTCATCAATGAGTGGCCCATCACTTATATCTAAACACTTTTTAGCAAATCACCTACCTCTCTCTGTTTTAAGTTTCTCAGGAGCAAAATAGAAAAAAATAAATATCTGAGCTATGTCCATTGAAAGTCTTTTAAATATTTTAGCTGTAAATGCACCTAGAATAATTAAAACTATTTACCATTTTATTATTGTGATTGGTACCTTTTACAAGTGCTAATGCTGAGGAAATATCTGCTTTTGCAGATATTCAAATACCTGTTTCCTGAAGTATTTTAGACCAATGTTAAAGTTAAGAGGTCTATATAGAGTCTGTCTTTGTGTCTGAGTGTTTACTGGTAGAAGTGTTTCTTGTGGAAAACTCAGATATCTTTGAAATTACTGAGGACAAGAACATTATTAAAACTGACAGTGCGGTGGAGTAAAGATGTCCACAATGCTTTGACATTCCTCTCATTAAGAAGTGGACCTGTTTTTCCTCCCTGTGCATCTGGGCTGGTTTGTGAATAATTTGACCAGGAAAGTAGAATTAAAGTGACTCTGTGCCTTTTCCAGGTCCAGACTTTAAGAGAACTGGCCGCTTCTGTCTCAGGCTCTTGAAGTGCCAGGTCTCCGTGTAGCAATTCAACAACCCTACTGGAGAGACCGATAAAGAGGCCCAGAGATCAAATCGGCAGAGAGTCAGCTGAGTCGTCTTCCATGTAATCTGAAAAGGTACTGGGCATGTAAATAAAGCTATTTTGGACCTCTGAAGCAGTGCACCCCAGCTGAATACTACCAAATGACTCTATCATATGAAGCAGAAGAATTTCTCAGTTGAGCTATTCCCAAATTCCTGATCCACGAAATCATGAGATGTAATAAAATAATGGATATTTTAAGCCATTAAGCTTTGGGATATATATTTTTGATGCAGCCTATATTAATGAGCAAGGTGCATGCATAGAAAGTCATATGGCAAAACTGGGGAAATGATGGACAAAAACTTGACACCTTTGTAGTATCTGCAACTAGGAATTGGAAACCATCAATGAAAAGTTTATCGATATTGTTATAAGTGAGATGTTTGCTTCATTAATACTAAAGATCATTTAAAGTGATAAAAAGACAATATGTTCTATAATTCTAAGTTCAACCAATGCTCATTTCTGATAATTTTCTTATTAAATTTAAACAGGATATACTGTCGCATAAGGAACATATGATGCCCAGATTTTACCTTGAGATGCAGGCAGGTGCAGAACTCTTTAAAAATGCTTAATAATAAATGTCTGCCATCTTTACCACAACCTCGTACCTTGGAAGCTGTGCACATCTTAATTAATTAAGCCTCAGAATACCTCTGTGATAGCAAAAAGGAATAACAAGGAATCATTTTACCCACGACTGAAATGTAGTCACCTCTTGGGTTGAACACAACATCTGTTTAGCAGCTGTAAGGGAATCCTAAACTATCATTCTGGGCAGCCACGCTAAGGAGGATAACATATCTGATTGAAATTGCAAAGGAAATTTGAGCAGACAGGATGCAATTACCTGAATTGGAGCCCAGCCAGCTCACCAGGGTTAAGTGGCAAGAAACGGGAGCTGAAGTGAGTGCCTTCTGCATATTTCACAGATTACTGGGGATGCTCAGTGCCTTGTGTGGACAATAATCAGAGGCTGTGCAAGTCTGTGATCCTGAGCCTGTATTACGTCTGCCTTAAACACATGTCTTTCTAGGACGATACAGCCACTCTGTTATATCTACTTGGGAATAAAGGCTCACGGGGACCAGAAACTTGAACGTGGACAGTCAAGATGAAACACTTTGATGTTAAACCTTCAAACCGTACCTCCTAACACAGTTCAAGGCAAAAATTTTTAGCATTTGAAAAACAGTAAAGAAAATGTCACATGTAGGTACATAAAACTGTTGTATTCTACACTGATATACTTACAAATATTATGACTATTTTAATAAGCCAGAAGTACATGGTATAAGCAGTACTTAAGTTTAAATTCAAGAGGCACTGAGGGTCTCACTTTCCTTTAAAATTTTGAAAAAAGATGTTGAAGATATAGGAACTAAACATTTCTGTGAGATACTGGGCACACAGTGTAACCAGGGTTTCTAGCTCCATATCTGAAAAACAAGAGTTTTAGATAATAGATTCTCTAATAACTGCTCAACCTAGAATTCTATGTCTGTAAATCTAAAGAGAAATTGCTTTGTAAATTATATAAATGTCTACCACTATGCTGTACACCTGTATACTTGAAACTGATACATAATAATATTAAATGTCAACTGTAACTGAAAAATAAAGAGATGAAAAATAAATAAATAATGCATAAAAATAAAGAGCAATTGCTGTTTTCTCTCTTAAGTGAAGCAACTCATTTTCTGAAAGCATGTTTAGGTGAGGTCACTAACTAAACAACATTAGTGAACTGAAATACGTTTACCTAAAGATGAAACATTATTTTTTTAAAGTGTAAAACAAGGATCCCTAAGCCAACATCAGATTATTTAGGTTACAGAATTCTGTACTTGATTTTCCTATGTAAATTGCCTAATACTCTATAATGAAAGACCCCCTGCTAAGTGTTTAGGGGAAGTACAGCCAGAAAATAGACAAGAGGCTGGAATTAAGGGATCATCCTACTTAGTAAAAGTAAGTCTTACGTATAAAAATTTGCAATAAAATAACCTTAAAACTTTACACTTTTTTCTCTTCCCACAAAAGATCTGTAATATTAAGAATGTTGCACTATATCTATTCAATTTCTCACATAAAGTCTGGATGAATTCTAGCATTTGTCTACTCAAAGTGTGGCACAGACTTTCAGCACTGTCATTACATGGAGAACTCAGGGTCCCAGGTCCCACCTCAGACCTACAGAATTGGAATCTGCATTTTAACATGATCCCCAGGTGACATTAAAGTTTGAGATGCTGTGCCTTAGGATATTACATTTCTGAGGAGTCCTGTGCCCATATTTGACCTTGTTGAACTCAGTATCTGTCTTTGAATATTATTAAGGATCTAGACCTGAATTTACAGTGGAATTTTATTTTTTCCAACCGTACTTGAGATTTTCCATAATTTTTACGCTCGTTAAATGTTGAAATAGTTTCTTTATCTCTGATTTTTCAGGGTGTTATGTTTAAGAAAGAATTCGAACTACAAGTACTAGTTTTGAAAACCAAAGACTCAATAAGTTAAAGACCCTTTTCACTCTGCCTTCAATTTCTAGACCACAGCAATTATTTCCCTATGCTAAAAGATTATGTGTTTGTGATACTTCACCACATTATTTAGTTCTATTTCTAGTTGTAATTTTATACCAACTTATTCCATTTAGCTTAATAATATCCATTTATAGCTCAGTTTACAATAATAAACTCTCTACTTGAGGGTAATAAAATCACATTTTGTTAACAAAATGTCTGTAATTTAGTTTTTTTACTGAGTCATATTAACCTCATTATTCAAAATTAGTGAGGCTTTACCACATATGTCATGGTTGTTGACGTTACCCGGAATAGTGTGAATAATACCAATACTGAATCTGAGATTTGGAATTTGTTTAGGAATTGCTCCATTCAGAGGTGTGCAAAGCATGCCTCTTCAAGCCTCAGATGACCTGAGAAGTTCTCTTGAGGTCACCGGCTTGAGAGTGTGGAGGAGTCTGACTTAGACTATTCTTCGTGTTGGGCCTTGGCGTCAACTTTTACTTGAAGCAAGGCTTCTACAGCTAAGAAATTTGAAACTCATCCTCGTCCACTTTCTCATCTACTATGAACATGCCTTGTTGTGGAGAGACAGTGCCTAATGCAACATGTGCTGTCACACCCGAAGGCTTCAGAGTTAAGACAGTCCTCAGCAGAAGGCCCCACTGCCACTTCTGTGCTGCCCACCTTATCACAGCCACTAAAGAGAGCATCTCCAAAGGTCTCTTGGCTTACTTTTTGCATGCTATCCCCCCGAGCATCAAGAAATAGTAGGTGTCCTTCTTGACTTGGTTACTACATCCTTCAAAGAGATTACCCAGGTTAGTCCAATCATGTCCCATATCCCTGTTCTCTGTAGTCCTCACAACACCTAAATTATTCATTGCCAGGACCATCTCCTTCATACTAATCTCTATAGTTACTATTAGTTCTGATTTCCTATGGAGCTTCCCATTGAGCCCTCTGAATCTCTGATCTCTGCGCTGTGTGCTACTACCCTATACAATGCCCCTGTCTCTAAACTTCCTCTTCACCTTCTTGCCCAACAGAAGTCTGCATGTCCCCTTACAAATAATAGTCCCCTCTAGAGAAAGCTGCACGAGGGGCATTGCTTTTACCTTAAGAACCTCAGAGCATGCATATAGCCACTTACAAACCACTTCATTAGTCCTCCTTCAAAAACACAGCTTTTGTAAATTTCATGCCATCAGATCTTGTTACATATCCTACTACAATTGCCTGACTCCTTCATTCCTTGATAACTTAGTGCCTGCGTCATCATCTTCTCTTCCACCTCTACTCTTGAGACCATTGTAATGACTTCAATGTATGGTTAATAGATTTCCTCTTGGTTCTTTGACTTTCAATAACTCCCTCTTTCTACTCTTGCCATCTGGAGAACCCTCTTAAAAAGTTATATCATGTCACTCCCATGATCAAAATTCTCCAGTGACATTTCATTGCATTTAGAATAAAAAGAAATTCTTACAACCTAGTAATGGAAAAGTTTTTAGACTGATAAATATTGATCAATCTGGCTTCTGCCTAATTCTCTCCCTCACTTTCCATTCTTCCTACAAATCTAAGCCATGTCGGCCTTCTTTCTGTTTCTCTAATATGTCGAGCTTCTTTTTTGCCTTCAGGACCTGAAAAGTTATATCCTCAGGTCATCACAGCCCTGATTCTTCTTATCGATATCTCCGTTTAAATGTCATCTTCTTGGTGCCCCTGCCTCTATGCCTGATCTAAAAGGGCCACTCAGTCACTCTATCACATCATTATGCTTTAAATTTCTGCACAGCTGATATTACTTTTTATTTGTGGGGTGATTTATTGTTCGTCTGTCATTCCTCATTAGAATATCAGTTTCATGCGGTGTCTTCTTTGTCTTAACAATAATCCCCATTGCCGAGGACAGAGGCAGCTCATTGTAGTTGCTCAATAAATATTTGTTGAAAAAAGTTTTAAAATGATGTTTTTCTATGGCAATATCACAATGAAGCCAATCCTTGGTCTATTTCCTCCCAGATCTATTTAATCTGTTGTACATTTCTCTTGGTTGTCATGCAGGCCATGTCTGCTTTGGATTATTAACTTCAGAATTGAATTTATCCCAGCCTTCGGGTTAGAACACCACCGTATCCCTTCTTTTTCCTCATAGCCTAGGATAGGTGATGGCTTTTTGTTATAGCTAAAATCTGGATTTCCTACACCACTATTTGTGTTTCTCTTTTAGTTTTTCCATGCTCTTTGTCACTAATTGCCTCTATTAAATTAAAACGAAGTTCTAAATACATATAGTGACTTCTGTTTTCTTGAAAGGACTCTATCTGATACACAAGGATAATACAATTTTATAAACTCTGTTTCCAGATACATTTTTTTCATTTTAGATTATTGAATCACATTAGGTTATAGAATCACTGTAGGCAAAACTATAATGCATGTATAAGTATAATGAATTATTGAGATCCTAAAGAGAGTTACATATACAGAGATAATTTCATACTGATTTATATTTTCAATGAACCCTACCATGGTTAAATTATGGAGGAAGAGAGTATGCCAGAATACCAAGAGAGAAAGAGAGAGATTTCCTCAGAGAACAGATTGATACAATAATTTTCAAAGTGTGGCCTATAGATCTCTGGAGGGCCCACGGGGTCAAAAGTATCTTCATAACATTATTAAGATGTTGCTTGCTTTTTTCATTCTGTTTGTACTCATGGTGCAAAAGCAATGGTGGCTAGAACTGTTAGCACCTTAACACAAATCAAGATGGTGGCAGCAAACTGCATTAGTAATTATGATATTTTTCACTGCTATTAAAAAAAGGAGGGGTCACTTAAAATTTCCTTGTTAAAGCAGGAAAAGTATTAAATTTATGAAATCTCAAACCTTTAGTACATGAATTTTAAATAAAGCATAAAATGTGCCTGTTGCCTTCTGAAGTACTGTCGTTGCTTCTAGGAAAAATACTTGTGCAACTGTTTGAGTTGCAAGCTGAACTAGCCACTTTTTTCACAGAACACAATTTTTACTTAAAAGAATGACTGGCAGAAAAAAAAAAAAAACCCTAAGATTATTCATCTTAAGTATTTGACAGACATTTTTTGAAAAGTAAAAGTTGTATGTCACTTGAATGAAAACAACTGACAATAATTGTTAGCGATGAAAATTTTTTAAAAATTGACATTTGAAAAACTTGTTTAACCCACTCTCACCTTGACAAATTAACAAAATTTAAAGACATTTCTGATGAAATCAGTGGTGATATTAATGAACGTGATTTGTCTGTTATTTTATAAGGAAATGTGTCAACATTTGGAATATCTAACCAATATTTTTCATTCGAAGATATGAAAAGAGCTACCCAAATGCAAGATAGACTAATTAATTTTAATGTAATAGAGTAGTAAAGTTTCATTGATATGGTTTCATATTCTACATTGTAACTAATATTTAGGTAATGAGTTTCCTGTCCTGATGGTGTACAAAAATAAAAGGGAATGCTTTAGACCAGAGCTTCTCAAATATTATCAACCATAAGAATCACCTGGTAATCATCATAAAATGCAGATTCTGATTCAGTATGTCCGAGGTGGGGCCTGAGATTCTGAATTTCTATCCAGACCCCAGGTGATGTTGATGCTACTGGTGCTTGGAACACATTGAGCACTGTCCAGTAATTAGAACAAATTGAACCAACCAGGGCTTACCAATTTGTTTTGGTTATAAGAATAACCTAGTATCTTAATTAATCTGATTCTCTAGGTTCCTCCTCTGAAGATTATCATTAAATCTAGAAAATCTGTGTTTAAGAAGAAAATTCTTATGATCACTAAATTTGGGAAATACTAACTAGATGATCTTCATTATCTCTCTATACTGCTATTTCTCTGTGTTTCCTATAGGGCTAGCTATTGATATTTATATGTTTGCCTTTTTTTGTTTGTTTGTTTCAGAAACGGCAAGATTGCTCTTAGATGGGATCATCCCCCTTTTATAACCAAGAATAAGTAGTTTATATGTGAACATGTTATCATCATTTGGTGGTAAAGTGACTTTGGTAAGTGGTCTGATTTTATTTGTGTGATGACTCTATTGGTTTATATTATTTCCCTCATTGTTGGATTAGAAAACAGAAGTCTATAGAGGTCAAGTGACTTGCTCAAGGTCACACAGATGGAGGAAGTCATGGGGTCCAGATGTGACTCTCTTATCAGTCCAAAGCCCAGTCTTTCAGGCAATAGTCACCCAGTCTCCTGTGGTGTCACCTCCTGCATGCTTGTGAGGCATGGTGCCTGCACACAGTTTTCATCTTCTGCTCCTCCATCCTTAACTCAATGTCTTCAACTACCTGGGCTTTATGTCTCCTAGTCAGGACATTTTGCTTTTAGTTTTGCATCAGCATTCCCAAGGTTTTCCAGTGCTGACCATTTGTCCTGGTTCTGACCAGCATCAGGTTCAGATTTGCATTTTCCAGTCTTTCTCTCTGGTCTTTGTGACTATCCACATTCGTCTTGGTCTGGAGAAAAGCCAAAGTGTGATGCAATGCAGGTCCTCTGATAGGCTCTTCAGAACAGCAGTAAATATACTTTCCCTTAACTCTTCTTCAGTCAGAACCAGCTGACCTGCACAGAGCCACGTTGTGGGGCCGATGGTGGTGAGGGGGACGTTAACTCTTATAGGCGGTTAATGATTAATTTTGCTGATTTACTTTCTGTGCTTTAGTAATCACTAGTATAAATTCCATGGAGGTCATTGTTTATTTACTTAACACATATGAATTGAACACCTACAACATTCCAGACATTGTACTGGTAGCTAAAGATATAGTAGTGAGCAAAAGCAGACGTGAATGCTATGCTCCCAAGGTAATGATCCAATGAGAGACAGATTTTAAGCAAATAATGACAGTAATAGAGTCTAATACAAGCCATTATCAGAGTCATGAAGAAAAGAAATCCAGTTTTGTCAATTTCCATGGAAACCAACTTAATGTAGAAGGTCAGAAAATAATAATAGGTAAAACATAGGTACTTTGTGCTTTACTATGTGCCCCGCAGTGTACTAGATGTTCATATCATGATCTCAGGATATCCTCAAAACAGGTGTACAAGGAAGTTACCTCATATTATAGGTGAGAAAACTGAGGCTCAAGAAGTTAATACCTAATTCCAGAATGTGCTTCCACTGAACACCAAAGCTTCCTGGCTGGCCACTCACTCCATCTCGCCTTGACAAAGACAAATTCTGCAATCAGGGATTTGATGCAAAAGAAACTGCTCTATCCTGCTGTCAGTTGGGTTCTCTGCCAGGGTTTTCTAGTTCTGGATAACATCAAGGCTAAAGTTAAAAATAAGGAGCCTAAGTCATGACTGACCTAAGATCATATACAGTGGTTGCTATAGTAGGTATACTCAGAGGCCAGTAAGATTGGACCAGTATGTGCAAAGAAGCTGAGAAAGGCAATGGAAGTGGTCTCTAACTCAGTATGGGGCGAGTCTCAAGCAAATTTAAATGCAAACTAAAAATGTTTACTACCTCGATGGTCAAATCCAAAATAGAAGCACTCCCGCTGAGCCAAATTGCCTCATTTCAGTTTGTGGATTGGCTTTGCTTTGGTCCTTCTCAATCATCACAGGAAGATTAAAAGAGTCCATTTAATAATAGGTACACTTTATATCTTCCTAATTCTTTAGCAAGTTTCCATTCATGCAATGCATATAACAGTAACTTTTCATTTGTATAGAACTTTGAGATTTTTCTCAGTGGCATTGTGTGGGTCAAGTTTGATCTCCAAAATCTTGTGAGTATGACTCTACATATTCTGAGTCCTAAAGAGGTGAGTCAAGGTTCCCAAACTCACATAGCAAATTATGGTCCAACTGGGACTGCTATATAGGCTTTCTGATTTTTAATCCTGTGTACTTCCTACTAAATAAAATTGCCTTAATTTATTTTAAATCAGTGAAACTACTTTATTATCCAAACTACCTTATACCAAAGACTTGTTTGAAAATGCAATAATTATACATAAACTTTTAGGTGATAGAATGTCAACAAAATATATAACAAAACTATATGCTGTTATACAGATTTGGATATCTGTCTGGGCAAGTCATGTTCATTGATAGAAAGTAACAGCGATGCACTGATTTTGAAATATCAGAATTTCAAAATCAATTTCCTTGCCATATTCTATCAATAGAGTAAAATAGTGTCATACAGAATGTTATCTTAAACTCAAAGATTCATGACCCATGTATTTCTCTCCCATAATGGGGACATTTTTAAAAGAACAATTCATAGAACAAAATTAATCACAAATTAATTCAATTTTCTAACTTGCATTTCTAGACTATTATGAAGGTGAATCATAGTCCCATTAATGTCTCCAGTAACTTCCCATTTCAGAATCTCTTCTCCTGAATCATTCTCCAAAAAAACCAACTCTCTTGTCTTTTACTTACTTTTCTATTACCAATATCCCAAGAACTGATTTGGCACATCAGAGCTGTCTTTCATGTGGTGTGATTCAAAAAAAGAAAAGAAAAAAAAAATAAAAGCAGGCCAAGCTACCTGATTCAGGAATGGGAAAAGGCTGGGATCATCACAGATTGTATTTGTTTTTTCCCCATCAGAAGTGTAATCAGAGTTCCACTGAGCTTATGTCATACATTTAAGGCACAGCTCCACCTGATGCTCCCCAGAATTTCAGCATGCTGGACAGGTTCTGGATGGGATCTGGATGAGAGCAGGCTGGCCAAGGAAAAAAACTTAAGTTCACAAACATCCAAAAATCATGACATCGAAGACCTTCTTCTCAAATTTTGTAGCTTTGAGACATCTTTCTCTTTCCTTTTTTCTTCACTCATTAATTCACTAGGAATTTATTGCACACAATAGTAGTCTAAGCTCCTTACGTGATACTACAGGGGTTGTCTCATGTAACCATGTCTACCTCCAGATGTCACTGGCCCCAGTCAGTGCTGGGTCTGAGATCCTCTATATTTTCCACCCAGCATTCTTGTGGCCACCTTACCAGTCCTTGCTCACTAGATAGATGGGTGCTTTGAGCAGTTTCTGGCACTAATTCAGTGCTTTACAAAATACAAGTAGTTATATCATCTGCTCCCTGTTTTGTTTTTAAGTTGCCTTTTAATTTTTATTTCTATCCTTGTGACCACTTTTTTATTTATTGCTTAGAAATACAACTGTTTAAATTCCAAAAGGATGTGATTAAGTAACAGTCAAGAACCTAAGCACAGGACTCTCATCCTGTCTGAACTCTGTAAAGCATCTAGGGTGACCAACCATCCTGCTTTGCCCTGGACTGGGCAGGGTGAGATGGTGGGGCAGGAGGGTGTTGCATCTCACTTACTGTGATAAAACAAGACAATCCTAGGCAAATTGGGATGGTTGAGGGCCATATAATTGCCTGCAGTTATAATGAAGGACCCTAGGCTAAAACCGCCCTGTATGGCATTCATACCTGAAAAGGAGGGGCTTTTTTTTTTTTAAAAGTCCTGGCTCTGCTTCCTACCTGGTATGGTCACTTGGACTGGAATGGCTCTGTTCTTTAAATTTGGGGGCCTGAAATCGGGGGTCTCTTGCTTTTTGCTTATTGGTCCTTTAAGATTTACCATATAGATTCTTATTTACACAGAGAAATCCATGAGATAGAAAAATGCAAGTTAGCTCATGCACCAACTACATGAGTAAGCCCTCATTGAACATAGGCAATAGCTTCTGTGATTTTAAGCAGAATGACTTATAATGAAACCAATTTTACCATAGGCTAATTGATATAAAAAATAGTTAAGTTCCTATGGCATCTCATCATCATTATAAGGAAACAACCTTGAACAAAACAATGTTATTCAAGGACCTTCTTTAGTCTAGGAAATCAGTCCTCTCTGTGGAATCCAGACTACTACAGTGAACTTGCTGGAAGTCTCAGGGAGATGTGAGCTCAGCAGATCAAAGAGCTCATTTTATTCACTATTTGGGGCTTGAGACTGGGCCTGTGCTCTCTTGTAGGTAGAAAACTGCAGATCTATGTCTCTAGCAACTAGAGGGAGAACAGAGTTTTAGCTTTGATTCTGGCCCTATTAATATAACCTGGGACAAGTCACTTCTCTCTGGGCCTCTGTGTCCTCATTTGTCAAATGAAAATGTTGGAGTAGATCATTTCATGTTCACTTCAATTTTGTATTTATATGTGAGCTTGTCATGTGACTGCTATCAATCTCAGTACTGTACCTGCTTTAATTCTTGTAATCCTTCCAAAACAACTCACAGAGGTAGGTAGCACTATCGTCCATATTCGATAGATGTGTGTTTGTTTGTAGATCCATTTCCATTATTCCCCGCTCTGTTGGAATACTCGAGAGGCTAACCTATGTGACTGGTATTCTTTCTTTCTGGCTTCTGTTACAGTTCTACCTAGGAAGAGTAGTACATTATAGGAAAGAATTAAATTGAGTTGGGATACTCATTCTCCAGCTTCCTCACTGTGCATTCGCCTCTAGATGGATGCATCTCTTGACTGAAGCCTGCTTCTTCTGTCCACCAGTCCTCCCCACCAGCTCTCCCTCTCTGTGGGTTTTGATATTCTCCCTCTTTTAGACTTTTTAACCTTGGGGAGACAGCACTTCCTGACGCTGTTATTTGCTGAGGATACCAAGTCATATCTTAGTGTTTCCAGAAACCTAGTCACACCTTCGTTAAAAAAAAAAAAAATCCCTTTATTAAGCTCTCTACAAATTCCTCAGTTTTTTCCAGCAAGACTTTGACTAACGTACTGGAGAAACTAAGACTCAGAGTGATGAAATGATGCGCTTAAAACACACAACTGGCAAGTCGTTCAATTAGCGTTCAAAATCATGAAGATGGATTGATTTCAGAGCCCAGGCTGGTAACCACTATGTTACATTGCTCTATAAAATCAGTAGTTACTTGATTTGGAACAGTTTAAACTCATCTCTTGTAGAATAAACTGTGCTCCGACAGACTTTACAAAGAGGAATATTAACTTTTCTGGGGATTTTATTTGACTCCCACCTATATATAAATCTTGTACCAGGGAGCAATTCATAGAGAATAATGGAAAGTGTTGGGCTTTGGATGCAGTTAAACCTGGATTCCAACCCCAAATCCACTTACTGGAGGTGAGACCAAAAGAAAGTTACTTAATGTAATTAAACTTCCCTGTCCCCCACCCAAAAAAAGGGCATGCAGAGTTTAAATTCCTTTTATAATGGAATATATTGTGATGTTAATTGACCATCCAGCTCAATGCCTTAGACAAAGGAGGGGCTCGGCAGATGTTCATTCCTCTTCTCTTCTCTTAAACTTTTATTCTTGAAATTCTCAGTAGGCTGCTATGCCATGATTGTATCCCATTGGAGTTTTCACATCATTTTTTACAAATTTGAGTCCCTGTGTTTCCCATCTCAAAGTGAAGACTGAGACATGTACCATTCATGTAGTAATTACTCAAATACTGCTTGCTGAATTAAAAAACAAGTGACTTTTTTGGGCAAGTTTTCCGACCAGGAAATAGATTTCAAAATTTTCCTAGGTTTTCTTCTATTTCAGAAGGGACCGTTTTCAAAGTTTATTGATATATATATTCTTTAACTTATTCCTCACCTCCATTTGAACACCCCCACTACTATTATAGCGAGAGGAAGAAACAAAGTATATATTTTTGTTCTCATGATAGTCATGTGAAATACCAACTTATTCACTTACCAATAGGCATTTCTCCAAACCACTATTTCATAGCCAAACTGAGGGGTTGATAATTAAGAATGAAACAGACAGATGTAGGGATGTGGGAGTCATGTCATCTGGGGTGGCCCCCTTCTTTTTCTTTGAATCACCTGGCCTGAGAAAGGCCTATAGAAGTTCACAATGACGTGGTGTAACATTCTCATCTGATTGCTGCTGCTGCTGGTGCTGCTGCTAAACCTTTCAAAAGTCTGGCCTTTTCCCAACTGTTGTCATAAATGGGAATTGTGCATCTTGTTTTCCTCTTAACTGGATTCAATTAGTTCAAGAAGTCCTGATTTATTTTGTTCATAGCACCCTCCATCCCAAACTTTGGGTTGTTAAAACCAAACTGAATTAAAGAATATATCAGCTTGAAAAAATTAAAAAGTAACCTGTGGGTGAGTCAATGCATCACTCTTTTCTGTTTGGTTGATAGGGGGTTTATAAGGCAATGAAAGTCTAAGGAAAATTATCTCCCAAGTACTTTCAGCGTCTTAGCATGCGAGCTGAATATACTCTCTCTGAGGATCAACATCTCTCTTCTACACATGCAGAAGTTGCATTCGATGGTCTATAGCATTGTCCCCAACTTCCATTTGTGTATGATTCTTGGAGATTCTGCCCTGAATGAACTGTTAGAAAACCATAAAAGAAGCACAATACAGGCCCTCTACCAACTGGCCCTGAAGATTAAAAGAATCTCAGCAGCTGCTTTCTTTGAAAGCATTAACCATTTAAAATAACCACTCTGTGAAGGACAGTTATGTGGCTATGTGATTAGAGGCTGAAGGAAAGAAATTTGACCCCCTGCAAACATAAAACTGCTCTCTGCAAGAGAAAACCAATGGCTGTCCCCATGCTGTGATCCCCTCTCTGAAGGCACTCCCTGAACGTAGAGACCAGGCCAGGAAATTTAAAGAACCCGCTCTTTGTTCTTTAAATTTCCCCCACCTCAGAGCATCTCTCACTGGAGCTTCTAATCTCAGTTAACGTCTTTACAAGCTGGTGGCATCTGACATCCAAAGGGTTCTCTGTATTTCCAAACCCTTTAGGGACTTAGGGAGGGTTATGTAACTGTTGCTATAAAGTAAGGCGCTGCAGTAACCTTGGGAATTTGAAATCACTACAGGAAATTGAAGAGTAAATTCCTTTTAATAAAGCAGTGCACAGCAGGGTGCGTAGGAGCAAGAAATTAACTCACAAAAAGTGGCATTGTTGCTTGGGAGGGCAGAGGGACCTCCGCTGCCTGAACTCACCCACATAGGAGGCGTGGGATTCTTTTTTTCCACCACCAAGCCCCTGCTCTGTTCCAGAAGGGGCCTTATTACATTCTCGATAAAGAATTTTGGAAATAAAATTATTTCTCTGGCTTAAGTAGCCGGGGCAACAAACTGGGAGTGGGGTGGGAGAGATAGTCTTCAAGAACCCAGAGTCTAGTCTAGGGTTTTCTTCTGTGACTTGGTCTTTGATGTTGAGGACTCAGATTATATCTTGCCAGCCTCAATTTCCCCAGAAATCAGTCCAACATTAGAATGCAGGTGACTTTCCTTTTTCCAGCACCTGGGGAGAAAAATAATGTCTGTCCTGTTAAAAGTGTGACATCTGCAAGAGAGAAAATATGTAGGCAGGCACTACATCAATACAAATTACAATATCGGTTTGATAGCTCTGCTGTTCTGAGCACTTTGTATGCATCCTGTTAGTCCTTAGTGATTTTTTTTTTCATTAAAAATTGAGTGCAGACAACCTGTTGAGACAAAAGAAGGTGAAAACACCACTCAAGCAGAGTGATATTGCCCTGAAAAGACATGGATGCGCAGTTGTGCTGGATACATTTGCCTAAGGATTTTGAAGTGTTATTATTAAAGACCCAACCAGAACCCTCAATAAGGCTGCTGTTAGCTGGAGGTGTTTATAGCCAGTGCTCTCCAGGGGCTGCCACATTCCTGACCATTCTAGTGACACGTGATTCTTCATAGCACCCTCCCCACCCAGGCTACCTGTATCTCCAACTTAACTCATTACTAGAGTCTGCCAATATCTCTCTTTGAGCAAACGCCTCTCTTTTCTGAGCCCCAGTGTCCCTGCCTTCCCGCCAACTTCTTGATTCCATCTCTTCTACACTATTAGAAGCAACAAAGGGTTGGCTATTAGCATAGATTCTGGACCCTAACCCAGATATGGCTGCATCTCAGTTCTGCCATGTATAAACAAGTCATTTAATTTCCCCCAGCCTCGTTCTTCTCATCTTTACACTGGAAAAGGGATTATTAGGAATATTAAATGACACCAAGCATGGAAAGCATCAAACAGAGAGGCTGTTATATAATAAGAGCAACATATTTTTACCTATAATTATTTTTGTCTCTAGGTACCTATTTGTACTGATTTCTGATTTGTGTTTCGAAGCTCTCTCTAAAACCTTTTACCTATTCTGCTTTCCCTTTCTCCTGATTTATGAAACGAGACCTTAACTCACACTAAAGTTATTAAAACTTTCTAGACCTCTGCTTTCTCATCTGTAAAATGGAGACTAACAGCAATTATTAGTTGGAAATGAAATAATCTCTTCCTGTGTTCAGTGGGTCTCATCACCACTCCCCACCACAACTCCCAACTTGATGTCATGTCTCCTCCTCCAGGGCAGTCACATGCTAGAGACAGCTGGTCAACTACTCTGAATCTTATCTACCTAGTGTTATTTATTCATTTACATTTTAACTTCTCTTCATATAAAATTATTTCCAAGCTTTCACCATCCTGGCTTCTCTCCTTTAAATGACTTGATTGGTCTATATGGAACCTCACTGTAAGGTGCCAAAACTATGTAGAATGTCTATTTTCATAAATGGTCAGCTCAGACAAAGCAGCACAATCTCTTACTTCCACTGTTTTGTTTTGTTTTGTTTGTTTGTTTTTAATTTTCCCCAAATTTTACACATCTTAGAGTGAAACACAGATCTCATTCAGGCTTTTACAAGTCACTTTACACTCTGCCTCATGTTGAGCATCCCAGCCACAAAATCTTTACATTGAAATATTAAGTATCATCTCCCCAGTTGTGTATTTATGCAGTTAATACCCTGAACTCAAAAGGTAAGACTTCACTTTCATTTGTATTAACTTTTACGTTTCTACATTAATAGATGTAGAAATTCATTTCAGTTGATAAGGAATTTTGTGAATACTGGTTTGGTCAACCAACATATTAGCTCCTCCTCTCAACATTTTTCATCCACAATTGTGATTACCTTTCCCTTTCATACATTTACTGAAGTACACAGACAAAATATTTCAGACAGGTCCGAGGACAGAGCCCCAGGCCATGCTATTACAAACTTTGTTTCCATTGGTCATCCATCAAAAAATCCCCTTTGGGTCTATTTGTTCAATCCATTATTAGACTATCCAATTGTTCTTACATCTTGCCACTCTCTCCATCCTGGGCCAAATTATGACATGAGATAATTTGTCACAACTCCTACCGGCTCTCAATACACCACATACACCATGATTCCCTAAGGCAATAAGTGATCCACTTACTGGAGTCAGCTAGACTTGTGTTCAATTCAGCACCCACTGCTCACTGGCTATATGACTGTGGGCAGGTTACATAAGCACTCTGTCCAAAATTCATAAATGAAGAAACTCAAGTGGAATGAGAATAGCTATTTTATAGGGCTAATATGGTTTATATGTGGCTATAATATGATAAAGCATATCAAGTGCTTATAAAAAACCACTTGTACCTAATAAGGACTCAATAAATGTTAGCTCTTTTACAACTGTAAACATTAGATCTCTACTAAAGAGGATAAAAATAAGATTAACCCGACAAGTCTTTGCTTATTTCTACCACACGTTTGTGATTTTATTCTAACATCTGTGTTTCTTTTCATCATAGTCCTGATCTCTATTTGTAATCACATGTGAATTATTATAATTATTTAATTTAAATGGTCTTCTTCATTGAATCAGAAGCTCCACGAGGACACCATCCATATCAACTTATGTTTAGCACTGCATCTCCAATTACCCTGTACAGTGCAAGGCAGGTATTCAATGCATATCTGTTAAACAAATAATCTCCATGCAATTTGTACTAATGATCACTGAGGCACAGAAAAAAAATCAGCAAAAGTCATCATTAACTATTTAGGAGAGTTAATTTCCTCATCCCATTACCCCTACCATGTAGCTCTGTGCAGGTCAGTTGGTTCTGAATGAGAAATAGTTAAAGAAATATATTTACTGCTGTTCTGAAGAGCCTATAAGAGGAACCTCATTGCATCACACTTTGGCTTTTTTTCCAGACCAAGATGAATGTGGATATTCACAAAGACCAGAGAGAAAGACTGGAAAGAGCAAGTTTGAAGCCGGTGCTGATCAAAGCCACGGCAAATGGTCAGCGCTGGAAGACCTGGGGAGAACATTAGCGAAAGTAAGAGCCAAAAGTCCTAAGCAGGAGACATGAAGCCCAGGTAGATGGAAACACTGAGTTAAGGATGGAGGAGCAGAAGATGCAGACTGTGTGCAGGCACCGTGCCTCATAAGCAAGCAGGAGGAGATGGCACCACAGGGGACTGGACGTTTAGTGTCTGGGTGACGGGGCTTTGGACTGAGGAGAATCACATCTGGACTCCATAACTTCCTCTGTCTGTGTGGCCTTGAGCAATTCACTTGGTCCCTATAGACTTCCATTATCTAATCCACACAATGAAGGAAATGATACAAACCTACAGAGTTGTCACAAATAAAACGATCGTTTGATGAAATCATTTAATGACCTAATGATGATGGCAGATTTATGATAAAGTGCTTACTCTTGGTTATTAAAAATAAGAGAATGATTTTTATGACTAGATGAAATTGATAAGTACTACATAGTTAGTTCAATCTTTACTAATTATGTAAATCTCCTTAAGTTCTTACTACTCAAAGTGTGATCCTTAAACCGGCAGCATCAATATATATCATCTGGGAGAGTGTTAGACTTGTAGAACCTCAGATCTCATCCCAGACTTACTGCATTGAAATCTGAAGTTTAACGGAATCCAGGTGATTCTTATGCATGTTAAATTCTGAGAAGCACCAGCCTGTCATCTTCACCTACTCCTGAATGCCGTCAATGGAAAGGAAAGCTCTCTACCTGGAAAGCTTTTTCTACCTCTTGGCGCTTCTGGCTATATAAAATATAAGAGCTGCTCCCTTCCCTACAGGGTAAACGCCATTGAGAGTACTTAGGATCTGAGCCTCAGCTTGCAACACAGACTGGTGAGTGCTAACAATTCCAGAACGCCTAATAGATGTTAGTATAAATTCACTTCTACAATGTTAATCCTCAAAATGAAAAGAGTGTTTTGTGCTTCCTGTTTTTTGGATGTTTTAAAAATAATGGTAAAAAAACACGTAATGTAAATTTATCATCTTAATCATTTTAAGTGTACATACAGTTCAATAGTGCTAACTGTATTCATACTGTTGTACAACAGATCTCTAGAACTTTTCCATCTTGCAAAAGTGAAACATTATACCCCGTGAACAGCAGCCCTTCGTTTCCCTTTTACCCAAGCCCTGTTTTTGGAAAAATAAGTTGTCCTATTATGAGTGGGTCTATGAGAAGGTCACCTGGCAATGAACTACAGGTGGTTTCCAAAGGAAGGAAGCCTTGTTGACACCTTAACTGCAACATTGTGAAACCCTATATTGTATGTTGTGTGTCATTTTAAGCCACTGAATTTGTGGTAATTTGTTATGCAGCCATAGAATTCAAATACATCTTCAGAGTGATACTTTGGAACTGTATAAAAATCCCATTCCCCATCAACTTCATCTAATGATTTTTATCATTATCTTGTACCCTTTATAAAATTATTCAAAGAATTGTGCTACATTCTTAATTGCCAATTTTCAGAGTGTGAAATTGGTATAATAATAACCTCCAATGGTAGTAAATGATTATTTTCCTTTTATTATTATTACGGATTTATAGGTTCATAGTCACTAAATATATAGCATGTAATTACAGTCACTTTTTTTGTTCCACGTAGCTTTCGAAACATCATGTTATTCACTTAACATAGATAATATGTTTATTTTAAGAAGCAGAATTTGCCCACTTTAAATGTAAATGAAGTCACAGGTCTTGGACAAATCGCCCCTTCTTGGAAGAGATTATGTACATTTTCTGTTATTTAGAAACACCAAAATTCCTTGCAGACCTACAAATGCAGGCAGACTTTTAGCAGACTCCAATAAATCTAGCTATTTTAAATTTGTTAATGCAATTCTTAGCGTTAGTTTTTGAAAAACTTATGAATACTATGGTCAAATTAGCTAGAGCAATTCTGTCAGAATTTCTTTAAACAAGTATTTCTTACAGCAAAAAGACTCTCATCTAGTTTCATAAAGCATACTTTACTTTAAAACACACAATAAAAAGTTGAGGGTTGGTTTCTTCTTTTGAGAGAGACCTCATTCTGAGCCTTAAGTTCTGCCATGTGTGTGAATATAGGTGCCTGTTTTCTGGAGCACCATCTTTGGACTTCTTGAAATACTGCCCTCCTAAAATGTACTCCTCCCTCTCAGCTCTTTCATGAAACTGATGAACCACTACTCCTTATAAATTCTGGCTGAATAACTTCCCCAGTCTGGAAAAGGGAGAAACTCTGGCTTTCCTTGTAAATCTTGGCATTGGCAAGCATAGTAGAGAGCATCGTGAAATGTTAATGGTCAAAATGCAATAGGTAATTTTGCACCAAACACAATGACCGTCTGTCTTGGGAAGCAAGCCTACTGTATATTGTTAAACTAAGAAGATGTTTACTTCTAGTTTCAGTGACAATAGAATCTAAAGTTTAAGAGCTGAGAAGAGATAGGCTGTTCCAAAAGATCTAAGAAAAGCTTATAGAAGAGAGAAAAAAATATACAGTATTATTACATAATATAAAGTCATTGAGAAAATGAAAAAGATTTCTGTGAAGTTCAAGAGATTTGTATTTTTTCTTCTTAAGTGAAAGAAGGCTTGGAGACCCAAATCACTCAGTGATGTCTGCATTGTTGATTAATGTACCTAAGAAAGGGTAAAAATGGTAAACATAGTAATAGAAATAGTCCTAGGCTGTGAACTAGGGGATCTCACTTCTAGCCTTGGGTTCCTATCCCTAGTTTTGTGTTCTCTTTCTAGAAAATCATTATCTTTTCTTCCACTGTTCATTTTTATCAGCCCACATAAAAGTTATTTTGTTACATCTGTCAAAATGGTAGAGCAAACACAGAATAACAGAGTATTAGAACTAAAAGAGGTCTAATAAATCCATGAGTCAAACAAGTGGTTCTATTAGTCTTTAAAAATAAGTGAGTGAAGCAGGCTGAGTTTATTTCATTGTGGTGACTTAAATTATAGTACTTCATTGCCTGCATATACACATGAAAGACTGTTCTTTATTTTCACAAAGACATAAGCTCTGAGCCTCCAACTTTTCTCGAAACATATGGACACTCAGTCTTTCTTTGTTTTTTTTCTTTCTTTGAATAGAGCTCTGAGGCAAGAGCCAAAACACTTTCTTCTATATTAAATGACCACTGGCATACAATCAGTGTCCACAAGACAACAGAGACACGGGATTATGATAAACATGGAAAATAGGAACACTAAATAGAGCAGCCCCTTTTCAACTGAGCAAAATTTACATAGGATATGACATTGCTTGAATTTTTAAGATAAAGCCAGACATTTACAGATTAATGTGAAAATGATAGATTTTAAAATGTTGACAATTTCAATTGTTAAAGACACTGAAGAGACCAATACTATACAAGCTGGATCCTATTCAAGGGCATCAAACCAGTATCTGTATTAGTTGGCAGGTCATTTTCCCATCTTGGAAACTTAAATATCCTAAAACTAGGGAACTACAAAACCTAG
>NW_006442207.1:10427526-10428120 GCF_000325575.1 Pteropus alecto | reverse complement strand
TAAGATGCATCCTTCATGGATTCTAAATCTAGCTCTATGATTTGTTATTCCATTTCTTTGTTCTGAGAGATAATCTGGTCAATCATAGAGCAATACTTTTATTAGGTTTTTAAATTTTAATGTTGATTAGACAAAAAATAATGTATCTTTAAGTCTTTTATTGTGGTGGTAAATATTTAAAGTCTCATAAATCCACCGTGACAGAGATTCCCAAGTCAATGAAAATGAAGAGCAAAATGGAAATGCGCACACTTTTCCTCTGGAAGTGTGATCTAAGAAAGGGCAGTCCTCTCTCCAAATCATTCTCTTTTTTGCCTTAGTTCAGGATTTCTCATTTTTCTATGCAGAAGCAATCTTGGATATTCATAAAGAGGCTTCTAGTCATCTTAAATTCTCTCCAGTCTATGGACTTTTCATAATGAAACATATTAGATAAGGGGTCTCAAATACATTCTATAGGAAAGATTGCAGCCATCAATTGAGTTTTCCCTTGTCCTTTTCATCTGGCCCAAAGGACACTCAAAACAATTTTTCTGCTTCTTCTCAGCATACTGAACTGTATATAATTCATGGTTTACTTTCATTCAGATCTTG
>NW_006442207.1:10421944-10426557 GCF_000325575.1 Pteropus alecto | reverse complement strand
TGTTAAAAAGAAATGAAAATAAACTGGGAAAGAGAATAACATCAATCTGATATTTATATAGCAATTTATGGCTTACAAAAAACTCTTCCTAAATCTTCATTCTAACCCTGAGGGTTCAAAATAATCATTTCTATGATATAGAGGAAAATACCACAGCTCAAAAATATTAAGTGAATCCTATAGCATCATAGCTGCCTCTGTATAGGGCCCAAGACAGAGAGAAGGTCAACATGCACTAACCGAATGTATAATGTTCTGTATAATTATGTACTTTATTGCTTTTTCATGGGGGGTAATATGATTCTTATGGGTTATCTGTTTGTAAGGTGATAACAAATCAAATGGTAAATAGTAAATAAGATGAAAAATGTAGAAACTTGTGTTTTCAATTATATGGTACAAGGTCTTATGCACAGAAAGTAATTTTTTAGTCACAATAAGATAACAAAAAATACAAGGCAGCACAGGTTAAGTGTGAAATAAGCAATGAAGTTGAAGACAGAGTTAAAAAGTTACCCTACTCTAGACACAGATATATCCTTAGGTGCACACAATTATTAGTGTAAAATCAGGTCTGCCTAGAAAATCTTTTCCCAATGTTGTAAGCCTGTCCATTTCATGGGCTTAGATCTCACCTTATCCAGCGAATGTTTGTATTCGTGGGGAAGTCAGGTGTTCAGTCACTTACCTTGTTTTTTATAAGGAACAAATGAACACATGTGTGCATGACAGAATGAGGATTGGACTTTTCTGGCAAGGTGACTTTGACTGAAAATCCATGTGGAATTTTTCCTTTCGGATGTGTGGACTCTATGTGCTTCAACTAGCCCAGCCGTTCATTTATCTGAAAAGAAGAGAATGTGGAAAGTGTCTGGTTATGTTGAAACAATGTACAGCAAACAATGGGTAGTTAAGCAGTCAGTGAGAGTGGGTTTAATTTTAAAAGTAAGAGTAAAAACAGAAGAAGAAAATCATCAAAAAGAAAACCACAAGAAGGAATAAATAAGGAACGATTTGGTAATCTATGTGCTCTTCCAAATGGCAAATATAAACAGAGAGCCCAGGAGAGTGTGCCTGTGTGTGTTTGTGTGTGTGTGTGCGCGTGCGTGCGTGTTCTTTGAAATATGGCTAACCCATAAAGTTTCAGAGGCTGTGATTATGGGAGATACATGGTAACATTTAGGAATAATGCCCAAAGATCCCACCAGGCTGTCTAGATATGGCTGAGAAAGAGAATAGGACAGAGTGAGAGAGACTGCAGAGTGACAAAAACTCCATTTCCTGAGCGAACATAAGATTCTTTGATATGGTGGAGAGTTTGAATTGGAAACTTTTTTCTTTGAGGACATTTTTCTGAAACCAAATTTTCTACATATTTGAAACTGATAGATTAATGGACCCTAGAAAATAAAGTTAAGTGAGATTTTTTAAAAGCATAATATATAAGGATTCCATTAGAATAATGACTCAGCCTGACAATAAAACATCTCTCAGTCAGAATTAATCTCTTTCCCATAGGTTTGTGGTACTTCACACTTATGTTATGAAACTCATCACAATCTGCAGTGTATTATGAACAGAAAGGGAACTGGTATTTGTTGAGAGACCATGATGTGCCGTGCGCTTTCTTACTTCTTATTTCTATTTTACAGAGAAAGTAATTGAGGTCAAATAATCTCTTTTAATTAGTAAGTTTCAGTGCCAAGATCTGAATTCAGATTTGTCCATTTCAATTTTTCTGTATGGTTCTGCATATGCATGAGCATCTAGTGGGAGGTAACTCATATACTTCTCAGCTTGAAAAACCTACTGTATGAAATAGATGCTCCATAAAGTCTTATTAATTGACTATAGTGAACACATGGCAATTAGCTATATCATTTTGCAAGCTGAAGTCTCAAATAATAACCTGTAGAAGCTTTATTCAAGTTGCAATGCAGCAATGAATTTCAGATTAGAATCAGCTTATTTTTCTGGATGGAAAAATTCCTGAACGTTCGCAAGAGAA
Source organism: Pteropus alecto (assembly GCF_000325575.1). Classification (NCBI taxonomy): domain Eukaryota; kingdom Metazoa; phylum Chordata; class Mammalia; order Chiroptera; family Pteropodidae; genus Pteropus; species Pteropus alecto. The sequence goes on along the minus strand of NW_006442207.1, from coordinate 10,424,549 downwards.
ATAATGATTCAAAATTTCTCAGTGTTTACATCAAGAATGGACCTGCCTTATAGATAATTAAATAGACATTATATTATCTGTTTTCTAGTCACTTTGATGAGTTCTGAAATGTCTGTCTCAAATTCCCTTTAATGTGACCCTAATATCACTGGAATGCCTATAATTTCCACTTTTGGAGCAAAAGTCACCTAGAGACTTTAATTGTTTATCTGCATTAGGCATAAGTAAAACATAAATCTCTACATACATACATACAAATCAAAAAATTGATTTACCCTAAAGAGAATCTAGGAATCAAGGAAATTCTATCTGCAGATTCAGAGCGGAGAGAAAGGAGTGAGACACCAAAGAGAGACTTGCTAACCTCATAACGTTGCCCAAGGCTGGTTTTGAATTAGAAGCACATTCACCGCATCTGAATGATGTAACTAAATAGAATGTGAATCGATGTAACTGTAATATAAATAGTGTTTTTTGCCTCCTATGTAATGCTGTCAGAGTGCTAGACCTGGCAACTCTCCAGGGCCAGACCTATAGGGTTCCTGAGTCATCGGTGGGGTTGGGGTCCCCTGGGAAATAAAACTTTGATGGTTAACGAAGACAGGGACCCTAATGTTTCCGTATGTAGGAAAGTCTGCTTGTCAACTGATGACCTAGCAATGAAAATTTTTGAAAAATTGTGGGAGAGAAAAAAGGAAGAGTCAACATGGTCTCTGACTTTGAGAAACTACAAAATCTAATTATGAAGAGACTGTGTATGTCTAAGATAGAGAGGGATAGAGAGAAGAAGAATTATAAGAATGAATGAGAAGAGTGCAAAATATTAGGACAGTGTCTTAAAGTTACAAAGATTTTTTATGTTTCTTCCTTGGACCTTCCTAAGAACTTTAAGAGAAAAATATTGTTATGGTAGAAAACTAGACCCAGAGAAGTTGTCCCGAGACAAATAGCTAGAAAGTGATTGCCTAACATAAACTTTCCTCTCGTGGGTCTACATCTCATCTTTTCAGGTGGGTTATTCTCTCTGCTGTATAGGAATACAAAATGTAGACCGGTCTATAATTTAGATGCTACATTATTTCATATAGAAAGGACTGGAGTAAAGGATTGTTTCCTGGGGAAAGTGAGATTTGAGGTGATTTGTGCAGAAATTGGGAGGGGAGTGGCTGAGGGTGAGGTTTTGTATTGATATTGTCTGAATTTGAATTTCATCACTGCCATTTTACCACGACGTGAACTTGGCAAGTTTATTAACTTCTTTGTACCTCAGATTTATCATCTGTAAAATGTGAATGACTATTGTGAGCATATGTAGGTTAAGACTTATAAAGCATCTAGAATAGTCCCTGACAATTGTCCACACACAATAAATGATAGCATCGTTGTTATTATCAAAGGGGAGAGTAGGTTCCAGAAGGAAAGTGTGTGTTTATCCATATACGCAATCATTTAGTATTTATGAAGAGTCCCAGTGAAGGCTAGACAGGCATTGCTCATGGTACTTAAATTACCTAATCTAGGCTCCGATGGCAAATCATGGAACAATGTAGAGATATGGCTGTCACCACCTGAACTCACAATCAATCTTAGCATCACTAAAAGTGACAGACATTATGTGCCTCTTGGTGTGATGCAATCTAAACTACACAACACCACCTGTGAAGCATTCTCGCCACATTTGTTTAACCTGAATCTAACAAAGACTTCAGAAATAATTTACAGTCTACAGTCCATGTAGGAAACAGGATAGAGGGACAAGTAGATGACCCTATGAGAAAATAGCCAGATTCAGAATGTGGAACTTTCGCTAAGATAATTAACCCAGTTTATTCAACATATATTTTTCAATATGCAAAACAAAACAAAAGAGGAAAAGGACAGTTCTGGATTAAAAGTGACTATGAAGAGACTTGAGACAAAACAACTAAATGTAGCGATGGGTCTTTTCTCTATATACCAATTTATCGAACCACTTGTAAAAATATTTTGTAGATAGTCATGGATGATCAGAGATATTATAAGCCATTTAAAAAATATAACTAATGCTATTAGGTACGAAAATAACCATGAAGTTGTGTAATAAAATTTTTCTTTTTGGAATAAGGGGGTCTCGAATAATTTTTTTACTTTGTACTTGAGACTACATTGGTAAAAGAAAAATTAAGTGACACTGGATTTGAGAAGCATATAAAACTACTTAAATTAAGCTGGCTCTCTTCTCCCCTCCAGACACCAAAGAGCCCCAGTGAGTATCTGGACCTTTATAGAAGCCAGCATCTTATCTGTGACTTTATTTATTTGAGAATCTTAAATGTTTTACCTGCAGAGAGGAGCTTATCTCAATGTAGAAGCCAGAAGAAAGATAAAGAAAATGAGAGAAAGACCAGAATGTGGCAGGAGGAATGAGAGCAAAAAACAAACAAACGAACAAAAAAACAATGACAAAACCATTGGAGAATGTGTAAGAGAGAGCAGATGAGAAATAGAGGTTAAAGTAAAGGTGAAGGCAAAGAATCAGAGCACTCCCAAATACAAACTCCTAACGCTTAACTATTTGCCAGGCAAAGAGAAGCGGAGTTTCAAGAAAGGAGAAACAAGATGAACA
>NW_006442207.1:10415703-10421923 GCF_000325575.1 Pteropus alecto | reverse complement strand
GAAGGGGCAGCCACTGTTCTAGGTGCTTTATTTATTCAGTAAGACAACACCTTGAAATGTGCATTATCCTTACAATCTGTAAAACACTTGCCTGAGGTCATATGGCTAATAAGTGGAAGTCTAGAATTCAAACCCAGGTTGCCTGGTTCTGGAAGCTGGACTCCGAACCACTGAACCACCACTGCCAAAAGGTCTCCCGAACATAGTACTAGCCACAACCAGGCAACAGAATGTGTGATTTAAATGCTGCACATTTAAATTTGCCTTTCTAATTAGACTGCTCACCATCCCTGACCTGGCGAGTAGTCATTATAGGGCAGTCCACTCTATCTAGGACAAGGCAGACAGAGCATGGGTGTGGAATGTGATTACAATGGGTAAACCAAGTTTAGTTTTTTCAGCAGTGTGAGAGGACCCCTAACTACAAGTGTAGATCATGGATTGCTAGTGCTCAAACAGACTCAGGTAATATTTAGTCCAACTTCCTCTTTTAACAAATGAGGAAACCAGAGTCCAAAAAGGGTAAACTGACTTACTTGAGGTTATATGGCAAGTTAATGATACAAATTTGATGAGAGTACATGTTTTCTGACTTGGACTTCAAAGGTATTTCCCCACAAGGTAGAGTCAGATATCCCAGCTACATCCTAAGCTTCACTGTTAAAAAAAAATAATAAAATAAAGATCCATATGATCCAGCAATTTCACTTATGGGTTATATACAAAAGATTTAAAGCACAGTCTCAAAGAAATACCTATACACCTAGTTTTATTCCACCATTATTTGTGATAGCCAAAAGGTAGAAGCAATTCAGTGATTGTTGATGGATGAATAGATAAGCAAAGTGTAGTATAGACATACAATAGAATATCGTTCAGCCTTAAAAAGGAAGGAAATTCTGACAGGACTAAATGAATGTCGAGGACATTAGGCTTAATGAAAGAAGCAACAAAAGGACAAATAGTGTATGATTCCCCTCTTATGAGGTGGTTAGAATAGCCAAATTCATAGGGGCAAAGTAGAATGGCTGTTGCCAGGGGCTTGTGGGGAATGGGGAGTTGTTTAATGGGGAGATCTTAAGTTTTGCAGGTTGAAAAGAGCTCAGTGATGGATAGTGATGATAGTAGCACAACAATATAAATGCAATTAATGTCACTCAACTGTTCATTTAAAAAGGGATGTTTACATGGCAAAGTGTTATGTATGTTTTGCCACAATTAAAAAAAAAAATAAAGCCAATCTAGGAATTAAAAAAAAAAAAAGTTAAGCCACTTTAAAAAATTGATGCCTTTCAAGAGTCAAACCAGAGTCAACCATAAGGATTTTACCTTTGTTCTGATATCTTACCTTGACTGAATTCAATTACATTGTAGAAACAAAGATTCCATATTGAAAGAACTATGTTAAAATAATTCAACATCTCTATGCTACATCTGCTTTAGTCACCCTTACCATAAAAGGTATAATCTTACCTTTTAAAAAGTATCTACAGGTTTTTGCAGATATTGTTCTGTCTGAGTGGGATCACGCCCTTCTCTTCTGAATGTGCGCCTTTGGACGTATAAGAGACACACACAAATATACAATACCACATTGCCTGCTTTCCAAACTCCTCTCTATCTCTCAAAACCCTGCTCGGAACCTTCCAAATCTTTCTGGGAAGCCAGAAACCTCTATGTTTACTTGACCCAGATGGATATAATCTCTCATGCCCTGTGCCTCCATAAAGACCGCTCTTACCTCAGTACATTTTAATTTATTTGTTGATATGTTTGCTTCTATAATTATACTAGGGGCTCTTTCAGAGTAGGTACTGCCTTTTGTCCTGTCTCTAACATTTAGAATATTATACTTCATAGAATTAATCTTAGCAAATTAATTGAGCGAATAAACAAAAGAAAAGAAAATTCTGAGACCAAGCATTGCATTTCGTTTTAGTGCCTAGCACTCACACTCCTTAAAAGGCTCTTGTCCCTTCAATCAACCCATCAGTGTTGGTTGAAATCGTCTGCGACATCTAATAAACCCAGCATCCTGCCCTGTGCTCACACAGTGCTGCCTTCAAATATGTAAAAATGTCACGAAAGACAGCTTCCCCTTCTGGAAGAGGATGATTAAGTGCATAATTAAAAATTGATGCAATTTTCTTTGATGCAACAGTGTTTTGCTGTTTCTCTTCCTGCAGCATTTAAATGAAGATGAACACAGAAAATGAATTGGTTCCCAGTTGTTGGCACCCTTTGCCCTCCTTTTCTACTCTGAATGAGGCAGACACCTTGGTTTTCTTCTCCTCACTTTTAGAAAGAACCATGCAGTTATTGGTTTTCAGACTCTGCTCAAATTCAGCCTTTATTCTGCTACCCGTGTCATGGTGTATAAGGTTCTTAGACACACACTTTCCTATTTTCAACCCACATAGAGATGAGCAAGCTGCACAATGGGCAAAGTAAAATAAAAAGCACAAGTTTTCTGTCCCACAGTCCTAATTTTTTTACAACATATGTTTTTGTAATTTGAACTTGGTAAGTCAAATGTAGGAATGCCAATTATATAAAAATGTGATAAAGGAGGAAGTATTTAGACATAGACTTTACTGTTGTTAAGTCATACTTCTACCACTTGTGTTTTCTTCTTCAATTACAGGTTTTTACCTACCAGATTTGTTTGAGGAAGAGAATATTTATTTTTCACTCTTAGAAAGCTATAAGCTGGGCAACAGAGAGGCAATAGTATGGAAAACAAGGGGTGGGACAAAGAGAGTATTATAAATAAAAAGAGTAATATTGGAATAAGCTAGAGGGGTTTTGTCCTCATCCATAGGATTCTGTCAATTAGTGGTTCATTCATTTTCATGTAGAGTTTCCTTCCTTCCTCCCTTCCTTCCCTCGCTCCTTTCTTTCTTTTTGTATTTTAGGTATAGCTAAAGTATGCACTACCAACTAGTTCATCTCATGATGTCTGTAAAAGAAACTAAATGGTAATGATAGAAAAATCCAGTAGAATAGATCTTGACTAATGTCTGTCTAACTCCAAATCTTGTAGCATTTAGCATGACCCCAGGAAGTGCATGCAATCCCTTTGAGCCTTACATTTCTCATTCATCAACTGTCGAATAATAATATCTGCCTCGCTCACATTATGAGTTTTGGTATCAGCTTTGGATGCTGTGGCAGAGGAAGAGGCACCATTTGTAGGTTTTGGCTTCAGGAAATACTTTTTAGGGAGGCCATCAGGGGAATTGGGCTTCCTCGGTTGGATCAAGTTTAACAGAGGGAGAGGTGAAAGATGAGAAAGCACATTTTGTGGCTGGGAGAATAACTCAGCATACCAATGAAAACAGGCATTCTATGAGTATGTTCGAGACTTAGTTTTTAAAAATTAAGTAAATGGTAGTGTATCTATTTGCATGTGAGCTTTTATTCACATCTATTAAAAAAAAAGTCATCGAAGCTAAAATAAAAGGATATCAAGCAGCCCTGTTATTAGTTCAACACATAAGGAGGAAACAATGAAGGCAATTAAATTGTCAATACAGTTCTCTTTACATTTGGCCTTTCAATACCACCCCCCCTGTGCTGCCTCCTTCTGCAGCATTGATTGAGTATTGTTAACCTTTATCTATCTCTTGTTTATGTTTCCCTGTTAGGGCCAAACATCAATATGAAGCTTTTAGAAAGGACAGAGGCAACCAACAAAGAGACATTGGGAAAAGGTCAAAAATCTCCAAGATGAGGTGTGCTGTGTTCAGCCAAGGCTGGGAGACAAGCTCTAGCTAAGAGAGCAAGGTCAGGGCTCAGCGGCTGGCATCCTGAGTATCTGCCTTTTGGAAAGAAGTCATTCAGGCAGTAGTGATCACTGCCTCCTCTGTCAGGGCAGCTGATGGAAGCAGACACGCAGCCTGGAGGAGAAGGGGGAGCAAAGAGGCTGCATTACTCATGGATGGATGTAAAGGCAGTATGAGGGTGCTGGATGGTGAATCACAATGGGGAGGAGGGACAAATAGTGAGTGATACCTAACCACTGCGTGGCACTTTACCCCCGAGCTCCTCCATGTCCATCCCTGATCTGTTCTGCAAGGCTGGAATACAAATTTTCATTTCAAACAGGAGGAAACTGAGGACAGGAGAGCTTAAATGACTTGCTCCAGTCTCACAGTGGCAAAACTATACATAGGTTTCTCAATTCTGAAAACCTACATCCGTGTCTGAGAAACCTAGAAAACTCCTTCCCTTTTGCAAAATTTGGTATGGGCCATATATCCCCAGAAGCCATAAAAAATTTGGCAGTATTTTTCTTCTTTTGTGCATTACAAAAATAAATTGTATATTTACAAATAGTAAATTATAATCTAATCTAGTAATAATTATAATATTGAGTACACTCCCTTCCTTCCTCCTATTACCCCTTCATTAGGGTTCACTGCTCTATGGTCCTATTATAGCAAGTTGAGCCCCAGCCAGCTGTGTGGCATAATCTCTCCAGGTCTCAGTTTCTGAATGCTAATACTATGCTAACACTATTACTTATAGGCCACATACTCAGATTTCAGTGAAACTTAGACTCAATCCTTGGACTGTCTCATTCAAGGCCCCATGTCCTAAATTATTTTGCTAAAGCACCTATAAGTTTAGGCAAGATATATGTGCTGCCTTCTTGATAGGACACTGGTGAGCATCAGAGACAAGAATAAAGGTAAACAGCATTAGGGACTCAGAATTGTGATGGGGAGAATGGAAAGGAAGAAATAGGCCTTTGAGCAACTAGAAGAATGTAGATAGCCCAGGTATGATTTTGCTGCCTGTATATTTATTGCCTGGCAAGAAGCATGAACAAATCTTGCAACAGTTCTTTAAAGAAAGCTGAAAAGTTTCTTAGCAACCACATAGTATACCCCGTCCCCATGTTTAAGATGGAGAATCCAAGGTCCGTAGCCATCACCTAGAATGCCCAAGATCACCCAGCTGACTGTTGGCAGAGACAGATTCCAATGAGTCATTTCATGACTCATGCCAATGCGCTCTGCTTTTTTCAAAAGGGGGATAGAGTATATTAGGGGTAAAATCATACCCTGAAATAAATAACCAACCAAACAAAGAGAATAAACACAAAAAGCCCACCAGCACATAAGTTGAGATAACTGAGTTCTTATACTGGGTCCACCAGCAGATGCTGTGTGACTAAGCCACTCTCATCCTCATTCTCCTTATCTGTTTAATTGGAGTAATGACTCTATCCAGCTTAGCATATTAATTTGTTGTAATCAAATGTAATAAAAAGCATTTTTTAAAAATGCTGTATGCAATTTTTAAAGGCATTAATATGGGGCTGCTCTGTCCTTAATAAATGAGTGACCTTGGGCAAATCACCTGACTGACTACAGAAACAAAATGGCACTAGGAGATTTTGAAATTCTCTTTGCCTTATTCCTCACCACTGGGAACAAGGACAGCCCTTTGTTATATGGCTTTTGCTGAGATGTTTGCTGACATGGGATGGTGCCTTTGCATCCTGAGCCTCCCTGTAGAGTGGGCTGCACATGCCTAGATTTGTTTACCTGGGGGCTGCTAATCTGGTAAGGCAAAGGCAGCCTTTTCACTCACACACAAGTGCAAGAGAATCCCATACCCAACTTTTTCTAAGAACATCTAGATTTCAATTATCCCAACCTTATGTCCCAAAGTCTGCCTCTACTTGTTAGACCCCATGGTGTGATTCTGAGACTGGGCACACTCATGATTGTAATGATGGCACTGCTGAGGGCTGGCCCTAGGCAGGGGAGGACCAGGAATTTGGTTGCATAAAAACACAACTGGGAAGAGATCTCCCGCCAACCTTCACCTTACCTGGGCAAAAATTCAAATATTACAAACAAGTGCATAGGCCATATCGGGAGGGCTGTGCCATAGCTTGGTGATGGGTTTCTTCTTGATCAAGAAAAGAATAAAGGGGACTTCTTATGGATGTTCTGGTTCACGACTAAAGTTATACTTAAATGTCTTGGGGATAGGTGAGTGGGTGGTGGTTGTGATTAGAGGGTGCTATATAAAGTTTCATTTAAGGCACTGATTCAAATGCAAATATCTCCAAATGGGAAAATATATTAAACTGCGTTGGTCATTAGTGATTTAGCGCTAATGTGGCTGAGATTGGTTTTTTTTTTTTTTTTCTTTCCTAAATAGCCAGCTGCCATTAGTTTTCTTTTAAGAAAAAAACATACTC
>NW_006442207.1:10413645-10415676 GCF_000325575.1 Pteropus alecto | reverse complement strand
AAGAGAAAGTCTAGAAATTGAGCCCTGTCTGAGAAATTCTGTCATGAGCATGTTAATAGAGCATCCTGGGATATTAGGAGGACATTGATATTTTTTATCCAGATTATTTTTAAGTGCCAATAACTTTACCAGTGCACCACACACCCACCCATCCACTCATTTAATACACATTTTTGAATATTTATTAGTTACTATGTTGGTCTCTGAGAGTCCAGTCTAGAGCCAGTTTCCCTACCGTTATAGACTGAATGGTTGTGTTCCTCCACTCAAATTCATATGTTTAAGTCTTATTCGCCAATGTGATGACATTTAGAGATGCAGCCTTTGGGAGGTTATTAGGGTTAGGTTAGGTCATGAGAGTAGATCCTCCAGAATTGTATTAGTGCTCTTATATGAAGAAGAGACCAGAGCTTTTTCTCTCTGCCATGCAAGGCTTCAATAGGATGATGATTATCTGCGAACCAGAAAATAGTCTTTCAGGAGACACTGGATGGGCTGGTTCCTTTTATTGTTTGTTTGTTTTTCAAAGAGAAGCCAGCCTTTATTTCCTTGTTTCACAAATAAAGCTGGCTGAGCTAGATCAACTGGTGCCTCGATCTTGGACTTCCCAGCCTCTACAACTATGAGAAGTAATTTTGTGTTATTTGAGCCACACGGTCAGTGGTATTCTTTTTTTTTCTTTTCTTTTCTTCTTCTTTTTTTTAATAGCAGACCAATATGAGTAACATACCTGCCCTAAAGGAGCTTAGTCTCATGGTTGCGATCACAAGTACTCAGACAACTGTGATAAAAATTGGAAAGAGCTACCATGGGAGTAGAGTGATCCATGAGGTTATGGGATCAGTGTCCTTCCAAGTCAGAGAATCATAAAGAATTGTTTCATTGAACATTCACACTATTCCTACATGGTAAACTTTTAACCTAATTTTTTTACCGGTAAGAAAACTGAAGCCCAGAGAACACAGTGTCCATAATTATAAGAGCAAAAACAGCCAGGCACCATTCATTAGTCACTAGACCTATTACATGTGTCAATGAAATGCCTAAAGTTGCAAAGCCTGTAAGGTAGAAAGTCTAGATTTGAATTTATGGTGTACCTGACTCTAAACAAGTACTTAATCTTCTCACCCCAACCTTTTTGGCACCAGGGACCGATGGTCCTATGAGAATCTAATTCCTAATGATCTGAGGTGGAGCTGAGGTGGTGATGCTACACTGAGGAGCGGCTGCAAATACAGATGAAGCTTTGCTCTCTCACTGGCCGCTCACCTCCTGCTGTGCAGCCTGGTTTCTAACAGGCCACAGATTGGTAGCGGTCCGCAGCTCAGGGGTTGGGGACCCCTGCTCTAGTTTGAGGAGAAGAGTGAAAGGGAACAGGTGAGGGGTTGGGGACTGAACCAGAGAGTAGAGGAGTCCATCATTATCTTTAGCCCTAAGAACAGTCATATGAAAAATAGGTACAAGAAGGATTTATCATCAGGCAGCTTTTGTGTAAGTGTCTCAAACAAAGAGTACAGCAAGCCCACATTTTCAAAATGTCACATATTCCCTAACCACCCTCCTTCTGGCCAGAGCTTTGCTATTTTCCTTCTTTCGCAAAGCCAATTGCCTGATTGGGATTGGTTTCCCTGCACCTTCATCTTCTCAGCTGAAGAGGTCACGGGGTGGGGGTGGGGAGGACTATCCTTTAAAGGTCCTTGAGACAAGGATTAGAAGGAGATATAATTTCTGTACTTGACGCAGAAGATGCTAAATTCAATAAGGCTAAAATAATGTTCACCTACCCCATGCACTGCCCTTGGCTAGGCACAGAAGGCTCTATATTAATGAGGTTTGCTGAGACCCAGACTTCTAGGAATAGAATTTCTCTCCAGGCTGTCAAAAACTAAGTCTCAGAAGGACAAAGAACACAGAATTGCTCTAAGAGGATTTGAAAGTTTCAAGAGAAGAAAACCTGACCTCTTTCCTCTCAGGGCTCAGAGGAGGCCCCATCTTTGTAAATATCCCTGCCCTGATGGCTGTGAATAAAGT
>NW_006442207.1:10397959-10413626 GCF_000325575.1 Pteropus alecto | reverse complement strand
GGCTGTTGATTGCTATACTGGTCTTTTTGTGACTTACTGCCTGATTTCAGCTGTGTGCTTGCTCCCCCAAAACAAGCAGTTTGCCAAGGGTGCAATTTTATAAATCACAAATAAATAAACACAAGAGTTTCATCCAGGAGGCTGAACAAGCAAAGTTTAAGCTTTAGTGATGGTCATGAGAGGTGATATAAGTGACTGCAGGTTTGCAGCAGTCTGGCCCGCCTTCATCATTACAGGCATAAATAATAATCAAGGCAGAAATATTGGAAAAATTCAGCTCTCATGCCCCCTCATACCCTCTCTTAACTTCTGCTCCATTGTCCTGTATTGCTTAGTATTGAAAAGATTGCCGAGTAAAGAAACAAGAACGTGAGGCTTATTTTGATACTCCTTGAGCCTGACAAAATCATCTCTATTTGGGCCCATTTAATAATCATTTTAAATCATGGGAGGTAGGGCTGAGGATTGGGAAAGCAATCCAAAGGTCAGGACTGAGATGTTTTCATGAAATTATGGGAGGCAACCTCCTGCTACCTGTGACTGCCTGACATATATAGGCAGAATGTCACCCTCAGCCTGACTCTTTATTAAAGGTGACATAATAGACAACATCAAATATGACACTGAAGCCTACAGAATGGGGCCAGGGGCCAAGGTTGTGAGGCCAATGGTAGAATAGATATCGCTCTCTTTGATTTTTTAAAATAACATCTTTCTCAACTCCCAAAGCCAGCATACAGTTAATTGAGATAAAGCTATCTGTTGGATGGAGATCATGGAAGGGTAAAAAACAATGACTAAAGGATACACGGTCATGTTGTGAAGTCATTTAGAGGTAGAGATGTGTCTGCTCGAGATGAGAGAATCAATACAAAGACTGATAATTTGATAAAAGAGAAAAGAATTGGCTATTGAGAAGAAAAACCATGAATGAAAGCTGCCTGCCTCCTGTTTCTCCCGATCTAACAAAAACAAAATGTTTAATACTGAATTCCTCTCCCCATGCTGAATTAGAAAACAAGAAACTTCTGAGGATAAGTCAATGTTTGCAAAAATTATGAATACAAACACAATCAGATCCATAATGCATTGAATACACATGGCCCTTTTATTTTGAGGAATTTTATAAAGTGACACAGGATGTCTCAATACTTCTCTCTCTTTTGTAAGGTGAGCTGATTAGAAAAAATGGGGCAAAGAGTTGAAGATCAAGATAATGCGAGTGTCTGAGGAATCTTCATTATCCCCATCTCCTTGGCAAAAACAACTGGATAGGGTTCCAGAAAAGTAACCACTATGAGTTTTACACCTTTGCCCCAAAGAGGAGACTCCTGTATTTATGCCTCAAAAGAAGTATTTTCAGACACCTTTCTCCTGTCCTATCATATTTTCATCAAATTGTAGCAAATGGAATAAAAATATTGCTTTATAAACTTTAAAAGTTTAGCATTTCAAGAATAGGCTATTTATACAGTGTTTCTACAGTAACCAAGGAAAATGTCCCACAAGTGTCCCTTGCCTAACAGGAAAATGACAAATACACACTCACCTTGTAAAGCTTTGGGGCTTTCCTTCCACCACTTCCTAGAATAATTTTTTAAACAACAGTTTGAAGAATTTGAATTGATATACCTTGAGAGTTAAGATAAAAAGAAATGGAATTACTCGACCCCAGGAAAAGAAAAACCAGGAGGAACTTTATAACATAGATTAGATATGGAGAAAAATCTTGCAGAATTAATGGTGATTAGCATTCCTTTATTCTCACTGAACAAGAGACAAGAGGAAAATTTTTTAAGCATCCATGTAAGGGATTCAGATGGCAGTACGCTTTGCCGCTAGGGTTATCAATATTATGATTGCCCATTTCTCTCCATCATTGCCACCTCTTGAAGTCCAAACCATCATCATTTCTCTCCGGGACTGCATTAACCTGCTAACTGGCTGCTAGGTTTTCATTCTTTTCTCCAATTTATTCTTTCAACAGCAGCTGAAATTGTCTTTTGAAAATGCATATCTGATCATTTTATTTCTTTCTTAAAATCCTTTAAGCATTTTCAATGGTTGAGCCAAAACATTGGGATGTAAATGGCCTGCAAGGTCTGACCTCTGCTGACATCCTCTCCATCCAAATCTAGCACACTCTTCTCCACCCTCCTTTTGGTGTTCCCCTCATGGTGACATTCTTCCAGTTCCTCAAGTGAAAGCATGTCATGTGCCTTCTTTTTTTAAGTTCTTTGCATATGCCGTTCCCTCTTCGTATAATGCTCTCTTATCTAGTTTTCAGTAAGCCGCCACTGCTCATTCTTCATATCCCAGATTTGACATTCTGCTGTGTAATTATTTATCCAATTAGATGGAAGCTCCCTGAGGAGGTATTTGTCTTATTTGCCCCTATGTTGCCTTAGAATCCGGTTGATGCCCTGTCTCATCATAAGATTCCAATAATTCATTGTATCAACAGGTGATTCTAATAGGTGCCCAATAAATATTTGTGGAAGAAGTGAATAGACGAGAGAATAGGATTAGCAGAGAATTACAAAAAAAATCAAGTCAGCTGGGTATCCTCCAAATACATGGACTGAGGTTGTTCCAGTTGAATTCTCAGTCATATATTTCTATCCCAAATCCTATACATGGGATTAAAATAGACCGGTTAATGCACATGATTAATAATCAGCAAATAAATCTATAGTAAAGCTGGATAAAATTTGAATGTGCTAGTTCAAATTTTATGATGATCTCAACCTTTTCACCATTTGTAAAAGGAAGGTTTCCTGGAGGGTTTCATTAATAGGGTCTAATGTATTGTTGGTGGGCGTATAATTGGTATCACTTTCTCAGAAAGTAGGTTGGGAATATGAACAGCCTTAAAAACATGAGACCCAATAACTCTATTTGGAGGAAGCTTTCCTAGGTAAATATTACAATGACAAATGCAGATAAAGACAAAGATTTACACATTATCATGTTGAGTGCAGCCATTTTTACAATGACTGAAAACTTGAAACCACTAAAATGTCAAACAGCATTTGTCTGTTTGAGTAAATTATGGCACATCCACATTGACTGTCAACAAAATGATGTGTTTAAGTAATTTTCAAAGACGGGGGAAGCTTTTGATACAAATATTAAGAGAGAAAAGAAGAATGCAGCATCATACATCAGAAAGACCTTGACACTGAAAACGTTATACAATCATAGAAAATAGTCAGAAGGAAAGGGACCAAATGCTTACATCTGTGCGGGAAGAGTTTATGTATGGCTTTAACTTCCTCCTTTTAGATTTTTCCAGCCTCACTTGCTAACTCCCATATCAGCCATGCCCTCACAACAAAACAAAGGAAAAAAAGAAACTAATAAATATTAAAATGTAGACTCTTAAATAGATTTAAAAAAATGAAAACAAAAACATAAGAATGATAATTTTAGAAAGCAAATGAGGGGAAAAGTGGTATATTTCACTTCTGGCTTCTTAAAATTTCAGGACATTTATTGAGCAATTCCCATTGGCAAATGTTTATCACCACCCTGCTGTTTACGCTGTCTACACTGATGTTCCTCTATGATGTTAGATAAGTAAATGGGATGGAGTCTATGTATGCTCCTTCCAGCAATCCATGCATATTATTAGCTCATTTCAATTGGGAGGCCAGCTCACATAAGATATGTCTATTGTTTACATTCTAACCTGAAATAACACCTTAAACCCCAAAAGTAAATTATGCATGGGGATTCCAAAGACATTATAGCAGGCCTTGCATGGTGAGGAGGCACATATTTCCTATATAGGTGAGCCCTTTCTAGTGCTTCTCAAAGTTGATGATTATTCATGCACAACATTTAGACCCCATCAGGATCAAGATGAGCACTTTTGTGTCTGTTGTCTCTGTACAGTAGTATATGGTAGGTGATATTAACCCATTTTACAGCTGGGTTATAAAGAATATGTGACTTTCCTACAGTCATAGGACAGAAAGGGGCAGAGTATGATTCTAATTTAGGTCTTTCAACTGTGAATCCTGCTCAGCTATCAAAGCAAGAAGCATCTACTCTATCCACATTTAAAATTCAAGCTGTCTTAAAGAATTAAAAATAAAAAGGCATTCGCTTTGAGCCTGTAGACTGCTATAGTCTCTGATCTCCCAAAAACTAGTGCATTGCTGAAACAAATACTCCCTCTATGCCTGGCACTATCAGAAAGCCACAACGTGTTAATTCACCTTATCCACACTTAGCTTAGCACACAGTAAGTGCTCAAAAAGGGGTATTGAAAGACACATTAAAGTATTAATTATTAATTTTCCTTTTAAAAATGAGGAAACTGAGGCACAGTTTAGATTAACTAACTTTGTCAGTGATATAAAGCGAATAAGTGGGATTCTTGCCAAGCAGTCTAATTCGAGAAACCATACTCGTAAAATGTAGCTGCCGAAGCCACCACTGCTCACCCAGAGGCTACCAGACTGGTCTGTATGTGAGTATTGTTTGGAGAGCTTGTTACTCCTGTAGATTTTGAGGTCTGCTGCAGAGGTTTCAATTGAATAGATCTAGAGCGAAGTATGATAATCTGTATATTAAAAAATGCCTTCAAGTGGTTGGAAAGCAGCCAGTATGTAGGGCTGATATTTAAAACCAAGAGTGCTGGCTTGGAACACAGGCAGACACGGTTTGGGCTCTGGCCACTGGTTGTGTGATGGGACAGACTGCATCAGCTTTCTAACTTCAGATTTCTCATCTGTAGGAGAGTGATACTAACAAACTCATAGGAAAAGTGTGAGAATTCAATGGAAAAAAATATTGCTTAGCACAATTTCTTGCAGTTATTAGTTAATAAATGAACTACCATAGAAACAGCTGCCATCTTTGTTTATGAAAACTATTTTATTGTTAATCGATATTAATAATATATTATTAACCAATGCTAATTAATATTGTTAATTTACATTAGCACGTTGTCATTAGGATTATTGTTATTTTTACCATTAAAGAAAGACAGCTATTGTCTCCAAGTCATCAGCAGAACAAAATTTCTACAACAGTGACCTGATCCAGCTTCGCTCCCAGGCACTTCAGCAGCAGCAGAAATAACAGAGGAGGCTACTACTCGTTTACTTACAGCCCATGTAGCAGGGAGCCAGCACAACCCAGCCTCAGCGTTATCAATATGGATTTTGAAATCACCCACAGCTAATAGCCCAAATTAATAGCCTCGGGGTGACTCCAGAGCAATTGAGAAAGAAAATCCATAACTTCACTAAAGACGCCAGAGGCTATTCAGGGAGAGAGGTCTATATTAATTAACAGCTGTGAACACTGTGAAAACTGGTGCATTCAGAAAAGAGAGAGAGACAGTTAAAATTAACCAAGAATCCTATAAGGCTCTCCAGGTTAGGAAGCAGAGGGAGACACCCTTGGAGAGGCTGGGTTGCAGGCCACCCTGCCGCACATGGGCACAGCCCCCAGAGAATCAGATCCATTCTCTTACCACCAGCATCCCATTGCCCACAGCAGCCTCTAGGGCAAAACTGTCCTAGCGTCAGCTATGAGCTTTGAGAACATTCAGGTCTGGGATGTGCATAAAACTCTGTAGTCCTTTATTTTCTGTAACAAAATCACTCAATTCTAATGGCTCCCTTTCTCGAAATCCTTCCTGTATACTTTGCAAGGCAAGAGACTCCATATGAAGAAGATTCTGCCAGTAAAGAGGGCTGAGGATGTTAAAGCAGTGGTGTTTATTCTTCAGCAGCCTCCCTGGGTGCTTTGGCATAGGATGATTGGTGCCTAAGAGCACTTACGATCTCAGAAGGAGAAAAGAACATGCACTTAGGAATCCTGGGGTGTCCAGAGCACACAGTGATCAAAGCAGTTATACCAGAGGAGTGGGGTTTGAAACCAGGCATGTTGGATTTCAGACCCATTTTGTCATTTCCTACTCCAAGTAATTCAGGTACGTCACTTCACCTTTCTGCATTTCCCACTTATGAAATGAGATGAATACCACCTATCTTGCAGAGATATTGTACGATTTCTTAAACTGATATATATTGCAAATGTTGTATTTTTATTCACATTTTTATGTTTTCTTTCTAAGTAAATTTCCCCCATGTGATCTTATTCACTGGTGTTGCTTTAAATACCACCAATATGCTAAAGACTCTACATTTTTATTTCTAGCCAGGACCTCTCTCCTAAAGCACAGACTATATATATAGACTTGTTTACTCAACATCTCTTTTTTTGGTATCTAATAGGCATCTCAAACTTAACACATCCAAAACTGAGCTCTTACATTTCACTCTTCATCACAGCTGATGACTCAAACTAAAAATCTCAGTCATCTTTTTCTCCCACTCCTCACAGCCAATCTATTAGCACATTCTCTTGTCTCTGTCTTCAACATTTATCCAGAACTGACTCCTTTTCATCACGTTCACCCCACTGCTCTGGGCCAAGCCACCATCATTTTGCACGCGGATCATCACCATCAAGGCTGAACTGGATACCCTGTTTCTGCCTTTACCCTCCCAGCCTGTTTCTGTCCCTTCTCAGCACAGCAGCCTGTTAAAACATCAGGTCATCTGACCAGTCTGTTTAAACTCTTCCACTGGTTTCTCATCTCAGAGTTAAAGGCAAAGTTCTTGCTTTGGCCTACAAAGCCTTAGGTAATTTCTCCCTGCCCTGCTATCACCTCTCTGGCCTAGTTCCTTTTCTCTCTCCTGTTCACTCTGCTCCAATCACACTGACCTTCTTAGTCTTCCTTGCACAAGATAAGCAAGATTCCGCCTCAGCTTTTGCATTTGCTGGAATATTTCCTGGAAATTTCTTCCCTCAGGCACGTCTGTAGCTTAGCCCTTTATTGCTTTCAGGTTTCTGCCTAAATATATCAGAGAGATAGTCTTTCCCCGACCAACCCCTCCTCATTAAAATAGCACCTTGCCTCCCTACCCTCAATCCCTTTTTGTACTTACCTACTTGCTTTTCTCCATAGCATTTATCACCATTAGACATGTTATATATTTATCATGTTACCTCCTAATACAATATAAGATCCCTGAGAGCATTACATTTTCTGTCTTGTTCCCTACCATAATCCCCAATACCCAAAACAGGGTCTGGTACCCAATAGGAAGGCAGTAACTATATATATATATATATTAAATCAATGAATGCATAAGTAAATGATTATTACCAGTTGAGTCAGTTTATCTATGAAGACTTTTGTGTAGTTATTACAGGTCCAGAAGCACTGATGATATATATCCTTTGTGCTTGTTTTGTGTGTTTGCTTGCTTCATGTTTATTTTTGATTGTTACCCTAGCCACATAGAAGGAGGGTCAATATGAGAGCACAGTAGTGCAAGCCTCCTTGTCAGTATAATAGGGAGCTCCGGCATGAGCCTTAAAAGGAAAGCTACATCACACTCATAAGTAAGAGGGAAAACCAGCAATTTCTGGGCCAGAGTGGTACCTGGAGATTACTAGAGAACCCAGCTGTACTACTCACCAGGGGATTTACTCAGGACCTGGTGGGCTCTCCAAGCTGTGCCATATGCTGGCCTGTTTACAGATGCCCCCTAAGGTGAACTGGTGAAGAGGGATTCTACCTCACACCGCTGTGAGCTGTGCACACAGACAAAGTAGATCCTTAACCCCTGTGAACAGAAATGCTGTCAGGTAAAGCTGAGGTCAGTGGCTAAGTAAGGCTTTGAGAAGTTATTGCTTATAAAGCCAAGAGTTTTGCATTAAGACCAGACAGCGTTCTAGTATTTATTGTACAATCACTACCTTGTAAGAACTTTGGAAAAATTTCTAGACTCTCTGGCTTTGGTCCTGCCAACTGTATAAAGGGAGGACTGGACTGATTGGAACTGGTGTCCCAGGCAGGTTCAGAGAAGTGGCCTTGAAGTCACCTAGGTTTGTGTTAAATCTTAATTCTGCAAATGAAGCTGTGCTGTCTCAGGAAACTTTCTAGGACTTGATCTTTTATCTGTCAAATGGAGGTGACAATTGATCTTAAGGTTGTAAGATAAACCAAAATAATGCATGTGCAGAACTTAGGTCAGTCACATGATAAATGCTCAATATGTTTATTATTGATATGATAATTTCCATTAAAAAGATCTCTAATTGCCTGGCATGTAAATTGGCTCCCAGAATTTTTTGTGAGGCATAATTTAAATTTATAACTTCATCTAATGCCCTTTTTGAATTTCTGACCTGTAGACAGATAGATGGAATTATAAATCTAAATTATGTCTCAAGAGAAAATGTTAAAATATATATGGATATATATGCACGTATATATGAATATATATACACATGCACATATGTGTATATATAAATATATACACATAAATGTATATAAACATGTATGTAATGCATGTGCATATACACACATAAATATATACATAAATATGTATGTATACACACGTGCACATATGTGTATGTGTGTGTGTTTGTATATACTTAACATGTCTGCCGGGATGCTTCAATAGCACTTTAAATAAACATATCCAAAACTCTATCCTTTCTAGAAAGGTAGTTGTATGTGATGGTTAAAAGCATGGACTCTGATAGCTTAAGTAACTTGCCTAGTGTCATGCAGCTAGTCACACAGAATTTAATTTTCATATCTACGAAATGCAGTAGCAGTAATACGAAGGACTGGATACATAATTTGCAGAACTTAGTGAGATATGAAATGTGAGGCCCCTCGTTCAAAAACAGGAGAAAGCCATTAAGGTACTAAGACATAAAGCTTTTTTCCTGTCTTTTGCAGTCTGTCTCTTGAATTGTCATGTGTTTTTTGTTTTGTTTTTGTTTTGCTATTTAATGTCATGCTTCCTCAGATATAGAAATACTCATGCAGACACTCACAGGTGCCCAGGGGACCCACCCTGTGACAGAAGGTGGCAGCGGATCAGCCAGCTGCCAGACCAAGGCACCACAGCCCAGTCACTCTCCCCTTCTATTGGCCTGCTCTACTCCATGGCTGATGGTGATCCTCAAGGGTTTTCATCCTCTGTGCCAGGATGTGCTTGGTACCTGGATTGGCATAGGTGAGAGGCTTGTCCATAGCAAGTCACCCACAAAACACCCTGTGGTGCTGGTCAGCCCCAGGCAGTGGGCAGGGACAGATACCACCATGTGCTTGAGCTGCATCCTACACTCTTGTGAAGGGGAGGCCCTTCCTGGGGACAAAGAATAATGGTGGAACGACTTGGTCACTCTCTAGGGTAAGAGTGTTAGTGGAGAGGGGGAGGTCTTGTGGGGCCCATGGTGACAGAGACCTGGGAGAAGGCTGCTGATCACCCAACCCAGCAAGGCAGAGAGAAATGGGGTGGCAGGACTGTTGGAACTGAGGCTCCAAGCCCAGTACATGCTCCTTTGTCCCATTAAACTCTGCTTGCAAAATATAGTCAATGATCAAATTATTGGGAATTTCAAGAGAGACACTTTAGAGCCTTAAACCCTCAGTGTAGTTCCCTCCTGAGTGCCAGGGACTTTCTGACTGAAATGAATGGGGCATCCTTTGCAGCATGCCCACAAAACTGGCTATGAATCCCATCCCACAGAGTGGAGATAAAGGTTAAGGGAACTAACATACATAAAATGCACTGCCTGGCATATATTAGGCTCTCAAAACAAACTAGCTGCTGAGGTCATCCTCAAATTGCCCCTAAACCTGCCCTTCTACCAGTGTTTCATGCTCAAAAGAAGGCATCTTTATAAAATGCAAATCCAGTCATGTTATTTTTCTGCTTAAAATGTTTAAGTTGCTTCTTTTTGCTCTGAGGATAAGTTTTGAACTCTCCATGTGGCTTGAGAATCCATCTCCCTGAGGCCCCTCTCACCCCTTTGACCCCACGCTTCTTTTCTCCTCCCTCACTGTCCTGGAAGCACATTGCTCTTCCCTCTGAGGATCAGGCTTTCAGGTCCTTGGCCAGATTAAAGGAAGACAGGAAGTCCAGGAGAAGAGCATGTGCAAGAACCTTACTCATTTCTACACTTGAAAATATTACTTCCTCATGGATTTTTCCTTTGAGCTTTCTGACTAGGCAAAATGACCCCCATCCTGTGATATGCTCTCATAATATCCTATGTTTTCCTTTATAGACTAACAATTCTAAATATAATCAGCTATTTTATACTTATTTATTTGTGTGTCTTTCTAATTAAACTGTAAGCACCGTACAGGCAGTTTCCATATTTCTCTTGTTCACTGTCGTACCCCGGTACCTAGCTGCTATCTGGACACATGGTAGATTCTCATTAAATATTTCCCAAATTACTTATGTCCAGTGCAAAATTAGATGAATAGGTTGATAATTAATAACTTGAGATTATTGTTCGGTAGAAAATACCCTTTAATATAGTTGAATCTTGGTTAGGTCTTAGAGAGAGACTTGTCTTAGGTTTCTTTCTAGTCTTGTTCTCCTGGACCTTCTGATCTCACCTCTTTTGTGTTGAAAATGTTTTCTTTAGATTTTTCTCTGTATTATCTTTCCTCTGTCCCCCTGTATTATTGCTCCTCAGCAGAAGATAGGTATATATTCTTCCTCCTCGTCTTTGCTTCTTGATTTCTTCTCTGACATTTGTCCGGTCACTTAGCATCCTTATTTATTCAGCTGATAGTGTCTTGCATCACCATTTTCTGTAATTTTCCTATAAACCTTCTCATCTTATTTCAAGATGGAAGGGGTTCAGTGATACAACTTGCAGAAGAATCTCTGCAGAAAAAAATGACCTTTTAAATATAGAAATATATTGGCCTGTTTAAATAATGTTGTCACATATACTGTGCTGAGCTTACCTGTGAGTTTCAGTCATCTGCATTACAAAATTTGATAATCACAAAACTGGTGCAGAAAAGAGAGCCCAGCGTACATAGCCACTGAGTTTCACAAGCGTTTTTGAGGCTGTCCCTAATATATTTGTCATTGTCTA
Source organism: Pteropus alecto (assembly GCF_000325575.1). Taxonomy (NCBI): domain Eukaryota; kingdom Metazoa; phylum Chordata; class Mammalia; order Chiroptera; family Pteropodidae; genus Pteropus; species Pteropus alecto. Next base: position 10,402,676 of record NW_006442207.1, on the reverse strand, counting down.
CAGCCTAATAAGACTGTGCTTCCTTTTCACCTTTCATTTGATCATTGTCTTTAATAAAGGGGTGCATTAATTTAATCCATAAATACAGAGATGATGGCTTTATCCTGTGGCTATAAATCTTGTTTTAAAATAAATAATCAAAAAGATAAACCAGTGTAGTAATTTACCATAATTACAGCAATGAAATGTAACTTTGAATTAGTCACGGCAATAATACACGGCTCAGGAACTTCTAGCAAAATCCGCTAAGGAGGAGAACAAAGAGGGAGAGGAAATGAGATGTGAGGACGTGCAAGGTTTCCAGCTACTAATCCAAACAGTCGGGAAAAATAAATGCAAGCTGGAGGACTTGGGGAAAGGTCCGCCCTGGGAGGAGATGTCCTTGTTTTCCCTGGAAAGCCCGCCAAGTTTGGGGGACTAGCCACAGTTTAATTAAAGTCTGCAGCTGGTGTGAAAGCAAAGGAGAAAAAGAAATTAGGGCAGCACAAAAACTAATGAAAGTCTAGGATCTCATTTTAAACTTTTCTCTCTAATGAAAGAAATATGACTTGTCAGATGTGCCCCCATTCACCGTGACAGGGCCCTCAGGGAAAGAATGTTCTGGTCTAGGGAGAGAAAAGACCTGTAGTCAGGTTTCTTTGGACTTGACTGCCCCTTTCCTTTTCAGTAAAAACTCATCAAAATCTTTTGATTGTTTGTGTGCTTGTTTTTTTAAACCAATTGGCAAAAGAGAGCAACACAAATTAAACAGCTTTGAGTCTAACTACAGGAAAGTCCATTGAAACTTTGAGGCAAAGAATCAACCTTTGCAGTCAGAGTTGGATTCACTTTCAGGCTTTATCCCCTGCATTAGACAATGTCTCCAGAAAAAAAAAGAACCAATAGGATATATCCTATATCCTGGCGAGTTCAAAATCCATAGAGAAGGCCAGGCAGGCTCGAAACTCAGGCAGGATTTCTGTGTTTTAGTCTTGAGGATGAATTTTTTTTTCCTTGGGAAACCTCTATCTTTTCTCTTAAGGCCTTCAACTGATTGGATAAGGCCCAGCCACAATACAGAGAGTAATCTGCTTTACTCAAAGTCTACTAATTTAGATGTTAATCACATTTAAAAATAAATTCCACAGCAACATCTAGTTTAACCAAAGAAATGGACACAATGGCCTACTCAAGGTGACACGGAAATTAACTATCAAACTTCCTAATATAGTGAATAATATAATAGTTAATATTTACATTTACACTTCCCTTTTGCTACACACAATGAACTTATTTAATTCTCCCATCAATCTGATGATATGGATAATATTATTATTCTCATCTAATGGATGAGAAAACTAAGATATAGGAAAGTTAAGTAACTTCCCAAATTCACAAATCGTAAGGTACAGAGCTGAGATATGAACCCATGTGTCCTAATTCTGGAATTTTGGTCCTTAAGCACCACAATATAGTGAATTGGTCAAGTTAATTAGCTTCTCTGAGACTTTGTTCCTTTACGGGAAAATATATAACAGTAAATCAAGTGTGGTTTGATGGGGAGTAAATTAGAAAATTCATATAAAGATCCTAGCATACTACCTAATATTAGTAACTGCTCAATAAAATTTAGCTCTCTTCCCTTGACCTTAAAATTGCTTGCATTTATATAATGTTTTATGTTTAGAAGTCCTTTCACTCTGGGAAGTCTCACTAAAACATTGAGGTCTTAGTGATATTAAATATAATTATTTTTGTAATTATTTGCTTAATATTAATTTTTCTCATTAATCTCTAAGATTCTTTTGGATTGGAACTTGTGTTATTCTAGGTCGTTCCTTGGCACTGAATTTGATTCTTGTTATATAGTAAGGTCTCCAATTATGAAATTACTCAGTAAATAGATTTATAAATCAGTGACTTTTATTTTGAGTTGACAGGTAGGAAACTGAGGCACAGAATGATTACATGACTTACCCAGGTGTGTAAAATTTATGAGCAAGTATAGACTAGTATATCCAGAAATCCAGAATTCTTTTTTTGTTTGTTTGTTTCCTCCAAGAAAACAGTGTTGGTTGTAAGCGGAGGCATCTACAATCTCAAGGTCCATCAACTTCCTGCCCAGTTGGAGTTTGATAAATTTTAAAATAAAATTCAAGTGTTGAGTGACCTCCATGTTTGGGTTCTACAGATGGGTCCTTATCAGTATCTGAGAGTTGTTGACTCCAAGAGCCTTCATTTGGAGTGGTCTTCTGATCAGGCAGATGAATAGCTTCGGAGTTGAGTAATTAAGGCGTCCGTGATTTATGCAAAGTGTTTCACATTTAGATACACATAACTTGCACTTCAAATAGAAAAGAGAAAAACCCGCACCTTCATCCAACTTTCATTCCTCCTGTTCTCTCACTTTCCTGGAAACTGATGAGAAGTACCTCTGTAATTTAAGCCTAATGACAACTAAAGTGCAAAGTCATTACCTACTTTTATTGAATTGTCTTCTGTTTTATGGACTAACTGAAGGAATGACACATTGCTATAGAAATTCATGTGCTCATCCCCAGCCAGCCCTGACTCCTCCTGCCTAGGATTTGCTGTCTTGCTGTCTTTACTGTAAGGAGACTAACCTTGGACTTGGAGACGCAATACATGGGAGCAGTTCGGGCTTGGCCACTTACACAGTCAGTGGCCCCACTGAACAGACTCCTGAACCTTTTTTCTGCCTCACTTTCCTCACATGTAAAATACAGGTAATAATTTCTACCCAGACTCCTTCATGGATAACTGAGATTTCACTGAGGTAATTTATGTAAGAGTAATTTGAATGAGACAATAAAACATATAAATAAAAAATGAGAAAATGTAAAAACAAACTATTATTGCTCTGGTTTTTTGAAAGAAAAACACATCCTCCTTCTTACTGAATTTCCTCTACATAATAAATTCAAAGTCTAGATGTTAAGTGCAAGTAAATAGATAATCTACTCACCACCTTCCAGGCATTACCATCTTTGCATCATCCTGGCTTCTCTCTGAATGTCAGAGTTCCAATTATTCACCTGTTCCCTCCTGATCTATAGATTCTTGGCTCCTATTATTTATACTTCCTTTGCCATTTCTATGGCTACCACCTTAATTCAAACTTTCTTTTTTTTTCTAAGAGGTCTTTCTGTTTCCTCTCTCTCCTAGACTGATCTTCATAATGACTTTCTACTGTCTAGAGAAAATTCCAAATCCCTTAGCTCTCTACCATTTGGAACTCTCAAGACATTACTGCTTTGTATTTTTAATTTCCATAGAAAAACACTCTGCCTCCCAAATGTAATAGTCTTATTATTCCCTCAACAAATTCTATGTAATTCATGAGAGTACTTCATTAATTTCTTTCTCATCCTACAAACCATTCATCACATTACAATTTTATTCATTTTATGAAAAATCCATGGTCTTCATATTTCTCCCTCTCCTGAAAACTTCTGTGAGCCCAAACTGTCCTTAGACTAATATCCCTGAGACCGATTTTTAAGGTCCTCCATAGTGACCTCAGCTCTTGCACTCCACCCCACACTTCTTCCCCAAACAAGACTCTTATCAAATTTGAACACTGACTTGCTTCCTGATAGCTCCTTGGTTATTCTCTTTTCTCAGTTCAATATCTCTTCCTGCCCCTTCTCTACTCATCTAAATCCCAGCAGCTTTTATGAAAAAAAAGCTCATGTTAAATCTCCTCATGAAACTTTCTCTGTCGCTGTCTGTTTTCCTTCACTGACCTCCAAGAATACAGAGGAGGTAACATAGTGTAGAAGAGGCAATAAGACGTTCGAGGAATAGAATTTCATTTGGCGTCACGTGGAACTGGAGTTGGCATCCCAGTTGGGCATCTAATATTGGTGAGTCCTTGGGAAAAATCGCATAAATCCTTGAGCTCCCTTATCCATATCGGTGAAGTAGTCATATTAATTATAACCTTACATAGATTGTAGTGATTGAACGAGGCAATTTATATAAAACATCTGCCGCATAATAGTCATTCAATAAGTGGTAGCTACTATCATTATGAGCACTGCCTCTATTGCTCATTTGGCATCTACCATATGCCACCTTGTGTTATTATTGAACTACTTTATGGGTTTACATTTTTCTCCTCTAAAAGTAGCTTTCATAGACACACCGTGTCTTACGCTTATTTTGAATGTCACTGTGCAATGTAAGCACAGCGATGGTGTCTTCCCATTTATTAGAAACCTAAGATGCTCATCTCTTGAAAAATTTATTGCAGCAGTATGCCTTGTTACTATAAGCACATACAGTTAACTGTATATTAGCAACACTTATAAAGTGTTGCTAAGTAGAAATCTTTCCGGATTAGTTTGGCAAGTTCATTGAGAATCCATTTACAATTCTATCCTATTGCCTTAATGACATCATTTAAAACTTAGAAAGGAGTCAGGCCATGTCTTGACGTGATAATAGATTATTGAGTCCCCTCACCTCAACCACACTAAAACAATATTTCACAATTTATGTATGTTGTGAGAGCAATGGGAGATTCATAATCACTCCAAAGTTTGAAAGCTCTTGATGTAGGGGAAGCTGAGCAGCTTTGAGCTGTACTCTTTGCCTCACTGAATTTCAATTTATTTTTTTAAATATAAATTATCATAGTTCATCCCCATAGAGCTTGTTAAAAAAGCTCTGAGCCCACTAACTGGTCTGTAGTAGTTGCCTAAAAGCCGTAGCT
>NW_006442207.1:10366091-10397949 GCF_000325575.1 Pteropus alecto | reverse complement strand
AGATGTGATGATGATGCTCCACAGAAGACGGCATCCTACACCGGCTGGATCCTGCTTAAAGAGTGGTCTTTGGACAGCAGCATGGGTGTCCTCTGGGAGCTTATTAGAAATGCAGAGTCTCAGCTCTATGACTTAAAAATTGAATCCAAAAGGGCATTTTGATAAGAACCCCCAGGTTTTTGAAAGGCACATTTCAGTTTGGGAAACACTGGTCTAGATCGTACTCTGAATCAGTAGATCTAAGAAAGTACCCAGGACTCTGCGTGTCTGACAAGCTCTCTGGTCGTATCTGTGCTGCAAACCTACAGACCACACTACAAGCAACCAATTTGGATCACTGGTCCCCAATTTGGCTCCACATTGGAATTAACATACGAAAGGGTGTCAGAATATACGGATAACTAGTTTCTATGTTCATAGATTTCATTTGAATGGGGTGCAGCCTCAGCATAGAATTTCTAAAATTAACTAGTTTATTGCAATACACATAAAAGTCAATGCTGTAGATTGATTTGGTTGAGAACTTTTTTTTTTAGAACTAAATCAAAAGTAGTATTTCAATCACAACATTGTATGAATCATAATATTTTAAAAAATCCATCATTGAAATTTTACTATAGATATTTGGACAGAAAAAAATATATAAACATATATATGCACAAACACACAGACATATAGATCAGTTAAATTCTCTTAACTCCTGGCTGGGTCATGTATGACAATAACAAAACAAAGTTGAAAGTCTGTGAAAGATATTGTACCAAGATAGAATTAGGGTACTAATAGAAGTTGAAAAAGTTTTGAAGGAAGCTTCACTGAGAGCTTGAAACATGAGGATATCCGCACATTACATGTCTGCATTTTGTCAGATTTCCACTGGTCAGTACATAAGAATTAAGGTCAAGCCAGATAAATTGTTAACAATGTCCAATTTAATTATTGCAATATGTTCTAAATCACGGCTGCCAGGGGTGGATCTTGCTGACTTCTGCCTCTTCCTCCTCAAATCTCAAAAGAATGATAGATGAACATATTCTTTTCAAAGTGTACAAGGGGAACTTATTTAGAAATAAGTGATACTTTAGTGGGCGGGCTTGTGTGAAAATATTCCACCTACTGGTAAGACCTGTGAAAAATCTTACTAGGCATTTCCTCATTAAAAAGAGTATAGCATCTCATCAGGATGAGTATTTTTTTTTTTTCAGTTTTAAGCAAAAGCAGCATATTTTCAATAAAAACTACTACATGATACATCATTGCTCTAAAAAAATGAGTGTTTGACAATACTCCAGATATATCTTTTATGTTAAAGAAACACTGAACTTAAAAATAAGCCCTAAAATTTTGTGTATTCACACTAACTAATAATATACCAGAAGACAACTTTGAATATGCCTATGCTTTTGTTTCTTAAAGATGAAATTGTTATTCAACTCTACAAGGAAAAAAAAATTACAAAATAATTTGTACTTATTCATTCAAAAATATTTTTGAATGCCTACTACTATGTGATAGACATTTTTAAAAAGATCTTAAAATACTCCTGTTTTCTACAATTTAATCATAAATTCCTTCATACAAAGTAATTTCATTGAGGGCAATAGGTAATATTAATGATGATAATTTGTTGAGAACTGAAATGTGCCAAGCATTGTGCTTGGTCCTTTATGACTATCATCTCTTCAATGGTCATGGCAACCCTGTGTGGGTAGAACTAGCATTTTTCCAAGCCGTAGGAGGAGGCATCTAAGACTTAGAGAGAAGTAACTAGAGAAGCTTCGCAGTGGGGCCAACATGTGAAATCTCACAGTTTGAATTCAAACTTCTTATTGATAGAAGTGTACCTTACCTGTGTTGGGCATGTTGGATCTGATGCACTCCTCATCCAAGTCATGCTCTATTTATTGTAACAGAAAAGTGACTTTTGTTCACATTGGAGAATTGTCTCTACTTAGTCTAGAAAGCTTCATGGGCAAAGGAACTCCACAGTGTCAATGACCTCCGGCCTGGTAGTTGGACAAGTTTTGTTTATTATTCATTGCAGTGAGGAAAAACAAACACCATGGCAACCCAGGGATGTCTCAGTAAGATGGCATTAAAAAAAATTATTAAAGGATTTGGGCTTAGGTTGGGACACTTTTTTAAGAGTTTAAGGAAGTGAGAATTTATTCTGGATGGAATACTTTTAGAAAGTGGGTCTACGGCCATACCACCCTGAATGCGCCTGATCTTGTCTGATCTCAGAAGAAAGTGGAGGCGATTCTATGATCTGGTACCTCAATAAATTTAATCTTTGGGAGAAGAAAACTGGAGTGAGAATGAAGCTGTCATTGGTAAAAAAGCAGCTGCTACTCATAGGCTGGGAGGGTTGTTTTTGGCATTTTGTGGGTTGCACCGTGACTATGCCTTGTCTGTGCTTATACAATTACTAAGTGGCCTTGTTTTATCTCACTTTATCTTGGTCTCAGAATAGCTTTGTCTGAGGTTGATGTTTTGTAAGATTTTTTAATGTTCAACAAGAGAATAACATAGCCTAGCTGTGAGCATCAGGTCAGCTTTTAAAATCACTAATACTAGCTGTGTTAGGCCAGTTTATAGAAGTCAGGGTCTATGGGTTTGTTTGTCGGTTGGTTGGTTGGTTGGTTGTTGTTGTTTTCCCTCAATTTTCTATTGAAAAAGGTAAGATCCTGGTCCTTAGCCCTTGCGAGCTTCTGGGCAGCAATTTGAAATGCAACCCATTGTGTGTCTAATTCCATGCCTGGTAGAGAATATAGAAACATACAAGGGCATGTATGTGTGAGTGTTTGTGTCTGTGTGTGTAACCTACTTGTGTATAGAACTGAGAGAAACAGAGAGAAATAGAGATAGAAATATATATACAGAGAAAATATTAATCTCAAAATGTAGGCGTAGACGAGAAAGGGCCAATTACTTTAAGAAGGCTTGAGAGTTGTAAACTGTAGAGGTTAAGGAAGGTTTCTTAGGTCGAGTGGAAGAGACTTGAAACTATGACATGGGAAGAAACCTTTGAAAAAGAACTTAACAAATGTATCATTTGAATTATTTTCCATAAGTTTGATTCTGCAAACAGCATTGCTTCTATCCTCATAATGAGGGACTTGTTTATTCCTCTCTCTTACAAACCATTCATCCAGCAGTCAACAACTTCTATAGAATCTACCTTCACTATAACTGTTAAGGGTTTAATTACAAAAACAATTCAAGTATACAAAAATGCATGGGAATAGCATGACCAATATAAACGTCTCTTTTTTCTAGGGTCTCATCTAAATGTGTTAACCTGTCCCCCTTTTTAAAAACTTTTTTTTCCCAGAAATTATTTATAAAAGTAGAATATGCAAAGTAAGAATCAAATAGTGCTATAAAGCTTCCACAAGAGCACTTCCTCTCTACCTTGTCCCACTCCACTTTCTCCTGGAATACCTTGCTCCTCAGGGTCAATCACTATCAATAATATATATACACATACATATTTCTCTATCTCTATAAATAAAATTTGGTTTGACTTCCATATTTCTAATTATTAGTATCTATGATACTAATTACAATGATTATTATAGTATCTGTGGTACTATTAGCAATTGATTTGTACTTTTGAGCATTACTTCTTCACTTCACAGTGTGATAAATAAGGATTTCTCACTCTTTATGTTAGTTATACACATATTTCCTTGTCACATTCCAGTTCTGTGTGCCATAATGGTGGACCACATATGTAAAGATGGTCCCAAAAGATTAAAATCAGGCTGAATTTCCTGTAAGAAATGGAAAGATATGTAGTTAAAGAGGAAAGTTTTTTATCTGATGGGACCAATATCTGTGAGACTTGGTAATAGATTCCCTCTTATTCCAGGCACCTCAGTTTTAAATGGACAGATTACATCCCAATTGATCAGCCACTAACTTATTTCATCACAGAGGATCCTGAGCCCCCAGCACTGCATATTCAGAGGGTGCTACAGACTCCCAGATCTAGCTTGACAGTCTTCAGAATGCATTGCTGTAAAATCTTTGTCGAGGACCTAAGATCCTGTACAGGTCCACAAGAGCCACTTTGAGTATTGATTCCCATTGTCACTTTAGTAAAGTTTTCTGTGGTAGTATGAAGCCTGTCCATATACTTTGGAAATATTTTTAGGTTCTAATGATGTAAAGCATAGATAAGTTTTATTTCTTCTATCAAGTCAATGCCAGAGAGAACTTCTTGTGTCAGATAGGGTCAATGGAACCAAAAACAAATTTCTAAAGTCAAAATATTGAGTCCCAGTTCTATACCCTTTTCATGTTAAACACTATTTTTTTTTTAAATAAATACCATGAAGTTACTTAATCTGAATGCTGCTCTAACATGCAATAATAGCCAAATCCACCCTGACATTCCCCATGTTTCTTCATCTCTCCACGTTGATTTCTATTTCCTACTGATCCTCAGACCAGCTCTTTCTTCCTCCTGACAGTCATTATTATGGTGATCTATGTCTTTCCCAGACAGTTTCTCTTCCATGTTTCCAGTCAACCCAGACCACATCCCTATTCATGGAGCAGCACTGATAGCTTCGATGTTCTCTTTCTCACCCTGTCAGATGGAAGCAGGGAGAGGGCTTGTAGGACAGTGTTTTATAAAGTCTACAATAGTGTACAGTAATGTCCTCGGCCCTCACATTTACTCATCACTCACTCACTGACTCACCCAGAGCCACTTCTAGTCCTGCAAGCTCCATTCATGGTAAGGGCCTTATATGGGTAAACCATTTTAAAAATCCTTTATACAGTATTTTTACCATACGTTTTCTATGTTTAGATATATTTATATACACAAATGCTTGGCATTGTATTACAATTGCCTACAGTATTCAGTATAGTAATGTGCTGTACAGGTTTATAGCCTAAGCGCAGTAGGCTACACCATGCAGGCTGTACCACCTAGTTTTGTGTAAGTACCTGCTTTCTTGTTCCCACAATGACAAAACCACCTAACGATGCATTTTTCAGAATATATCCCTGTCGTTAAGTGACATACGACTGTATATGACTATATAGGTATTATTCAGTAATAAGGGACTATGATTACATTTTTTTCTGGTATCACTTTTTATATCAGAGTTAATGATTGCCTTTATATAAAAATATGCTTAGTTTTTGATATATAATTATTTTTCCCAAACTCTACAAAAGAAGTGTAGAATCCTTTAGAATACCTTTTTACACAGAAACTAAGTAATATCTATTTTTTTTTTCTTTCTTTGAAACAGTCCTCCATCATGGGCTCTCTATTCTCTGCTTCTGCTCTAGACTGATTGCATTCTGAGCTGCATGATTAATCTCTTGGGACTTATCTTCACTCCTTTTTTGGTCGAGCCAATGTTTCCTGAATAAAGTGACTTTGTCTTTTTTTGGTCTATCCTCTCATTTTGGAGAGGCACAACTTCAAGTGATCTTCTGAGAATGATACATGAGAGGAAATCTTGAGAACTTGCATTTCTGGAAAACATAATTTGCTGCTCTCACACTTGATTAATAATTTGGCCAGGTATGGCATTGTTTGTCAGAAATAAATTTTCCCTTAGAGTTTCGAAAGCATTGTTTCATTTTCATTCATCACGTAGTATCACCACTGAAAAATCCTAAATCATTCTTATACCTGTTCTTTTGTGTGTGACTTTGTTTGTTTTCTAGGATATCTTAGGAACTTATTTTTATCCCTGGTTTCTAAAATTTATATTTGAGGTGAGTCACTAAATGGCTGATTGAAAGATGTGGCGAATGAATAAAAATCATAGATGATTTGGTACAGTTTGGCAATTGTTGTGGGGGTCCCAAATGGCTGTATCCTTGAGTCTTTCTCTCTTGTGTATTATTTTTTAAAAAGAGAGGACAACAAGCTTTATATTCAGCTAAGCCCAGGCCCAGGGTTTGGTGTGGGTAGTGACTATTGATAGGGAGTCAGCGCTAGCATTCTTGAAAAAAACAGAAAAGTCGTGGGTGGCAGCTGGAGTAACATCAACATAATCTTATTTTTATCACAGCATTTCTCTCCCACTAAGTGCCACGCCTCGTGTTTCCTAGAATGAAACCTCTCTGGCTTACATTTCTTGCAGAATAAGTCTCATGCTGGGGTGGAGAAAGCATAGTTGCCTGACTGGATAGAATAGAGAATGGACTAGGGTACTGACTTTTCTTCCAATTTCTCTCCTTTTCATTTCTTCCAGTGCTTCACTGCTTCCCACTGTGGTATTGGTGTCTGAGTTCTGGAGTTTTAATTGACATGCACCCTACTGCCTTCTCTCTGCATAAGCGTTTGGAATTCAGGTTTCTTAGCAAAACTAAGCCCTTCATCTGCTTCCCATATTCCAAAAACTCTTGTAATCTCCCCTCCAGGTCTGCTCCTTTAATATATTTACAACTTACTTTTAATTATTTTCTTATATTTTAATGAGATTTAATGAGGATACAAAGATTTAGTCATACCTGTAATTGGCAGTGATCAGTTGGAAGTCTTTAAACTTCCCTTATGTCTAAATTGTCAATTGATACATAATTAGCCAGCCACATGCACATTGTACTTGTAGGAGATGTTAATCATGTCACATGAAACAGTATATATTTTAAGCCAGTAGAGAGACTACTATGGTCATTACCAATGAAATTCATCTGATCACAGTGTATATAATTTCACTACTGATAAGCTGATTTTTTTTTCACCTTACAATTTTTTCTAATTATAGTCTAGTAACTATCTCAAATTCTTTGTGGAATATTGGTAGGGTATATATAAATGACTGAGTAAATGGACAATAAATGAATGCCTGCTATTTAGTAATACAATAGAGCAAAGAAAAAAATTCTAATCAAATGCAATGTAGTCTTTGAACATCTGTTTGAACAATAAAATGCCTTGACTCCAGGGGCTTTGTGGAGCCTGTATTACCAGAATGTCAAAATTAGCTTCAAAAGCTGACCAGAGTGAATGATCCACTGATTTTTTTTTTTTAATCACATTTAGTACAATGAAATTATCATACAGTTATTACAAATACAAGGTTGGATTTGAGACTTCTGGGCATTGCTAAGTTTTGACAGTGGTGTACAGGAAAATGAAGAGGAGCATGAAAAATCCCCATTCCCTTAGCAAACATTCATCTCGTTCTAATCTGCCACAGTACCTCTGGACTTTTCCAATATTGATAGCCCTCTTTATACGAGCAAATTCTAAAAGCTGTCTCATTAATGCACTGAATGGATAGTGGTGTTTAACCGATGCCGTTTTCCAGGTCTTGCTTATCAATGTGTAATAATCCATCATTGAAGTCAATTTCATTCCTAGGCATTTCTCACTGTAGAATGCTTCTTCTAGAAACCGAAGCTGCCCTTTTACTTCCCTCTCTCACAGTGGAGGTGTGTCTCTTTCTCTTTCTCTCTCTCCTTTTCTCTCTCCTTCTCTCTGAATTAACACCCCTAGGGCTGATCTTTTCACCGCTTATGATGTGTCTGACAGTCTTCGATGCCTCACTAGGCTTCCGCTCATGGGGTAAGCAATGCAAGACATGAGCTTTCCTGACAGATTAGAAGGTGCTTTGTAACAAGGAAAAAAACAAATCAAATGCCTGTCATAGGGAATTCCAAGCTGTGTTGAAGGCAGAAAGGGAATGAAGAAAAAGCAATCTCTGGGCGAAAGTAAAAATGCAGTCTAACAAATAAGATACAAACACTTGAAAAATAGCATCAATTAGTGAAACAGTAGAGATACAACTCTAAGGCTCTAGAAGCATGTTCTCTTCTTCATGGTGATCCACCGAATGTGCACAAGAATGCTACGTAAAATTAGAAAATACAAAATAAAAAAAACGTTAACAAAAACCACAATATCACCAATCAAAGGAAGTTTATATAGCCATTAAAAATGTTGGTTATAAAAAAATTGTAAAAGTATGAAAATGTATATTTAGGTCATGATAAATGGGAGAGTGATATAAAATTACAAAAGCAGTATGATTGTAGCTAGTAAACGTAGAGAGAAAAGATGCATCTATATCAACAAATCTAGTGTAGTTAAATGGTAGAACTTCACAGATAAAATTTTCCATATTTTTTACATTCTCTTTAAAGTACAAGCCACCCTAATTTTGTTAGTGAAAAAAAAAAAAAAAAAAAAGCCATGTCTACTTTTTCACAAAGAAGAAGTCTAAGCAAGCTCGGGCCCTAGAGAAAAAGATTCAAACTACAAAGCATGAATAAATACAACGGAGTTTTTTACCTATCCTGGGCCTTCAGTCTCATGAAAATGGAGACAGAGAGAAAGCTAATATTAATAAAGGCAAAGTCACAGCTGAGGTTTATAGGAATAAGATTAGAAAAACTAATGGAATAAGTTAGATACAATTTGCAAAAAAAATTTAAAAATTGAGGAGAAAGTGTCTTTGAATATCAGAAATATGTGATCATTTTAAAAGATTATTTGTTCCTTAATTATCATTTTAATTTTAAAAGGTCATAAGTGCTCCAGAAACAGAAGAACCATGACATATACTGAGAGGGGTCTAGGAACCAATTTGGAATAGACAAATATATGGATAATATATTTATTTCTTAAGAATTAATTAAACTATGATATATGAACCTGTTAGTATATAACCATAAAAATGATAAATATCAAAGTTATAGGAGCATGCAAAATGCCTACAAAATATGTAAATAAAAAATGACACACAACTCTATGTAAACACTGATTACAACAATGCGATATCTAGTGTGTACATAGAGAAATGTAAATACTTATGCTAAGGGGGATAAATCTTTATAAATATTTTTGTTTACAGCTCTTTAATATTTAACAGTTTTATTTTGTAAGAAAGATTATTGATATAAGCCAGATGCATGCAAACACTGTGCAGCCTAGAACCGTAAAAGAATCTAAGATGGCATTCTGGAGTATTTGGGGTTTTTTGTAGTTCCATGATAGAACTTCATAGACAAATTTTTCCATATTTTCTATATATTCTCTTTAAAGTACAAACAAACATTAGATGGCTATTTGGGGTTTTTTGTAGTTACATGATAGAACTTCATAGACAAATTTTTCCATATTTTCTATATTCTCTTTAAAGTACAAACAAAATACAAATAAAAACATGTTAACAAAAACCACAATATCACCAATCAAAGGAAGTTTATATAGCCATTAAAAAGGTTGGTTATAAAAAAATTGTAAAAGTATGAAAATGAGATACCATAAACTTTCTAAACCTTAGATGGTTTAGGTAGGAGAACAGGCCTCAGACAGGGGCTTCCAGCAAATGACAAAGATATTTGCTTTGTTAGAAGTGAGTGGGGGAAAGAGGAAAAATAACTTGTTTACACCAAGCCTCTTCAAAATACTAAACTATGTCCTTGTCACCTGTTGTGTATCATCTAGTTTAAATCATTAGCCATGATTAGCGTTCCCATGCCTATGTCCAACATGGAAATTCTTTCGATGCTGCTGGCTGTTGTGCTCTCAGTTTGAGAAACACTAATCTAACATTCGCTTAAAACATCAGTGACTTCTCATGGCCTTTAGAATGACAATCACACCTCATTCAGCCAGCCAACAAGTTCCCTCAGGGTTGGTTTTGGTGGCCTTTCAGACTCATCTGATGTCCCTGCCCCACCCTCACTTCCCCTGATTCATTCTCATTTAAGATTTTCTCCTGCTTCAGGGCCTTGCTGTTTCCTTTGCAGGATTATTTTACCTCTTCATGGCTAGCTCTTTATCCTTCAACTCTGTTCAAATGTCTCTTCAGAGAGGTTTTTCCCATTACCCTCTCTAAAAGATGCCTCCAACACCATCCACCCATCACCATGTGATATTCCCAGGTCATCACTGTGCTTGCTCCCTTTATGACACTTATAACAAACGGTACTTATTTCATTCATGTGTTTATTCATTTATTTACTTGTATTTAGCCTCAGTTTCATGAGACTTTGAGTTCTATAAAGGTAGAGGTGTTATTTGGTGTTTTTAATCATTTTTCTGCAGTCCTTAGCATAGCCTCCAGCATATAATAGGTGTTCAATATTTTTGGAATGAATGACTTTCTGACTGACAGATTAAATGAATAAAATATCTTCCCCCTTCCCTTCTATCTCACGGAATATTTGTGAAAGACTATTATGCCTGGAGATACCATAAACTTTCTAAAGCCATGGACATGACATCTCTGTTATTTGTAAGTTATTTCAATCTGCTCTGGATATCTGAGGTCCAGTCTAAGATAAGATGATAGGTCTAAGTTACACAGATATTTGTTCAAGCCTGAGCTAACTGTATGACTTTAAGTTAGTTACTAAAACATCATCTGGTCTCCCTTACTAGTATATAATGGCTTATCAGTAAGTATAAGTTGTTATAAATTTTATTAATGTATTATTGATATTATTCTTGTTATTATAGCTTTCATTTTAAAATGATTTCAGGTTATGGTTGATACAGTCTATGTGGGGTTACTTTCATTCATATAACTACTGAATGTGAATTACAGTCAAATTTTATTACATAACTGTTTCAAATCTATTATAAAACTAACTTTAATCTCCATTTAAAGAGGTTTACTATGGGAAAACTCATAGAAACTCTTAATAATAAGTTGTCCCATAACACAGCACCTAGTAACAATATTTTAGAACAGTAGAAAATGGAAAATAACTTGGAATGAACTTCAGTGTTTGTATCTCTGTAAACAAAAAATCCTATAGACTTCATAACCAAATATCAAATTGA
The DNA here is from genome assembly GCF_000325575.1 of Pteropus alecto. Lineage (NCBI taxonomy): Eukaryota > Metazoa > Chordata > Mammalia > Chiroptera > Pteropodidae > Pteropus > Pteropus alecto. Next base: position 10,387,172 of record NW_006442207.1, on the reverse strand, counting down.
ATTGGTAGGTTCTAAATTCTGCCAATCCCATTCTCAGACACAACAAATCAAAAAAAAAATTCTTTTTTATTACGGAGTAGAGGAGGGGACACCTGGAAGGTAAACTAAAGCCTTATTATTTCAATTATCCTTGCAAGAACTCAAATGCCACATCTTACATAGTTGAATTTTTTGGATACTGCTTACTGCTATGTGACAAGATATTACTGCACTAATAATAAAGATCCGCATTTACATCTCCCAAATATATGTCACAGATGAAGCAAAAACCAAGATCTTACCTTAAACCCATGGCCTTCTAAAAGAACCACCCAAAGAAATGTTGACTGAGCATCATTTTTGGTGTAGTCATTTCTGGCTTTTCAGTCTGATCTCCTTAAGAAGTGATAACTTTTATAGTTTTGGCATGGACACTTGAAGTTGATTGCAACTGATTTCTGTTAAGGTTTTGTGACAATTGGAACAGGCTAGAATATGCTTTGATAGCAAGCCATTCCCAAATCTCAGTGATTTTAAACGACAAAGGTTTATTTCTCACTCACATGAGACATCTACATAGGTTCAGCTGGGCCCTCTGCTACAGGGTTATGATTGTCATCACTTTGAAATGTAGGCCACCAGGGCAGTTGTGATGGAAAAGGGAAAAACGAATGTAGCGAATCATGCACTGATTCTTAACATTTACAAACAAGAGTGTCTCACATCTGTTTTCTTGTATTTCATTGGCTTGCCAAGTCAAGCCTGACTTCAAGGTGACAGGAAAGTAAAGATCTCCCTTCTGGATGAGGAACTAGACAATGATTCAGTCTACCTGGTAGTTAAGTGCAGATTTGGAATCCTGACTCCTCAACTTGATCTGTGAAACTACAAACATGTACATACATACATCGAGTGAGTGTGTGTGTATATGTGTGTGTGGTGGAGGGGCGGGCGCACACGCAAATTCAAGTCTGGAAATAATTCACTCAAATTCCCATGGCACAGAGGATCATATTGGGGATAATATTTTCTTCTTTTTGCATATTTATATTTTTAAACGTTTCTACAAGAAAACTTTAATTTTAATGAAAAGTTATTTTGTTGTTTTGAAAAGACTAGATAAGTATTTGAACTTTATGTCTGATCTTTGGTTCAGTTATCCTGATAACTGAAAGAGATGGGCCATATGGTCATCTGCAGTACCGTTACCCAGATGAATCAGATCTGCTCCCCGCATGATCAGCCATCTTTGAAATGGAGGCCTTTCCCCACACAGGGCAAACAGTACTTGTATGAGCTTGATTTGAACCAGATCTCTTAACACCGCTTAAGCAACGTGCTCTGGGGAGCTGCTACTAATGGTTGCTCAGGGTTTGATGCTTTCGTAACACACCATTGCAACCAAACAAGTGTAACGAGGAGTATATAGGACAACTGCAAAGTGCTCTCTGGAGAAAGATGCTCACATAAATAGAAAGTGGCTACCACATCACTCACTCTCATTGCAGTCTTTAGATTGCAGTCTCAATGTCCTTCCTGAACTGTGCTAAGTGTAATGAATTTCGGAAATGCAATTTATGTTAACTACCTTTTACTTATCTATCGATGAGAAACTGAGCTCATGACAAATATTCTCCCCCATGATGCTCTGTATGCTAATTGACTGGCTAGGGTTAGAGCTCTGTAGTAAAGAACGTATGTTTATTACTGGAACTCCATCCTGGCTTATTTTCATAGTGATATTTTATGATGGTACAGCTGGAGAGAAAAGGACCGTGGCCGTTAGAGGATGTATAGGAAGTGCTAGAAATGCAATTTGATTTTACTTTGTCACCTTATATTTGTATAGCATATGTATGCTATAACAATAAAAAATGAATTAAAGCTAATGAGAAACAAAATGAAGCACAATGAGGCAAAGGGAAAATAAGAGTAAAAATGTCAGATGGTACCAACATAAGGTTGGTCCACCGCCCACATGCCTTAAAGGTCTGTACATCTACCAGGCCATGCTTTCGGCTGAAGGTATTCGGGCACCAATGGGAAAAGGGAAGCACATTCATTTCCTAACACATAGTGACCAAAATATTAAAACAAAAATAAAAAGTATTTTTTATTTTTTAAAAATAAAAAGTTACATTATTCCTGCTACAGAAAACACTAGGAACTGTCCCTCCTGGGCTATCTTAGACATTGAGGTCACAAGGGAGAGCCTAGGAGTCAAGTTACTTGAGTCTGGGTCCAAGCTCTGAAATTTACTGGCTGTGTTATCTTGGATAAGGCTATTGAACTCTTCAGGCTTTTTTTTTCATCACGCATAGCTTAAAGGCAGGAGTATGAACTGAGAAATGCATCGTTGAGGTGATTTCCTCATTGTGCAAATGTGACGAGTGCACTTACTGCAAACCTGTACGGTATAGCGCCCTACTATAATTGTGAGTGCTATACTTTTATATGAACGGCAGCCCAGTAGATTTGTTTCCACCGGCATCACCACAAACGTGACTAGTTTAGCTTAAGTCCTGACAGGTGGCTTTTCTTTTTGTAATGCAAGTGCCTGACTTAAACTTTGATTGCTGAGGCATCTACTTAAAAGAGGCATCAGATTCAACAAGTTCAAGCAAGGCTGTCTCCAATGAACACATAGCCAGCCACTATTCGAGATAGGGCCAGGCTGCCTAGCCCACTGGGGCTTCTTTGTTTTGGAGACCTTGTTTGATCTGATAACTGACCCTTTGGGCCACTTGTTTTTTTTCTCTTTTCTGGCTTTAAATGTCCACTCTTGTGTTTTAAATTCACCAATATAGAGTCTGAGAAACTCTTGGCCCCACCCTCTGTGAAACCCTCTGCCCCACCCTTGGCCCCACCCTAGGCCCCAATAAAAGCAGAACCCTAGGCACCACTACACCTGCGCGATCCCTCTTTCTACTCATGGCCTCCCTGTGTGTCCACTGCATGCCTTGTGTGCTCCAGAGCCTGTAAGTAATCAACTTTTTTCTTCAAAGCTTATCTTTTTTTCAAAGGTTATCTCTGAAGGGCGTCTTGCAGTAGCAATAAAAACACAAGGGTCAATCAGTCCAGTTGTAACATTTGTTTAGAAAGAGGATACTTCTGTGAGAAGTCTTTCTTCCTCACTCCCCCCACCCAAGTGTGTACCCCCAAGGCATTTCTAGCCAATCGTACTACTACCAACAGACTTTGTGACCAGCACAAAACTGTAATGCTTTGGGCTAGGACTTAAACGGCTACCAAGTTACCAGGCATTAGAAATTTTTCTGAATCATTATTATCTAGGGGACTACTCTGGTTCATTCTCTCTGCTGTTTACCTAAACGTTATGCAACGCATGACTCATTGGGAACTACAGTGCTCAACTCCTAGGATCCTTTTGAGGATTATCTTGGACAATGTAAAGGGAATTCAGCATTATGCCTATTCATAATAGTAACAAATTTAGTGACTTCATTTTTAATGTAAGTACATTTTTTCACAATAATTTTACCATGAATAAAAATAACATGTTTCAGAGTTCATAGATATAAGTGATAGAAGCATGAAGGAGGATTTTGATCAGTGACTGGTTCTATGAAATAGCAGGAGGGTGGGCAACACAACATGGAGTGGGCAAGAGGGTTTTGGGGAATACGTTTGGAGTCTCTGGCACAGTGTTTCCCTAAGTTATATGACATTAGAATTTGCATAAAAATGGTTCTTTACCAAATAGATTTAGAAGATTCTAGGTTAATTCAAGTGTTTTTCTTTACATCATGAATTCTCAGAGGTTTTTGTGTACCGTTGTGTATTCCGAATCTCCAGGAGCCAATATGATATGCAGCATTTGAAATTCTACAAGATGTCCAAAGAATTCATTGGACATCCTGTGGAATTTATGTCCCCAAAGACCCAATTAGGAAATGCCGATTGCGGGAGGTGACAGACTTACACTTCCTCCAGGCAATTGGTCATAAATACTGTTTATATCGAATGAGTTTTTGAGTTTGAATTTAAAGTTTGAGCATAGCTATGGTTTGACTCCAGGTAAACATGTCATTTCTCAGCCTTGTTGGAAGAAGGGGTAGACATCGTGCTGTAAATATTGAAGAGATGGAGGAAAAGGTGTCATTGACTAGTCTGTATCTTTTAAAACCAACAAACTGGTTTTAGATAAATTTGTAAATCACTTTTTTGTTGTTGTTGTTACTCTGAGTGTGTGTTGGTTCTCTGGGATTTTTGGTGGAGTCTTATGGAACTCTGAGGTGCTCCTGTGTGTCACTGATATACATCTGTGTAAGCTGATACCAATGATGCATGCATATACATGTTAATGATAAAAAAATCCCAAATTCCTAAGTATATAAAAAAAAAAGGTTAAAAAAAGGAAAATTTTCTTTTCATTGGGCCTTACAATTTCTCTGTTTATTCCTTTAACTGAATACTATATAAATAAGTAGTTAAAAATAAACAGGATCATAAGGTAAATATATTTTTTACACCTGGTTTTTGTACCTTAAACTATCTCTTGTGGATCTTTCTTTGTTTTTGCTTCTTTGGAATGTAAACAAAAGGAGGACCATGTTACTATAAAATGAGATTTCATGAAGAGAAGTTTGCATAAGGAGGTATAACTTAAAGAGAATTCTGAGATATTCTAGAAATGGGAGCTACCCATAGTTCTTAGGCTGGCCAAAGGTATGAAGCAGTAGTTTTAGGTCAGTTCTGGCAGTGGGTACATGATGAAATAGCCTTGGTTACGTTGTCTGAACATGCTTCTATGTATTGAGAGTCATAATTTAAAAGAAACTCAGGTATCAATTATAAAGCGATGCTCTCATAGGCACATTAACTTTTTGTTTGTAAAAATGCTCTCCATTTTTAAAAACGGCAGAAGATTACAAACTTCCATGTTCTCTGGGAGCCAGTGAACATGTCAGTCTTCTCTACACAAGAGAGAATTCAGCCCAGGGAGGCTTCTGGTAAGCATCTTATCTCTTCTTGGACCAATGAGTCCCCTGAGATGAACAGAATGTTTACAGACATCTTCTGAGTTCATGCTTCGGGTCAGTAATAAGCTTAAATTTTGCCTGGTTATTTCACCTGGTTTAAACATCAGGAAGGTTTGTCCTCCCTGACGCTGTTGACGACCAATCGCATTTTCTACTTCACAAGCATCTCTTTGTAACTCACTGCCTGTCAGCCCTGGTGAGTATTAATGAAGGCGATGACTTGTGTGCCTCTTGTCATATTTGAAGAGGTGCATAATACTCCATGGTCACCACTCACTGGGAAAGGGATGACTTTTGTGCACATCAGCTAATTGATCTTGAATCACACCACCTCACACCGCAGAGACAGGCATAATTCATAATGTCAGAGGGCGGAACCCATCTCTGCCCCACCGGGGGCCCCAGCTGGTATTTCAAATTTGCCAGAACTTGGCATTTAGAAACCATCTCCTCACTCCAGAACCGAAGCAAATTTTGCTTTAAATTGCCTTAATCTTCAGGTCAAACAAATTTCAGGGACTCAAATAACTAAGCCCGTATAATTAATGCAGATGACAAGGTTGCCTTCCTCTTTCCCCCGTAGTCCCCGACAAGAGAGTTGCTGAATGTTTCTTTCCCTCGTAGTCCCCGACAAGAGAGTTGTGCTGAATGTAGAACTTAGAACGAAGGTTAATTATGACAAGGGAACAGCTTTGCTCCTACAGAGTCCTTTTCCACTGGCTTGTTTTTTTGTTAGCCGCCTTGATCCTCATGCACTCAACTTACGCGTGTCTTAAACTTACAAGAAAAGAGGATGAACGATTCACTTTGAAAGCAACCTCGTTGATTCAGAGAGTCCCTTACTGCACCCTGTGAAATTTCCACTTAGACCTCTTAAAAATGATTTCTTATTGAGCAAGAATGAAAAAGAATAGAGAAGGTGGTCTCCCAGAGACAAATAAGTCCCACTCAAATCCCTGGAGCACCATTCCAGGACCCTTTACTGCTGCTCATGTCTGCCGGGAGCACACTTCCTCCAGCTTTCTTGGCTCCTGCTCATGCTGCATGTCTAAATTCAAAAGTATACCTCACCAGCTGCACCCTACCTAACGTCCCTTCTCTTATCCTCTGTCACAGCATTCTCTTTTGCTACTTTATAGTGTGTGTCCCAATCTTTAATTATTTTTGTTTATTAGTTGTTCTAATTGCATGTGATTTGTGTCTTCTACTAGCACGCAAGCTTCCTAAGGGGACACGAATTTTGTCTATATTGTTCACCACTGATTTATCAGTGCCAAGCACATGGTGTTTAATTAATACTTAAGTAAAAGGTAAGACAAGAAGAAAGGAAGGAAGGACATGAAGAAGAGAAGGAGTCAGGGAGAAGACAGGAAATCTGAAGGAAGAGAAATTAACTTTAGAACATGTGTTTCTGCTTAAGTGCCTGGTAGGTTAGTCAAGGTTCTCTAGAGAAACAGAACCAATAGAAAATCTATAAAAATATGTAAAAGGAGACTTATTATAAGAATTGGCTCTAGTGATTATAGAGGCCAAGAAGTCCTTCCAGTTTGATGTCTCAAACTGGAGAACCAGGAGAACCACTCGTGTAATTCAGTCCGAACCCAAAGGCCTGAGAACCAGGGGAGCAGATGGTGTAAGTCTGAGTTTGAAGGTCCCAGAACCAGCAATGCCACTGTCCAAGGGCAGGAGAAGGTGATGTGCCAGCTGAGGCAGAACCAGAAAATTTGCCCTTCCTCTGCCTTTTTATTCTATTCGGGCCCTTGAGTGGATGATGCCCAGGCATGTTGGTGATGCTGATCTTTTTTACTCAGTCTCCTGATCCAAATTCTATTCTCTTCCTGAAACACCCTCACAGACACACCCAGCAAAAGTGTTTTACCACCTCTCTGGGTATCTCGTAGCATAGTCCAGTAGACACATCAAATTAGTCATCACACCGCCTTTGCTTCCACTATTGGCTGAACTCTCTGCTGTCCGTAGCCTTAATCTGGTTTTAGATTATGGGATTGGCTGAAACTGTTCAAGCATTTGTCATATTTTATGTATAACAAGGGGAAAAAGGCAGCTATGGGACTCAGGGAAGAAGAATCACAGTGTGGTCTTGGCAGCCAGTCTTATGGATGCTGAATTGGAGAGAGGGAGGCAGAGAAAAAAGCAGTCCAAGCAGGAGATTCTAACTTTTGTTCTAATTTTGCCGTCAACACCCAGCTTGCTGCATGGTCTCCCGTGTCAGGTTGGCTGCCAGTTTTAAATACAGTTTAATTAATTTAGTCAGAGATTTACAAGAAGAAAAATGAAAGAGAACTAAGCCAAGTGTTTAATTCAAAACAAATTACCTGATTTCTTTTAAAGAAAAGCTTTCTAAACTTCACAGAAGCATTGGTAGCTTTTTTTTAGCGACATCTTAATATGTGGTTATTTTCATGTGAGTTTTAGAAGCTGCTGTTTCTTCCACATGAGCCTAAAAAGTTTGCATGATGACTTTTTGTTTTCTTTTTCACCTGCTGTGGAGATAGGGATTAAGCGCTTTTGGGGAACACTAAAACGCCCTGCTCTGATAAAGTATTACGTTAGGGATGATACAAGGTATTATGAATTCTCTGCTTGAGATGCTAGAAAGCATTCAGATTAGAGCTCATCTCGGTGACCCAACGGGTTGATGACACAGTTTGCTCTGAGTTGCTCTGAAGATATTTTGCTCTTTGTGGCACATGAGACTCAAGTGAGGAACTTGTTAAAATGTAGATCACTGGGCCCCACCCCAGGGATTCAGATCTAATATGTAAAGAATAAAGCTCACTTTTTTTTTTTTTTTCAAAATTCCAGGTTACCAGGATATGATGTAGTTTAAAAACACTGTTCTGCAGGATTAAAAAAAAAAAAAAACATAATCTCTACCATGTATAAATGTAATAAGTGGATCACTGAAATTGCCTTTTAAATAGTCCCCAATCGTTCAGCTTCTTTTCAGCTATTGGATCTTGTCCCTCTCTTCCTAAAGACCCTACAATTCCTCTCTGAATCTTTCAAGATCCATTTGAAATGCCTTAGTCAGCTTCGAGGACTCTTCATGATCCAGAATGATGCTTTGTAAAGGAAGCTTGTTAAAAATGGAGATTACTGGGCCCCACTGGATCAGATTTCCTGGACCCATCCAGGAATCTATCCCTTAGTAAACCCCCTAGGTGATTTTAATGTATATCAAAATTTGAGACCTTCGATTTGAGATTTTCTCTGGCCTATTTCCCAGAACTGATTGCATGAATTCTCTCTGGCAACCACTGCAACTTGTTTAACATTCTCTCAACATCTCAGGCTTTTTCAAGTCTTCTGGGATTGCCACACTGTATCTTCTAGCCAGATAACGCTTCAGATCTCTCTCAAAGTTAGCTGAGGCCCTGTATCCTCCAGGAAGCTTCTCTTACTTCCCCAGTATGAACCCCATATTATCTCTTCTGTGCTTTTATAGCATCCTGTACATATCTCCAGCTAGAACTTATCTTGCTGGATAGACATTGTAAATATACTCAGAATTCCTTGAGATCTGGGAGTATATTACCATTTAATAAACTCTATTACTAGTGATCAGCATAGGGCTTGTATGCATGTACATATGCTTGATCTAATGGCTATTGAATAAATGAGCTAGAACAATAATGGAAAATAATAAGCAAATGGCTATATACAGAAAGGTGTTTTATATATAAAACTTCAAAGTTTTCTTCATCGGAAAAGTTTTTTTAGAATAAAGTTAATCTGAAATTACTGCCTGGTTGGGGTGCATATGAATCCTGGCCTTGACCAAAGAATGTGCTGAAAAGAAAGAGACCAGTTGATATAATCAAGAAGAAAGTTGAGGAACTCAGAATGTGGGTACCCCAAGAAGAGCTAAGCATGAATGAAGTAGAGAGGTCAGAATATGAATCAGAGTTAAGGATTTGGTGGGAGATTTTATTTAGGCTACAGCAACTGAGGATGCTGGCTTGCCTCAGGGTTCTTAGTTTTAGCTCTGAAAATGTCATCTGAAGATTAACCTTATCTATGCAATCTTTGCTCACAGGATATTTTATGTGAACTGTATGATTCTCTGGCCCCCTGGACAGAAATCAGTGACAATGATCTATCATCCTATAAATCTTTCCTTTTCCTCTGCTCACCTTGAGGTAACTCAGCTCCATGATTTACAGCCTGCTTTTTCTCTACAAAGTCAAGGGAAAATGTCAGACTATGAGGATTTCAGTTTGTTTACTCTGTAAAGAAAGCACATATCTTGATCTAGAAGAATGAGAAGGAGATCGAGAGAGAGAAGGATAGGAGAGGTAGAGATAAAAATAATAAGAGAAAGAAAAGTTTAACAGACTCTTGGCATCATTTATTTCAAATGTTTGTTTCTTAGAGAAAATTGAATTAGAGGTGGATGCTTCATATTCACTTGAAACCTTCAGAAACCCAAAACTTTGAGAAGTGAATCTTCAAGATGGAAAGATGGGTTTGGAAGAAAGAGAAGAGAAATGTTAATTCACTTTACTGTCTTTAATATGCAAGTAAGTCCACAATTGAAAGATGAATTGCTTCACATTTTTATAATTGCTTTTGTAAACCCCTAGTTCCATTCTCCATCTTTAGTTATGAGCTGACTTAAAGTGCTTGGTCTATTCTGCCAGCCTCTTGAGTGCCTTGATGTCATTGTTTCTGTCTTGACTGCAGGAACCCATTGCCAGGATCTCTCAGCCAGCGCTAGCCATCAGACCTTGGATTAAAACCACCTGCAGATCGCACTATTTTAGGTGGCACTGATTTGGCGGTCTTAGGTTTTAGATTAGGTCTAGTGAAATTGAGATTTTTGTGGATTGAAATGTTGAATTTCATAATTTCAGAAGATAAAAAAAAAATAAGGTATTAATCACCTTAAGCGGACAATTCTTGGAATTCTGCAAAGTTTGAAGACCAGCTGGCTTGTAGAGTAGACTTACATTACAGTAAATAATGGGTTGATGTTATTCCTTCTCCAGCTTTTTATATCTTGGTCGTATTTTGCCATCCCTCTATTAATGTAGATCAGAAACCTGAAAATCAATCTAGGCATTCCGCAAATCTATCCAATTTGTCACTCAGTTTTGTCCCTTTGGGCTCCTCAATAGCTCTTCAATTCAGGTCCCCTCTCTATCGCTGTTCTTTTTCCCTTTAGATCTTCATTGAGCTCAGGGCACCTGCCTTTGGATGGGTCTCCCTGCCTTCCTTTCCTCTACCTCCAGATTCATTCTTCTCTGCTTCTAGACTTATATTACTAATATATAACTATAATTATGTTATAGCTTTAATGGTTTCCTATAACATACCATCTTTCGGGCTTCAATTTTAGTCTCAAGGATCTAGACTTTGTCTACCTACCTGGTCTCAAATTTCTCTCTCCTACCTCTTCATACTCCTTCTCATGCTTCTTCCTCTTCATCCCCAGAACTACTAATTGATCCTAGACCACGTCAACTCACTCGTCTGTAATATTTTTCTTGTGCCGTCACAATTATTTGTAACACACACGTCTGTCTTCTTCATTTGCCCAACGCCTATGCATTCTGCAGGAGTTGGGGATCCTTTAGGTAACACTTCTTCTGATTTGCCTTCATCTGTATTCCAAGAACTCCCCGAGAAGAAGGATTTAGTAATTACCACACCAAATTAATTTTTTTTTTGGTCTACTTATTTTACTAGCTACAAGTTCATTATAGGCATGTCTTACACTTCCATATGCCCAGTGTCTGATATAATGACTGGTCCATTTGCAGTGTGTTACCTAGAAATTTTTTTTCTTTCAGGAATCATACAGGCATCATTTTATGGTATTCTGGTGTGTCCGATCTTGGACTAAACCTAGTAATGAACATAAGGGCAGGCCACATTAATCAGAAACTTCCCCCAAACCGTTCTGAGAGAGCTTTGGAAAAGGTGTTCTCTTCCTTTCAAGTCCACATAACAGAGGATAGGAAAACCTTTTTATGTTTCTTCTTTCAATAAGAGTAATGATAGACAGTGAAGACAAACACGTTATGGCTATTTGGGATGTGTGGGAGATCTCCTTGACTTGGCCTCTGGAGTTTCCCATGAACCTATTATGGCTATTTCCCTCTTTGGATGAAAGGGAATTATTTTTGATAAGACACTGAGGCCACTGAGGTCAACAGTCTAAAAGAAGCAGAGCCTATAATCACAGGGAGAGGGAGGGGGAGGGTAGGGAGAAGAAGGGAGGGGAGAGGAGGGGATGGGGAGAGGAGGGGAATGGTGTGGAAAGGGGAGAAGAGAGGGAAGAGAGAAAATAGAGAATAAAAAAAGAGAAGGAAAAAATCTTTTGAGCCCTTTCTCCAAGACCCTCGATGCAGCCATATGTGAGACTATTCCATAACACTATACTTTTCAGTTATGTGAGCAAATAAATACTTGAAATACTGTCCCTTGAAAACAAAAGAAATGAGATAATTGGTTAATGCTTATTGGATGGAGGAATTAAAAAAAGACATCTTTCATAAGGTGAAGGGAGGGGAAAGACAGAGGGTTAAGGAGGATGAGGAAATTGTAAGGCACATGATGGTTAATTAAATAGAATACTTACTCTCAAATAGCTGCTGATACATGAGGAAAGATGGTAGACATGCAGAAGGGAAATACACATATCAATTAATGAATTATGGACTGAGAATTGTTAAAGAGAGATCCAGAACAATCTGAGTGGCATGAGGTTCTGGGCATAAATACACTTCCTATACACTGAAAAATCAATGATTCCTCTGAAAGGGAGAATATAAGGATGTAAAATAAATTTTCTTAATTTGTCTTATCATTTCATTTCTAGCATATACCTAACTTAGGATTAAATTTTCAGAGTTGCACTTTTCGTCAAAGAACAAAATGAAACCCACAAGGAATGGGTTCAGAATACAGTGAGCTTGACAGGGTCCTATTTGTCATAGTGAGTGAGATTTTGTAAACAGGTCACAGACATTATACCCAGAAGCTAACTTTAGCTTCTGACCCTCTGTGACTGCAAACAGCCAAAGGAAGACCATAGCTAGAATGAAGGGGATGACAGTAGACTTGGGGTCTGTGTCACTTGTCTGTCCTTCACTTTGAAATTCTGGGAATACATATCCATTTCCTGACTGTCGATTTATACTCTGCACATGACAGAGATATGAAAATGCTTTTCTCCCTTCATTAAGGGTAATGATAGATAATGAAAATGAGTTGATTCTAGGCAGATACCTACTCTGTGTGGAAGTAATGTGAAACTCATTTATGCATCACATGGGGTTACTGATTCTAACCATGATTCATTTAGTTAAAGAGCTAGTTACAAGAATAGCAGAAATAAATATATTTTCTACTAAAAACTAACCATGCAAAGAGTGGGTATCTATGGGGAGCAAAACAGATGGGTAGTTTTAAGTAAATAGCCAATTAATTCACTTTCTGAGATCATAAAATATTAACTACTCCATCATCAATTTTAAAAACATAGTAAGGAATATAAATATTTATTACAAGAAAAATAACATATATCTTTTTTCACATATGATCAGTTGAAGAAGAAGAAGGTCCTGAAACAGAGAAACAATCATGAAATTTATCAAAGTTTTAAGTAACAGAGGTGAGATAATATTTCTCTAATACTGGCCAGTTTATTGGGGCGGGGAAGCAATGAAGTAAAAATACGTGAAATTTTAGAATACAAAGTAAATGAATTATTGCCAAAATATATTTTAAACATATTTTAACTTTTTCTTAAATTTAAAATGTCCATAAACATTTTTTGTGTGATTTAAAGGAGAAAGCCAAAATGTTTTTCTCTTCTCTAAAGATTTCCAAAGTGTCCACAGCTGTGGAGATAGTTTTCTTTCATAGGGAAGCCATCTCATCTTTTAGAGTTTTTACGATCTTAGTACTAAAGACTTGTTTCATTATTAGCATCCATGGGGCAAAGGTGGTTTCATACAATTGGTCATTGTCCAAATGATAAAATTTTAAGAAGTGCAGTGTTTGTATTTGGCTTGTAAACTGAAGGCAGCAGTGGTGGTGTGCTGCGTTGGATGGAAGTCTCTTATTATTCTTTTTTTTTTTTAAGTTAATTTATTTTTTTATGGTGACATTGTTTAACGAAATCCAATAAATTTCAGCTGTACACTTTAACAGTAAGGCATATATATGTTTACACTGTGTGTTCATCTCCCATAGTTAGATTTCTATCTGTCACCACATATTTGGCCCCCTTTACCATGGCTACCTCCCCCCTCCCCTCTGGTAACCATTAGTCCATTATCCATGTCTATGAGTCTCTGTTTGTCCTGTTCATGTGTTGCTTTTAGGTTTATATTCCACATATAAGTGATATCATGTGATTTTTCAACCTTTTCTGTCTGGCTTATTTCGCTTCCTATGATTATTTCAAGGTCCATCCATGTTGTCGCAAATGGCAGTATTTCATCTCTTATGGCTGAGTAATATTCTATTGTATATATGTACCACAAGCAGCACCAACCGAGATCTTTTAAAATTCTTTCTAGAATGAGATACAAATGATATTGATTTATAGCTAACTCTTCATAAAAATCTTTCATTTTGCAGAATTTTGGGAATCTCTATGCCATCCTCTTTGAGGGAATCAGGTTTGGAAGCTCACTCCTAAGCTTAGGGGGAACTCTTGAAGATTTTACTTTACAAAATCCCAATGCTTGGGAAGCCCAAGTCTGTCTTGGCAATGGCTTACCTCTAGTAAAGCTTCATTTCTCCTAGGAAGTTGCTGTGCATCTGAATAAGACATTAGGCAAAGTCTCTTTCAAATATCACAGTATACATATTATCTTATCCATCATTCATTGGTCCCCCTCCTATCTATCACCAATGAAACCCAAAGTCTGCACCCCACCCTCCTGATCTTATTTGTCATTTTTCCATATGAACATGTGTTTCTATTCACTGTCTCATTAACATGTAGAAGTCACCTCTCAACCTCCTGTCATTTACTACCATAGATTATTCTTCCATCTCTCTGCTGATTCAGTTTCTATACCTATGATTTAATCCTCCATTGACCATTTCCCAAACTGCCCAAGTCAGTGGTGACTGTCAACTCACATCATGGAAATACTTAAAACATATTTGTTTTCTTATAATAACGAGTTTTAAGTGTCTCTGAATTTATCATTGGAAACTCCAGAGGCCAAGTCAAGGATATCGCTCACATTTCCCAGAGTCAGCAGTGTGTTAGGCAGATATAAAAACAACCAAGAAATATTTAAAGGCTTTGTGTGTTTAGTATATGTGTGTGGGAAGCATAAACTCTCTCTGCCACCAAAGTCACTGCTATCTATGAATGACAGCCAGAAGTATCAGAGAACACTTGCCAGAAGTAAGAGCTGAATTATATTACTTTGTTGGGCGTAGTTACGAGGCACAGGACAATCATTAGGAAGAACTGCGATGTGTAATTTTTTAATTTATTTTTTATTAACACACATCTAAGTAGTTTGCTTTTTGCCTTTGTTCCACTGGTTTGTGTACTTTGCTCTCCAGGAACCCTGGGGGACAAAATGTTACCACTAATTCACTAATAGTATTGTGATTTATGTAGTAATACAGAGTAAGGACAACTTTCAGAGTGTTGAAAAACTTTATCGCTTGTACAACAGGTGTTTTAATAACAATAGGTGCTCAAGTTTAAACGGCCAGTTCTATAACCTGAAGGCAATGCCTTACCAATGACATATCACTGATATGGACAGAGCCTCTTATTCACCATGGAAATGCTTACTTACCCTGCCCAAGGCTTCCTCCCAATTCATCACCACTTCAACTCAGTGAAGAGCTAAGTGGCTGGGTTACCCTTCAAAGTCCCTATTTGTCATTTTAAGATACTGTTGCCTGTATAAATAATCACAATAAATATCATTAATAATTAATTTGCATCCATTTAACATAAAATTATGCCACTAAAACTAAATTAAATGTCTAGCCCAATATCTTAATGGAGCTTATTACCTCCCCCCACCGAAATGCAAAGTCCCCTTTCAATTAGAACTCTCTGCAGCAATAATTATAATAATAATTGCACCAACCCACTACATTTCTCTCTTATCATCCTGAACAGGTCTCTCATCTTGGCACTGTAGGATATCTTTGTGTTGGCAGGATATTAGTGGAGCGTGTTATAGTTAACACTAATTAATTCATGTTGGTCTCTTCACCATCTAATGAAAATTTAAACCTGTACTTTGTTCATTCGGTTTACATTTTTCAAATGAGACACCTAACGGAGACTTCGTAAAGGGTTTATCAACTAGACATAGTCTCTTTGTGATTTCTTTAAGCTTTCCAAAGGGAAAGCCCTGAACATCATGTTAATAATAATCATAATGATAAAGATTACATAAAAAAAGGAAATGTGTTGTCATAGAGTGGCTGAAGATTTTTCAAAACTGATTGTAGCTATGAATTTATAACTAGACAACAGTTTTGCCCTAGAAATAACATTTAAGGAATAAAATTAAAGAGCTAAAATTTTTCATGGCTTTTTTTACTTATAAAATATAGGAAGGCTCAGATCTGTATGGCTGAAATAGTTTTGAAACTGCAATAATTATCCAAGTGATTTTTTAAAGATTAGCTTCTGTTATGAGAATCTAAAAAAAATAAATTATCCATTGGGACATAAATGAAGGTGAAATTTTTCTTTTTTCTTTGCTTAATTTTTATTTTTTTGTTTGTTTGATTTATTATGTTTATTTGGTTAGAGAAACACTTCCTTGAAAAAAGCAATAATTATGTTGCTTGTAATTTCAGAGATTTATATGTTAAGTCCTGAAAAATACAGTCAAAAGAAAACTTAAAGATTTATTTTTTTTTCTTGGTTTATTTTCACCAAGCATAATTATATGTATATTTTGGAAACTACTCTGTGATACTTTTTGCTATGTTTTTCCTGTCTTTAAAAAATGATCTCTCAAGGTTAAATGTTCAAAAGCATATGATTCAAAAGGCAGCCAAATAATAAGCAAACGCTAAGTAGCCAAAGCTTATTCAGAAGAAAATTTCTTGTCTTGTAACTTTAGTGTTTAGTACTAAAAAGAATAATACATAACACTTATATATCACTTGCTATATACTGTGCATCAATATAAATATTTTACAGAGAGAAAATACTTTAGAAAAGGAGATTGTAGCTGCCTTCTTGCCTAAACCAGAAGCCCAAACACTATACCAAGACAGTGAGTCAAAAAGAAAAAAAAGGCAAAGATAGACTGACAACTTAGATGATAGAAAAATACCCAGAACCAAGCAGATCTTGCATATTTCAATGCCTTGCCCCCCAAGAAAGTACAAAAAATTAGGTAAGACAGACTCTGCCATCAAAAGGCCTTATAATATAGCAGAAATTGTATATAAGCATTGCCTATTTTCTAGGATCAAGGAAGTGTTAAGGATTACATTGTGTAGATAACTCAGAATATTGTGTAATTACATATCACCTCCAGCCCAGCACAGTCCTCTGAATTCTATATAATGAGTCCCCTATCTTAGTGTAATAGCATTACTCTCCTATATGACTAAAGTATGAAATCAGAAAGCTTTCACTTTTTTTCCTCCTAGTTTCTCACATCCCATCAGTCACCAAGAGCACTTAATGGCTGATTAAAACAAACAAAAAATAAGGCTCTAATTAATATGAAAAGTGATTTGTGTCATATCACATGCGGCAGTACCAGATCAGAAATTTGGATCCTGGCTGCAAAGTCCTCACGCATGCTCTGAACAGATTTTTATACTTTTCATTTCTCCCATCTGCTAACCTACAATCCCTAGTTTTCCCAGTATTCTATTGAAAACCTAAGTGCAGGAAAGGATATGGGGCTATATATAATTCAAAACAAAAATAAAACTATAAAATAAACTGAAAAAAGGTCAGTGTAGACCTAAGCTTCCCCAGGACAAATTTGATGCTTAAAAATATTAAATATTATACTGTTTTAACTTTTTCCTCATTTATTTGATATTTCTGTTTTATTAGTGTTTTAAGTATAGGCTTAAACTTCTCATACCACTACATTTATATACTCTCCCTTTGGAGTTGGAGAATAATTTATATTCATATATAATACATATGATACACATACCATATATAAATATATAATTAATCTATGCATATAAGAATAGTTAGAATAGTCTTCACATATGTGTACTCCTCTGTTTTTGTCTCTCTCTCTTCGACCGCCCCCACACAAACAAAAGCAGTATGCAATTTATCCAGTATATTTTTCAAATGTTCATATTCCTGTTTCAAAGCCACAGAATCACTTTATCGTCACTTGTCATATATGTGAAAGAAGAGTCCCAAATACCTAGATAAAGAAGCCTTAGGCAGGTGGGCTTTTCAAACAGAAAAGCTCCCTTCAGGCTTTGTCTAATCCAATATTTACACTGAACACTATCAAAGACCTTCCTTTGCATTTACAGAGAAAAAAAAAAAGCATGGGAGATTCCAGTTTCAGCTGCTGTATTGACTAGTTGCTGTTAATTTCCAGAAGGAAGAGAATAACTCGAATTTCCGAAATTCAGTGACATTTCACTGAATGCCTTGGGTGTCCAGTACTGTGCTGAGCACTTTGATAGGTGGGTGAGACAGGGCACTCAAAGGAATGACAGTTCAGTTGTGGAAAGCAAATTTCAACAAAATGAAACAACAATAGGAAGCAATGAGAAATAAAAAAATAGTAATCAAATGCCAAATTTTAATTATTTAGACTATTTAGTAGTATGAGTTCAGAGAAAAAAAGACATCAAGGATTATAGTAATCAAGGAAGCCTTCCAAAAGGATTTTTGTAAATGCAGCTGTATTTACTTCTGTTTTTATACAGTACATTGCCATTGCAATCGACCAGGCATTTTTAAGTATTTATTTGTGCAAGTTACTGTGCTCACTGGATTTGATCACTCTCATTGCAGAGTCAATATTACCTAGTCCCATGAAGCAAACATCAATGGTTGGAAAACTATACAGTTACCCTGGGCCAACCAATAGGATGCTTTTAAAATATGGACTCTTGGCCAGGTGATGCTCCTTGAGACCTCAGACTGACTGAGCTTAATGATCCACAGAGGACCCCATATAAGGCCAACAGGGGTATCTGCTTCTCTAGTATTGAACCAGCTTCTCAGCCACTACTCACATCTCCACATATTGGGGGGACCAGAAGAAGTGATAAAGATTAGACTGGCTAAACCTAGTGATAAGGACTAGGTTGGATTTAGTCTTCCCCAGCGTCTCTGGCAGCCTGACGAACTGAGTAGGTTGTGGAATAGGAGTCTGGGAAACCCGATACATAGAGAAAGTAATTCAAGATGCTATTCTGCCAGTGGCACTGACTTTTCTTACCTATGGGACCCATTTCAGGTGTGGAAATAGGAAGTGGCATGGACAACCCTACCATTTTCAGATAACTGTAAAATTATTTCATGGAACCAAAGCAAAAAAGGAAGTAGAGGGTTATACTGCAGGCCAAATCCTCCGGGACCTAGATTTCTAGCTGTCAAGTGGCTTTGGTTTCTACTGTGTTGTTAATATAACTAGATGGACAGCTCATCACTTGAGAGCTTATTGGCAATATGGAAACTTACATCCTAGCCCGCCTCTACTGAAACAAATCCACATTTAACAAAATCTTTAAGGGATTTGTATGCATACTAAGGTTTCATAAATCCTGCAATAATCAACATCCATATCCATGTCTTCATGAACTTAACTATCTAGTGGGGAATACAAACAATAAAAAGAGCTATAAGAATAGTCATAATAACAACTAACATTTATTGAGCAATGATTATCAGACACTTTCCTAAGTGTTAAATTTGTGTTCATTGTGTTAATTCATTTAGTCCTCATGATAAACTAATGGTATGGTACTATTAATCTCATTTTACAGGTGAAGAAACTGAGGAACAACAATTTTATTTTAGCCAAAGTCACAATAAGTAAATAATGATAATGAGATTTGAATTGAGGATTATCGGGCTCCAGAGCCAGCCTCTTAATTGCTATATTCTGCTGGTAATTTCTAAGAGTAGGGAGTCAGACAGACTTCTGTATGAGAACATTGAAGGAACAAATAACTCATAACCCGAGCTTTCCAGAAAGGAGATTAGTAAACTGAGATACAGGAATGAGGAAGAATTAAGCAAGGCTGTGGTCTCCATTTAACAGAAACTAGGTGTTCCTTTTGCCCTACACACTCATCAAGACCAGTTCCATGGTATGTCCCTTAGCTACACAAATGTCATTTCTTTTGCAGCTTCTCTTTAATCCTCTTTGCTTCCTCTATGGTTGTGAGCAGGACTGCCCTTCTCTGGATCTGTTCCTCTTCTACCTGTCTCCTCAAGGATGCTTACTTCTGCCATTAGGATAATAACTTAATTTCTCTTAAACATGTTTGGTCTTCATCTGTGAGGTTTTACTTTACCCCTGCAATATTTTATGCTGTTGAATAAAATAACTCTCTTGAACCTAAATCGTTGTTTAACAAGGCATGCATCTAGACAATGATCAATAAAATGTGCTCTCCATCTTCTCAAATTAATATGCCTTTCTTCTAAAATCTGCCTCTTTTGGAGTAATCAATATTCTGTTTAAAAATAATAAACAAAGTTGTGTTAGTGTTCCCTGAATGTTTGCAGAGATCAGCGTCTGCGTCAGACTGGTTCAGAGCCCCTTCTTTTTCACTTTGACCTTCCCTTTGACAAGCCTGACTTACCTCGGCCTCTTCTGGTTACAGCAATTGAACTTGATCTTGCCCTAGAAATGAGTGGTTCCTATAGGCGTGTGAGAATCACCCTCAGGATAATCCATTTAAAATGGGGAAGACCTCAACTCTGTTTACTTTATTTCCCTAGATCAGAGGAAGTCTAAAACATGCTTCTCAATTCCTGTCTCTCTTTCAGCATGTTAAATTGGGTTTAAGGTCTGTCAGAACTCAGGAAGAGGAGTATGCAGACCATGTAATATGCTCAGGACCATGCTAAGTACCTAATAAATGTTCATTAAATGAAAGCTGGAATTGCACTCACTCTTATATAGTCCAATAAAACAGAGTTAACCCTTGGTTGTTGGTGCCAGCATCTAAAATAACAAACTATCTCCAAGTAATTTCTCTTTGGATTTGGACTGCAATATATTACTATACATATTTCACTGTCCTGGATGTTATGTTGTCGGTTCACATTCTGAATCAAGTTTGCTTCCCCAGAGCATAGGCTTATATCCAGAATCTAAATCCTAATGGTCCTAGGGCATCTGACCTGGTGATTAAGGTTGCTAATTAAGTTCATATCAATGGGGAACAAAGAGTAGGTATTCATAAGGCAGTTGATTGTCAAATTATAAATATACAGGATAATAGGGAGATTTCTAAATTACAACATATTCCAGATTCATTTTTAAAAGTTAAAAATAAAAACAAAGCCATAAAAGAACTTGAAGAAAATATATATCAGTGTTTATCTGATTCCTGGGTGGAGAAGCTCTTTGCAATAATATGTGATAAGGGGAGTTGCTTGAAGGTAGAGATCAAGGATAAGGGTTCTGGCTTCAGACAGTCAAATCTGCCTCTTACTATTAAATTTGGATTTATTGTTTAATCCTTCTAAACCTTAGTATTTGCATTAGTAAAATGGGCACAATAATAATATTACTTCAAGTAGTTCTTAAGATGAAAAGAGATAAAACATGTAAATTGTTTGCTACATTGTCCCACATACAGTAAATATTAGTAAATCTTATTGCTATCTTCATCTCACTTTATAAAATAATTAAATGTCTCTCTATATAAAAATTGCTGAGAATAAAATTTAAATCAAATACCAGTTAGGGAAAAGTTACAATCTATATGATAGGCAATAGGTTAATATTTTTAACCTCCAATATCTCTTACAAACAAGCAACAGATGTTGTAGCCTCCAGCCCCCGAAAGACACACGGACCACCAGAAATCAGTGAGTTATAGGAAACACACTCTTTATTCAGCCAGCTGGGTCTGCCAGGGGTACGCAGATTAAGCAACT
>NW_006442207.1:10346014-10363767 GCF_000325575.1 Pteropus alecto | reverse complement strand
GAAGATCTCCCCCTTGTTCTTGATGTCCTTCCCAGCTGAAGTTAAAAGCCCTCTTTCCTTGTGGATGGGTCCACGTATGTGCGCAGTGGCAAAGGCGTATCGGCTGTCAGTGTATATCGTGACTGCCTTATCCTTTCTCCATCTTAGTGCCTCAGTGAAAGCGATGAGTTCTGCCTTTTGAGCAGAAGTCCTATGGAGAAGAGCTTGTGATCAGATGGTGCCAGTTAGAGTTACGACCACTGCCCCAGCATACTTCCTTCCTTTCTGCATGAAGCTGCTCCTGTCCGTGAACAGAACTTCATCGACCTCAGGCAGAGAGGAGTCTTTGAGGTCTGGCCACGAGGAACACACAACATCAGTGAAATCTATGCAGTCATGAACGGGGATCTCAAGGTCCGGGCCCGGCAACAGATTGGCTGGGTTGATGACAGTAGCTTCGGATTTTAACCATATGTTTGGGGGCATCCAGTGCCTCCCTGTTGTTGAACACCTTCTGGGCTATCTCAACAAGTTGGGACAGGTTCATCCCTGCAAAATCTTCTAATTTTTGCAATTTACACCAGATATCAGGGGCTGCCTGAGTAGCAAAGGCTATATTAATTGCCTGCTGGTTCTCAGGGGCCTCAGGATCAATGCGGTTGTATTCTTGAGGTCCCTGTATAACTTCAGTTACCTTAGAAAGGTTAGTTGACTGACAAGCAGCCATCCTAATTCCTCCAATTAGAATCTGGTGGTACCGATCTAATGCCGTTCTCCCTGCCTAAGAATGTGTCCTCAGTCTGGGCAGGTTGGGCAGGTGGAGGGAAATTCCTCCTCAATCTGTTCCCCTGCTTCCTCAACTCTCCTCCCTCTCGCGGCTATCTTTTATGTTTCAGTCCGAATGCATCCGTGTTCTTCCTCCGTGAAGGGGGTAAAGTTGTTGGCAATCGTCCCAGGTGAGGCAGTGGGTCTGAAAGACACTTTCTAAGAGTCCTATTAATGCCTGGGGTTTCTCAGAGAAAGGCGGATTCTGTGCCTTCCAGTTGTACAGGTCCCTAGTCGAGAAAGGCATGTAAACCATAAAGGGCCTGTCTGTGTGATGCCCCTGGGGTGGCGCTTCTCGCAAGGGGAGGGGTGGTATTGGCTGGTGCCCCTCCCGGAGCGGGAGCAGAAGGCCCATAGGGGTTACCTGCCCGCATCCAAGGAGGTGAGGTAGTGCTATTTGGCCTCTGTTGTCCTCGATTATAGGGCGAGAGATTTGAGGACTGAGGGACTGGGCTGTCTTGGAGATTCAGTTGCTGCATGTTTTGGGGGGCCCACAACTAAGACTCGTGCCCCTAGAGAAAGGGCACACTGGTGGAGCCAAGGAGGGGGTGTCTGAACAAGGTTTAACCATTAATTGATATAGGGAAACTGATCGGGATATCCCGGGTCTCCCGTGACAATCTTCCAAACATTCCTCACTAAACCCCTGTCAAAAGAACCCTCCGGAGACTAATTTACATTAAAAGACAGCCACTCAACTTTACACAATGTTTTTAATCTTCCTAGAGAAAACTTTATGCCATAGTCAGTTCCTTCTACAAACCCTTCTTTGAAATGTTGCAGGAGACAATCCAAGGGTGTCTTCTGTGAACTCAGGCTTCCCCACATCGCTGTGCAGAAAACACAAAACAAACACTCAGACAACAACAATCAGACACTCAGACAAGAACAATTACTGGGGTGTGGGTGGACCCAGAGAAGTCTACCACCTACAACCTAGACGAGACCAGAGACAATAAACAGAACCCGACAACAGGGCACAGGAGGCGGCGTCCCACGGCCTGGCCATGGTCTGGGAGATATGACTGTGTCCAGTCTCTCCATGGACCCCCACTGACCGGTCAACAGAAACAGGAAGGTACCTTTTATCCAGACACCAAGGCCTCGGAGATTCTAGATTCCCGTCGGGACCAGGAACAAAGAGCATGTCCTAAAGGTCGCATCCTTGACGATTATACTAACCCGTCACAGCATTCAAGGGCCCTGGAATGTCTCAGGTTGGCCACCCCTTTGAATCCGTAACAGGGACAGCAACCACTTTGGAGACCTGTCCGGTCTTAGATCCCAGGGCCACTCCCTGAGATCTCACTGGGGCCTCCAAATGTTGTAGCCGCCAGCCCCTGAAAGACACACGGACCACCAGAAATCAGTGAGTTATAGGAAACATGCTCTTTATTCAGCCAGCTGGGTCTGCCAGGGGTACGCAGACCCCAAATTAAGCAGACCCAAAATGTAGAGGTACAGGGTTTTTAAGCCCTAAATCCCATTCCTCATTCTGTCTTAAACACAAAGGTCTATTTTTCTCCTATTCGCTACCCACAGATCGGGTGTGCAAGCGGGGGTGCAGAAGCAGAAAGCTTATTGTTAGAATGTTATATTCCCAAGGGCGATAGCCTATGTTCCCATGGGTGATAGCTAAGCAGTAATTTTCCAGCCAGCACACAGAAATATGCTCTGTAAACATGAGCAAAGAACATCATAGACAATTTATAAACCAACAACAGGCAAAATTGTGCATATAGTGCCCAATGATTATATGTAAATATAGTCAGCCTTACAGGTAATCAGATAAATACAAATTATTAAACGACAATTTTAACCATAAATTAGAAAAAAATCGTGTTTAGGGTATGAAGACACAAACAGTCCTACAAAGTATGGGAAGGACCTTAAGATAAATTCTTTTCCAGGTTCATTTGCCAAGATATGTCAAAATCCATTAAAGTGTTCATACCCTTTAACCTTGTAATACTCCATTTAGAAATTAATCATAAAAATATCATCAGAGATGTGTCCAAATGCTGAAATGTTTAGCTAAGCATTATTCTCAATTGTGAAAATGTCGAGACAGCCTAAATGTTCAATAGTAGAAGAATCAGTCAATAAGTCATATTCTAACTCATATAGAGTCAACAAGTTATATCTACATGATAGAAAATTTTGTAAATAATTTTAATAGATTAGAAAATTATATTTAGCTATGCTTCTAAGAGGTTATAAAACAGAACATGAAATGCAGTATTGTTACTTAAAAGAAATACATGCAGCATGTCACCACTCACTTTTAATAATAAAACACACAAATATGTTCGTGGTGAGGAAAATTCTAGATCATTTTTAATATATACACTTGACACTTTCTTCTTCCAATGTGTTCCAAATTTTACTCAATAAATCCTCTTTTTAATCAAAAGGTGATTTAAAATTATAGCATAAACATTTTGCCCCAGAGAACCTTCATGCCGTTAAGAAAGGATTGTGAATAATCTCATAGAAAGAATCTTTATTTCAAATGAAATTTAGTGATATTGACATTATCTAATACCAATATTCTGTGTGAGGTATCATTCTGGTTGCTATAGGTTGTAGATCTTTGAGTGAGGATGGGCTGTGAAATTTCCAGTTTGTGGAGGTCTACACAGTTTTTTCCACTTGGTGAGGACATCTTATCCAAGGAAGGGTTGGGCAGTCTCATAATCTTATCATTGGAACGTGTCTGAGAGATCGACTTTCTTATGACCAGTTTTATTATCAGAAATTAAATTTGGGGGTCTTTCCTTATTTATCTGAAACTGTCTCAGTGCCTGGTACAGTGGCACATGAAAGTCACTCAGCAAATATGGCTGAATGATTCAATAGACTCCCTTTCTTTAATGGTATCTGTCTATAGATTACTATTATACTGTTCTCTGAATATGTTGAAATCTGCTTTTCCTAAATAAGCATAAGCCTGCCTCTTTGTTTCTTTTCGGCACTTTTATATAGCTTTCTCAGAATATCATACTCAATTCTGAAGCACTAGTTGGTTCTATTTTGATGGTCAGAATTATGCAGAAAGTGGCAGCTAATTCATTTATTTATAAGATAATTCATTACCAGAGTTCAACTGTTGTCTGGCACTTTGCAGATAGATGAAAGATGAGTCTATGTATTAAGACTGAGATATGGGCTAAAGATATGTATTAATCATTATAAAGGCACTAATTGAATCTAAATTTTGTACCATTAGAAAAGAAAGATGCCCAAGAAAACATAACATCAGAAAAATTAAAAGCTCAGAAATCTGTACTTTCTATTATATCACTGGTTTGCTCTTTTTTTTTTTTATGTTCTTAATCATAAGGATAAGAATTAAAAGGAACATGTCATCTTTTCAATTTTCTACTTTCAACACAAAATGTGGCCTTGTGATAAGTGAGTTTTATTTTATTTTTTAAACTTTTTAAGTATTTGTATGTTTTTTCTCTACTTTATTATGTCTCTCCTGGTCAGAGTCTTGTGATTTATTGTAATTTCTATAATTTTCAATATAATACTGTACCTGCAACAAGCATCCAGAAAATAGCCACTGATTGATAAAATAGGTAAATTTTATATTAAATGTCAAGATTCCTAGCAAACATGGAACATTATTCCTAACCAAACTTGTCTTTACCTGTATCTTACATCTGGATGAGCTGTGTGGAACAGATTTCCCTGCATTTTTTTAACCAGAATTATAAAAGTGAGTAATCTATGCAAATGTCTGCCCTTCAAGTTAAGTGACATTGTAGGAGTAGTTGAATATCATTATTGGAGGTAAATAAATACATTAGGTAGATCTGAAGTAGTTGAAGAA
The DNA here is from genome assembly GCF_000325575.1 of Pteropus alecto. Lineage (NCBI taxonomy): Eukaryota > Metazoa > Chordata > Mammalia > Chiroptera > Pteropodidae > Pteropus > Pteropus alecto. The sequence goes on along the minus strand of NW_006442207.1, from coordinate 10,359,125 downwards.
TCTTGAACAGATTATAACTTTTGTCCATTATTAGTGGGTGAACAATCCAGAGATGAGAAAACTATTATTGTAACAGTCCCAATATTTAATAAACAGGAGACAGAAAAAAATAGATTTAAGGATTCTAAGTGAAATAAGGAAGAAATAGATCTTTAACATATAAGCAAGTTAAAAAGCAAGAAAATTTTTCTTTTTTATCTTAGATTAACACCTTTTTATACATTTACCAGACACACACACACACACACACACACCAAACTTCTTCAGAGAGAGTTTGCCGCACTATACCCTAAGGCATTTTATTTTACCTGTAGTAAAGTTAGTAACACTGATTAGTATCCTTTGGTCTTCCCATATTTATTAATATTTTTACTTTTACATAAAGAGAGTAGCACTTAGTACCATTAAATGCTATAAAAATAAGGGGTAAATATATATTTAAATGAAGTGGTTTAAACTAGAACTCTCAAAGGAGCTGTGCTATTTAATAACATTTCATATCTCTTCAGTTTTATTACTACTATTTTCTGTTTATATCTTTTTTTCTAAACCCCTTCAAATATTTTCAAAATATTAAAGCTCTAGCTCCCAAAGTCCTAGCAGAGTTAATGTGATATTTATTTTACATCAGCCGATCCAAAGCTGCTGGAAATGAAAGGAATAAATGTCACACTTCAAAATGGCAAGGAGAAGTACCAAATGCAAGAGCTTGAAGTCCCTACCATTACTGCAGGATTTGATACCACCTTATTCAGGCTCATTCAGAAATGACAAACTCCAGACAAAGGTTTAAGCTGAAACTAGGCATGGAAGATTGTCTTGGCAGAGAGCTTCATCTTTAAAACCAACTCTGTAATCTTCTAATTCAACACTTATTGAATATACCTATTTATGAGTTTCTTCCATGCAAACTTCTTGTTTGGTGGAGAAACAGAATGTAGATAAAAAGTAGAGGTCTTCCCTACTCTTTCATATCAACAGAATAAAAACGTACTGAAGAGATGGAACACATAGAATGTTTTAGATGTATTTTAAAATATGACCATGTATATTTAACTTTAAATAATTGAAGAGCAGCCTTGCTCCACTCTGACGAAAGGGTTTTGTAGAAGTTGTGCTTTGAAGAAGGTTGTTGTCCAATGAATGGTGCCACGTGTTCACTGGCCCTTTTGCCTACCAAAGCATAGGGAAACCATCAAATGGTTAGAAAAAGGGGGCAAAAATAAAGACATCATTTTCCTTCTAGGTGATAAATAGGACCCTAAAGAGGAAGCTGCTTCTACATTACTGAAATTTTATAAACAAGTCTCTTTCTCTGACTCATCTCTCTCCATAGCCAGTGTTTGTTTCATTCACCTTTGAATTCAACAAAGACTTACTGTCCACTGTGCATTAGACCAGCATCTCTCAAGTATGCACTGAGGATGCAATCTGGGATTCCCAAGATCTTTTGGAGGATCCATAAGATCTTCTCATCTTCAACTGCTTACCTGTGTGAGCCTTTATTTTGTTCATAGACTTCAGTCAAAACAGCATATCATTAGAGAAGGAATGCAGAAGAAGATGTGAGAATCCGGCAGTCTTCCATTAAGCTTGCCATAAAAGATATTTACAAAATGTAAAGCATTGCCACCTTTCTCCCTATTTTGTTTTGGAAAACAGCTGTCATTTAAACTAGGTTAACCATAAGAAAATTAAAAATGATAAGACCAGGTGAGCATAGTAGAATCAGCTACACATTTATAAAGAATTTTGCAGATACTCTTCCTTAATAGATACCTCTAGGTGAGAATATCTTTCAGTCTGGAAATAGTTGAATCCCAATTTGGGCAATAAATACCATGAGAATAGTTATTTAACAGCTGTTCTAGAGAAAAGCTTTCCTGGAATTCATTATCAATACTAGTAGAGCATAGAACCCAGGGGAGTTGTATAAGCTTAATCTGAACCAATTTGGGAAAATAATTCCTGACACAATAATACCATAATTCTTGTGTCTACAAGAAAGTTCTTCAGAGATAACAGAGGAGCTCTGAGGCAGGCTAAAGTAATTCAGAAGATTGCTGAATTACTTTATCAAAGAGGGTTAAGAGTAGCTGTGAGTCTCTGATGATAATAATAAAAAAAGTATAGTTTCATAGAGTTCTAAGGTTGTCATCTGAAATCAATACTATTGGAAGATGTCTTGAAATAGGACTTTTTTCTTGATCTATGTTTGTGGAAGACAGATTCGGGGCACCAAGGAATGGTTTGTGGCCAATATATTAATGTTTGCCCCCATGAGTTTTATCTCTAACATGTCCAATGGCTCAGATACACAGAAGAGTTAGGGAGCTCAATTAGAGTGTCTAAAATAACTGCCACCTATCTCGGAACTTGAATTTTATGTACCTTGACTCTTGTCCCATAATCCTCCTCTGCATAAAAGAACCATGTACTTGTTCAAAATTTGTTTGGAACTTTCTTGACTTCTCTGATGACAAGTGGTATTCAATCATTTCACAGGTTTTCACTTGCCTTCCTTGATAGAGTGCTGCTGTCAGTTTTCATGCTTACAATGAACTTCTCTGACTTCCTGATAATCATAAATAATAAGAAGGTGAAATAGCCTTCTACCTGCTGCATCGTATTTGGTGAGGGTCTTGAGGTGACTTCAGGCTCTCTTTAGCTACTATATAAGAAAAAGGCTTTAGCTTCAGGCTGATGATTATCTTCTTAATGCCACCAACTGCTGTTCCTTCTACCTGAAACATTTTCTGACTGTTTTCTCTTAAGTTGAAAAATTTCTATTTATCTTTTAGACCTCAGCTCAGATATCATTTTATCTAAGTATCCCTTTTTGATCATCTCTAAAATAAGTGACATGCTCCTGCTCTTTCTGCTATATGAAGCCCCTTTCACAGCACTTATCACACTTCAATATTATGGTAATTTAATTAAGTTACAATATTACAGTAATTTAATTGATTTATTTATTTTCTAGCCTTTAAGTTCCTGAGGCAGCCTACATATCTACATTACCGATATCTTCAAGTGGAAGATAGGTCACATGTAATTTACTACTCAGAGTAAATTCTGAAGTTTTTAAATCATTTATATTAATTAATATGTTTACTATTATTAGTTTAATAAAACATTCTGATAAGCTTTCCTTAAATAACCTTTAATAGTGGAGTCCCAGCAAGTGCTATGAGGGCTTATAATATATGTGAACATCATTGGTCCTGGGTATCTCATTAGAAATATGATTAAGTTTTCTAATGCACAAAGAGTCTATGAAAATTATTGGATTCAAAAGTGAAGTTACAAAATTACAAATGTACATTGGAAAGTACTGTGGCCATTTCGTAATGAGATTGAGTCTGCAAACTACATGGAAAAGCAAATATTTAATAATAATACATTGTATGGATAGATGATTTTACAGATATATAAAATTATGCATATATAGGTAGGTATCAGACATTTCTCTTGAATAAGCATCTTTTTCACTAGAGTTTTACTATATTGAGGTCAAGCTGAGAAGTACACTGAAGATAATCATAGACATGAAATTGGAAAACAAATATTTTTTTTATTATTTCAGATAAAGACCAGTGATGTATATATGTATACACCTAGATATCTAAACATATGCATTGTATAAACTCTAATGCTAGATGGGCCTTAGGACATTTTCTTTATCTGTATGGTAACTAATGTCCAAGAGGTCACATGCTTTGTCACAGATCACACTATTAGTGTCCTTTGCTGTTTTCCTTGTAATAATAATAATATTATCATAGGAAAAATATTTTGATTATGTTTTAGGTGCCAGGCACTGTGAGGAGCAATTTACATAGGTTATCTCGATTTTTCCTGATTCTCACTCTATAATGTAATGGTTTTTTGAGAAGGAGTAGAGATAGAGAGAGATTATATCACCAGTCTATGTGGAGATTTGTACTTAGATGAAAGGGAGTGTCTCGAAGGTTATATTGATACCCTTTACTCCATGCTTTTAATGTTCTATTACACTTCTCCTTAAACTTCAGAGATAGGTAATAAGTTGTCATTCAGTTGACATAAAACTCCGAAGCACATTATATACGTAATGACTTTGTCCATTGCCAGGTATTTTCTGGGTCCTCAAAAATGTCAACTCTTATTCCCTAATTCCCTTATAACGGGTCCACAGTTTTAAATTTCATTTAATTTCGACACTTGCTACTCAGATAAAATCTTTATTGAATGCTTTCTTGGGTCAAAACTTGTGGAATATAAGTGAGCATGTTAACAAAAATGGATAAACTTGTTTACTGTTTCAGCATTTCTGTCAGTATATTTGGAAGGATAAAACATTATAAAAATGCCAGGAGATCTAAGCAAAATATGCCATAAATAATACTCAATGGATATAAAGTTTCAGTTATGTCAGATGAGTAAGTTCTAGAGGTCTTCTGTACAAAGTACCTATAATTAATGATATTGTATTGTATACTTAAAACTTCATGAAAAGGTAGCTCTCAGGTTGTGTTCTTACAACAAAACAAAACACAAAAACAACGACAAAAGCAAAAACAACAAAAAACCTAAGAAGGCGAAAGAAAACTTTTGGAGGTGATGGGTATGTCTATTACCTTGTTTGTGGAGATGGTTTCACGTGTGTTTGCATATGTTCAAACTCATAAAATTGTATATATTAAATATATGCAGTTTTTGTATATCAATTATATCTCAATAAAGTTATTTTAAAACAAATTTTCTCATTTCATCTAGGTTGTCAAATCTATTTATATTATATTCTTCATATTACTTTGCTTTAAATGGCTGTAAGATGTGTAGTGATATTGCACCATTTATTCCTGATTTTGATGAACTCATGTTTTCTAATTTTTGTTGATCAACTTAACCAAAGGATATCAACTTTTTTAATGTTTTGAAAAACAAATTGGCTTTTAAATTTTGTCTGGTGTTTATCTCTATTTCATCTCACTGATTTCTTCTCTAAAATATATATCCTTTTATTTTAGATTTAAAATGTTTTTTACCTTCTTAAGATGAAAGTTTAGATCACTAAGTGTAGCTCTTTCCTATTTTCTGATTTAATTATTGAAATATAATTGTTAATTATAAGCAGTGTTTCAAACGTATTTCACAATATTTGATATGTTGTGTTTTCATTATTCAGTTCAAAAAATTTTCTAATTTTATTTATTCTTTCATTTATGGCCCATTTATTAGTATGTTCTTTGTTCCATTATTGGTGATAATCTACAGATCTTTTTATTCTTGTTTTCTAATTTAACTTTACTGTCATTAAAAACTGTCCAGCATAATGGTTCAGTCCTTTAAAAAATTTTAAAACTTGTTTTATGACCCTTTGTTGGTCTTTATATTGTCTTTATTGGTGACAATTTCATTTATTCTTTTAGGTGTAGTGACCTATATATGTTAAATAGTTCATTTTAGGTGACAGTCTTCAAAACTTCAGTATTCTCACTGAGATATTATTTTGTCAATTGAAGAGAAAAAGATATTACAGCTCTATTTATAATTATAAAATTGTCTATATTTCTCCTGTTGGTTTTGTCAGTATTTATTTTTGTATTTTAAGTTTTGCTATTAGGTGTATACATATTTAGATATTATGATAGATATTATGATATTTAGATAGGTTATGCTTTTAGATATTATGATATTTAGATAGGTTATGCTTTCTTGATCAATTAACACTCTATCTTTATGAAATATCCCATATTATTTCTGGTAATACTCCTGTTTTGAAGTTCACCCAATTTCTCATACTCAGTACTTTCATCGTTTATCTTTTTTCTGTCTTTCATTTTCAACTTCTGTGATATTTTATTAGTATCTGCTTTTTTATTGAGTTTAAGAATCTTTGCCTTCATAATTGATCTTTTTCTTTAAATTCTGATAATATCTGCCTTTTACAAAAAATGTTTAGTTCATTTGCATTTAAAATAACTATCGATATGATTGTATTTAAGTTTACCATTTTTCCATTAGCTTTCTATCTGTCCTGTCTATTTTTGTCATCTATAACCTCTCTATTAATTTTTGGCTAATTATGTGTGTTTTTTGAATTTTATCTCATCTATTGACATTTTAGCAATATATTTTGCATTAAATTTTAGTGGTTACTATTGAGTTTATGTATATATTTCTTTTCTCAGCCTACCTTTAAGTAATATATAAACAGTACTACAATACTACAACAGTGTTCCTGTGCTTCATTCTCTTATTTTCATATATTTAAATGCCATATATTATTAACTTTATAATACATTTTTATTGTTTTTACATTAAACATTCAATAGTTTTTACAAGGTCTTCGAAGTTGAGCATTGTAAGTTTAAGGATATCTGTTTTGCTTATCACGTCAACTTCAACTTCTTGCACTACCATAGACTGATAATTTATAAATAATCTCATAAATAGTTAAATTTGAAGGTGGTTTGGCTATTTTTGGTTAGGCTAATTTCATCTCTGTCTTCAAATCCTTTGAATGTGTTTCAGGTTTGTCCCTCTAGTCAGGCCTTGGGACCAAAGACTGTAAAACTTCTAGATCTCAAGACTGAGACTTCAAACCATAGATCTCAAACCGTAAAACTGGTCGATTTTTTGACTTCTAGACATCTAGAAGTCTCTATGAAATTGAGACTTCTAGATTTTGAGGCTGTGAGTTCACAAAGCTTAGAGATTGTGAGACCATACGACTATGACTCATGGAGCCTTTACTATTGTCATACTGTGCAACGTGAGACGGCAGGACCATGGCACTGTGAATCTGTGACATTGTTCATGTGTAAGTCTACAGAACGGCAAGACATTGTGATTAGGAGAATGTGAAACTCTGGGCTGTAAGATGAAGAGATCTACTTTTCGGCCTTGCTTCTATTTCTGCTTACTAAGACCTGCCACCTCCCCCAGACCCCAATTCCCTTGTAAGAAAATCAGTTGCCAGAGAGAATACTTTGTGTTTAATTCAAATTCTACAGATTAATACACATGTTCATCAAAAGTTAAGTTTGTTATAGACTTGCCTTTCCCTTTCCCTCCCACAATCTTAGCAACTGTCTCCAAGCCTTTTTTTTTTTTTTTCTGTTGATTTCCTGAGAGTTTGGTGGCAGTGAACATCTTTTATATTCTTCTACTTTTTAATCAGAAGTTGGACTTTTATTGAGTTCTTAATTCCAGTTATTATGCTTTCAGCTTCCATTTGATTTGGTTTTATAGTTACCAGTTCTTTGCCAAAATTCCCTCCATCTGGTTATTTAACTTCTTGAGCACATTATTAATCACAGTTATCTTACAATAATTGTTTGACAACTTCAATATGTGGATTCTCTCTTATTTCATTTTATTGTCTGCTTTTCCACTTGTTCTTTCTTTAGTCAGTCATGTTCTTTTATATTCTTGCTATGGTAGTTATTGAGCTATAATTTTTCAGCCTCAAACCCACTGTTCTATATTCTGCTCTGAGGGTAAGAATCTGGAAAAGACATTTTTGATTTGCCTACTGACTTCCTATCAGACTCTTCCTGTAAAGAATACTAGAAGGAGATTCGACAGTTAGGGAGAGAAAGAGGGACTTTATCCTGAAGGTTTGCTTCCTGTCTGCTTCTTGTTTCTGTCAATTTTATCTTAGCAATCTTTCTTTACTCCAGAGCAGTCGTTTGTTTAAGTAATAGCAATTGATTCCAGTTTTCAGTTCTCAGACAAAGAACCAGCCCTAACATGACTGCTCAGAGACTCCAGCTTTATCTATGCAACATTACTTCCTGAGAAGTCTGGGTTTTAGCCTCATAAGAATTCTCTTCCAATCTCAGAGAAACCATTAGCCAAGCAGCAATCCTTCTTAAGGTTTTTATTTCTGAAACCTCTCTTCCAAGCTTTGTTTTATTTCTGCGACCTCTCTTCCAAGCTTTGTTTTCTCTCTTCTAAGCTTCGTTTTCTTTCTTCTGTTTCTCCAGTTGTAAATGAAGTAGCAGCTTTATCTACTACCTTTGTAATATTTTGTTGTTCTCCCTTTTGCCTTTCAGCTCTTCAATTTTCATTGAAAAACTCTTTATATGAAATTATTTCTACTGAAATACATTTTATGGTTTCTCCTTCCCCAATGTACCCTCACTGATACTTAGTATTTTTCTGTAAAGGACCTTAGATATTTAGCATCTCAAAGTTCAGAGATCAAAGTTCAAGGGGGAGGTACTTTAAGAAGGATTGGAGCTGATTCAGAGCTGAATGCTGGTCCTTGCAGGAGCCCATCTACATCTGGTTCACACTTACATATGCAGTGAAGCTTTTCAAGTCCTCAGTTAGTCTCATTTTTGAGGCAGAGGCCCCTCTTCTTTATGGCTCCTGAACTCCGATTTTACCCCCAGACCTGTGGGCCTACTGATCATTTTAGTTTCTGATTTATGCTCAGATTTTTAGCCTCTCAGCTGTTGTTTTTAAAGCAGCAAATGCTGCCAACAGAAAGGCAGTACCAAATGTTGAGTGCACAGTTTGGGGCTTCCTTGCCTTCTGGAAGGTTGGCCCTAAGCATTTTCATTTCCTTGGTAGCTTCCTCATGACTTCAAAAAATTAAATTTTTTTGCCATGTTATTTACTTTTTCTCAGTGGAACATTCAAACTAAAATAAACCGACATCCTCTTCCTCCTCTTTCCAATGCCAAAAAAAATTTTCATGAATGCTTTTATTGTCTTTTCAGTTTCCCTTTGGCCCTCCAAAATGACATAATTTCCAAACAGTCCTATAAGGTGCAATTTAGAGACACAACCCTATGACCCATAAATCTCCTGAGCTTCTAGTTTTAATTATATTCTCCCTAGAGAAAGCAAACAAAAATTTTCACCTAGATATCGAACAGTTTTAACTGGACTGGTAGAATGTAGATTAAGAACTCATACTGTCTCCATTCTTAGACTAAGGGAGATTTCAGGCAATGATATAAAAGGCAAAAGTCTCCTTTAATTGTTTATTTTGAAATTACTATAACCAATATTCTATTTCCAGGGATTTATAATTATAACAATAATTTCAATTTTTAAATTCAAAACTGACATTGAAATTAAGAAATTTGCAATGTCCATACATTTGAAGAAACTAAGTAGCCTTTTTAAATGATGTTTGAGGACAATGTTTAATTATACAGAGTTAAATTTAAGATATATTTTGGATAAATTATATCAAATGTAACATATAATCGCTCAAATGTTTTTAAATTATAGAACAGGCTAATTGCCTCTGAATAAGAAAGATTATATAAATTTTATTTTTCTACATTGTTGTACTTATCTATAATTTTCCATTATCTGTAATCATGCATAATTGTGATCATCAGGAAATTGTTTTAAAAGGGAATAAAAGAGAAGCGGGAGACAGAATAGTCACCAGGGGTTGATGGAAGAGGAAATAGGATTTGCAGTTCCAAATTTTGGGGGTATAAAGTTTTAGTCATGCAAAGTCAAAAAAAATTCTAGTAATCTGCTGTACAACAATGTGGTTGTAGCATACTGTTCTGTACTTTTAAAAGTTGTTTAAGAGTATAGATCTTGTTTGTTTTCTTACTGCAATAATAAAAAAAATATAAAAAAAACTGGAAAAACAGAGGTATGTATTAAAAAAAGAGAACAAACAAAATATATCTTTTCGTATGCTTATTCTTTTTAAATGTTGTTATAAAAATGTTTTTATAGTCATTTTAGACATTTTAGACATCTTCTCTAAATGTTTAGCAACAACTTATGTTTAATGTGGAAAAAAAGAAAGAATGAGACCCTCTTCGTAGTGTTAAATCATCATCTATTTAATTAGCATCAGCCTCATTAATATTTATAATATCTTTTATGTATTCATCCACACGCCTCACAGCTGTCTCCATCTCAGTTTCTTCTCATTGATCTCTGAGAATATGCATGTCCATTTGTATCAAGTAGATGCTGTCTTCTATGCATCCCCTTGAGACAGTCAAGGAAAGCCAGCTGGAAAGGTGGTATTTGTTGGCGAAAGTAAAGAGCCCATAATTCTATGGGGTGAGAGTGTAGAATAGTGTGGCCATTCTGGAGAACATCATGGCAACACTTAGATTAAGTGTGCAGATACTCTATGACACAACAATCTAAGTTTTATACAGGTTCATAAGGAGACAACATGGATCAGTATAGTTAGAGTTGGAGGCAATTCATTATTTAAGGAAAGGACAATCAATGTGAATGCAAACCATAGAATATTCTGTTGCAAGTAGAAACAAAATTCATACACACAGCATCTGAAATAAAAATTATCTTAAAAATGGTGCTGAGAATAAAAAATTGATTAATAGAAAGAATGCTATAATAGCATACATAAAATTTTTTAAGAAACAAAATACAGAAATTAAGTGTATAAATATAAAACAAAATATTTCAAAAATAAAATGAACAGTTTAAAGATATTCCCCAAATGCAAGCATTTTACAAGGATATTATATATAAATTCACAGATATATTTAAAATTCATTAAAATAGTGGCCTGTAACTGGGGAGAAAAAATGCTATTTGGAACAGGGATACATGGGAAAAATAAATAAACAAGTAAATAATGGAGGAACCGATGATGATAGTGTTTTGAACTAAGAAATAAAAGTAACTGTTCATATGTATTTCTTAAAAAGAATAAGAAAAAACTGAAACTTTTAAGTGAACAAATAAAAAAATATTAAGGAAATTTTGGCCATTTTACAATTCTCTCTAGGCTAAAGACCACCTTTTTTTTTTTAAATGATTTTCTCAACACATTTTGTGTTTGGTTCCAGAGTTTGGTTCTCTTAGTTGAAATATGATGCTGCTATTTTGAGTATGTTAGGTAAAAATAATATGATAGACTTAAAGTGTTCTTTAGTTTTTTTAAGTGCCTAATTTCTCTCCGTCAATATAAGCAATAGCTTCTCTTTTTTCCAAGCAGCAACACAAGTTACTGAACGCAATGTCCAAAAGTATTTAATTATATATTCAAAAGGAAATTTGTTGATTTTCTTTGCCATGTCATTTTCACAACTCAGCTAGCACAGAGCAAATACCAGTTGAGGTCAGAACCCTTTCTGCACTTCAGCATTTATTGAGTAGTAGCCAAACCAGCCTTGGTATCCTTGATTATCAGTGCAGTGTCAGGACCATAGCTCATAGTTGTTTTGTGTAGGGTGTTTATTGTTCAAATGTGCAAAACCAAGAGGGTAATGAGGACAAATACACACTACATCCTCTTAACCTGGCTGTGTGTACACAGGTTACACTCTCCCAGAGTAGAAATTCCTTTCTTTGATTTAATAAAGAGACCATATGGATTAGTAGCATCTCTATTAGTACCTCATTTCGCCCCATCCTTTTCTATTCCCAGTTCCTTCCAATATCTTTTTAGTCCAGACCTGCCCTCAGATTGGCTAGAGGAGAGAGAATCTACAGTACTTTTCCTCCCCATAGAGGGTGAGGTATTCCTTTTCATCCAAAGCCAAGTGAAATGAATCTCTAAATGAGCAGAGCTTGGTGTGTCTATAATCAGGGAACACTGGCATCTCACTCTCACACTGGTCGGCTGCTCAGTTGTGAAATCTGAGGTCAATAGAAAGGAGTGGAAATGAGTTTTAACTTTTTGGTAGCTCCTGATACTTGTCCCCTGGAGTTGGGGAGAGTTCCATAGAGATAAGAGACTGGTTTATCATCTGAAGGTGTTTGAAGATAGAATTGCCCAGGTAAACAGAGCAAGTTGGAATCATTGGATGGTGTGCTTAGGAAGAAGGGATGAGGACTCATGCACAACTGAATTCTCATGCCAAAGAGTTAAACTAAGGTTAATTGCTTTATAACAGTCAGAGCCCGGTTGTTGAGCAGAGGTAGAACAAAGTTTACCCAACTCAAAACACAAAGATACTATACAATGATTTTGGAAAAAATCATTTTCCAAAGGAAAACCTGGGTGACATTAGCAAATGGGTATGGGTGAAAATGGATGCCAGAGAAGAATGCCATAGTTTTATATTTGTAGGGTGGGAAAGACTATCTCAGTAGTCCCTTGAGCTTTTAAGTGCAGTAAAAAAAAAAAAAAAGAAAAAAAAAGAAAGAAAAGAAATAGAGCAAGGGCCAGGTCTATGAGGTTGTCCACTTAGCTTCCAAGAAAAGAGAGAAATCCCACCTAGAAAGAGGGTTGAGTGTGTGCAAATTTCAGGGCTAAAAGGAGATACACCTTTCTCTCTGAGGCTTCAGCCACAAAGAAAGAAAGAAAAGAAAAGAAATAGAGCAAGGGCCAGGTCTGTGAAGTTGTCCACTTAGCTTCCAAGAAGAGAGAGGAATCTCACCTAGAGAGAGGGTTGGGTGTGTGCAAATCTTAGGGCTAAAAGGAGATATGCCTTTCTCTCTGAGGCCTCAGCCACGGAGGGGCCAGAGTGAAACTTAATTTCTGCCTCAAGAAACCACTCATGTTTGTAGAAATCACCACATTTGTGGATAGCATCAGCCACAAATGGAATTAGCCCTAGTCAGGGTAAGACCATGGACCCCTTTCTGCCACTAACATACTTCCTTCTTCCTATTCCCTCCTATCACCTTCCCCCACACAGAAGTAGAAGGAGAGAGGAGATATTCTAGCAGTAGACAATGTAACCCCTATCCTCTCATGTGTTGGAAGGCATGGGTCCTAGTTAAAGCCACATATCCCACCCACATCCTAAGTCCTCTACAGTGAGACCTGTTAGAGGAGGAAGGAGTCCATAATTACACTGTATTTAAAACTAGACTCTTAAATCAGTCTGGCCTGAGTTACTTTTCTAATAACTTAAAGTGATTGCAAAACCATGAGTCTACCTAACATATTGGTAAGAAATCAAAAAGACTGGTTTGACAAAATGTAGTTGAACACAGGGACTGAAAAAAATAATTAAACCATTTTGTTTTCATACTTAAAGTTCAAAATGTTCAATAAAATAGGAAGTATCTAGTTATCAGGTAAACCTATAAATACTTCCCCTTGAACCTTACAAAAAGACGGAAAAAAACAAAGGTTCTGTAAATTTAAAGGCTATGTATTACATTTGAGAGTTTTCCTGGCTTTTAAAACCTCCCCCATCAGGTA
>NW_006442207.1:10335702-10345428 GCF_000325575.1 Pteropus alecto | reverse complement strand
TACCTCCCCAGAGAGACATTCCCTCAGCACCTTATCAAAAGCAGCCTCTAAATTTTAAAAATGCAAATTTGACTATATCATAAGGAAAAAAGATCTCCAAATCACCCCAAAAAATACACTATGACCAAATCAAAAAGACAGCTGACATATTTGGGGCCAAAAAAAAATTGCACCTTTTGTCACGAACAAGAGTGAATATTTCAAGAACTTCCAAAAAGACAGAAGAAAAAGTTTATCTATTCCACAGGATTATGGGCTTAAAAAAATGAATAAAATAAATAGGAAGAAAAATTGCAAATTACTCTCAATCATAGGAAACCATGCTCAACTTTACTTATATAAGGGGAATATAGACAATAAAACTGTATTATACATATTAAATTAAATCTTAATTGTTCCCACCACTACAAGAAATAATTATGTGATGCTACTGAGGTTTTAGCTAATGCTACAATAACAATCACATTGCAATATAAGTGTATCAAATTAATATGTTGTACACCTTAAACTTACACAATGTCATGTATCATTTATATCGCAATAAAAACATTAAAAATAAAACAAAATTTTAGTGTAATGCAATTTCTCACCTATTGGCCAGAATTCCAAAGTTTTCAACATATTCTATATATGAGGCTATGGGGAGATATGTACTCTCTCATACTTTGCTGGTAAGGATGCAAAATTTTACAACATTATGGTCAGAAATTTGGCAATATCTATCAAAACCATGTATTATTTCTTCTTTGACCTGCTGATCCAACTTTTAGGAATCAACTCCGAAGATAACATGGGCAAAAATATCAATCCTGTTTATTAGAGAATTTTTAGTAACAGCAAAGGTTTAGATGCAAGGTTGGAGGCGGTGATTTAATCATTAATCTGAGAATGTTTGTAAGTGAACATCAGGTATTATTCCTGAAGCAGTTTTCAATTAAAACAGCAGCCATTGTTTAGGTTCGGCTACTAAATGTTTTGGTGAAAACTAAACTAATCCTGGGTAAGAAAGTAGAAATCTATTTGTGTGTAATCTGCCTGCTACCAGCTGGGAGGTAGAAGACGATGGTCAATTTTATAGCTCTAGGGGTCTTAATTTCTCCCTCGGCCAAGAAAGTCAGTTTAGTGTATGATAAAATGGAAACAGAAGCCTCTAGCCCAAGTCTTCTTGTATTTCTCCCTCATACAATCAGAATGAAATATAATGTTCAATGGGTGCATTTTGGGAGCAGGTCAATTATTAGAATAGCAAAACAGGAAGGGACCTTAGAGCTTATGAGACATTTTTATAACTAATTTTATAAAACTAATTTTATAGAAGAGGAAAGTGAAGCTCCAATAAGTCAAATCATTTTTATAAGATTACACACCTGGGGTTGCAGCCAGATGTATTCAAATAGGATCAATAATCAGTGAGCATTGTAACTACCAGTACTACCTAATATTAGGAGAAAACTGTCAGGCACAAAAATTGAGCAAAATAAGGAGGAAGTGGATGTAGGTAGAACATGGAAGATCATCAGAGATGTACCAGATTTATTTCAAACTACTTCTAGCCTAGATTCCCATTCTCTACCTTATTTTAAATCTTGAATTTATGTAAGAACTAATGCACATTTATAACTCTCTTAATGCCAAGCTGTAGACTGTGACTTCCATGTTCTAGGTCTATGTACAGTGGCCTCTAGACTCTGTTCATTTTTGTTCAATGAGTGGCATATTTGGGAGTAGAGTAGACCTTTCTGGCTCACCTGTCCACCCACCTTCATTTTCTGATATCTTCCAGATTATTCTTTGGGGAATGATCTCCCTGTATCAATATGTAACACCAGTGTGATTTGAATTTTGGTGCAATTTATTCTACACTGACTCCAGAACTGGGCTTCGATGGTTCTAATGCAGTCAACATTAATTTAACACTCTACCCGGGTGATTTGGTAAACAAGTGGACATTACTACTGGTCAAAGCCAATTAGTACCTGATATTGCCTTGTTATAGTGTTTAGAGGTAGAAAGAACAGTTAAATTACATTGGCACATCAGAACTAAACCCAGGTTTTGCATTTCTTAGGTCTCTTTCTCTACCATGTTTTTCTTTACTCTCTCCTTTTCACTATCTTTCTTTCCTAGAAGCGGTTGAGAGTTATGCTGTGACAGTGTGAGCTGTTAAAAACAAAACAAAACAAAACAAACAAACACAAACACCACAGAAAGAGAATGAATAGAAAAAAATGTGGTGCTATTTCTGACTTACTAGATCAAACCAACCATCATACCGCCCTACCTACACGTGAAATTACTATTTACATAAATCAATAGTTTCTGTTATTGTTCAAGTCATTTTGAGTTATTTGAAACTAAAAACATCAAAACAGATGGTGGAGGCAATGTGATTTAGGGGAAAGAATTTCTCATCATTGGAAATAAGCAGACCCAGATTCTACTCCAACAACTGACTATATGACCTTGGGGTGGTCATTATGCCTTTCTATACTACATTTTCCTTAGCTATAAATTTCCAATGGAGTATTTTTTCTTGCCTGATATTATATGGTGTTGTGAGCACCATATGAATTAATGATTTTGAGTGAGAAAACCTGAAAACCCTGTGCATTGGAATTGTAGGTGATATTACCATCAGAAGATCCTGCAGCCATCAACATGATTATTATAGTACAGTGCTTCTTTTTTCCTGCATCGCAGGAGACAGGAATAATTTATCAAGACTTGTACTTCTACAGAGCACTTGATGCAAACAGAAGTAGACGTTTCTAAAGCAAAGCGGATTTCATTAGGCTGCTTAATGTGAGTATTTATAGCCAAATTGTTTCCCAATTGACTTTGCAGTCCTCATTTGTGATACATAATTCTTGATGAATAATTACAATTATCATCTGCTTAATGAGCCAATGATTCCCCTTCTCCCCTAACTTTATTTTCCTTTTGATAAAACTTTGCATTCAATGCTGTGTATGCCATACAAAGCTGGTCTTTTAGGAACCTGAATCCCTGCCAAATACCCATAATGTTAGGCTCAGGAACACAAAAGTTCCAAGTGTGAAGCAGGACAATGCATATAAACTTCTTTGTAAGCGATGTCTTTTCTTTCTACGATATCTAAACAAACAAAATATTTATGAATGAAATGGGCATAAGTGGTCTATGTATGCGTACCTTAAATGAGTAGATTATATTTTTTGGTTTTGTTTTTTAGTTTTCGTTCAGTGACGCATTTCAATCATAAACGTTGGCAAATGCACCACATTTCTTTTGTAAGCAAGGGGGGAAATAATTGTAGATTTTTAGTATGACAAATCATTTTAAAAATAGCTATCATTCGTTCAGAGCTCACTATTTGGGAAGAAATGTTAATTATTATTATTTTTTTTAACATATCATTCTCTCTCTTAATCCACACCATTGTTATCTCCTTTACGCTGAGTCACAAAAAGGTTAAAGAAGTTGTCCTAAATCATGGGGCTGATGGCTGGCAGTGTAGATTTTAACCTGAGTTTTCCAACTCTTAATGCCTTCATTCCTAATATATCACAATACTGCTATATTTTTAAAACACTGTTTTAAGATGTTAAAAATAACTTTTTTTCTGAAAAATACATAATCATTGGGTTTTATTTTTTATCGTGTTCCCGTATATTTTCTATAACCACACCATCCAGAAAAAGAGAGCATCTGTTTACAATATTAGACAGCAGAAGACACTAACATATCACTTTCTACATTATAGAATGAGAAGTAATGAACTTTAACTAATCAGCACATATCTTTGTCTCTACTGATAATCATGATTAAGCAACTTTAGAATATGAGGTCACCAAAAACATGCGTGGAAGTTACACAGACTTCAACTACACGTTCCTGGTAAAGAGAGAGCGAGAGCAAGCATTGAAACAATTCAAACTGTGAAGCAACTCTAGCTACTGGTTTACTTATGATTTGTAGCTCAGTTACAGCCCAGATCAAACATGATTTTGTAGATGTGAATCTTTTCTCGCTGTCCATCCCCAAGGGCAATGTAGTGTGAAGCTTCCTCTACCCTATTTATTCTTCCGCTATTTAGAGATAAACATTGTATTTATGCAAACCGGCTTAAAGTCAAACTAGCTACTTCACTTGTTCTCCAACAATTTCAATCCCACTGTCAGAAAAAAAATCCAGCACTGTTTGAGTTTTAAAAACTTTTGTATTTGAATTAATTATAGATTCACAGGAAGTTGCAAAAATAGTACAGAGAGGCCTCACATATCCTTCACCATTTCTCCCCACGGTTACATCTTACATAATTACAGTGTGATATCAGAACCATGAATCTAACATTAGTATAATGTGAATGCCATCTTCTCACATATGTATATTTGTGTAACCACCACTGCAATCAAGATCTAGAACTATTCCATAGCCACGATGATCTTCCTCATTCTGCTTCCTTTATAATCAGGTTTTATAGTTTGCTTGCCCTAACCTCTGGCAACCACTCATCTCTTTCCACATTTATAATTTCGTCATTTTGAGAACGTTAAGTAAATGGAATCATACAGTATATGACCTTTATGGTTGGGATTTTTCATTCAGTAGTGCCTTTAAAATCCATATAAGTTGTTGTATGTATGGTGTTCATTCCTTTTTATCACTGAGTAGTGTTACATGCTAATGTTAGCCATGTAGTGTTGCATACTACAAGGATCACGGTTGGTTTACTGATTCACCTAAAGGAATGGTAATAATTCACTCTTATTGGAAAGTGAACATATCATCTAGCAAATGAGTTAGACGTATATTTCCAAGTGTGGAATTTGCAACCTTCAGTTCCTGAAGGGGCCTATCAAATATTTTGTGTTTTTCTTACGGATGGTAGGTGTAAAATACACCAATGTGTCCCTTACTGTGGAGGAAATGTCCTCACATGTCTTAGACTACTAGATCCCCAAAACTTCACAGATGTCACTCTCTAGAACATGTATGTCTGACCACAGCCTCCAACTTGCCACTTCTTGCTTATCCAGTCTTTTTGGAGTAATGTCTCAGATCTAGTGTACTCATGTGATCCTCTGCAGAATGTGCAGATGATCCAAGTATTTTTGAACAATATTATGACAAAAAGTAAGAGTGTGAACCTAATTCTATTAACATCATAAATATATTATGCTGTTCTTTCTGCATTAAGTTGAACTGTTTCTGATTCTTCTTTCTCATAGATATGGGAAATAGGCATTCACCAGGTCAGTGGCCACATTGCACATGCAGGAGGCTGTGATTGATCTACTTGGTTAATTCTACAGAAACATCCTTGCCCATGATCCATATTGTATTTTAGGGGCTAGAGTGATGAATTGAAGATTTAACAGTTACTAACTCCATTCATTATTGATGTCTTTGTAGGTGTCACTCTATGTGTCTTTTCACTTAGGAGGCAGTTGTTTTTCGTTTTTTTTTTAAAATTTATTGTCTATTGTTTTTAGAAGGGGAGGATTTCAAAAATATTCATTTAAACTACCCCAATGAATAGCTCTTATCCTAGGTCAAGGAACCAATATTAGGAATCTGATAACTACAAGAATGTTCTTTGCAAATATATATTTAGAAACCAAGAAAATGATCACCAAGTTTGTGGATCCAGTGGGTCAATTTTTAGTCAGATCTACACCAGAACTTAATTTATTTCCTGCATCCCATAGGCCCCACTCTAATAGGGAATCATGGATTTCAATGTCAATTCAGACCAAACGTCTAACAATCCATGTATCTACTACTCATAATTCTGAATATTTTCCTTTCTCTAATGCATGTTCAGCTGAGTAAATGACCAAAAAGCTCTCTGAAAAATTGCTACTGAATTCACTTGCGGTGTTTCTCCATCTTTCAAAGAGATCTCACACCTTCCTTGTTCACTGGGCTCTGGGTATGAAAAATGGCTCAAGTCTGAACACTAGTGAAGGGATTAGCATATTTTATTGGTGTCCATCCTCAGCCTTAAGTTCATCTATTTTTTATTTCTTTTGATTGTATAAATTGAGCAATACTCTTGTTGGATGTTCATTTATCTTGCCTTCAGAGACACTGTTCTATTAATCGTCTCTATAGCTCTCTGTTGCTTGGGCCTCTGTGACTGCCACTGAACTTGATGCTCATTGGAATTATTATACCTGTTTGATCTAGATCGTTAGGGACAGCTACATGGCCTTTTTTGTTTGAGGACTTTATTGTGTTCTTTTGCTATCAGGGAGCTCAGTTTTGTACTTTAATATCCTGCATTAGCTCTGACTACCACCAAGGTCTTCAGTGATGCTGGGTCCCTTTTCATCAGCACAGTCCTTATCATGTTGGTGAATAATGTATCTTCTGGGCTTCCTACAGAATATGATCAGCCGCTATAGTGTATTCAGTCTAGAATGACCAAAAAAGGAGAGTGGCCACTTCAGGAGACCCTGCAGATGAAGGTGATTCTGGAGTTGAAGGCTCTGTGTTTCATCTTCCAGATATTGATATAGGAGACTTTACAGGACTGAGAATTCAGCCTTCTCTGGACCTCTGTTACTTTTCATTTCTTACCTTGTTACTGATCATGGGAGAAAACACTAAGTCTTTGAGTGTTCTGATGTTAGCTGTAGACTTTTTTGTAGATGTTCTCTATAATTTGAGGAAAATACCTTTTATTACTAGTTTTCAGAAAAATTTTTATCAGGAATAGATGTTGGATTTTGTCAGACATTCTTTTTTTTTTTTTTTTCTAAATCTATTGAGATGATCATAGGGCATTTCTTCTTTATTTTGGTGATAAAAGTGAATTGCATTGAATATTTTCAAGCCTTAAACCAAACTTGCTTTCCCATGGTGGCCTCCCAGTTAGTCATAATGTATTATCATTGTGTATTGTTGGAATTGATTTGCTAGATTAAATAAAAATAATGAGTCTAAATTCATGAGAGATATTGGTATATGGTTTTCTCTTAATATCTTTGTGGTATCGGGATAATGCCGTCCTCATTAAATTAGTTGGAAAGTGTTTTAACCTCTTTAATTTGGAGAAGAGTTTACTTAGATTGGTATTATTTATCCTTAAGTATTTGGTAGAAATCACCAATTTGACTTATAAATATAGGGCTATTCACTTGTCTATTTTTTCTTGAGTGAGTTTTCGTATTTTGTCTTTTAATGAATTTGCCCATTTGACCTAAGTAGTCAAATTTATTAAGTTGTTTATAGTAATTGTTTTATTCTTTTAATATCTTAAGAATCTTTAGTAATTACCCATCCCTTATCTTGATTTTAATATTGGTAATTTTAATTTTCTTTTTCCTTCATTAGTCTGGCTAGAATTTTATCAATTGGATTGATTTTGTCAAAGACCTAGTTTTTGGTTTCTTTCATTTGTCTCTTGTTTTTCTGTTTTATACTTCACTTATTTCCACTCTTATCATTAATTTATCCTTGTGCTCCTTACTTTGAGATCAACTTTCTCATATTTTTCTAATTTCTTAAGATGGAAAATTAGTTCATTGCTCTACAGTTTTCCTTTATGCTATAGGCATTTAGTGTTATAAATTTTCTCCTAAGTACAGCATTAGTTGTCCACAAATTTTTATATGTTGTGTTTTCAATTTTGTTCAGTTCAAAATATCATCTTTTTCTTTTCTTTTTTGACTCAATAGATATATAGATATAGTATTTACTTTTCATATTGCAGGGATTTTTCAGATAATCTTTTGTTATTGATTTATAATTTGTTTCTATTGCAGTCAGAAGATATACTTTCTCATTTGTTATGGTTATGATGAGTGGTTTTTCAATTGAATCCTGGTCATTTTGGATTTTATGTTAGGAGATTCTGAACCTTATTTAAATCAATTTTGACAAGCAGTCACCTGTTTAGGTTTAGGTCACCTGTTTTAGTAGATAGGTTCTGGCCAACTATTGTGGTCTAAGTTTCAGTGACAGTTTGGTTTTGAACCCTTGCAAGGCTATTGTGTTCTGCTTTGTTCACCTGGTGCCACTGGGGCTTCCACTTGATCCTGATGCTGATCACAGGGGAAAAGTGTACTTCCTTGTGCTGGTGCGGCCAGATGAGAGATTGGAGTCTCACCTGTGGTTCAGTGACTGCTTTCCTGGGTCCATCTTCCAGGCTTCCTACTGTTGATGGGGCTTGCACTAGATCCCTACTGGTGTTAACTTCTGGGATAGAATGTGCTTTCTTGAGACTCTTTCTGCAGGATGTGGGGTTAGGTCAAAAAATGTTGGTCCTGGATCATCGTCTGCTTTTGGGTGAGGGACCAGGAGACATCAGACTTGTGTCTCTTTCTGCCACTGGGAGCAGGGACAGTTGACCCCTGGCACGCTGCTGATGACAGTGGAAATAGAGCAGGCTTACCTACTTCCACTGGGTGGGAGTTGGGGAATAGAGTTCCCATCCTGGCACATTCTTGCCCTGATGGTACAGGCAGAGTGGGCCACTTAAACCTGCTGGGTAGATGACAGAATATGGGACAGAATAAAATGACTATACACCATTTCTGTGACCAGATGTCTAGGTTTCATTTACTTTTTAATTATTATAAAACCAAAAATGCATTGCTACTATTTTTGCTTCAGACATTTAATGATATATATTTTAAATATGATAGAAATGATGTAATGTTTAGTTACATGTATAATTTCTGGTGTTCTTTATTCCTTAACGTGATACAGATTTGACACTGGGATCACTTTTTTCTTTTTTCTTTTTTCTTTTTGCATTAAGGACTCCTTTTAATGTCTTGCAGTGAAAATCTATTATTAATAAAATCTGTAAACTTTTGCATTTCTGGAAATGTATTTTTACCTTTAGGTATAGAATTCTTAGAATTCTAGGTTCAGAGGGATTTTTGTTTGTTTGTTTTTCCTGCAAACTTTAAAGTTCCTTCTCTGCTTTTTTCCTAATGTGCATTGTTTCCATAAGAACTCTGTTGTCATTTATACCTTTGTTCTTTAGTGTATACTTATCTTTTTTTTCCTCTGGATATGATTAGGATTTCTCTTTATTGCTGATTTAAAGCAAATAGATTATGGTGTTCTCTGGTGTGGTTTTCCTGTGTTTCTTTTGCTTGGAGTTCCTTAATATCTTAATTCTGTGGGTTTATATTTTCTATCAATTTGAGAAACTTGGGAATTTAAATATAAATTTCTGATCCCTTTTTTCTCTTGTCTCCCTCATTGATGTCAGTTACGCATTTTGGAATGCTTGAAATTGCCCCACAATTCACTGATTCCTGTAAATTTTTTAAATGTCTAATCTTAGCATGTTCATATATTCCTATATCTTTTATATATGGAGGATATATTTGTTGTAATGTGCTTGTCCACTAATTTTAAGATCTGTGTTATTTCTGGGTCAGTTTTGATAAATATACATATATATACACATATACATATATATATGTGTAAATGTGTGTGTGTGTGTGTGTGTGTGTATTCCTTTTTATGGCTCGTGTTCTGCTTCTTTTCATGCCTGGTAACTTTTTATAGATGATATTGTAAATATTTTACTTTGTTGGGTGCTGGATATTTTTATATTCATTCAATTATTTTTGTAGTTTGTTCTGGAATAGGTTGGACTATTTGAAAAATATTCGATCCTTTTGAAGATTACTTTTAAGCTTTCTCAAGTGGTATCAGAATATCCTATAGTCTTGGGCTAATTTTACCTTCAGAGTTCATTTTTTCTCTTTTTCTCTCTCT
>NW_006442207.1:10332565-10335661 GCF_000325575.1 Pteropus alecto | reverse complement strand
TCTCTTTCTCTCTCCCTCCTACCCCTTCTACCCCGCCCCCCCTTTTCCATCCCTCTTTCTTTTCCTCTCTCCTCCCTGGTACTCTCCTTATGAATCTATGTTGGTTTCCTTGGAAACCCAATTCCATACTGAAAAGGGGACCGATAGTGCCTACCTGGGTTCCTCTTCCCTGTACCTCAACCTAGAAAGGCTCTCCAGGTGTAAACTAAGGGGCAATTGTAGGTCTTACCTGTTGTTCCTCTCTTGGGGATCTCTGTCCTGCGGTGCCTATTTTCTAATACATAAGAACCTTTGTTTTGTATTTTTTTTTCCAGATTTTACTATTTGGCTAAGGCAGTTGAGTAAATCCAGTCCCAGTTACTTTATCTTGGCCAGAAACCAGAATTACATGTGTTGTTTTCTTTTAAATACCTTGAACGTTTCTTTGGCTGATGTCTGGTTATTTTATGTCTTGTTTCATTGTGAATAAAAATTCCTTTTTTTCCCCATTATGTTCCTTGATTTGTTATTACTACTTTCTATTTCTTGTATTGGAAGAATTTTTTAAGTGATCTTCATAGATTTTCTAGGATGATAGTTAATGTCATTTGCAGAATAGAAATATTGCTATCTTATTTGCCAAAATTTAATCTCACATTTACTTTTGTTTTTATTTCATTGATAAGATTGTATTATTGAATAATAGTAGTCTGGGGTAATTCAAATAGTGTCTTTGATTTAAATTCCAATGATTCTAATAGTTCATCATTAAATATGATGTTTCTTCTAGATTTAAGAAAGGAACTCTCTATTAAGTTAATGGAGTTTTTCTAGTCTTAGTGGGTGAATTTCATCAGAACATTAACATTATTTAGATTGTCTATGTATCTTCTCTTTTAATAATTAATACTATAAGTTGTATTAATAGTTTTCCTAATGGTAAGATACATTTACCTTCTTGGTAAAAATTCTTATTAATCATAAAATATAACTCATTCTTTCAAAGTATAATAGAATTAAATTTTATATTAGTTACCTAGAATAGAATATTTACATATATATTCATAAGTTATATTGTTTTCTAACTGTATTTCCCAGACCAAGACCCATGCACCCAAGTATTTTATAGATTTAATTTTATTGTAAAATGCTTCCATATTGTGTCCTATTTTGATGATATTCTAAAGTTATACACATCTAAGCATAGTCTTGAAAATGTGGGTCACTGTCCTGCAATGGAGCACTGGTCTCTGAGTCCAGTGAGTTCTACTTTGCCTTTGTGCTTAAAATGCAGCTCTCATCAAGGATAGATCAAAAAATGACAAGGTGCACAGAAAACAAGGGGTAGAAAAAAAGTGAGAGAATTGGATCATTCTTAAAGAACATATTAATAGGGGCAGACCAAGCCCCGAAGAATTTAATCCTGGCAGTTAATAATTTATTAAAGTTACCTGTATATGCACTGTGTGAATCATAAGTCCTAAGCCTCTCCTACACTTTCATGGGCCCTACCTTGTACTAAATGAATCTGAATCCACTATGAGGCTTGACATCAGTAGTGAAGAAAAAAAATTTTTACAAAAAAATTCTAATGCGCAGCCAGAAATGGGAAACAGATGTATATTTTTGCCTCAAAATATATTAATTTACAAAAATAAAGTTATAAATAAGTAATGCAGATTTTGTCTATTTCTATTCCCATTCCAGCAATTAAAGGTAAAATAGCCATTTATACATGCTTTAATATTACCACAATGCTAATTTATTTTCAAGTGAACTTGGCAGATTTGTTACATAGCACTTGATTAAAATTGGTATTTGAAGAGAGCAAGATTGCTCATTAGCACAGTTTTTGGAAAATTATGTGTTCTGATGATCTGTAACTAGTAAATCAACCTTGAAATTATTAGTATTTCTTCTTGAAATACATTTATGTGAACAGGCATACTCCTTATCAGTTTTATTAAACTTAAAAACAGAAAAAAAATAGATCTATCAAATACTATACCACTTAATCTAATGGTTGAAATTGGGTGGCTAGGAATATATTACTTTATACTCTATTATTTTCATAAGTATAAATTTAATTTGTGTACATTCGTTCTTGGGTTTAAAGTAAAACAGCTATAACCGATAGGAAGTTTTAACTTATTTTTCATTTGTTCATATATAAGCAACGTTAACTATGTAAGTCAAAATAGGATTCTGAAAGATTTATTTTTCTTAAAAGGGAAATATGTATTACTAAAAACCTGAGAAACTTTCTTATATACATTTTTTTTTGGTGTGTGCTATCTTTGTTTAATTTTGTTTTCAGACTTCTTATTTTTGACTAAGATACTTTCTGAATTTTACTCAGTTCTTACAGATTAAATAGTATAAGAATCAGCTCATTGTTGATGGTATGTTGCAAGTCTCTAGTAAAACCAACAGTCAAGTTCCCTTTAAGGGAGAATGCTAAATCTGTAACTATGTTATCTTTACATTTATCCAGTCAGGTTTCTATCTTCTACTGCAAATATATCCTCTAGATTTTCTAGCTCAGTGTTATAAAATGTCATTTGTATTTACTTATAATTTTTTAAATTAAGTTGATTGGGGTAACATTGGTTAATACAATTATATAATATTCAGGTATACATTGTGATTTGACATCTGTATATTCTATTGTGTGTTTACCACCCAAGTCCAGTTTCCTTCAGCTACCATATATTGGTTCCCCTTTACCCATCGCACCCTCCCCCTGTTTGACCTCCTTTACCCTGTTTACCTCCCCTCTCCTCCCCCACTCACTACCCTCTGGTCACCACTAGTCTATAGTCCATGTCCATGAGTCTCTGTTTGTCCTGTTCATTTGTTGCTTTATATTCCACATATAAATGATGTCATGTGATTTTCTACTTTTTCTATCTGGCTTATTTCGCTTAGAATGATCATCTCAAGGTCAGTCCATGTTGTCACAAATGGCAGTATTTCATCTCTTCTTATGGCTGAGTAATATTCCATTGTATATATGTACCATAGCTTTTTAGCCAATCATTTATTTAGGACACTTTGGTTGCTTCCATGTCCTGGCCACTGTGAATAATGCTGCTATGAACATTGGTGTGCAAATAT
>NW_006442207.1:10326003-10328748 GCF_000325575.1 Pteropus alecto | reverse complement strand
GAAGGCCTTTTTGGGTTGAGATAATTGGGTGTTCCGTTGACTTCTTGAATTCCAAGCTCCAGCTCATTCCTTAGATTTGGGAAATTCTCATCAACTATTTGTCTGAAAATGCTTTCTAGTCCCTGCTCCTTTTCCTCGCCTTCGATAATGCTGGTTATTCTTATGTTTCCTCTCCCGATGATATCAGCTATTTCTTGAATTTCTTTCATTATTTTTCATTCTTCGGTTTCTCTCTTCTTCCTTCTGATTTATTTCTGGATTTCTGTCTTCAAAATCTCTGATGCTTTCCTCCATTTGGTCGACTCTATTTCCTAAGCTTGCTATTTCATTTCTCAACTCTTGCAATGTGTTCTTCATCTCCAGAAGTTCTATTTGGTTCTTTTTGAGAGTTTCAGTCTCCTTGCTCTGTTCACCTAGGATTTTTTTTCAATTCCTGAAATTGTTCATATGACTCGTTTCGGAATTTATTGAGTTTTTTCAGAAGTACCATCCTGAATTCTCTGTCATTTAAATTGCATATTTCTATGTCTGTAAGCTTATTTTCTGGACATTTTTCTCTTTCTTTCTGAGATGCTTTGTCACTTTGGTTGTTCATGATGTTTAATGGACTATTTCTCCACCTGGGCATTAATGGAAATGTATTCTGCTTTTTTTCCAGAAAGATTTATTATATAAAAGTCTCTCTGGAGCCCGTTGCAAAGAAGGTGCTTTTCTTTTGGTTTCCAGTAAGTGGCATCTAAGCTTCTTGGATTCCTGCTTTATATAAAACTTAAATAATGTCTTTTTTATTTTCTTGTTTACATTTAATCACGTTCACTACCCACAGTTTTCAGTCCCTGTCAGTATCAGTGACAGTCTTGGCAGCATTTGCTCAGATTCCCCTGGGGCTCCGTGGTGATTGGTCTCAGAGGGTATGGGGGAAGGGGCCTTCTGGGTTGAGGGTGGGGGCTGCAGCTCATCCTTGGCTTTGCAACCACAGCCAGTAAAAAGCAACTGTTGTTTTTCTGCTGTCCCACTTCTCTGCCTTCTGCACTAATGACTGGGCCCTGCCGATGGTCAACCACAGGGAGCTCACAGCTTTCCCAGGCAGGGCTGTTCACATAACTCATCACTCCTTCTTCCCTTCCCCTCCTGCTGCAGGGAGCTCCAGAGCATGTGAGAAGCAGCTTATTTATTTCTCCCAGTCCACTGCGTGATACTCAGGGTTCTGACCTGTGGTAGCTCTAATGCGCAGTTTCCATGCTCAGACGTGCTAGTGTGCAGTTTGGGTGTTTTTTGTGAGTTTTAGATGTTCAGCTTATTGTTTTTTCAAGGGGATAGATCTAGAGACTTCTCTCACTCCCCCATGTTTTCCGAAAACCCTTACTTATAATTTTTAAAATAGCTTATGTAATTGTAGTCTTATTATTATTCTTACTATTATTGTTTCTTGTTCTCTTTACTTTTTCTTTCAACTATTTTTTGGGGGTTAATCAGATTTACTGGTTTTATTTTGAAATATGTAATCCATATCAGTAAGTTTTGCTTTATTTTTTATCTTTTTTGTCTTTTAATAAATATTTTTGTATGTGTATGTTCTACTGTACGTCTCTACTCAACTAAAATAAAATAGTATTAATTTTCTTCTAAGGTACGCTCTTTTTATCATTAGGTATATAGTATCCCTGACTTAAAGTTTATAGATTTGCAGTAGTTATTTTAATGTCTGTATTTAAAGGAGAGAGAAAGGATGATGGGGACAAAAACAGATAGAGACGGAATATTATAACCAATCAGGCATGCCTGGTTCAGAGATGTTTAAAGAGCTATAGGGGTATAAACGATGCGGAAAATGGAATGAAGTGTTAGAAAAATAATGTTTATTAATTTATTTGCTTAAGAGAGTCTTATTTAATACCTTCTAAGTCTAAATCCCTTAGTGGAAGGTTGTATCAAAATACTCTCAGACCAATAGGTGTGATACCAAGAAATTTATACAGTAGGAATTATTGATTTTTTTTTTTATCAAAAATAGTATGTCACAATTAGAAGAGTAGAATGATAGAGTTTTGGAAGACAGAAATAGAAAGTCAGTTTGAAAAAAATCATTGTAATTTTTATAATTGTAAAAACATTTTGTTTATATATATTGCATCCTGATAGTTCCTTTACATATTATGTGTATATATATAATGTATATATGTACACATAAAGGAAATATCAGTATCCAATATAATCTGAATATCAAAATATCCATGTGTTTTTCCTCAACAAATTGATTATTGTAAAGTGATTTACAAATCCTAGATGCCATGTGAATAATAAATGACTAAATTCAGAAGTAGAAGTAGGAATATCAGTATTTAAAGGGTTACATCACTTAGAATAGATGTATATGTTTGGGGAAGAAGAAATCTTAAGTGCCCATATGACAATCAGTGGGACGTTTCTAAGTATTCCTTTGATCTGGAAACAGTAGATAGTTTGGGTGTTGTATTTTTTTAAAATCTTTTTTTGGTTATTGGTTTCAAATGTCCTGTGACTTTAGGTAACATTGTTGTGCCCCAAATGGTTCCACAAGAACTTAAGAAATACATAAATGTGATTGTTCCTGACTAGGCAAAAACTGGGCCAGCTTATAATTATCTTCACAAATGCTTGCACCTGCAAGTAATTCTACTCTAACTGCTAAACTAGCCTTGTTAATTGGACTGTTAATCACAGAGGGAGTAGAGTTCAGACAACCAGAAGGGTCATTTCTATTTG
>NW_006442207.1:10304541-10325977 GCF_000325575.1 Pteropus alecto | reverse complement strand
CAACAATTCCTGGGAGTCCCTAACCCAGTTTGAATTAATTGATCAGATTTTATCCTTCAACATTAAAGAAAGCCAACTCCTAAATCTATGCCTTACATAAAATGAGCATTTGATATATAATTACTATGAATCAGATTATTGATGCAGACAGCAGAAGAGGCCCAAGTTCCCTTAGTAGGACAGCAGTAGAGAATACAATGGTAAAAATTTTACTCTGTATGTATGCTGCAGTTGAAGCTTGCTTAGAAAAATCAATTAAGATTTGACTTTACAATTGTTTTTCATTGAGTAAATGAAAGATTCTGATTCTTTCTACAATTTTCCTTTACCCTGTGTGCTTAAACTTATGTTATTAAGAATCACAGTTCTTTAGAGCTTCACAGATCCTTCACGTGGTTGCTTTTCTCACAAATGAGAAAACTGTGACCCAGAATTGGTGAATTGGCCAAGGTCACTCAGGTGCCAAACTAGCTGTACTGTTCTTTCCACTCTTGGTCAGAGTTTTCAGATAGAAGTAGATGTGCAATGGCTTTATCTTGGCCTAAAGTGTTAATGTTTTTAACACAATAAAAGCACAGAAACTCAAAGCATAAAATGACTTTAAAATTATCTAGTTAACCCTTTCCCTCCTTATTTTACAAATAAGGAAACTGAGAACCAGAGCAGAGTAGCAATTTTTCCGTGGATATATAATAACTTATGTGCATAATGAATGATGCTATCATCAGTGCAAAGAGAAATGATGATTGATCTACATTCTTAACTAAGACAGAGACAGGTTAATACATTTTAAATTAATTTTCCCATTGGTCAGGTATATATTTAAAGGCTTTTGTTCTTCTAGTATGTAGAGATTTATTTAGATCACTTTACCCTGAGAGACATTCAGTCAATAATAGATTGCTGCACTATTCACTGCGGAAATAACTGAACACCTAAAATTATCTCATGGAGTCTACAGCTCAGTATTGCTAGTGAGATAACCTTAAAAAAACTGAATTTCCCATTTTTATCAAAAGCATTAAAAACTGTAAAATTCAGACACATTTCTTCCTTCCTAGATATTAACATCAAATAACATTAGCAAAATTAGCTCATTGTACAATTCTATCCATTTTTTTTCAGCTTTCTGTCACTCTCTAGAAATCACTATTTGACTCACAGTTGCCAAGATCCATATTTTTTTCAGTATATTTTCCTTTGTGCACATAAGCACTTAGGATTTATAAATCACCTTACAATAATCGATTTGTTGAGGAAAAACACATGGATATTTTGATATTCAGATTATATTGGATACTGATATTTCCTTTATGTGTACATATATACATTATATATATACACATAATATGTAAAGGAACTATCAGGATGCAATATATATAAACAAAATGTTTTTACAATTATAAAAATTACAATGATTTTTTTCAAACTGACTTTCTATTTCTGTCTTCCAAAACTCTATCATTCTACTCTTCTAATTGTGACATACTATTTTTGATAAAAAAAAAATCAATAATTCCTACTGTATAAATTTCTTGGTATCACACCTATTGGTCTGAGAGTATTTTGATACAACCTTCCACTAAGGGATTTAGACTTAGAAGGTATTAAATAAGACTCTCTTAAGCAAATAAATTAATAAACATTATTTTTCTAACACTTCATTCCATTTTCCGCATCGTTTATACCCCTATAGCTCTTTAAACATCTCTGAACCAGGCATGCCTGATTGGTTATAATATTCCGTCTCTATCTGTTTTTGTCCCCATCATCCTTTCTCCTTTAAATACAGACATTAAAATAACTTCCAATTTTTTTCTTTGCTGCTAATACCCAGTAAATTCTGATGCTGGCACATTACCAGGGACAATGGGAGGTTTTCAGACACTAATCGGTTGATGGAAGGACAAGAACAATACATTCTTTCTCAGATGATTCTTAAATGGTTTCCAGACCAAAATGTCAAGACTAGTCATGTCATCAGAAATTATAACCATCTTTGTACATTTCCAGGCAATGATAGCTATTACTTTGTGACCTTCCATAACTTATAGAAATTATAAGATCTTACCCTGAGTTTTGAAATGTTCATATTTGAAATAGGAACAAATAACCATCTCTGAATTGATGAAACACACTGGATTACGTTAGACATCAATCTATCCATCTTCTATTCTTTAGTAAGGAGAAAAGCAAACATAACAAAAACAGAGCACTCTTCTTTCTACCTTCCCCCACCCATATTCCTGGCTCCTGCTGAGTCTAGCATATTTTCTCTGCTTTTTGCTCTGAATTCAGGGACGAGTTCTTTGTTTTGTATTCAAGTGGCCCCACATTAGACTTTTCATCAGAATCCAATTTATGAGCTACATCAAGGCTTTTACTCCAAATTTTTCATCCTCTCAGGGTCAGAGCAGTTTGTAAGAAAGCCCCCTATAATGTTAACAGTATAGTTTAAAGTATTTTCATTCGCATTTCACCGGAGTTGAGGTTCTATGCAAGTCTAGTGAAATTGGCTTTTTCTTTAACGTGTATGCTCACCAGGCAATAACTTCCCTTATCCCCCCCACCCACACACACACAATACAAAAAGCTTCTCTGAACCTGAGGTTTATTCTTTGTTATAATCCAAAAGCGTTTTCCCTTTGCCCTTGGAATAGCAGTTCTAGAACTCCCTGGAACTCTAGGATAAGCTGTTGACTGGTCCACAAGCTGGGATTGGAATAGGCTGAATGATGAGGGGGCAGAACATATTGGCTGGCCGTGTGTACAGTGTCTGTCCTTTGCGCATGGGAATAGGCAGACAAAAGATGTGTGTCCTGTTTACCTTTTTAGTAAAGTATTTGATGACATCAAAACTAAAAAGTCAAACTGTTAAGTGCTTTTGGAAAAACAAATGTATTATTATTCCTCTCAACAACATTGTTATTTTAGCAAGATTACTACATGTCAGCAAGAGACGGGTCTCAGAAACTGAGTGGCCCACTGTACAAATACAGCAAGCTTTGGAGAACTATGCCCCCATCACTCCACAGTAGTCCTTTTAAGCTCATGTAATGATGTTGAATATATTCTACTCTTTCCTTTACCATCTAGAGTGTGGGTCAATGACATAGGACTAGCCAATCAGATTGCTCAATCACAGTGGTCACAGTGATGGTTCAGGGATGATCATGTGACTCAAATGGACCTATAAGAATCCCATTTAAGAAGTTACCAAAACTGTTAGGAGAAATATTCTCATGCTTTAGGATTTGTAAACTATAAGGCTGATATTCTTCATTTTAGTTCAGGTAGAATAAGTTATGTTACAGTAACGAAATCTCTAGATGAACACATCTAAGATTTATTTTGGTGTTTATCTCTCACACAAAATCGACTGTAGTTCTAAGCATCCCCCCACATGATGACTCATGTTTCCAGTCTGATTAAACATCCCATGAAAGAGCTGTGCCATCTGGAATACGCAGCCTCTTTTGTCAGTGTTGCAGGTAAAATGACTCTGGGGAAGTGTGAGCATGAGCTTTTTTACTGGTTCAGACTGATAGTGGCACATGCCATTTCCTCTTTCAGCACATGGTCCACCATTAGTGACATGACCTGCCTAACTGTAAGAAAAATGTAGATAAATATTATCGCTTCTGTCACAGATCTTGACTTCATGTCACCATCCCATATCCATGTGGAAACAGCATGACAAGAAAGCCAAGCATCAGCTATAGCAAAGTCGTGGGTTGTAGATGAAAATTTCCGATGAAAGTAGTTAAAGCCAGGAACCAGTTTGACTGTAGCCATGACAGTCTTGCTTCCACCGACGTCTGAAAAAGCAGAAGCCATGCATATGTATTCCTGTGTGTGCATATGTACGTTAAGCATAAGAAATAGACATGCAACCCCATGGCAGATGGGGCATAAAAAAACATAAAAAGAAAAAAATGAGAATCCCAATTTAAAAAATTGTCATGGAATTCATGCTGCTGTTATAGAAACTTACCTACCTGTAGCTTTGTTTTCTGTTATGTGAGTGAATAAGCAAGGTTGGCAGAAGGAGCAGTAGACCTTTATAGTTAATTAGAAACTAGGAGGCAAAGCCAGACTTGCCATTTATTTAAACTTTCAAATCTTGTAAGGAAACATTTTGGCCGTGGCTTGTTGAGATACATGATAAGCCATTGAAAGGAATTATATCAACAAGTTGCTCTCTGGCTTTGAAATCAACTTATAGAATATGTGAGTCTATATAGGGTAAATTGTAAAAGGAGTTTATAGTCTATTAAGACTAATAATAACAATAGTTGGCCTTTATTGAGTGCCTACTATGTTCCAGGCACTGTGCTAACAGCCTCACTTAAATTATATCTGTTAACCTTTACAATACCCTAATGAGTTTAATAATAGTAGTATTATATTATATAAATAAGAATATGGAGGCATAAAGAGGTTACATAATTTGTAGAAGACTGATGAGAAATTATAACATTACTGATAAAATTAAGAATTCGTATGTTAAACTAAATTATACCTAAGTATTTATATTTTAAAAGATAATATTTATCATATGTTACAAATGGTATCTGATAAAAAACTTTTGAAAATTATGTTTAAATTTTTAAATGAAGAGTTTTAATTTTTGAAATAAAAAAGACAGTATGTGAAAACTGCTCATTTCTTTCTCAGATCCCCCCTAGAGCTGAAGTCTCATAATGTATCCTAGTAGTGAGCAAATTAGCAAAATAGGAAGTAAATAGTACTGCCTGCTACACTGGGCAAACCTAAATAGAAGATGATAGGCCTCATGAGTATATCTCATTTTGTTTGGAATTTCCTTGGCAGAAGGTAAACGCAAGGTTCTTTGTGTTAAGTAGTCTGAATTTGAATTCTGGCCTTCCCATTCAGTCATCTGCATGACCTTTGGCAAATTCATTACACCTGAAATCTTAGTTTTCTCACTTGTACGATATAAATGATAATATTAACAGTACTTATCCTTTGGATTTACTATAATTGTCATATAAGATGATCCATGCAGAAAGGCTTATTGACCTACCGGACATACTACAGGAGCTTACAAAATCCTGACTATCCTCGTCACTGACATCACTGTCATCATCTTTGTTGTCATGATTATCATCATCAGAATTGCCAGTTTTAGTTATAATCTTCTTCCAATTAAATGCACTGAAGCAACTAACTTGGGTCAATGATCATCTTTTTGATAATCTCTTTTAATTTCTGGAGGTTGGCTGGATTCTAATTGATTTGGCTGTCTGTGTTTTGTTAGGTGCATTTTTCCTCCCCAGTTTTGTAATTAAGGACTGGTAAAACAGTGATTCAAAGTTAAGACACTTATGCTAATAGGATATAATTGCAACTTAACAAGTAGGAGTTAGTGCTTTTTGAGACATAAGCACTGGATAATTGAAACATTTGGTTTAGAGTTTGGACAGAGCTGTTGTGTTGCATGAAGCATCAAAGAATACCAATAATGTGAAGGTGGAAAGATGCCTGCTATTTTCTATAAACAAAAAGTCATTTAATGTTGTTTACAGGTATGCTTGGAATTTCAGCTTTATTCCACTACAAGTCTACAAATTTGTTTGGAGTAAAGAAGTCAGTAAGCAATTATACATAAGAAGGAAAAAAATCAAAACGTGGTGGTGATAAAGTAAATGGAGCAGCAGTGAATTTCTAGGCATAAAACTCACTTAGATGCCAATAAATTATTTATTTGGTGAGAAGTTATTACAGCATCTTTTTCTTCACCTTATTTGTGAGGTTAGATTAGATTTCTTCTACTATTTCTCTTTCTTCTTTTCCTCTTTCTCTCCTTTACTGAGCAGGAACCAGTGCTGGAGATCTAAATATGAATATGAGTGATACAGTTCTTTGCCTGTTGGTCGTGAATAATTATATAGTGAAGAAGACAGAAAGTAAATGGGCCATTACAACATAGACGAATGCTCTCATGGGGCAAGTCAGTGAGCACAGAGGGGGGCCAAACAAGGTGTGTGGGGAAGGTGTTCTGGGGGAAGCAACTTCTCCACCCAAGTTCATAGGATGAGAAGTTAGTAATGTTGTGTGGGAAGATGAAGAAAGAGAGATTTTAAAAGAAGAGCAAATAGCCTGTATGGAAACAGAGTATCCTAGCATGCTAGGACTAGGCCACCAACCATTATAGCTGGAACATGGAGTTTGGGTTTGGTGATAAAGGTTAGAGAGGTAGAAAATCATTTACAGGTCTTAATTGTTGCTCTGACTTGGTCACACATTTTGGGAAGACCATCTTAGTTGTACTAAGGAGAATGAATTTGAAGGATATGAAACAAGTTTAGCAATAGGGGGAATGGAAGTAAAAATAAATGTGTATGGATTCGAGAAATGATAAGACAGAAAAATCAACAAGACTTAATGATTTCTTGGCTGGAGAGTATCTTCATCTTTGATGAAGAGGACTAAGAAATCAACAATGCTCCCCAGGTTACTGGTTTGAGACAATGGGTGCACCTATTCACAGACACAAGAAGCCCTGGAGGAGGCGTACATTTGTGAAGAAGAAAGTAGAAGATCTCTCATAAGGATGGGAAAGAAGAGCTGGAAAAAAGACTCAGAAAGAGGCGGGAGGTAAAGAAGAAGGATGTATTGTCACAGTATCCAGGGAAGGGGGTGATCAGGAAAAGAGGAGTATATATGGGGAGTGTTATAAGACATTGTCTGTTGAGGAATTAATAGAATATGTGAAAGAAGAGAGAGTGAGTACAAATGTGTCTTTCCTGTTGGATTCTAAGTTGTATGTAACAAACGAGAGATGCCTACTGCAGGGCTGTAGTCAAAGTGGGGTTCCTGATATTCCAACAAAACTCACAAACTAAGAGAAACTAAAAGTTTTGGGGAGGAAAGATAAATGGGGATTGGTCAAACTTAGGAGCAGTTAATTTCTACTATTAATATTAAATACCTATGTACTCAGTGAGAGACAGAGAACGAGGAAAGAGGAGGGGGAATAAATTCCAAGACGGAGAAGCACAGTATGTAAATTTCCATAAATATATTCTTCTTAGCCAAATGGCTGGTGACTCTGCTGGCATAATGGCATCTTATTCCCAGTGCAAAACCATGCCACTCGATTTGCTGCTTTAGGACCTCAGTATCTAGGTCGACTGAAACCACTTGGGTGGTTAAGGAAAGCAGAAGTATATGCTCCAGAGAAGACTGTATTTGTTCTAAAAAGCGTGAAATCGACTGAGATGATGATGATAATAACAAAAACAATAATAATAATATTCCTGCTAATACATTTTAACGATGATATTTATTAAGTGCTTTGCAATAGTCAGACTCAGCACTAAAGATTTTACTTGCATTAGTACTTAATGTTTACAACTGCTCAATAAAGTAATTACTATTATTAGCCTAATTTTACAGATGAGAAGATAAGAAACTGAGGTTGTGAAATATTAGTGAACTTGCCTGAGCCCACACAACCGATCTATGGTAAAATGTGGAATTGAATCCAGTTCATTCTGCCTTTCCCCTTTGGCTTGTGATGGAAAGAGCTTGACTATTATAATAAAAACACTATGAGACCACTCAAATTTATATAATAAATATTATGCTAAGTGCTTTATAGTCATCATTCCATTTAATCCTCATATAGTCACATGAGGCAGGCACTATCATATACCCATTTCATAAAAGTACACATAGTGATTTCAGGGAACTTTCTGTGTTACATAGTTAATGCACTGCATAACTTGGACTTTATGCAAGTTGTCTGACCTCAAATCCTGTACAGTAAACCATCTCCCTGCCACTTATTAGCCTGTGCAACATATGAGTCAAGGAAAGCATGAGTCTTGAATTGGACAGAGGCAGAGTCCTCCCTTTTTCCTTCCTCTGGAAGGTGACACACATTTGATGCATTGTTTACCTGCCTAAAAAAAATAGTGTGGCCACAACTGATCTGAGAACCTACAACATGCTGTGCACAGCGCTCTACTTTTTAAGAGATAAGGTGATGAGTCAAAGCCCCTGTGAGATGTGGGGGACTTATACTTGGAGAAACTCATTCAAAACCACTTTTCTAGCTGAAGAATGTGGAATAACCTTAGCATCCAGCTGAGAGGCTGAAAAATAGTGGCTGGCTCAGCGTTTGATCCTAGAAAGTGAGTGTTTGGATCAGCCTCTGGGAACAGTAGAATACCTGAGACATCTTCCAAGGTGATTTTTCTTCACTGAGTTTTGAAGAAAGACCCCACTTTCTTGATCCTGGATCAGGAACTGTTTCAATCATGAAAAACCTATCTGCATAGCCCTTTCTGCTAGAGAAAGAGCAAGAAAAGGTATAATTCCTCTAAAGTCCCTACCACTTGCTGAGAGCTACGAGGGCAGGAGATAAAATTTTTTTTTTTTTAATCTAAAAGCTGAAGCCAGAGGGAAGAAAGCTTAAAAAAAACATTACTATACAATTTACACTAAATAATAAATGAGGAAGGGATTCTGTTAGAGACGTACATTAGAGATTTCATTGGCTTTGTTCTCTGGGAGTTCTGTGGATATAGCCCATAGATATTTTGAATTTTTTTCCTCTGTAAAAATAATAACAGTGGCTTCCAGTACCCAGTTCTGCTATATTTTCCTCTCCACCATTCACAAGAAGCAAAATAAGAGGCTTTCAACATGAACTTAAGGTGATAAGTTTTCCTTGAACTTCACGTAGACACAAACACACACAGACACACTCACCAGGTAAAAGTAGAAATATATACAAAACTTAATAACTTTGAGGACATTTGGTCACACTTTCTCCTCATGTGTTTTTTATTATTTAAATAAAATTTATTAAGCACATTATTCTTATCAGGTACTTACTAGGTGCTATGGGTGATAAAACAATGGATAAGATATGGCTCTTAAACTCAAGAAGTTTATAATCTATTGAGGTGGACTGTGGAATATACACTTTATCTTAGTACGAAGCAGACTTTGCTAGTTGTTATTATAATAAAGACAGAGTACTTAATGGAGGATAGAGGAACAAAAAATAAAGTTTTAGTGAATGAGTGGATTCTTACGTGTTTTGACCTCATGTCTCTACTTATTAGTTTCATAACTTTGAACAATCCCTAACTGCTCTAAACCCGTTTCCTCATTTGTAAATTGAAGATAATAAGAGAAACCATTGGATTGAAGATGGTCAAAAGAACAAGCAGTCAATTAATATTTGGTGTTACTCTTGAATGGGGGGCGGTTGGAGAAGGCTTTTCAGGGGTGGTGACATTTTAGTTGATCTTTGAAAGAGAGTAGTGTTTTTGGCAGAGAGGCAGGTATGGGAACGGTTGTCAAGCCGAGGATACAGCATGAGCAGAGCACCAGTTGTGCAGCTTCAGGGGAAGTTAGAAGACAGTATATTCTTTTACTTCCTCCTGCCCCACCTGGCATTTCTCACTATTCAGATCACTCCTTTGAATTTGTGCAAAGGAACTACCTCTAATGACTAGAATCAAACCTGAGATCTTATTTCTAAAAAGTGCGGAAGGTCTGACTCTCACTTTTGAATTCATTATTAACCATTAACTCAATAATTTTATCAATTTACACAACTAGGGTCATAGGAGGAAGAGTGGGGGATCAAGCAGAAGCTTCAAGACAGATAAGTTTGGTTGGAGTTCAAGTGGGCAAGGGCAAGGATGTGGGATGGTGCCCTGAGGATGCCCCGAGACAGTATAAGGCTACTGTAAATCTGGTAGACCTGGTAGAATGGTCAATGGCTGACTTTCAAATTCTGCTAAAGGCCAGTTCTGGCCATGTTTATCAGCCTTGTCTAGATGGAAGTGAAGAGCAAAGAAAAGAGGGGGTGGAGTCAGTGCTAAAGGCCATGCCGTTGGCTGCTTCACACTCAGGCTGATCCACTCTAGCCACACTGTGAATAACTCTCATCGACCCCCAATTTATTTTAATCTGATGTTGAAAGCCATCCCCAAAGTGACTAATATCCACATTTTCATCTCATTGTCTACTATGTCCTAACGAGAACTTTCAATCCAGCCATGGTTTTCTAATTGTGCTTTTTGCTTCATGTATTTCCTCACCTTGGAATGCAGGCTCTCTCTTCATCTGTTGACAGGTTGAATCACATTGACTTTTCTTTCATGTCCCAGCTTCACTCAGACTCTTTGCCTTGTCACCCCATCTCTCACATCTGAACTCAATGTGCATGTCAGTTCTCAGGTTTGAGAATACACTGCCTAATGGAGAAAATGATCTGTTTATGTT
The DNA here is from genome assembly GCF_000325575.1 of Pteropus alecto. Classification (NCBI taxonomy): domain Eukaryota; kingdom Metazoa; phylum Chordata; class Mammalia; order Chiroptera; family Pteropodidae; genus Pteropus; species Pteropus alecto. Next base: position 10,315,705 of record NW_006442207.1, on the reverse strand, counting down.
GGCAGCTCTGTTCTGTTTCTTAAGCTAGAATCTGAGTCCCTTGAGTAGAGAAAGAGACAGAGGTCTGTTTTCCTCCTTACAATACTAAGCCTAGAGCCCTAGATGTGTCCCTTGAAGATTTGCCAATTAATTACATGTGGGATTAAAAACATCAACACAGTCAGCAAAATCCTCAGTTCTCATCAAATCCTACATCCTCTCCTCATATTTCCCAACACTTAAAAGATTTTCACGCCAACCTATATCTATTTTTGTTTGTAATTCCTCCCTTCCTCCTCACCACAGTGAAGCTTCCCCTGACCAAAAATGGAAAGCGAATGAAGAAAATTTTATTTATAAAAAATGCCATTGTATATATATATATATAAGTCCTACCTATCTTCTGCATGGAGAAAATTGTCCACATATAAATACCCCAATTTGTTGTTCTTGTAGTACATAAGTTTTTTCAACTGGCAAAGATCAAATATGTTCTAATCCATATTTCCTCCATTTGGAAAGGGGGAAAACAAAGCCCAGAGATGTTATTTAAGTTATCCAGTCTCACAGAGCTGAGCCTGGAACCCAGACCTCTTCAACTCCCATTTTAGGGTTCGACCAATATGCCTTTAGTAAGAAATGAGAAAGCTGAGAATGATGGCAATATCATAGTTGGCAGAATGATTCGTCTATTCTGTGAAAATGTAGCTCTCCTTTCAGCAGAGTGAACAGGAACTATAAAACATGCTTTAAGACCAGGGTCTCGAAGCAAGTTCTCTGTGATCCCAGTGTCCACGTACAGCTCCTTCATGCTCTTCTAAATGGCCTTACGCACACTGATTGCCAGTTAAGGTTCTGCTGCCAACAGAGTAGTCAAGACCAAAAATTAGCCCCTTACTTCTTATGACTCCAGGGCACTCAGCCAGAGTTATATTTATGACTGTTACAGACCAATGAACTAAAGACAGCCATGACACAGAAATGAGCCCAAACTGCTCTTTGTCCCAGAGGCACCAAAATGAAATAAATGTTCTTAAAATAGGTGGCAAAGTTTTCACCCAAGTCTTACCTCTACACATTTAGAGGTGATTAGAAAAGACAAAAAATAAAAATAAAGAATGGAAATAATAATTATTGAGTATATATTGTATACCAAAATTTCCTTATATAGTCCTATAATGATTAAACATGGTATCTGAGATATGTCTGACATTTGTCATTCGTCAAGTAATTACCAAAACAAAATGGGGAAAGTTGTATGGTGTTATTTCCATTTTTCTGATACAAAAAACACAAAGTTCATAAGTTGAGTAATTGATTAATGTTATATACATTGTTAGTAGAAGGACTGAGACCCAAACACACTTCTGTCTCCAAATGTCGTGCTTTCCCTGCCCCTAGCTAGTGTACAAACTGACAGATTGTCACTCTATTCTATGAGTTCCCACAAAACTTTCAAATCCTGTATTAAAAGATGTGTTGCATTGTATTTGAATCTCTTTACATAATTGTGTGCTTCCTTCATGAGTCTTGGCCTCTAAGTTCTGGCCATATCACTTTGGAGCTTTATAAAGGTGGCCAAATCATTGGGCAACACTGTGCCCCCACTTTCCTCATCTATATAGTGGAAATATAATAGTTTCCACATTATTTTTGTGAATAATTAAATAAAATGAATACAGGGCATTCTACTCAGTAAATGCTCCAATAGATGTTATTATCCAAGGGCCTAAGAGTCCTAGCAAATAATGGCAAATTATGTATATAATTTGTGGGCAGAAACCATGTTTGTCTTATGTACATAAGCATAGTATCTGGAAAAGAGTAAGTGTATAAATATATATATGGGTTCATTGGGGAGATGAACAAATTGTTTGAAGATCTGGATGCAGTAAGTATAGCCTTGGTGGTTTCCAATCCAAGAGAGAGATGTAAAACAATGTCTGCTAACAAAAAAAGTACGTCTTGCATATCGATGTACTATTACGTTTATGTTGTATATAGATACTGTTGTAATTTCTGACATACCAAATTGTTTAAAAGTGTTATATAAATCTTACTAGTTCTTTGTCATTTATTTCCCCATTTCATTAGTGGCTAATACAATTACGACTATATCATGAGGGTTGTCCGTGATGTTTTCAAGAATTAAGGAAGGGGTACACATATATAAAAGGTTGAAAAACACTCTCTTAAGGCACTGCAAATTGGTTATCAGTACTAGCTCTGGTTCCTTCAGACTATAACCCCACAGGGTGTGATTACACAGAATTTGATTTTTCTTCTCATAACACAGAAGAGAGGGTTCTATTCATTTAAAAAATACCAGAATAGAGAGCTATCTCTATTTCCTATTAAACTTGTCCTTATTTGTTGTTATTTTTATATATTAATGAAATGATATAAATGTGAATTTGAAAAATACCTTAAAATGTAAGAAACCCATCATCCTCTTTGTCCTCTTTCCTTTGACTACCATTGATTGGCCACAGTGGGGAGGGGGGCTTTATCACCATGTTGGCCAATCAAATTCTTTCTTCTAGAGGAGTTCTTGGCTAGAACTGAGAAAATGGGAGCTCAGTGGTCACAAGCCAAATCAATAAATGTGAGGCTGAAGAGAGGGTGAGCTAAATGACACAAAGTCAGGAATAGATCATGAGAACCTACGAATCCATAAAGAGAATCTTTCAAAGTTCCTAACAACTTCTTGGTCCTTTGTGAATCCCAGATTAACTTTTTGCTTTTGAGTTCTGTTAACATGATTGTATCTTGATTCTTTAATTCAATAATTATTTCTTGAGCATCTACTATGTCCCAGGTGATATTCTAAGCACTGTGCATACAGCAGTGAAATAAAAAAAAAATAACAAAGATCCATGTCCTCATGAAGCTTATATGAAAATGTCTGAAATACAAAATAAGCAAGATAAACAATTATGATATACCGTATGATAGATAGTGATAAGTACAAAGAGGAAAATAAAGTGTGGTAGGAAGTCTCACAGGTGAAATAAAGTGTGGTAGGAAGTCTCACAGGTGAAGATTCAGTTTTGGCTTCGGTGAGAAGCTGATATTTGAATGAAGTGAAGAGAATACGCTTCAAGTGACGAGGAAGGGCATTCTAGGCAAAGAAACAGCTAGTACAAGGGCAGGAGCTTACTGGCGAGGTTAGAATGGAGTAAATGAGAGAGAGGTGTTAATAACTGATGAGAACAGAGAGATGATGAGCCACATTTTATACAGTTTTGCAGTCACAATAAATTCTCCTGTTCCGTTTTACTTTTAATGTATTAGGAAGCCATTGGATCATTTTGAGCACAAAAGTGACATGAACTGTTTAAGTTTTAACAGGGTTACTTTTAGAAACCATAGTTTTTCATTTCTTTGATTAGGCTAACATGAGCTGGTCTTTTATACTTACAGTACATGAAGAATTCTTAACTAAGATATCCTTAGTTTCTATGGGTTTTGAACCAAAAAGCAGATCATTGGTAAAGAATGTTTGGCTCCATTTCTTTAACGATTTATTTTCCCATTTTTAATTGGTGTGTTACAGAGTGATGTGTTTTGTGACTCTTACTATACTTAGCCACACAGACTTTTTGACCTCCAGGTCTGAAAGAGATTAAGGAGCAAATGAGTCAGCCTTTAATAACAGTGGAAATACCATATTTGCAATAGGCTCTAGTGTCCATTGGCCTCATGGGGAAAAGATTATGTAGGAAGGGAACACATTTACACATCTGCAAATCTCTCAGAAGATCAAATCTCCAAACATGTCATCATAAAGTCGCATTATAGAAGACTAGCTAAATCACAAGAGAAAAATATATCTTGATAGAGAAGGATCATAATTTATTTATGGAAACATACCTTCAATTATCTGTTAAAAACAAAATTCCAGAGGCAAGTTGAAATTCAAATATCTTTGGGAAGCAATAACTCATTTTAGTTTGGTTAAATTTTAAAACTGGGAAAATCTTAAATATTATAAATTTAGGACATTGAAGAGGAATTAGCTGCAAAACCAAAACATTCTGTCTTTTCTTCTTAACAAATTCTTTTGAAGCACCAATGCATGAACACAAATAATTTATCCACATAACTATAGTGCTAACTCATTGACTGAAATTAGAAGGCTGAAATAATCTCCCTATAAAAGATATGATGGCTTCTTTATAATCATGACCAATAATTACTAAAGAGTGACATGCATGCTAAGTTGGAACAGTTTAGGCACCATCAGATGATTTTACTTTATAGACAGAAAACTAAGTGCATATTTCGGGATGGCAGCTGGGGAGGGAGAGGGGTTGAGACTCCAGTAGCTTTATTATTTTATCCAATTTGATACCTGCTTCTTTTCTTTTCACCTGGGGCCCTCCGTTGTGACGTGTGCAATTTTAAAGAAAACTGGAGGTAAAATAAATGAGGCTTTTGCTCCCAGTGCCCCAATCCTTTCCAACTGAAAGTCACAAAGGGAACTTAGTCTTATTAAAGGGCAATGGGTCAGACCACAGAATCCACAAAGCGACTCTTAAGGTTCAGTGTTCTTGCTGGGTATCATTACCACTGAAACCAACAGTCATGCGACTGTGCAGCATGTCTGTTGCCAGAGGCAGTAAATTGGGTTGCTGGGATGTAGAAAGCTTAAAGCATCCAAATGAAATAACTGTTATTGTCAAAAGCAGGTCTGTTTGCCATTCTCTGTCATCCTCACCTTCCACTTTCTTTTCCTCCCACGAGTTTTACTACCCCAAACTGAATCAGCATATGGGATGTTTAAAATTTATACCATTTCTTTCAACCCATGTTCAGATAGTAACCTGGCACAATTTGTATTTTGGGCAGCATAATTATTTGTTGTCAGGGCTATTCTGCAAATGTAGGACGTTTTGGCCTCTATCCACTAGCTGCTGGTAGCATCCCCCACTTGTGATAATCAAACGTGTTCCCAAATATTATTAAATCTCTCCAGGCAAAGGCAAAAACACCCACACCCCAGGTAGAGAACTATTGCTTTAGAGTTTGGAGCTGAGGAACTGATCAGTGCCCTCTGTGAGACAGGCCATGGTAGCCACTGCTTCAAAGCTTTTCTCCAGCAACAGAGAGGAAAAATAAAATAACTTGCACAACATCCCAAGCTGAGAAAAACTTCATTCATTAGTGTAGAAAGCTGAAATTGACATCATGTTTGTACCTGCTTAAGAAGCATGGTTAAGACCCACTGTGCAAAATTCTCCTATAAAACAAACAAAAAAACAAAATATCCTTTCTCATTTCTTCATAGGGGAGTAGAAGGCATTGACTTGAAAAGTCTGGAGTCCGGTTGGGTTGTTCTAGTGATTCACTAGATGACTTGCAACAATACCTGGCACCTTTCCTTGTCAGTGGCCGTTAGATACCTAATGCCATGCAGTGATGCAAGACAGTATCCATAAAAGATTTACGTGCTGGGAATAGGAGTCCCGTGTTGAAATGAGGTGTCACAGATGCAATCATGGCTAGCCACTTTCCAAAGCACTTAACCTATTGGCGGTAGAGTAACATGAATTCCAAGGAGAATGATGTAGGGAAGAAGGATCTATTCAACCTTACTACTAATAAAAATATTAGTAAATATTTATTGAATACTTATAATGCACTAGACCCTCTCCTGCACACTTTACATTTATTAACTCATTTTATCCTTTACATTTATTAACTCATTTTATCCTTATCCTTACTAGTGGCATTTACTATTTTCAAATAGTAGTGGAAATAGTATTCGAAAATGATTATTGTCTCTCATTTTATTAATGAGGAAACTGAGGCACAGAGAAGATTAAATCACTTTACCAATGTCACAAAGATATCAAGTTGTAGTGTCAAGATAAAAAATAAACAGTCAGTTTAGTTCTTAATCACTGCAATACAAATGATACAGCAGCAAACATATGGTGCTCGGGTGGTCTGCTAAGTGTTGGACAAAGATGAACAAGTCATGTTTTCTGCTCCCAACTAGATCACAGTCTAGTGTGGAATCAGTTACATAAATAATTTCTTACAATTGATGTGAGCGTGGTGCTTTTAGCATAGCAGCAGTAGTAAACTAAGGAGTGGAACAAAGGAAGGACGATCAGCTCAAGCTCAAGGGGAGCAAGACTCTACAGGAGATGGAGCCAAAGCAAGGCTTTGGGGGATAAATAAGAATGCGCCAGAAGGACCTGTTGTGTGAAAGGCAACAACAGCATGAGCTGAGGTCCATCACGGTTATCACAAGTTTGTCTGTCTTTGGGCCCCGTGTGCCCATTGTAAACTACCCCTTTCCTCAAAGCTCAGCTCATCTGCTATTTCCTTTACATGAGGTCTTTAGAATGTACTCATGCTTATTTTTGTTTCAGATCCTGATTTTATCACTTATTATGTTCAGCTTTGTGTTAGTTGAGTTTCTGTCGTTCTCCCTGAATGAACTCTGAGCTCTCTGATTGTGTTCACTGCTATGCAGTTATTTATACTAGATGGTGTTAGATCTGTGTTGAATTAAATGAAGTGCAGTGCATAAACCATATATGCACATAACATAAGGTAAATGTCATATCGAAAAATTCATTAAATATATCCTATTGTTAAAAAGGTATTTTCTAACATACGTCAAAGATGAATTTGGAGAATATGTTTTGATCTGGGACCAATGATCTACTGCAAGGTAAGTAAAGAAAGAAAAAACCCTAAATCAAATCGGCTTCTAATTCTGATAGGTCTGGGTCTTCACTTTTTTTAGGGCAATAAATGGTTCTCAGACTTGAGCTTTATTCCACCTCAATGTTAAATGTTAAAATGAAGATTCTTATAAATTGTAATGCAGAGCTCTGGGATGAGGTACAGAAATAAGCATCATCATCCTAAATGATTCTTTGAAATAAGTTTTAAAAATATTGGTTGAGTTGTAAAAGTAGGCAAAAGGTTTAGACTTAAGAGGAGAAAAAGCTAGCATCTAACTTGTATTGGCCAGTCAAAACACATATGCATGCATGTATGCATACATGCATACATACATACATACATGCATACATACATTCTCATTACCTTGTTACAGATTCCTAAAATTCCAACAAGAGAGATTCTTAGGTAGAGGCTCCACTCTTCCTATTATATGAGAAACTCTGACAAGGGGCCCAGATATTAATAGTTTTACAAAGCTTCTGAGATGATGATAATGAGCAGTTTGGGCTGAGAATCATTATTAAGGCCCTAAAAGTGACAAAATGTAAATATCTCAGGATGATTAACACATTAGGAAGCCAATTTTCAGTCATTGTTAACACCTGAGGGTAAATTAATTCATTTGTTCTTTATTAAGTGACAGCCAGATACAGCTAGTTCCCTATGGGAGTGAAAGACACATAGAGGGAACTTCAGTGGAAAAATTCAACATGAACAACCTGGTAAGGCCTACAAAAGAAAATGCCCAGGCCGTAGCTGTTTAAAAGAGAAAGAAGAAGGAAGGAAGTGGGCAGAGATTTAAGAATCTACTAGTGATGCCAGACACTGTTTGACCTGAGACCCGCAGGTTTCTTCTTGGAAGGTAGTAAATCAATGAGAAATGTGTTGAAGGCTGAAGATGTGAGCCAGGTCATGGAGAAAGCTGGAAAACATCAGTGCCCCGAGCTTTTCCAGCTTCGAAAGCCATAAACTAAACTTTTTTCTGGATAATTTTTGGGTCTTAAGGAATGGGGCAAATGTGAGCAGGGCCACTGATTTCATTCTGGATGGAAGAAAGAAAGCTGATATCCAAGAGGGGTTGTTGTTTAAGAAAGGGTGTGAACTACTTTCAAGTGAGGAAGGCGTGTTTAAAGGAAGAGGCACTGCGGAGGTAATTATAACTGTGGCTGAAACTCCAAAAACCAGCTTGTTCTTAACTGCTATTTGTGGCTAATCACTTCAAAATAACAAATGAATAGCACAGTAAATGTTAGCAGGATAATTTTCTATTAATCAAGAATAATGAGTGAGTAGACTAATTCCCTCTCCAAACATCCCGAATTTTAATGCTGTTGCCTGTTGCTGCTTCAGATTGATTACACAGTGATTTAGAAGAAGTCAGACGGTAGGGAGACTCAAAATAAAAGGTAGGATATTGTTATTTCCTGCTAAATTCATGTAGAATATCAACCTCTCCTATGTGAATTCTTGTAAAAGATGAACATTGCCTTTCTAAAAATGATCTTACCCCGGAGAGATAATGTCTCCCTTTATGCTTGTGTGTGTGGCAGGGAGAAGGGAGTGGGGGATGGGGGGAGAGAGAGAGAGAGAGAAAAAAAAAAGAAAGGAAGAGAGAAAGAAGTAGAAAGTTGTGATTGCAAACTGAAGCTCTAAAACCTAAATGCATAAAATTTGAAATAACTAAGTGTTTTCTCACCTTCACTCATTGCGAGTCTTTAGGCAATTTGCTTACATCCATTGACATTTCATTAAACACTCACGGTAAAGAAATGTACGGAGTTCGGTTATTTCGCATGACATTGGACTGACCTCAACAGTGGGTGTTGATCCTTTATATTTATAACACCGCACTTTCCAAGAAATTAGATGTCGTCTCAGCTCTTCCAGAAGTGTATAATCAAATGGGAAAATCAGCCACATATGAAACAAAAGCAATGGGAGAGATTGTATGTAATAAATCTGCAATGGAGTTGGGAGAAATTTTTTATTGTTGCAATAGTTCAAAGAAAGAGAGACTATTTCTTTGGCAGAAAGGGATTCATGGTGTATGTGGGATAAAATTTGAAGATAAGGTGTGATAGATACTTTGTTGGTGCCTCCAGATTCACTCTTCACCCTTGTCTACCTGCTTACGTACCCCAAGAGGCTGGTCTGTTTGGTTTACATTAATGGGCTCCTTTGCCTTTCAACCTCCTGTGGCCTTTGTCCTACAAGGAGCTCCAGGAAGAGCTCAAAAGGAAGGAGGGTACAGTTGGCTCTTTATCCTTCCTCTCCTTCTAAGGTTGCACTTGGTAGCTTTCCCTCTCAGAGGTCATGGCTTCTCTTATGCTCTCCCTCTCCACTCTCTCCTGTTGACCTTCAGTACCATTTCCTCTCTGCTCCCTTTTCACTTAGATGAGGTGACAAAGGTGGGGCAGATGGTTAATATCCCCTGTGATTTCTCTAAACTCTGCCCACGTGTTCGAAAACGGTCTCTTTATTAAGTTCTCTATGAATTATTTGAATTCTAGCATGTCATCTGTTTCCTTCTGGGTTACTAGCTAAGTTGTGTAGACTGAGAGATTAGAAGGTAGCTATATCAGCAGTAGAAATAACTGTGAAGACACATTTCGTTTATTGCCAGTTTACTTCACATAAGCTACTAGTTTATTCTTATGCAGAAAGTTAGTGGTTAACTTGAAAGCAAATAAGTAAGATGTAAAACCATTTAATATGGGATCATGAAGACGTTACAGATGTATAATTTTGCTAGATTTGAACCAACGTCCGCTCTTTATCCCAAAGCAAAAAGAAGAGCAGAGATGAGATAGCCATATCCAGAACTTCTGATTTGAAGAGAGAGGAAGGGAGCGTGAGATATGGAAGAGACTACAAAGAAATCCATAAAAAGGGCCACGTTCTTTTTAAAATTTCTGTTCACCTCTGAGCAGTTGTACTTGAGCCCCAGGTGTGGAACATTAGCCCACCTCTCTCCATGATCCCTGGGCATTTGAGCATTAAGCAGAAGTTTTCATGGATGAATGTCATCCTGTGGCTTTCCTTTCAGCAATGCCTGATTTGAGATGAAAGTAAAGAAAATGTCCCTAGGTTCTGATTATTTATTTACTTAGGTGTTCATTTCTTTACTCACGTATATCTACACTCATGTATGTATTAAGGAATCAAATCTAAATGAAGCTTCATGTGGCACTGATATCTATTCCATCACAGGTCGAGTGGGTGATAAGGATGCATGGAAGGATAGACAGGCCTCTTGTTCTCCAAAAGTTTTAACCAATTTGTTTAGTTCGATGGACAGATGCATGGTGATAATTCCCTGTCATATTTCCCAATAGAATAAGAGAACCCTTAATAGGCTGACAAATGAGAAAGGTGAGCCCTTGTGGATGGCTGAGCAATAGGAATATGTGTGAGACTAATCACATGCAGGGGGACCAGCAAGGCGTGGTTCAGAGCTTCTCTCATCCTCCATGTTGACTTGTGCAAGATATTACTTTGAGTGAGGCAAATCCCTCACGTGGAAAGGGTTGATTTATTTTTTTTCCTACTGTAATTTTTTTCTGAAGAGTTTTGAGATCTTTGACATCTCGGTCAAAGTGTGGACATTCCTTCGAGTCAGATAGATCCAGATTAGCAGCCCAGCTTTAAAATGTCCTACCTGTGTGCCCTCAGCAGGTTTCTTTTCTTCTCTGAAATTATTTTTCCTTACCTGAAAAAAAATAGGGCAGTAAAACGACCTTTTGGGTAAGTGCTAAGGACTAAATGTGGTCATGTAGGCAAAGTACTTGGCAAGCTACTGAGGACAGAGGATAAAAGCAACTGCTGCTGTTGCTGTTTAAGGTGGACGCGGGTAAGCGCCCATCAACCCAACCACAAGAAAGGTGGTGAGAAGAGAGACGGACATAGGAACACAGATATTAAAGCTACTGTGAGAGTCTGACCCATGGAGGCTTCTCTTTAATACTCGGCTCCGGCTCCTAGAGGCCCTGGGCACCTATTTCTGGTGATAAAGAGCATTTTTTTTTTTTTTTACTCATCCAGTCACTGATTGAATTTTGCAGCAGCTCCAGGTGTGAAAGTGTTCTTTGAAGTTACGGAGATAGAATGGTAGGATGAGAGGAGTGGAAGTTTTAGAGTCAATCATAAACCGAGATGAATGTCGTTTATGTCGTTCACTAGCTGAGTGGCCACAGCAAGCTCCATAAGCATCTCTAGTCTACTTTTATTTTCAGCCATAAAATGGCAGTTTTTAAAGACAAATGAATGAGATGAAAGATAAACATTTTAAGTACAGCTGTTCACACATAATGGGTACTTAATATTTTTTGTTTGTTTCTTCTTTCCTTCCTTCTGATGAGGCAAAATCCGCCCTCTTGTCTCAAGCATGTATCATCCATCCAGCTCTGCACTGATATGGATTGAGTTCCTCTTTTGTGATCAGTTATTCTCCTGTTTTATTTGTCTCTGTTAATGATAAATA
>NW_006442207.1:10281839-10304499 GCF_000325575.1 Pteropus alecto | reverse complement strand
GAAAGAGACACAATGTTTGTATCTTTATGTAATATTCAAATACCAAGGTTTGGGAGGCAAAGGACCTTCTAAAGAATGTTCTTTTAGCAGTATATCTCTGTGACCTGCATTCCCAGACTGCAGACATCACATTAAGAAGGAAGAGAATATATTTCTTATTTACACAATAAATCTTTCTTATGTGACTGAAGCACCTTGGAACACAGTCTCTAAGACACAAGACACTATATTATTATTATCTGCCTCACAAACCGTGCAGGCTAATTTTAGTGATCCATTTTGTCTATTTTCATCCTTCATTTGTATACTTGGCCTTGTAAATAGAGTAGTTCGAATAAACATTATAGCCATATTTATGGGTATTCTTGCTAAGTGCTTCTCTTGGAGATGCATTACCAGGCATTCAACATAAACCACAGAGATAGAGTTATTTATCCTCATTAGCAAGCAAAGAGAGAGAAGTTGTTTTTACCCACAATCCTGGGCCTGCAAGAGCCTTTATCTAAATTTAAGGTAATAGAGAGAGGAGTCCCCAGTTGATTAACTAAAAAGTTATGGGGAGGGGAGCAACATTTAAAAACCTGCATGCTGACTCATAATAGCCAGGTTGAGAAGAAAGCTATTAGCTGCCAAGAAACTACTATGTACCGAGCGCCTCCGATTTGCTGCAATCTGTGATTAGATAATTCCCAGTCTTATATTTTGTAATGTATAGATCTGTAATGTAAAGTTCAATGGAGGGATAGGTGTTATCACTCCCGTTTTGTAATGAGTAACTGGAGTTTCAGAGATGAAGGAATTTGTCGACAGAGAATCCACAGCAGGGTTGGCACTTAAGGACAAATTTGCACGAAACCAAGCGCATCATACTACACTAGCTACCTTTGCAGGGCCAGGTGGGCAGATAGAGCAACACTGGGTATAAGCGAAAACATTCTCTGTGTCTGTATGAAAATATAATTGATGAATTATCTAAAATCAGAAAAGGCCTAGTCTGGGGGCTTTCAGAATACTTTATCCAAAAAAAAAAAAAAAAAAAAAGAGTTACGCCAAGGGAGAAAATCTCCTGCTAACTTGCTGGGAGTTTATGAGAATAAATAGAAATCTGCCTAGATGTCCCACTGGAGCCATGACAGAAACAGAGAATGGAAGTAGAAATAATAACATTAGGGGAGAGTAGAGGACAGAAAGTGAGGATGGAGAATGAGAGTGAAAATGAAAGAAGATATTGAGGAAAATGCGGGGGAGGCTCTGATTTTTTTCCCAGGGCGTCCGTGTATCATATGTTGTTTATTCTTGTTCTAGAATTATATAAATGATGCGTTTTTTTTATCTTTGCAAAATCAAAAGTGTTTATAATGCCTCTGATTATTGAGAATATTTTGAAGAGTAATTGCAGTAGAGGCCATATTTATTACAAAGGAAAGCAGGAAAGAAGGAAAGAAGGAAGGGCGAGAAGAATGAGAGGGAGAGAAAGATCCAATAAAACTCTAAAAGGTTGTTCACGATATCAGAATAATGGCTGAAATATCTTGTAAAGGCAAGCATAGATCAAACATCACACACCCATCCACTAGTCCTTCTGCAGTGTCTAAATCAGGCGTTGTTGAATACCTATGGAAAGTAGAACATAGATCTCTGTTTCTTCTTTCCTGTGACATTGGGTGGGGCCATTTGTTACCAACTGCCTGTTGTTCATGTCTATAGTCAGCACCTAATCATGTCTGAATAGAAAGAAAAAAATTCAATTCCGTCTGATCATGATACATTGTCAGTAAAATTGAATATAACTCCAACATTCAAAGAAAAGTAATCAATAAATCTATGCAAACTCCTGGTGGAAAAATCTTGTGGTTGTTACTCCCCCCACCACCTTTCCTTAAACAAGTGCAGTTTGATTTCAATAATGACACTAATTCTAATGTATTTCATTTCTTAATTCCCTCTATGATTAGTCATCCTGTGAAATAATCACTAGGCAAGTAGCTTGGGATTAGATTTCTCATTAGGACATTAATGCATGTTGTGAACTGTGATAGTTTAATGCTTGCATCTCCAGGTAACCCACTTAGCTCCTTCAGCTCTCTTTATAATATTGAAAGTCTGTTCAGTGGTGTTTGTGTTGTCGCTAACTCCCTGATCTGCGGCACTATTTCAGTTATACTTGGCATTTAGATAGCTGGTTTGAGACCTACATTGCTTCATTAGTAATTTTTCTATTTAGACATATTCTATAGCAACTGCCATTTAACATTGCAGTGACTTTTTCCCCTCGTTTTTCATGTTCATAATCCATTATAGTTACTATAAATTGGTAGGGATAAGGGTTAACTAATGATTTTTGGATGCTGATGATTTTCACTCATTCTTAACTCATTTGAACCACTGTGATTTATTAAAAGGTTGCAGAAAGAATTTAATGCAAACTTAGCATGTGTGTGTTTGCGCATTGGTACATGCATATACTATTGACAGATCAAATCTTTATTTCTGTCATGGCTTGAGACATTCTCTTTCTATGTGTTTGCACAGTGACTTAATATCAAAGTTTCTTTAATCTTCATTCTGGAGCTAAAACTAAACCACTATGACTTGATTAACTCACCACATATTAGCTAATTTACAACAGCACTTTGAGCAATTCAGTAATCTTTGAGAGACTGACTACTTCTGGATTATTGGAAAGTATATGAGTCAAGGTAAGTAATAATATCTGCTTCAGTAACAAACCCTGAAGATTCATGGCTTACCAAATAAAAATTTCTTACTTCTTGTTTCTGTAAAGTCCAATTAGAATGTCCCAGCCTGGGAAGTTCTCCTTGGCAGATGCTCTTTGAAACAGTGACTCTGGGATCTGGACTCCCTTTATCAGTTCCAGAAAGTCAGGACTCCCCTAAGTCCTTAGAATTCTTCACTGGATCCCCTTCATCTGTCTAGTCAAAGTGGAGGAGCGGGTAAGGGAGGAAAGGAGAGGCAAGGAGAGAAGAGGAGAAAAGAGGCATTTTGTTAGATTTTGTAAGAAATTTTTAGAGGCCGTTATTGGAAGAATCATATTATTTTACTGATATTCCTTAACTCATACCTGAGTCACATTGTCTCACCATCTGTAAGGCAATTTGCAAATGTAGTTTAGCTATGTGCCGAAGAAGAAATGAAAAGGCGTGGAGAGCATAGCACAGTGTCTCAGCTATGCCTTTCCCAAGCTTAGAAGTGTATTAAATACTTCTGTGAAGGAGATGCCCAAAGTCCCATACAGGCACTGCATCCAGCAGGATCTCTGGGTGATAGCTTTTTTCTCCATCTCACTTTGTGTGGCTCTTCCTAGTATAATACCTATGTCCTTAAGAGACAAGCAATTTTCTTCCTCCCCACACCCATAATATACAATGGTAGAGCATGGACAGGCTAACCACAGTGATACTGCCATTTGCAAAAATTACAGAAGGAAACACAAAGATTCACTGGTTTGACTTGCCATCTTCTTCTTGTGTCTTTACATGGTCTTCCTTCTGTATCAGTCTCTGTCCAAATTTCCTCTTCCTTTAAAGACATCAGTCACATTGGATTAGAACTCACCCTAATGACCTTTGTTTAACTTGATTACCTCTGTATATCCTGTATAAATAAGGTCACATTCTGAGATAGTAGTGGCAGTTAATACTTCAACACATGGATTTGGGGGTCATACAACACAACCATACATTGCATATGATTTTTTGATTACTTTTTAGTTCCATATGCCAACATCTCCATTCATATTTTTTTCCTCCACTTAGTTTTAAGTCTCACTTATTTTGTTGATACTTCAGTCTTATGCTTTTCTCTCTCAAGATAATGGTGGTTTTCAGACTAGAATGAGAAGTCACACTTTTGATTCGATAGTTGTCTTTAGACATTTTACTCATCTGAATTTTACTAGGTCAATGACACTTAAAATCTTTTAACATTTCATCTTTTATTATTTGTATCTAGAAACAAATGGCTTTTCCAGAAACTAGGCTCTCGTTTTCTGACTCTCTTTCATTTCTACTTGCAAACCAGCCATGTTTTTTGTGAGTTCGTCTCTTCCTTGCAATGCCTGTTAAAGCAGTTAGTAGTGTCTAACACATACTAACAGCGTAATTCTTCTAATTATTTCTACTGGAGCTGCCAGCTCAGTAGGCGTGTGGTTTGCCTTGTACATTATTGCAGATGATAGTTACAACAAATATTTTGCCACTGAATGACCTGCGTTCCCCTCTTTTGAGCCTCTATTATCAGTCTCCTGACTGCCTATCACACAACTTCTAAGGCAAATATACTTTCATTTAATTTTTGTATTACGGCAGCACCCTTTTTCTAGCTAACAATCGCCATATTAGGCAGGTTAAATAATATTAACTGGTACAGAGACAGCAGTGAAATCTTAGCAGCTTAGCATTACTTAACTTTATTTATTGCTCATGAAAAGTCATCAGTTCATATAATCATCATCAGCTTTCCTGAGTGACTTTCATCCATAGAACCTGGGCTCTCTTCAGCGTTTCCAATGGGACTCAGAATCCTCCGCTGGATTGTCTCTATCCAGTCCACCAATAAGAAAAGAAAGAGGGCTTGCATGCAAAAGAAAATGTGAGAGTTATTAAGAGCAAGCTCTGAAAATAGCATGCATTATTCCGACACACACTTTATGGACCATAATTTAGTCCCGTGGTCGTCTAACTTCAAGGGGGCTGAAAAATATATTTCTCTTGAAAGGAATGATTTGATGAACACATAATTCTAAGACACATGAGAACTAAATAAAATAACGTGTAGGACCCTTAATGGAGTATCTGATGCATACAGGAGGCATTCATTAAACATTGGTTACCAGTAGAAAAAATGTTTTATGTACCGACTGGTCTTAATAAACTCCTGAAGAATTTCTGTTACATATCCGCATGGCTTAATCAAATATATCATTAGAAATAGGATGACATTTTTACTCATTGAAATTCTGACAGCTCATAAATCCTAAAATTCAGGATCCACTGTGAAGAGCAAAAAAGCGAGATGCATTTATTTTTGTATGCATGCAGATGTATATACACTTGCACACGTATGCACATATTCTGAGACAAGCTAAGAAGTTAAAATAAATTCCTTTCATTGTATTGTAATGAACCTTTTTAGATATATCTTTAGTTCACTGTAATGCTGCTATCTGTTTAGAGAAAGAGTAGATGCAATATCCATTAAATGACTCTTTATTGTTCTCAGAATGAGGAACACTTACTTTTCAGAGGTGAAAGCATTTCCTCTTTCTCCCCTGTTCTGCATCATTAGTGAGAAATCCCTCTGGCTGGAGTTTGGGAGAACACCCTGTCTCGGCTTCTGCTCCATCTACAGTAGGCTTGTTCATGTGTTCCTGTGGGTTTCTCGTGTGGTAAGTGTGTGCATGCGATTTTATCTTTGAAACAAAATGCCTTCTGATCTTTACAGAATTAGGTAGAGGGAAGAGTGCCAACCAAAAGCAATAATAATGTTAATGAAACCAATGGCTAGGGAGGAATTTCTGGCAAATGTCAATCGTGAGGAAAAAATGTCAGAAAAAAAAACCCAGTCTCTTATAGAAGAAGCCTCTGATAGAATTTACATTTGAAACATCTGGCAAAGGACAGTCTTTTTAATAAATTAATGTTCCAGATCCATCATTGGCACACAGGGTCCCCAAAAAGGTTCAATTGAATTCTTTGATTTCCAAACTAAAGATTCCAGGTTAAGTAAACTTCGAGCATGCAGCTGTTTGCTCTAAATCCCAAGGAAAAAGAGATGCCAGGTCAGTTGTTTGTGCCAGTGTCTTTTCTCCTCATAAAATTATAAGAACACATTCATTCTACTTTCTTAGGAGCGATTTTTTTTGTTTGTTTGTTTTATTATATAAGTTTCAGGTGTACAACATTATAATTTAACATCCATATACACTACTAAGTGATCACAAAAGCCTAGTTACTATCTGTCACCATACAATTGGCCTCCTGTACCCCTTTCATCCACCGCCCAACACCCTTCCTCTCTGGTAACCATCAATCTGTTCTCTGAATTTTTGGTTTATTTTTATTTTATTATGTTGATTCATTTTTTAAAGATTCCACATATAAGTAAAGTCATACAGTATTTGTCTTTCTCCTTTAACTTATTTCCCTTAGCATTGTATCCTTGAAGTCCATTCATGTTGTCACAAATGACAACATTGTCTCTTTTTATGGCTGATTAGTAGACCGTTGTGTACATGTACCACATTTTCTTTTTCTAGTCATCCATCAGTGGACACTTAGGTTGTTTCTGTACCTTGGCTATTGTAAATAATGCTACAATGAGCATAAGGGTACACATCTTTTCTAATTATTGTTTTTGCATTTTGGGGGTAAATACCTAGAAGTGGAATAGCTAAACGACATGGTAGTTCTCTTCTTAATTCTTTGAGGAACATATGTACTGTTTTTCATAGTAGCTATATCAATCTCCAGTCCCACTAACAGTGCATGAGGGTCATCTTCTCCAACACTGTTGTTTCTTGTCCTTTTGATAATAGCTATTCTAGCAGGTGTGGGGTTATATACTACTGTGGTTTTGATTTGCATTTCCCTCAAATTAGTGACGTTGAACATCATCTCAAATGCCTATTGACCATCTGTATGCCTTCTTTGGAAAATGTCTATTCAGATACTCTGCATATTTTTATTAAATATATTAGGGTGACATTGATTAATAAAATTATATAGGTTTCAATAATACATCATATATATATATTGCATTGTGTTTTCATCTGTTTATTCTTAATAGGTTTTTGTTATTGTTGAATTGTATGAATTCTTTATATATTTTGGATATATAACCCCTTATTGGATGTATAATTTGCAAATATTTTCTCTCATTCAGTAGATTGCCTTGTCATTTTGAAGATGGTGTCCTTCGCTTTGCAGAAGATTTTAGGTTAATATAGTCCCTTAGCCTTTGGATTCAGACCCACAAAAAAATCATTGTTAAAACCAGTGTCAAGGAGCTTATACTTTCATTTTCTTCTAGGGATTTTGTTGTCACAGGTCTTACATTCAAGCCTTTAATACATTTCGAGTTAATTTTTGTGGATGGTATAGCATAGGGTCTAGTTTAATTCTTTTGCATGTGGCTGTCTATTTTTCCCAGTACCATGTAATGAAGAGACTTTTCTTCCTCCATTGTATCTTGGCTCTTTTGTCATAAATTGATTGTCCATATATGGGCGTATTTATTTTGGGGCTCTCAATTCTGTTCCATTGATATTTGTGTCTGGTTTTGTGCTAATACCATACTGTTTTGATTACTATAGCTTTGCAGTGTAGTTGGAAGTCAGGGGGAGTGTTGTCTCTTCTTTCTCATGATTATTTTGGCTATCTCTGGTGTTTTTGTGATTCTATAAAAATTTTAGAATTATCTTATTTCTGCGACATAGGTATTTAGCATTTTGATAGGGATTATGTTAAATCTGTAGATTGCTTTCGGGATTATACATTGTGACAATATTAATTCTTCCAACCCATGAGCACAAAATTTCTATTTTTTTGTGTGTCTTCTTCAATTTCTTTCATCAGTGTTCTATAGTTTTCAGTAAGCAGAACTTTCATCTCTTAGTTTCATTGATCTTTTCTATTTTCTTTTTAGTCTCTATTTTATTTAGTTCCACTCTGATCTTTATTATTCCTTTCCTTCTACTACCTTTGGTGTCCATTTGTTCATCTTTTTCTAGTTTATTTAGGTAAATATAGAGTGTTTATTTGATTTTTTGTTTATGTATTTCTTGAGATAGAATTGTATTACTATGAAAATCCCCCTTAGAGCTGTTTGTAGCACATCGCAGAATTTAGTAAGTTGTATTTTCATTTTCACTTGTTTCTACGTGTTTTTTTTTTTTAAAGTTTACTTTTGATTTCTTTGATGACTCATTGGTTGTTGACTAGCACATTTTTGTGTTTCCAGTTTGCGTGTGTGTGTGTGTGTGTGTGTGTGTGTGTGTGTGTAATTGAATTCTGGTTTTATACCATTTTAGTCAGAAAATATGTTTGATAGCATATCAGTCTTCTTGAATTTATTGAGAATTGTTTTCTGGCTGAACATGTACTCTATGATGGAGAATGTTTCATATACACTTATATATTCTGTTGCTTTTGAATGGAATGTTTTGTATATATCTATTAAGTACATTTGGACTACTGAGCCATTTAAGACCAAAGTTTTCTTATTGATTTTCTGTCGGAATGATCTATCCATTGATGTAAGTGGGGTGTTAAAATTTTCTATTATTACATTGTTTCAAATTTCTCTCTTTAGGTTTGTTAATATTTGCTTTGTATATTTTGGTGCTCCTATGTTTGCTTTATATATATTTAAAAATATTACATATTCTTGTTGGATTGACCATTTCATCAATATGCAATGACCTCATTTGCCTTTTGTTACAGTCTTTGTTTTGAAATCTGTTTTTTTATATGAGTGTAGCTATACAAGCTTTCTTTTTGTCACATTTGCATAAAATATCTTTTTTCGTTCCTTCACTTTCAATCTGTGTGTGTTACTTCTGAAGTATGTCCCTTGTAGGTAGCATATAGATGAAAACTATTTTCTTTTTTGTTTTGTTTTTATCCATTTAACTACTCTATGTCTTTCAATTGGTGAATTTGGTCCATTTACATTTAGGATAATTATAGGTAGGTGTGCACTTATTGCCACTTTGAATTGTTTACTGGCTCTCATATAGTTCTCTATTCTTCTCTTTCAATCTTCTCTTATGGTTTGATGACTTTCTTTAATGTTATGTTTAGATTCTTTTCTCATTTTTTTATGTATTTACTGTAAATTTTTCCTTTGTGGTTAACATGAGGTTCACATACAATATCCTGTTGATATACTAATCTATTTTAAATTGACAGCAACTTAAATTTGAAAATATTACAAAGCTTTAAAATTTTACCCCCATTTTGTATTTTGATGACATATTTTACTTCTTTTAATTTCATGTATCTCTTAATTATTGTAATATTAATTTTACTACTTGTGCTTTTAACCTTCATACTTGTTTTATAAATGATTTTCCCACTACATTCACTTTGTATTTATCTTTTCCCCTGAGGTTTTTATCCCTGTGCTTTTTCTTGTTATTAATTAGTGCTAGTTTTTTTTTTGGTTTTGTTTTATCTCCTAGATGTCTCTTTAACATTTCTCATAAGGCTGGTTAAGTGGTGATAAACTCCTTTGGCTTTCATTTATCTGGAAAACTCTTAATCTCTCCCCCTCCTTTTTTTTTTTTTTTTTGAATTATAGTCTTCATTTTTTCTTTCAGTACTTTGAATATGTCATGTTATTCTCTCTGGCCTGTAAAGTTTCCCCTGAAAATCTGTTGATAGCCTTATTAGGCTTCCCTTGTGTGTGACATATTATTTTTCTCTGGCTGCTTTTTAGGATTCTCTCTTTAAGTTTTACCATTTTAACTATAATGCATCTTAATGAGGATCTCTTTGAGTCCATTTTATTTGGAACTCTCTGGGCTTTCTGGAACTGCATCTTCCTTTCATTTCCCATATTAGAATTTTCAGCTATTATTTTTTTCAAATAACTTTTCTGGCTCTTTTTCTCTCTCTTATCATTCTGGGACACCTATCATGCAAATATTATTTTACTAATATTATCCCAAAGGTCCCTTAATGTGTTTTTACTTTATTTACTTTTGTTTTGTTTTGTTTTGCTGCTCTGTCTGGGTAAGCTCCATTGCTTTTTCTGCTGGCTCACTGATTTATTTATCTATATCCTCCTTTCTGCTCTTAATCCCTCTAGTATTTTTTAGTTCAGTTATAACTTCTGCTTGCTACTTTTTTATATTTTCTTTTTGTTGAAGTTCTCACTCTGTTGAGCCATTATTCTTCTGAGCTCAGTGAACATCTGTAAGACTATTGCTTTGAATTCTTTATCAGATAAATTACTTATCTTCTCATCCTCAAGGTCTTTTTCTGTGGTTTTTTGTCTTGTTTACTCCTTTGCAAAATATTCCTTTGTCTTCTTTTTATTGACTCTGTTTTTGTTTCTATATATTAAGAAAAGCAGCTATCTTTCACATTCTTGAAGGAGTGGCCTTGTGTAAGTGATTGTACTTCTTTACCCTTGCCCTGGTTTTTGGTTGTGCTTTGAATCTTTGTGATTATCTAGTCTGCCTGAATTATTCTTGATATGCCCTCATTTCAAGAGAGTGTTCCAAAGGGAAGAAACTCATTTAGCACCCAGTTTCAGGTTGATTGGAAGCTATACCCTCAGGCAGCAGCTTTTGTAGTATGTAAATTTATACAGTCTTCTGGGGCCACAATTATTATCCCTACTAGTTTCCAGACCAGGAGATCTGGAGAGTCTCCTGGGTGAGAGCTGCTGAAATTGGGGCTCCAGAGGGATGCTTAAGCACCTGTCTGGGAAGTCTCATTGAAATGTAGTGAGGTCAAGAGTGTGTGCAAGGATTACGTCTTTCTGCTCTCATCCCCTAAGAGTGCCTCCTTAGCCTCTATGTGCATGGGGATCCTGAAGCCTGTACCTCAGGCTAAAGCTCTTGGCTAAGTAAATAGGCCTTTTTCACAGCAAGACTGAAGTTGAGTTTCAGGGTGCTGTTTGCAAAATACCCCAGGGATGGTGGCTTGCCAAGAACTGTCTTCTGGATTGTTACAGACCTGTGGGGCTCAATTGTACCTGCCCTCTTGGCCACCAGGGTTAGGAGATAAAGGGTGTCCCTTTTGTAGATTGCACACGCCCGCTGGCTTTAGCAAGCCTGCTGTAGAGTGTAGTGGAATGGGGCTCACTCACTTGTTTTCAGAAAAGTCAGGGGAAAATGTCTTGACTACACAGGCCCTCAGGCTTCAGTAGTGTGGTGAGAGAGTGCTTGTTCACAGGTGCTGACCTAGGAGGTTAGGCAGATAATGTAATAATGGCTTTGGCTAGTGCCTCCATCTCTAGTAGGCCTTTAAACTGTACCCCGCTCCTCCAGCTGATGGTTTTAGGTTAGAAAATAAATCTCCTTCCTATATAGTCTTGGCACTTTTCAAAATTCATTTTTTGTTTGTTTTGTTTTGTTCCGTTTGCCTTGTCTTGGAGTTAATGAAACCACATGCAAGCTCTTTAGGAGGGGAATCTCAGTTTCCTATAGCATTTTGGGTTCCTTAGACATCAGCTCCATTGTTTTTCTAAGCCAGATGTTTGGGGGCCCATCTCTCTGGTACAGTTCCCAGGGGTTGAGGTGCCAGATGTTGAAGACTAACCCCTTGCCCTCTGAGAGAAGCACCTGTCTGGTGAGATCCCTTCCTACTGTGTGTCACTCCATCAAGGGTAGGGTTTTTTGAGACAATGTCTCTGCCTCTCTTACCTGTTTTGATGTGATCCTTTTATCTTTTGTTGTTTCTCTAGTTTTCAGATCATTTTCAGAGGGAAATGGTCTATAAGTAGTTGAAAATTTGATATATCCATGGGAGGAGGTGAACTCAGGACCTTTCTATGATTCTGTCTTGGACACCAACCCTCCAGAAGCAATGGCTTTTGATTCCATTTCTTTTATTTCCAGCTGATTCATTTTATTTCCTTCAAGGTAAATATTATTAATCTAAAGACTATTTTCATAGTTTTAATAGTTAAACTATGTTTAGAATGAAAGTAGTATCCTGAGAAGCACAAAGGGACCATCAAATATTTAGAAACTTGGTTGTATACTAAAAAGACTCAAATTGGTTTTGTTCCATTTAATTGACTGTAATGAATACCATCTGAGAGTAATGAAACCCTGAACATCAGAAAACGAGTCAAACCGAAGGAAGAGAAACCAGAAGGTCATTACCCCATAAGATAAAACTCTAATCCATTAGGGTTCAAAAGAACTGAATCATAGAAAAGAGAAGAGAATAATTTAAGTGGGAACATTTAAAAAGACATCAGACATGGATTAGGGTTGAGCCAAGCTTCACCCTAAGACTTCAAGAAGCAGGTTGGTGGGAGCAGATGGATCTCAAGGTCATCACATAGGGGATTGGAAAAAATCTGTTCAGCTTCCACTTAGGTCATTGAGAAGCAGAATTGGTCATGGAAAATTGCCTCAAGGAAAGAGAAACTCATTAATTTTGTTTAAAGCAGTGATCCGGACTGTAAAACTGGCTTTATTTTTATTTAAAGTAGAGATTCTCAATCACGGAACTATTGACATTTTGGGCCAGATAATTCTTTGTTGTAGCAACCAGTTCTATCCATTATATGCCAGTAGCACCTTCCTAGTTGCAACAATCAAAAATGTTTCCAGACATTACCAAGTGCCCCCTGAAGATCAGAATTACCCCTGGTTAAGAAACAATGATTTAAAAAAAATTTATCCCCCAAATTGGGAATGGTTGGACAGTTTCTTCCATTTTTCTCAATGCTTTCATCAACTCTCTTTTCACTAAACAAGTTTTCTTTATTAAATTTGCTGCTGCAGCCACTGTGAACTTATTCATGATTTTCTTCTCCATTTTCTAGTGCCCTTTCATGTTTTCTTTCTTTTTTTTTTTTTTCAGAATGACTTCTTGTTCTCTCTCTCAACCATCATTTAGATTATAACCTTCTTGAGGCCATGTCCCTCGTATAACTTTTGTTTGATTATAACTTATTAACCTTTTAGTCCTTCTCCTGAGAATAAGGGCCAAATCAATATTATGTATAACTGAACCTTTCAGGTGTGTTGGGTCCAATATAAAAACTCTAAGACACCTTCGTAGAAACACAGATCATCTTAGACTGATCAATTCCTAGTCATAGATTCTTTTGTGAGTAAACTCAAAATACATGAACAGTCTTGATGAGGAATGAACTATCATTCTTCACCCATGTACTTTGTCTTGGCTCAGTTTTGCCTCATGTTATGTCTTGAAATTCGAATTGTACATTTTGTCTGATCTTTGTGCATTTTGTTCTTGAATCTGCAAGTTTCGACCTTTCCTTAAATAAGCACCCTCTTAATAAAATCTTCTAAGTAACATAGTATTTATTTATTTGGAATTTTGCATTAATTTTAACCATGGCGATATTTTTATTAGTATTGTTATTTATTTTTGTAATTCTCTGGTTACAAAGTTACATAGGTCATAAATGAACTACCTGACTCCAGATTTTCCTGTAAGCCCTGTTAATGCTTGACAGTGCAGAATGAAAGGAATTCTTTTTCAGAAATCTACCTATCACTTTGTGACAGAAACACTTGAATCTGGAAAAGACCTAAAAAGTGATTTTATCCAACCCTCATTTCCCACCCATTTTGTAAATAAGAAAACTGAGACCTATGAATTTTGATAGTAATATAACTCGTTTCCTGCTTTACTCTGTAGCCACGAGGCTCACAGCAGCATTTTGTGTTCCGTTACAGTATATTGCCTTAGCTTAGATTTGCTGCTAAAATTCTTTCTTTTAAATCTCATGTTATTACCTTGTAAAAGAGTTCTGATACATTAGTGGTTTTTATTGAAAGCCAAGTCCAATCTGTTTTGGAAAAAAAGCAAGATATAAATAGTAAATAAATGATGAACTAAGTTGCAGAGAGGTTTTTATGGTTTGTTGGCGGCAGAGCTGGGACTGGAACCTAATTTCTAATTCCCAACCCAATCCTCTCTTCATAACATCCTGTCTCCTCATGCATTTGTGGGTCTCCTATTGTATATCACGTGGTCTTAAAGACTCAATAAATAATCACTATGGCATTTCCAGGTTTACTCCCAAATGTTTTACTTACATGCCGGGTTGGGCCAAATTTTAAAATCAGAGGTATCTGCGTTACCATTTTATGTGAATATGGGATTATTAGCTAACCAACAGTTGAGTCATCTTAGGTTATTTGTTATCCAGAAGTGTAGGTTATACATAGTGATTCACAATCTTTTCAGCTCTGTTTAGGGTAACCTATTGTTTGTTCTTTGAAGTTCATATGAAACTTTTAACCTGGGTCTCACTAGCACTAAGCTCTGCCCAGGAAAAGATTAGTCCACAGTTTTTTTCTCTCCAATTCTCTCTCCATTCATTTATTTATACTCTCTGGAAAAATATTCCACAAACAAAATGAAGAAGGATTCAGGAATAACATTTTTTTTTTTTTTTAAATCTTGAGTACCAGTGAAGGTTCAAAAAAAGTTAATTGAATGAGGGAAAAGTATTACAGCTTGTCCTGAACCAAGTTAAATTTATGTTTAAAAAAAAGTAAAAAAAAAAAAAAAAATGGAATGGGCATAGATCAGAGTTTGCAAACATGGTATCTTCAGGCAAAACATGATCTGTCATACTTTGATAGGCAAGGAGTAGGCCCACAGACTTTATAAATTTGAGTGTCTTCAGACAATAATGTTATACACAATTATTAAATTTCTGGTTGCTCTTAAAACAATCTGAAAAACTGCACAAAAGACCTGTGGTTCATCATGGCAACTACTGGCTGGAACTGAGCCCCAGAGTACCTTCTTGAAAAAGCACATAATCCAGTTTTTTCCATCTACTTTCAGGAATGCTACCTGTCTGTTTCCTATGGGTACCATTTACATACATGTGCCATGTAAGGCTTCTGCTTGTCTAATGTCTTACTTTTTTTCACCTGTATAATATGCCAAATATAAACCTGTAATTATAACGGAAGTGCAACTTTCATAGATTAAACTCAAAGTTTCAAGATTTACTCTGGTTCACAAAGGCTTTCAGAACTCTTACCAGCTACTTCCATATATCTTGTTACCTTCCTTTGATAAATCTGTTATTGGCCCCGAACTGAAATGCACAGCACAGCACAGTCAGGGCTATAAATTACTTAAGTGATAAGCTCCATTTGAACCTGTCCCGACATCATTTCTGCCAGTTCCAATTTCATATCATGATTTTATTTTTTGATACAGTAGGCAAAATGTGAGGCTTGTCTAACAAAGTTTTCCACCAAAAAGGGGCAAGGGAGGAGAGCTATAAAGAATAGAGAAATTGCTTTTGAAAACAAAAAACAAAAAAAACACAACGGATTTAAAGCCCTCTTAGCAACTTATGGTTAAATTCCAGACTGACTTTGTACTGTTAATTATAAGACTGTACTTACAGCTATTTGTAATTTTAGTTTTTCAAAGCACTCTCTCTGATTACCTTTGATTCCCAGAACTCTCCACGTTGCTGCTATTACCACCTTTGTTTTAGCTCACAAAGGTAGTTTATCACTTTGGTTCCTTTTTTGAAAATTATCTTTCTTATATTCATCCTGACTCCTCTTAGAACCTGAAAATTATTTTGCTGACTATTGGTGAATTCATTGATCTGTTATTACGTTGGCACGTTGTGTCGAATTTTGTTCTGGAAAGTGTGTTTATTTGCTTTTATTTAACCTTTTGTTATGGAAATTTCAAAAGTACAGGAACATAGAGAGATTAGTATAATAACCTCCCTATGTGCCTATTACCTAGCTTCAACAACTGACAATATATACCTAAACTAATTTTGTCTTTCATATACTATGTATTATATAATTTTATTCATCATACAAATATGAAATTTTATTGTATCTGTAAGAGAATATTGCACATCCTTTCTAAGAGACAATGATTCCTCTTAATCTAATACCATTATTTAATTGTTAATATTGGCTCAATATTAATGAATACTTATTTTACTAGAAAGGATTTTAAGTAATATAGAAATTATGTTCAGATGTCATTGATTGTCCTGCACGTGCCTTTTTCTTAACCACTAACATTTTTAATTCCTGTTTGAATCAAGAAGCTTTTTAAAAAATATTGTGATAAGAACATGAGCTCTGTCCTCTTAACAAATTTTTAAATACACAGTAAAGTATGGTTACCTATGGGCACACCATTGTACAACAGATCTCCAAACTTTATCTTGCATAACTGAAACTCTGTACCCATTGAATAGCAGCTCATTTTTTCCCCCTCTCCCAAATCCCTGGCAACCACCATTCATCTCTGTCTCTATGTGTCTGACTATTTTAAATATCCCATATAAGTGGAATCATGAAGTATTTGCCCTTCTGTGGTTGGCTTATTTTACTTAGCATAACGTCCTCCAGGTTTATCTATGTTGTCACATATGCCATAATTTACTTCTTACTGAAGGCTGAATGATATTCATTGTGTGTGTGGATACAATATTTTTTTATCCTTTCATTCAGCAATGGACATGTGGGTTGTTTCCATATGGCGGCTATTGTAAATAATGTTGCAGTGAGTGTGGGAGTCCAGATATCTCTTCAGTATTCTACTTTCATTTCTTTTGGATATATGCCCCAAAGTGGGATTGCTAGATCATATGGTAGTTCTATTTTTAATATCTTGAAGAATTTCCATAGCGCCTGCACCATTATACACTCCCACCAACAGTGTACGAGTGTCCCAATTTCTCACCAATGCTTGTTAATCTTTTAGTGTTTTGATAATATCTTTTTAAATAGTTGATTTGATCAAGTAAAGCTTTACAAACTGCATTTACTTAATGCACATTATTTATATTGCTCTTTAATAGCCCTTCATCTTTTTTCTTTTCCTTTTTCCTTGAAAATTTTATGTGAGAGAACCTGAATTCTGTAGAATTTCCTGTAGAAAATCCTGTAGAACTTCCTACATTCTGGATTTGGCTGATTGCATTCCTGTAATGTTATGAATAATGGATTCATCTTTCTCTGTATTTTCTATAAATTATTAATTAGATATAGAGGTTTGATAAGGCTAAGGTTTGATTTTTTTTTTTTTTTTTTTTGGTGAGGACATATCATAGGTCATGCTGGCTACTGCCTATGGCACATCAGTGGAGACAAGGTCTGAATGTCTTCTTGTGATGTTAAGGATGAGCTTCACTTTTCAGACATTATCAGACTAATCCTTCCATTATAAAGTTCCCTTCTAACTTTCATTTGAAGGCTTTTGGCATGTTCTTTCCAGAAACTGTAGGAACAGAATTATAATAACAACAACAACAACAACCACAACAATAACAAACACACAATGAAGCCTCCCAAAACAAACAAAATACTGCATCTACTTTTTAGCCTTGGAATTACTTTGATTTCTTGGATCTCTATCTACCCCCTGCTTAAATCTTCCCTGATGTTCATTATTATCTCCAAGTGACCTTCATCTTTGTACCTTGGTTCTTCCAAGTCTCCTTTCCATGACCAACTCTTGAACAGCCTGTAAGCTCAGAACCTGGCTCTGCTTCTGAACACCCCCACTGACCTCCACTCATCATAAAATAAAATTCACCCTTTCTTGGCCCCCTTTACCAAGTCCTGGGAGGTCAGTAGCATCTCCTGATTTTGCAGTAAAGAAAGACGAATGGGAAAACAGTAATAATAGGAAATAGTTATAGAAATATTTCCATCCTCTTTTGGCAAATAAAACCAATGCAAATAGAGTCAAAAGGGTTTTTCAAAGGACACTCAGGAAGACAATGGGACTGAGCTGAAGATGTGTTATGTGTTGTCAGTCTAGAGTGATCCTCCAAAGTGGGATGGTTATAAATTTAATAGGTAGAGTGCATTCACTTTTGGGGAAAATGGACAATGTGAAGCTGAATTAATTACCTGATTTTAAAAAATCACTGTCGTTATTATTATTGTTATTTTTAATGATACTCAGGGCAACAGCATCTTTTTTTGCCTCAATTCGGATATCCCCTACAGAACAATTCTGTGTGCTGAAGGACCAGTTGACTCATGCCAAGAGGATATCTGGGTTACTTCTCTCTTGAGTTGCTGGCATTCCCTCACCACTATCACTCTTCCTTTCCATATGGGAAATAATATTTCTAAAAATGAAGGAGAAAGGAAAGATAGATCAGATAGGAGAGGAGAAGAAGAAGGAGATAGTAGAGATGGGGGGAAACAGAGAGGATGGTTATAGGGAAGGAAACATCTTGTGATCTATTGCAATATGGCCTTGCTTAGAAGCATAAATACACGCATAAGGACCAAGTTTGCCTCGTCTTCTCTAGCCTTAAGTTCTCATCATTGTCATCATCATCATCATCATCATCAGTAATACTTTATTTAAACATTTAGCAATCCTTTAAGAGTTTATTACATGCCAGGCATAAGGATGGGGGGTGGGAAACCAACATCTTTGTTGTCTTAGAGCTTAGAGTCTAGTAGGGGTGACCAGCAATAATCAAACATGCAAATAAATATAAAATTACAATTCTAACATAAGCCATGAAGAAAAAGTACATGGTGCATAACAGAGAGCCACTCTAATCTGTAGCATCAATACAGACTCCCTGAGGATGTGACATCTGAGTTAAAATCTCAAGTATGATTAAGGCTGACTAGTCAAAGAGGAGGTGAGTGGTATCTAGGGACAAGCAATATTATGTACTAAGGCCCCGTGGCAGGAAAAACACTGGCCCATCAAGAGGACCGAAATAGTGAATGAGGAGATTGTGGAATGAATTAAGGATATCCTTGCTTAAAACAAAATCTAATAGCAAAGAGAAACCAGGAAGGAGTTTATTAAGCATCATCCGGCCTGATAAAAACAACTAGAGCGGACATATTAAAGAACCCTTGGGGAAAAAATGATAACCGCGGAGGTTACCTAAATGAATAGCAGCCAAGGGATTAATTTGATATTGGCAAAAGATCAGAGAGGAATTCTTTGGGAACCTCTCTCTTTGTTGGGGAAATCTGCTTTGGACCAATGTAAAAATTTACATAACCAATAATGAATTAAGGTAGGAAAGATAGTATTATGCAGATAGTAGAGGGCTCGTTATAGGAAATATCTGTGGGGTTAATTTGGATCTGGTGAGGAATACTGTGTTTCTGTGTCCTGAGCCCTCCTAAACCTCCGGTGGTGCTTCCTGTCATAGACCCCCGTGTTTGCGTAGCCCCCTGGAGTGGACAGAGGAGGCAGTTGCCAGGTAGAGAGGATCCTCCCACTTCCATATAAACAACATTTCTATTATCTGTTTTATATATTACGCATAGATATAGAAATGCCAGAGTTTATTTAAAAACAAGAATTTTAAAATAGATATTTGAAAGTCACAGGTCTTATAGAATAAAACTTAGACCTGAGCTGGGGGAAGATTTGACCACTTCTAACGTCCCCTAAATAATTGGGGAAGTTCAGTAAGTCACTTACTCCTTGGGGTTTCATTTTCCCCATCAGTTCCACTGGGATGGGCATATCTGCACATATCTCATAGAGTTGTTGTGAGACCCAGAAGTGTGGCAGTTTGAAAGTGTTTTGCACAACACAAATGCAAGACTTACTCTCCTTGCCTCTCCCACCTCCCAAATTGTCTTTTTAAAGTCATAAACATTACCGACAACACAGAGGCTTTTAGAAGATCAAAAATCACTTAGATATCCCTGGAGAGAGAAAGCGCTATTACGATGAAGCTGACATTAGACATATAAAATAATAATAATAATAATAATAATAATAATGGAAAACAACTTACTTTGCAAGTTTGCTACACTACAGTGGCTAAATATACATTTCTGAGGAAATGTGTGTGTTAGACTAAAAATAGATCCCCAGAGACCTAAGGACATACGACATCCTCACCAAAATATTGTGGCAGGTTCTGCTTCTAGCTGGGATGGGGATATCAGTGAAGAGCTCTGGATCCCTGGTTCCGACAGTGTTTAAGGGATATTTCCTCTAATGGCCGGCACAGGCAAAGCAAGCCCAAGGAAGAGAGACACTAGGAGTTACCGTTCCTGCTGGGAATGTGATCGTTTCAATACTGTCTCACATAACAGAATTTGCATGGGCCCCCTGAATTTTTCCACTCAATGTCTTTCTGTCTAGATTGACCACAGAGCTCTACCCTAAAGAGCCATGCCACACATCAGAAATTCTCAAAGGTATTCCAGAATTCATTAGAAAGAGCTAATCAACTTTTCTTCCACAATTTATCCCATGAGTGGTCTGTTTTAAATATAGTGGAAAGAGCAAGTTAATTTGGTATTTTATTACTTAGATAAAAATCCTCTCTTTGTCCCTTAGTGGCTCTATGACTTCGACGAGCTATTTTACCTTCCTCTATCTGTGTTCTCACCTATAAAATAGGTATAAATAATAATAATATTATATTATTATAGAATAGGGAAATGGCATAATCATCTATCATTTTTGCATAATCATCTATCATTTTTATCATCAACCTAATAGAATTATTGGAATTATTAAATGATATAAGATAATTGGTTTAAATTTTAAAGGGTCATACAAGGCTGTTCCCAGATCATGTTGCCCTTGCTTTTGGAAGGCACTGGAATACAATCTAAGAGTATGTGTTGTTCTGTTCTTTAGTTATTCCTCATAAAATGATTTTTTTTATGTAAGTGTGTGATTATATCTTGACTGTCTCATTTAGAGGAAAGAAATTTACATACCAAGATGAGTAATTAAGGGAAATAGAAAATAGATAGTAAAGGAACACCTGGAGATGCATTTTAAAATTATAAGGAAGTGAGCCCTGGGACTGCCTTTTTTTTTTTAATCAAAGCATACCTCAAAGGAGATCTTTGTTTTTCTTCTTTTTAGCACCCTAACTTTTTTCAGAAATTTCTTCTCTCCCTTTTCTAATCATGTGGCTGCTGGGACTCCCAATTTAAGTTCTGAAACTTGCTGGTGCTTGTGGGAACAAGCCCTGGGCCAGCATAGGCCATACTCACACCAGTGATTGAAGCTGGCTGGGCGTGTGCTTCAAGTTAGCAATCAGTGTTTCCCCCAGTAGATTTTGCTTTGGGCTTAAGGAAAGGTACCATGCCTTTTGGATTATGTTGCTGAGAGTAAGTGAATAGGGGATTGGCAGAAGTATTCTTTCCCATATGTCATAGGAATTGAGACAAACACATGAAAAGAAGAGGGATAAAAGTCAACCCTGAGTTCCTACCCTGTGTGACCAAAAAAAAAAAAAAAAGATCATTCCTTATTTTTCCCAGTTACAAAAACCAATAAAGTAAAGCTTTTCTCCTTTCGAACTGAGTCTCTCTCCTACAACCAAGAGTCTTGGGTAAGCAACTTCTTACAGATAACGTCTGTACTGAATACCAATATATAGGCTTTTATAATTCTCACACATTGCTACTTCTCAATATCTTATATATACATAGTAATTTTAATTTTAAACATCAGATATGAATTAGGGAGGGTGGGGGAGAGTGAGAGCACTTGACGAGAAAACATACAACTAAAAAAGACAATCATTTAGAATTACAAATTTACTTTCAAATATATCTGATAAGAATTTTATTCCAGCCTCTACCTAGAAAATAAAGACCTTATACTTAAAATACCTGTGTTGATAATATATGTTCAACAATCCAATTTGGAAACTTTGTTTCCTGAAAAGGTCTTGTTATATTTTGAAGTTAGTCAGTAAATGCAAGTATGATATGATCCTTCCTTTCAAAAACAGCAGATGTCTTTATCATATTCAAAGTACTATCTGGATATGATCTCAGATCTTATTTGCAGTCCTCATAATTAATTCCCATGAATTTGAACAGGAAGCAATTTGTTCGATGACATTAAGTAGTTTATAACAATTTCCAGGAAGATTAGGGGATTGTGCTTTGATGTTACCCAGATAGGAAGAAAAACTAAGAAAAATGGGATTTTAGGGAAATCCAACAGGCCCCAGGCTGCTGCTTAGAGCCAGTGATGCTATGAACTAAATGACTAGAACCTTCACCACAGTTGCCATGAGAACCAAGTGTCTATGCTCCTCCTTCTCACAAGTAGAGACCATCTCCTCCATGTGGCTGCTGATGTCCATTTCTTGCTCCTTCTAAACTTGATATAAGTTTACCCATGTGGCAGAAGGTAAGCGGTATCTGGAGGCTTAACTACAAAGGAATCTCCAAAATAAAGCTTTAGATTTTCCAGCTCTACAGCATAAGAAGCCTGCTAGAAAATATTTAGAATAGGTATTGAGTAGGCTAATTTGCAGTGTCCCCTGATAACCTTATGAAATATATATTTTGATTCCTATTTTAGAGAAGACTAAGGCTCTGTGATGATGAGACTTTTGGGACTTTATCCAAACAAAACCCGTGTTTCTTTAACCTTACCTTGTTATTTTTCCTGATTATTTCTGGAGCTTAAGTGCACGTTCTATTAATATTTCTTCCCTCTACCATTTCAGCATAGACCGAGATAGTTGTCATAATCATTACATTTACAAAGGCTTTATCATCCACATTAGCCATTGTTCAGAGGTTAACATTTGAAGAATGGAATCAAGTCTAGGTTAGATCTGTCCCAGCTCTGTGATTTTTGGATTTTTCTTAAATGACATGTTCTAGGACTATACATTAAACAAAAGAATTCTTCATGATTGAATCCATTCCGACATTTTCAACATATCTATTATAAAAATCGTTAATATCAGCCATAGTCTTCAAGACTATGATGATATGCATACAGTTAATGTCCTTACAAAATGTCTTGTAAACTTTTACTATGATCTGGTGCTGGAAAAAGAGCCACTGTTTTTTAAGACAAGTGAAAGGCACAGAAGACCAAACAAAAAGAAAAGAAAAGAAAAAGAAAAAAGAACTGATTTGCATTATTGTAAGCCAGTTTCTCATACTTTTACTCATTTAAATATTCCACCTGCAGTTGAA
>NW_006442207.1:10266187-10281682 GCF_000325575.1 Pteropus alecto | reverse complement strand
AAATAGGATCATTGCAGCCTTTGCAGCCTTTGCTCTTATTCCCTTAGATTTAAAAATGCCCCATGGAAGATGGGAAATAGTAAAACAAACAGAAATTCCTGGGACTGAGTAATTGGAATCAATATGTCCAAAGTTGCAGTTTACCTAGCATAATAAATAAAACTGGAAACACTGGAAACACTTGTGATCTTAATTTGAATATTTAGTCTCTAAGAATAAAAGATTACTAAAATTTAAATGGAAGGGCTATATGTAAAACTCACATTTAGCCTTAATCTATTAAAACATTACATGTTGATAGTAATCAGAAAGAAGAGAGTGCCATTATTGTTTTTAAAATCTGTTCATTTCTATTCTAAATGTCAGGATAACAGCCACAGCTTTGCTAAAAGATAACCTGTCATCAGGAAAAAGTGAACTTAGTACTCTAAATAGTATAAAATGTTTATGTCAGGTATATACACAAGATGTACTGGGAGGAAGTAAGAAAGGGATTGCATGCAAACTCTGCCAATTTATTGATAGTTGTTTCATTGTCTCGAGTGATTGTCAATAGTTGTAAACCATGATTAGTAGTGAGCTGCAGAGTTTTATTGTTTATGGTTTATCTACTCATCCTCTGTCCATTAGATATAAACTCAACTACAAACCATTCTTCACACCAGAGAACTCATGTAAGCCAATTTGCTGTTGAGCCAATATCAAGTTCTTTGAGGAATTGTGATTAAACCCCAATGTTGCAATGGGAACACGAGGGCTAAATGTCTCACATGAGTTTGTGTGTTACAGTGAGAGCAAAATGTAGAGCATATCTTCAGTGTAGAGCAAATCTTAAGTATGCAGTCATGCATTAGTAAGCTGGCACAGAATTACGACTTGTACTATAGATCAGGACACTCCTACTCTCTGCTGTAAGGCACTCTGACAAGTACCTTGCAGAGAAACCTCTTTCCAAGGTGGACACAATAAACTCTGAGGGCAAGATCAACTAGCATTGTAATGGCAGGGTCATAGAGGAGGTAGAAGAATATGAAGCTAAGAAGGCCCTGGAACTCAAGTGCTGCACTCAAATTATTAAACTGCAAAGTTTGCTGGCTTCCTAAACCTTTTAAAGGTTGGTAGAGCCCATGCAATCCTTCTAACCACATTCTAATTTCTAACACCTCTAGGTTAATTTAAAAACTCTCCGGTGCGATTTTGATAGACATGTGAAGTGCCAAGTAACTATATCTGAATGTGTTAATTCTTGCTTGCAGTAGTTCATTTTCTAGTTAAATACTCTTGAATTACCATGGAGTATACATTTCTGATGAGAGTTCTTCAGGTTTTATTTAACTGATCCTAGGATTGAACAATGTGAAAGCACATGTTTTATAATTTATACTCCTTTGTTTTTAAAGTAACCATGCAGACAATATAACACAGATCACTATCTTCCTTTGTACCAATTTTGGAGCTGTTTTTCCATGTCCAAAATACTTTGATTATTTCTAAGGCAAATGTAACGGAAATCGACCTTCGCAATTAAGGCTTCATTTCCTTTGCCCTGGAACCCACAGAAAACTCTCTTAGACACCTGTCACTGGCTATCAACTCTTTTGTATATTTAGATCTTATTTCCCTAGGTAAGGAAAGGCCAGGTATCATTTCTCTGTAGCTCTTTGTTCATCTGTTACAGAACCACATACCTTGCATACCTTGGAGGCGTGCTCAACAAATATCTGTTGAGTAAAAGAATGAATGATGACATAAAAGGACCATTAAGTAGAGCTCTAATATGCCTTATTACTGCTTCTGTATAGGGGAGATTTTGTGGTCCTTTTAACTTTATGATCCAGACTTTTGAGGAAGAAGACTTATATGCTATTTGATTCTGTAAACAATATACTTTGAGGCATCCACTACGGCAGCTAAAGGCAGGTGTCTTAATGTTCCCCCAGCTGTAGCCTGCAGCAAACACCACAGTGAGAAGACCTATGGGAGCAATGCTATGAAAATGCATTATGAATCTTGAGCTCTACGTGTCTACCACCACCCATCCTAACAAATATACCCCCCATATATGTACACACACACACACACACACACACACCCCACAGCCCTACCATTTACTTTGTTGCTTGGCATTTGCACAGCAGCAGATGTGCTGTAAATAGACATGCAGCAACAGGGCTGGCATACCAATGGACCCAGAGGTGAGACATCTGGTAAAACAGATGCCACGTGGCAGGAGGACACAGACTGCCCAGAAAGCACTCATCTTACATGCACAGCGCCAAGAATCTGACCAATGCTTGCTTGGGCACCATGCCTTCCAAACAGATGGAAATAGATTTGAGCCAATAAGAGTATATGGAGAAAGTTGTCAGATTGCCTGTGAGATGGAGGTGCCTGTGCCAGAAAAGTTAAGCATCTCTCTTCTTTTAAAAGTCATCTCTTCACTGTCACCTGGGCACCACACATTCATCAAGCACTGTCAAGCAGTTTTTGCCCAAGTTTCACCACGGCAGAGTGAGCCTTTAAATGAATGCCTTACCTTGTTCATGAAGATGTTAAGAGGATTAATTAGTTAATGTTAGCAATGCTATTGCAAGATCAATGGATGAAAGAAAAATCACAAAGTGTATTATTACTAATGGAATGAGGTCACACTTTATAAAAACTCTGTAAAAAAGTCCCATTTTCAATACAGAGCAGTCATTTTGTATTAGAGTCCCACTTTTTACTGAAATGTTTAACAAGCATAATGCAATGTAATTTGTGTTTTTAACTAGGAAAAAAAAAAGTTCATATAGGAGAAATTGTTGGGAAAAAAAGCATTGAATTAACTCATATTTTTACCTCTTTTGTGTGCTCTGGAAGCAGGGTCATTTTTCCCAGGAAGGATAAGCTTACTTATTCATGGCTCTAATACTTTTAGTCTTTGCATCCATTAAATTTACTACTATAATACAAAGAAGAAAAACTTGGTGCAAGGGACATGTGAGTCTTTAGATATGCAAAAATAAGGTGTTGCATATGTTGGTATAAAATAACATCCTTGAATAAATACAGTTTTCTCATTCTCGGGTACATGTGGCACCAGAATGAGGCTAACAATTATTTCTGAAGTGAAGGTCTCCAGGGAAACTGTATTCAAATGGAACAACTACAAGATAAACAGCAATGAACCCAGACAATGGGAACTTGAAATTAGCATAATTTCTTCCACCAAAGAATCTCTTCACTTCCATTTCTAACTTTCTATCAATAATTCTTGAATTTCACTCCCTTTTGTGAGACAAATCTGATCATCTTAGCCTAAAAGTCTTCTCTTGAGCCTTATATC
This sequence comes from Pteropus alecto, assembly GCF_000325575.1. Classification (NCBI taxonomy): domain Eukaryota; kingdom Metazoa; phylum Chordata; class Mammalia; order Chiroptera; family Pteropodidae; genus Pteropus; species Pteropus alecto. Next base: position 10,278,354 of record NW_006442207.1, on the reverse strand, counting down.
TGTTACTACATTTTTTACTATATTTGCAGTTTTTATCATTAACATTTCATTTAGGGTATGCATATTTTGTTTCACCAAAGTTATTATAAGATCAGATAAGGCAGAATCGGTATTTCGACACCCATGGCCTAAATTATGTTATGTTAATGTAGTATGTCTTTCAATAAGTACCTGTTGATTGATGCTTTAAAAAATTAATGATGATAGATGATGTATTCAAAGCACTCTTAATCTGCCAGTGTACTGTTTCCATGCACTGTCTCATGCTAGTCATCACAGTGCCCTATTAAGTGAGTACCACTGTCATCTCAATTTCATAAAGACAATGAGTGTCCAACAAGCTCAGTAAGTTGCCCCAAAATTATACAGTTAGGAAGGTGCAGGGCCTTGGCTTAAATCTAATTATGGTTGATTTCAACGATCTATTATGTTATGTTGCCTGTAAAGTTTTTCCATTCCTTGGAGAAATTCCCACCCCCTAGACAATATATCATGTAAGGTTTCTTTAGAAAACTTTATTACATGATATCTTACAGATAAATTTCAACTCCTTAGATTAATAACAAAAGCACTTAGATGAGACTATACTCTAGCGTTTGTCTAGCGAACCTAATAAACTGGACACAGCAGGTCTAAAATAGAGAAGAAAGTTTGCTGTTCGAATACACAGTTTAATTCATGCATTAAAGCCACCCATGATATATCTATTAGCCTTTTCACTTTCCTCTGTGCCCAACTAGGAATGCTGTGGGGACTAATTAGATACCGTTCACAGAGTGTAAAGTAATAATATAATTGATGATAGGCCATCTAGGAGCTCTTCTGCTATTATGAGATCATTTGAATACAACCATCTCTATGATCCAAAAGCAGTAAATAAGTTGCAGCCAAATGGCTTTGACATTCAGGTTCCAGGCATTCTGTTGCAAGGATAATTCAATGCACTCTAACAGCTTGAACTGGCGACTCGCTTTCTTGATTGACTCTCTATTAATGGTGAATTGCTTAGTTAACAGAATAACTGCTGGGAAATGGAAAGTAAAATCATAATGGCATATGTTTGCAGAAAAATACTTCTCTGTAGTAAAGATGTATAACCTATGCATTCATTCATTCGATAAACTTTTATTCAGCACCACCCCTGTAGTAGGCATTGCTTTAGGTGCTGCAGATACTGAGACGAACAATACAAATGCTCTGACCTGGAGCTTACATTCTAGTAAGCAAGACACAAAATGTATATCATTAAATTATGTTATCTAACTTCAGAGAGTGATCATCGCTATAAAGCAAGAATACAATAGGAAAGAGAGGAGGAAGAAGGTGATGGTTGGGGAAGGAGTATGTGAAAGTGACATGAGCAAATACCCGATTGTTGCAAAGGACAAAACAGTGAAATCTGAGAGAGGAACATTCTGGCCTGAGAAAACATCAAGCATATAAATCCTAATGTGGAAACAACATTAGTCTCTCCGAGAAGTACTAAACAGCCATATTGACTACTGTAAAATGAGTGAAGTGAAAGTTCTAGACAAAAAGATGGATACGTAGGCAGGTGACAGACCTTACAGAGCCTTGGAAGCCATCTTTGAATTTTACTGTAAAGCCATTGAGACATTTTGAGCGAAGGAATGGCCTAGTCAGATTAATATTTGGAAAGTTCACACTAACTGCTCGGTAGATAATATTCTATAGAATTCAAGAATGAGTGAAGGAGATGAATTAAGAATAATTTCAGGAGATGATAACTTTTTGGACTATGATTTAAGCATGAAGAACGTAAGAGTATTCAGATTCAGGATATATTCTCAAAGCTACAACTGTCAGGATTGGGGGTTCAATGGGTTGTGGTATTTGAGAACAAGAGACAATTCTATATTCAAGGGTTAAAAAGAGACTTAAAATGCTAAAATACCAAAAATAGTCTTTACAAGCTGTGTTTTTGTCTCAGCTATATTTCCATAGTTTATTCTCACAGGACTATTACTAATGAGAATTCCTCAGAACAGAACAAAAATCTTCTGTTCCTTTAAAGCTAAAAGATTAGTGTTGTGAAAAGCCCTTGAATTTAGTAATCTAGTCTGAGCTCTGTTGTTATTTTTTTCTTGTTGATCCAACACAGGCTACCCTATCTCTCTAGACCTCAGTTTTCTCTCATTTGAAAAGTGTTAGTGGAAGCAAGTTTTGGAAAATATCTAAGGTTACCTCTAGCTCCATTATTTAAACAGATTGTTAGATTTAATAAGTTGTAAGGTTTAATTTAAACAAAAATGAGCAGTCTATAGACACATATTTTCTAAACTAAAAATAATCATTGATGATATAGTTTCCTCACTAAAACTAGACTAGATCCTGGAAGTTGACATAGTTTGGTAAGTACAGTCTGTAGAAGAATGACAAGTACTTCTTAGAGCAGTCTGTGGGGCTTTCAGTCTTGCTGGATGTGCCTACTTTAATTTGGAATCCTTGTAGTGAAAATATTTTCCTTGTACTTTTACCTACTATAGCCACTAAGTCTATGGAACTACTTCCCCCCCCCGCCCCGCTTTCTCTACAAGAAAGCATTTTTTTGTTTTGTTTTGTTTAAAAAAAACACCTTTACACTAAAAAATATTTGTCAAGTTGTGTAGCTTCCAATTAATATTATTATGGTCGTTTCCTTTTCATATATTTGAAAATTCTTTATTGTCAAAGTTTAGAATATGAAGATGATAATAAGAACAAATATTCTAGATGAAAGAATTAGAATCTCTTAAAAATATGAATGCTTCAAATCTAAAATAGAGTCAACTTAAGGGAGGTATTAACATTTTACAATTGGTCTTTAGCCTGGATTCCCCCAAATCAGAGCCTGAGCCCAAGGCTTATCCACTACCATTTTATTAAGAAGTAAAATCAGAGAGAAGCAGAAGTGAGCAGGAAAAAAAAAGGGGGCGGGGGGACGAGCAAGAACGAAAGCCAATACAATGGTGCTTATTGAGCTGGTGCCACTGAGAATGACTATTTGATGTTGTAGAGCCATCTTCTGAGAAGCTGCATGGACTCCATCTCAAACAGTTTGGGGTGGGGGGAGTTTATACACAGCATCCTGTCCTACTGGCCAAAATTCATTCCATAAGGTGTTAACTCCCTCAAATGTCTGATTTGCACAAACTGGGATCAAGGAAGTCTTGTAGTACCCATTTTTTATGTCTGTAGGGAAGCTCTGGGGTGAGAGGCAAGAGACAAGTGGCATAGGAATAAGGTGAGGTGCTGTTGGGTTGCACCTGTGTCTAGATGGACAGGAAGGTGTACAGTTTATTTCCACAGCTGTGGCTGGATTCGTTGAGTGTCTGAAATCATGTATAAAAGGTGTCAGATTCAAAGTACTCCTCTACTAACTGGACAAATCCAAGGTAGAGGGAGGAAGTGCTTCATCAGGCAAATATATAACAATGACTTAGAACAGAGGGCCCCAACCCCTGGGCCATGGACTGGTACCGGCCGTGGCCTGCTAGTAGCTGGGACACACAGCAGGAGGTGAACAGCGAGTGAGTGAAGCTTCATCTGTATTTGCAGCCACTCCCCAGTGCTAGCATCACCGCCTCAGCTCCACCTCAGACTATCAGGCATTAGATTCTCATAGGAGCACTGGTCCCTGGTGCCAGAAACATTGGGGACTGCTGATTTAGAAGACTTATCCCACAGTATAAGTGACATGAGTTAACTATGCATAGGTCTGCCAAACCAAACAAACAAAAAACAATTCCATGTCAGTCAGCCTTAACAAGAGTATAGTCTCTAGAAGTAGGAAGATGCTAATATTCTTTTCTCTGTATTAGTCAGATTACACATAAAGCAGAATATGATCAAAGAAGAGTGGCCACGTTAGCTGGGCAAATGATAAATTATGCTAGCTAAAGAGTCACAGATAAAGGAATTGCAATTTTTTTATTTGTGGAATAAAAAGGAAAGAAATTATCCTACATCCTAATATTTGAAGGACTTCAAATGGAAGACAGCTGAGACTTATTCTGTGAAGTACAACCTGTATAAATGAAAACAATTGTCATTAGCGACACACTTTTTTAATAGTAAAATCTGTTGACATGGAATGTGTGCCTGGGGGTGAGGTAGAATGATGCTAAAGGTATTAGTGCACTTTGGGGAGATGTAGAAGAGAAGATGGAATTTTATGAGTCGCAGCACATGTGTTTGAATATAGACCCTAGCATTTCTGGCTGGGTGATAACTGACAAGTTGCAGACATCTCTGATCCTGTTATCTCAATAGAATAGTAGTAATACTCTCAGGGTTAATGCAAGAATCATATAATATGGAATATGGGAAGTGGGGAGAGATTATTAAAAATGTATCAACTTTCAGTTATAAGAGAAACAAATCGTGATGATATACAGCATGGTGACTATAGTTAATAATACTGGATTTCATACTTGAAATTTGCTAATAGATCTTAAACATTGTCATAGAAAAGATAATTATGTGAGGTGATAAATGCATGAATTGACTTGATTAGAGAAATCATTCCACAATGTCAAATTATCAAATTTACATGTTAAATATATTGAAATTTTATTTGTCAGTCACACTTCAACAAAGCTGGAAAAAGAAAACAAGTTTCTCAATAAACTTAAAAAAATTACAAGATATATTATGTGGCTGTATATGAATTACAGATAAGTAGGGAGTGTATTAAAATAAAAGAATAAGGGGAGAGTTTCTTAGGTTAGAAGGTTGAGCTTCAGCAACACACACATGGCTAATGTCCACAAGTCCTGCAGGGAGAAGCCTGTGTTCTCGGGAGCCAACACTTATTCAATGGCAAGAAATGCTATATTTTAATAATGGAGCTCATTTGAATGGAAAGAAAGAAGCTCAAATTATAATGAGCCTCCAAGGCATTTTATAAAATTCTCATTAGAAATTAACATGGCCAACAGGCTATATGGATACTAAATCTAAGAACAAATAACATGAATGAAACGCTAAACATTCAAAGCCTGTACCATTAGCTTAAAAGCATAAATTTAATTGGTCAGATACCAAATTAAATGTAAGAGAGACTAATGAAATATTACCATTACAGAAAGCATTATTAGAAATTAAGCAAATGAATAAATATTCCCCCCTCTGGTGAATATTTACAGCAATTATTGAAAAAATTTGCAAACGCGTGGTATTTTAACAAACCTTAGCATTATGTGCTGTGCAGTTGTATGAAGGGAAGCTCTGGGGCGTTTTGCTCTGAGAGTTGGTTGGTGCTCTGGCCTTGTTCCTAATGAGAAGCAAGTAAATATGTGAAACATCAATTTGGCACTCAGATGATACTAATGAATGAGCAGGACAGACCGCCAGCTCTTCTCATTTGGGACAGGTGACTCTGTGTGTAGCAAGTTCTAGGTACTAATGAGAGATTAGGCTGTCCAGCCATTTTCATGAGGTGGGGACACTATTTAGGATACTATTGCAACTGGCTTTTTTGAGAAAAATCAAAATTTTTTAAATTCAAAATTAATTGGAATAAAAAAGTTTCAAGTGCACTTAATTTACTTTTATTGGACACCATCCAAGAACTAACGCATATATTTATCCATCCATCCAGTCATCTGTCCATCTGTCCATCTGTCTGTCCATCTATCCATTGGTCATTTAAAGCCTGGTCCCTGAAGTTATGCTGCTGGGTTTCTAAATCTTGAGCCTCAACTTAGTAACAATATAACTTTGGGCAAATTATTTAACCTTCCTAAGCTTTAGTTTCCTCACGTATAATAAAATAGGAGTAATACTAGTACTTATCCCATCGATTTCTCATTATGAGTTAGGGAATTAAAATGTGTCAGGAACATAGCAAGCTCACACTTAGTGTTAAAAGTAATAGTAATAGTTTTTATTTTTCAGATTTGAATTACATACCTGCTAACCACTGATACTCAAAATCTATGCTCAATCATCCTGCTGTTATGCTCCTTTCCTTAATTATTTTCCACGTTATACATATGAGAAGAAATCATCCACTTTTTGAATGATATTAATCTCCAGAAAGCAGGACAATTATATCAGCATCCTATATGAATGTCCACCCTAATAACTCCATTATTTATTTATTTATTTTTACCTGGGATGCTTCTTATGAGTAAGATATGAAAGCTTATATTGTAAACTTTTCCCAGAATTCAAGACACCCTACCTTGAACAGAGCAATCAGGACCAACCAGGACATGGGGTAGGCTGTATATAAACTGCTTTGGCATTTTTCATTCCTAATGAACATCAGTTTGAAGGCAATACATAGCCCTTTGTGCACAGACTATCCTGAAAATAACCTTGCTATTTCCTAAGGGACCTGAATAACGCATAATATCCGTGGGCTACCAGCCTTCACTCATGAGAGGTTTACAAAGCACAACTCACAATTTAAATCTGTTTTTATTTTCTTCACTTGAAGAAGCCTTTCCAGCAACCCCCTCATCACTATAGCACGTGTGTGTGCACACACAGACACACACACTCTGCAGCTGTTTCTCTTCTCTGAGATATACTGTCTCAAGTGAATTGGACCTAGTATCATATTTATTTAATTAATAAAAACGAAACATTGTTTGTTTGAAATAATTAAGGAGATAGTTAAGGGTATAGAACCCTGAATCAAAAAGTGAATTTTAGGGAGAATCAAATTATTTTTACTCAATACCATAGTCAAATGCAACATGTTATCAAGGGAAGATTCATAAGTGCAGCTTTCATAAAGAGATTAAGACTGATTCATTATAAGCATATCAAGTCTATGCAAATGAATGCTGATAAAATATTTAGAAAGTGTGTTTGCATGAAAGCTTCAATTTGTCTCCAAGATCTGATATAGATTGTTTTTTATTTTTAAAACACTTTTCGAAGGCTAAGGCATAGGTAAAAGCTATGTTAGAGTTTTGGAAAACACAGTAAATGACTCAAGGAAACGTATTTCTTGCCATTCTCCTACCAAAATATAAAATAAAGATACATAAGAAGACAAAATGTGGACCATAAATGAAGAATAGAAAAAAGTCATTTACCAAATCCTAGTCAAAAGTTTTATGTTGTGAAATATATTTTTGAATGTACAATTCAACTTAGCAAGACAAACTTCCTCGAATAAGGGAGGGAGGGAGGAAAGGAGGGAGGTAAAGAGATAAATGAAAGAGAAATGAAAGAGATGAGAGTAATAGCAACTTTTGAATGATTCAACGTCATAACATCTGCATCTTGGGGTTAGGCATGGATGAGAGAGTAAGATAAGTTATAGTCATTAATTCATTCAGCATATATTTATTTAGTGTTATTACATTCTCAGCACTCTTGTAAGCACGAAGAATAAACCAATAAATAAGAATGGCAAAAGTTCCTCTTTCTTAGAATTACATTTTATTTGGGGAGGAAAGATAATGTACAAATAAGTTAACAATTTCAAATAATGATGAATGGTATGAAAAGAATGAAATAAGGTTGAGTATTAGTATGTGACTGGGTTGGCCTAGGGAATGCTGTTTGAGAGGTGACATTTGAACTAAAGAGGCTAAATCTGGAGACAGTAGGAACAGCAGGTGCAAAGAACCAAGGCAGAAATAAAAAGGAGGCCAGTGTGGAGAAGCTTCATAAATAAGTGGAAGAAAAGTGACAGATAAGTGTGTGGACACAGGCAGGGAAAAGGTCATTTAGAGCTTTATGAGAGGTTGAATTTTATTTAAGTGAGATGGGAAGTAATTGGAGTTTTTTCAGTCTCCCATTTTCTCATTAACTTGATTTTCGATTGTTCATGTAACATTTATTTTTTAATGATCATATAGTAGGCTAAATATAGGCTTCATCAAGTTCCAAATAACATAAATTGTATGGGCCACATTCTTTACTGACAATGACATAAAATTAGCAATTAATAAAAATAAAAAGGAAAAAAATCTATTACATGGAGATTACCAAAAAAAAAACTATTAGAAACCATTATACTATAAGGGAGTCAAACTATAATTTCAGACTAGAGAACAATGAAAATTATAATACACTTTGATTTCTAGCTATGAGCCAGACTTGGTACCCTGAACTAGTCCCCTACCATAAACAACTAAAACACCTGCACAGAACTTGTGGCAGATACTGGCTAGATGTTAACCATCCCGTTTTCTTTTTCTGGGTCCACAGCTAAACTACATTTCCCAGAACTTTCACATCTAGGTGGAATTACCTGTGTAGTTCTTACCTGTGGAATGTGGGTAAAAAGAAGCAAGGGGGCGAGGAAGCAGAGAAAGACAGCTTATCTGAGATTTTAAGGGAGAACTTTGGATTTTTGTTGTTGACACAAGAAATTGACTGGAAAGAAATAGACCAGAAGTTAACTAAATACTAGAGAGATTTAATTGCCCCTCCAAAGGAAAAAAAAACAACAACAACAGCGAAAACCAAAACATACCACCAAACAACAACAACAAAAGCAACCCAATAGCACAGACTAAAACACTTATTTGATCAAGCTTTAAAATAACCTTGAGGCCACCATATTTTCATGAGTAAGAAGCAGACTCTATAAAGCTATACAGACACAAAGTTATACCTGCTCTCCCAAAGTCATGGAAAATAAAGAATCAACCATTTGAAGATGAAGCCAGGAAGAGAAAATACAGCACAACAATTATCCTTAGGGCATTAGGGTAGAGAGGGATGAAATCAGGGGTGGATGTGATGTTTCCAAAGTGCCAACTAATTACTATTTCTTAAATTATGCTTTTATCCTATATATCTTCCATGTGAAGTTTATATATATATATATAAACTGATTCATTAAAATAAGAAAAATAATAACAGCAAAAACAGTTACCAACACTTATTGAATACTTACTCCGAGTCAGCAATTACTCAAAGACCTTTACAGATCACAGCAGGAGCTTTAATTCTTACCACAACTCTGTGAAGAAGCCATTGTTTTTTTCTCTTTTTAGAAATAAAAACAGGTCCATGCACAGAGATGTTATTTAAAATATAGGGCTAACCTGCATATGAATGGCACAGCTGGGGGGTTTTAACCACTATGCTTTACTGCTTCCATAGACTGGTTTTAATTTTATAGGTCTACAATAACTATATAACATTTCTATTCAAAACAAAATGAACATTAAAAAACAATCTTCAGCCTAGCTTCTGCTGGAATTCTTACAAATCTTAAGTTAATTTAGCCCAAATTAAAGATGTAATGTATGACTGAAAGAACTTCAGAGCACATTAACAACTTACAGTGCAGTGCTAATTACATGCAGCCTTTAACTTTAAAAGCATGTTGACGTAAGCCTTCATAAATGCCTAGTAAAGTAGGTTTATACCATCATTTGCATTTTATGGAAAAGGAAACAGGTCATGTGAATTTTTGCTTCACACAGAAAGGAATCATCATCATGGATACAGACATTTTCTCTACTTCTTAGTTCTACTTATTCATATTAATGTATGTCTCACTGATCCAGAGTAGTTTTTTTTTTTTTTTTTCTCTACAGGAATTCTAAGGTATGATCTATGGAAAATGCTCACTGTGAAGATTTTACTTTTCTTCAAGGGGCTGGTTATAAATTGGTGGTCTTCAGAGAAGAATTGAAAGAAAATTAAAATATTAGAACATGTCTGGTGGCTGGGAGGGGATAGGATCTCAAGGCAAATGTGTTTTTTGTTAAAAAGATGCTTCTATGTACATTTATTTTCTACAGGCTGACTTGGTTTAGATGATGGCTCAGTGAGGATTCCTCTTGGCAAAACTTTGAAGTTGGCAAAGTTCATCTTCCATGAAACCTTTTCTTCTCTTTAATTTATTTGATTGCTCTTGATTCTACATTCTTCAAGCACCTGGATTCCATTTCTGCCTCATTCTTTCCCTTTCTGTTTAGGAGAAGATTGAATTAATCGGTTCAATAGAAGAGATGCCTTCTAAATCTAACATTTACGTCTCTATAGCTTTAATATGATTCGAAAATTGCCTAAGCTATTACTTCTCCCAGGAGTATCTACGATTATCAGAAAAGATTTCAAAATCTCATTGGTTTATTCAATTCCTAATTATCTCGTATAAGTGACTGCTGCAACGTTCTCCAAATTTTCCTCACTTCAACTGTCTTCTCCTCCATTCTATTCTACATTCTATTGCCCAAATGAGCTTGCTATTGATTCTTCTATCCTGCTTTCATCATGGATTTCTCCACTTTATCGACTTGTTTAACTTCTGATGCCATTAGAGAGGAAGGCAGGTGAGGCAATATGTATCTACAGAAGTGTAGTTTATATAAACGGATCAAGATCAAGTCAGCAATAGATACCACTTGTCTGTAATACTAAGAATTTCCTGATCATGTTTATGTATTCACTTTTATTTTTAACATGAATGCAAAGGATATTTCATATTCATTTTTAATAAACCAACCCCTTCGAAACTCCTCTAGTTTTTCCCCTAAGGTAGAGTAAACTGGATCACACATTGCTTTCCCCTTGGTTAGAGCAGTTCTGTTTTGTTTTATTTTTCTCATTACAATAATAACACAAGTAGAAAAACACCTTTTCTAAAGTAACATGCATGTGTACCCTGGGATGGTAAGTTCCTGTGGACCACTTGTTCCATCTGCTTAAATTATGAGTGCTCGTTTCCCTATTAAGGTCATAAGAATATAAGCATTTTTCAGTTTTCCCTTCCTTGCTTTGTCTTCTTTCAACAAGGTCGTTCTGATAGGAAATGTTCCTCTAAATTAGAGTAGCTAAATGTGATACATTTCTCTCCACTGACACCATGGATTCCTCTTCTTTGCAATACAAACCAGTTTGAACATACTAAGGCACTCATTTTCTTTTAATGGCTCCCTATTGCCCTCAGAACCAAAACCCAGATCTCACAAGCTGGCATTCAAAGCCCTTTACAAATCTGGTTCCAAGTTAGCTTTCAGTCTCATCCAACCTCTATCCTTCCAAGTCTTACCTCCTGTCATCCCACATCTGAAATTCTACTGAATAGTCAGAACTAGTCACTTTTAATCACTCCCATAGGGGATAATCATATGAATAGTATTGATCTTTCAGAATTCTCTAGTGATGATTAAAAATTTAAACCATGTAAGGGGGCCTAGAAAATTTTAGAATGCTTATAAATGACTTATCACTAAATAGTAGCTATTGTTTGTTATCCTATTCACGTCTCTGTTCATGCAGTTTCTCCAGGGTAGAATTTCTTTTACTAATCTATTTATTGAAATTTTACTTATTCTTCAGAGGTCATCAGAAATGTTACAAATCTGTGAAATCTTCCGTGATAATAATCATGGCCACAATTAATTATTCCCTTTTGCGCATTGTCAAAAGCTTTAGTTATACTCCTGTTATAACTCATGTTAGAGTTATTTATTTCTGTCTCCACAATTAGATTGTAAGGTTAATGAGGGCAGGGACCAAGGACTATTTGTTACTAATCTTCATTATCCCCTGAGTGCCTATGACTGATTAGTCAGCCAAGAAAAGCCTATTAAAATGAACTTGAAAACTAAAGATGAAGATTCTTCAGGCAACTAAGGAGATAAATTATAGTGATGGAACAATGGGCATTTAAAAATATTTGGGGTATTTTTTAATGGCTGTCTATTAGTTTCTAGGGCTGCCTCAATTTGAATGGTCATTTATCCAAGGTCAGCTGTGAAATTTACTCTTCTCCGAATGGCTACACAAAGGAATTTGTTAAGTAATTCTATCTATCTATCTATCTATCTATCTATCTATCTATCTATCTATCTATATGTATCTTTTAAAACTGAACGTTAACTTTTTCTAAAATATAGTGCCATGGCAGGTATAGAAATGTTAAAATGATATGCATCTACCAGCAAGGAAGTAACTATACCACAAAGAGGACAGACATGTGCAATTCTATTATAATAGAAGACAAAGGGTGAGGGCTTTAATAATGATAATAATGCTAATAATTGTTAATGTTTATTGAATGATTACTCTGTGCAAGTAACTATTCCTAAAACTACATAAATGAACTCATAAACTTTCACCTCACCACTCTGAATTAGTAGGGAGTATTGTTATTTCTATTTTATGGATGAAAAAGCAGGTGGAAAAACATGGAGGGCAAGAAAACCTTCCAATTATATGTAGGCTGCTTCACATAG
>NW_006442207.1:10250341-10266128 GCF_000325575.1 Pteropus alecto | reverse complement strand
TTTTACAGTTGGAGAAGCCTAACTAATACTTCAGCCAGGCGATCGTATGTACCATGATATGATGTAATGAAAATGACACTGTGTGTTCTTACTCACAAAGATTCTATGACCTTCCTCCCTAAAACCTAAAACTCAAATCTGACTATGAGAAAAACAGAAAACTTCCAATGCGGGATCTTTCTACGATATACCTGACTTAGTATTCCTCAGGACCCTCAAGCTCACCAAAAATAAGGAAAGTCACAAAGAAAAGGTTACAGTCAAGAGGAAATTAAGGAAACATGATAACTAAACATAATGTGGTACCCTGGATGGATCCTAGAACAGAAAAAAGAACTTTAGGGACATTAGAACAATAGGACAAAGGAAATCTGAATAAACGATGTAATAATGTATTGATGATGGTTTGTTAATTTGGTTCATAAATATACCTGTTGTGGGTTTAATTGTAGTTCATGAAAAGATATGTAGAAATCCTAACCTGGTGTACCTGTGAATATGACCTTATATGGAAATAGCATTTGCAGATGTAATCAAGTTAAGGAGAGGTCATGCTGAATGAGGGTGGGCCCTAAATCCAACATATGGTGTCCTTATAAGAAGACCATGAGAGGAATAGACACATACACAGGGAAGATACTACATTAAGATGGAAGCAGAAATTGGAATGATGCAGCTGTAAGCCAGGAATCCCAAGGGTTGCCAGCAATCAATAGAACTGGGAAGAAGCAAGGAACTTTTCTCCTCTAGAGCCTTCAGAGGCAGCATGACGTTGCTAATGCATTAATTTCAGACTTCAACCCTCCAGAACTATGAGAGAACAAATTCTTGTTCTTTTAAGCCACCTGATTTATGGTAATTTATTATAGCACCCCAAGGAAACTAATATGGCATTATACTAATATAAGAGGTTAATAATTGAGGAAACTGTGGCGGGGGGAGAAATATGTAAATATACTAGCTGCTGAATTTTTCTGTACATCTAAAACTGTTTTAAAACATGGCAGTCTAGTAATTGAACAACAAGCAAGCAAACAAACAAAAAAGGATAATGAGCTATCACATTACACCAACAAGGATGGCTATAGTCAAAAATAACGGTGACAAGTGTTGGTAAAGACGTGGAAAAATTGGAACATTCCTATACTGCTGATGGGAATGGAAATTGATGTGGCTGTTTGGGAAAATAGCCTGGAAGTTCCTCAAGAGGTCAAACAGGGTCACTACATGACCCAGCGATTCCATTCCTAGGTATCTACCCAGGCATTCAGAACATGTGTCCACACAGAAACTTGCACATGAATGTTCATAGCAGCGTTATTCTTAATCATTAAAAAGTCGTAACAACCCAAAAGTGCAATTGATGAATGGATAGACAAAGTATATACCCATACAATGGAACATTATTCGACAATAAAAGGAAATGAAGTACTACTAGCGCCTAACATAAATGGACTTCGGAAACATTTACTAAGAGAAAGGAGCCAGTTACAAAGGACTACATATTACATGGTTTCATTTATATGAAATTTCCAGCAAAAGCAAATCCATAGAGACAGAAGATATATTGGTGGTTGCCAGGGGCTGGTGGGAGGGGTGGGAAGAAATGAGAAGTGGCTGCTAATGGGTACACGTATTTTTGGGAGGAGTGGGCAGGGGATGAAAATGTTCTAAAACCAATAGTGACGATGGTCATACAATTTCATCAGTGTAGTAAAAACCATTGAATTAAATCCTTTTACCAAATAAACCTCATGGTATATAAATTACATCTGAATAAAGTTTACATTAAAAAGTGCATCACAGAAAGAACAGTGAACTTGTCCAAGGTGACATGGCTATTAGGTGACAGCACGAAGATTAGAACCAAAGCAGTCTGACACTAAGGGTCTACACGTTTTGCCACTCCATATACTGTGGCTTTTTTAGGAGTTTCAACAATATTCTATAAATGCATCAAGGGACAGGCAAGCCTAAAAGAGGAAGGGGAAAGCCATCAGAATGGTGACGATCTTAGCATTTCCTGGCTCGGAGTTGCTCCCGGAGATAGACAAGGGCAGACTTGGAGGGGAAAGTGTCATCAAAGCCCTGATTACATGCACAGCCTCCTGTAGGGAAGGAGGATGTTCTCTTCTCCCCTCCCCTCCCCATTGCAATTCTGAGAAGGGTTATATTTAGGGGAGCAAAAGAAAACACATTCCAAGCAATATGATAAACACATTCCCCCGTAATCCACTGAAGTTATTTAGATGCATGACAAAGCGTCACTTAAAACTAACTTAAAATTAACTCTAATGAGGCAATATTGCCTTCCATCTCAAGCCTACCACACATTTGCTTTTCTGTCATGATAGGTGTTGCATGTCTATCAAGCAAAATCAAGATATTTTTCCTCCAGTAGCTAAAAAGTTTAGGCATATATGAAGGTATTTTCAGAGTGTGTTCTGTTTAACTTTTTTTTTCTCAAATAATTGGGGTTGGACCCCATCCATCAAACTGCACTCTCAAAGTCGTCTCCCTTAGGCCTGTGTACTAGGTGGAATGTCAAGGTCGTACACTTTTCTGATCCATAATGAGAAATTAACTGTCCAGCCACTGAGTCTGGAGCAAGCCCTGAAGGCAACCAGATCCAGAGGGAGGCAGGATCCTCAGGGCATTTTTAATAGAATGAGTGGTTGTGGAGTAAGAGCTCCCAGGTGTGCAGATGGCTAGGCTCCAAGCCCAGAAGGGCCACGTAGCTCATGTTAAGGATTTTGTACGTTATCCAGCAGGCCATGGAGAACATCTAAAGGATTTTCAGTGTAGGAAAAATATTTGATATTTGAAAATTATTTCTGAATGTGTTGTGGAATGCTGATTTGAGGGAGCAAGAAAAGAGAGCATATAACCTAAACGGATAATCTTATATAAACATGTACTTATCATCACCTTAATTGTTGAATAGTTGTACGGACTAGATGTCTCCACCTCTAACAAGCTATGCAAGTTTTGAACTTTTTTTTTTTAATCACCAAGGCTCTTATAAAGGATTTATAGGTAAATCCTTACCTGTAAAATAGAGATAAAATGAGACCCCCTTCCCAGGGCTGGAATAAAGTAGAATAAGATAAGGCATATATGTATAAAGGTATTTATTCCTTAACATTATATGTTTTAATAAACCAGAGAATTAGGCAGTATGGAGTATTGCTGCTGGCTCCTAATGAGGCAGGTGCTTAACAATAGGGGGGTCTGATGATTTATGGGCCCAGGAAATAATGGAATTGAATTCATGATATCACTGAAAAATTTGTCAGGTGCTGGTAATATTGTAGAAATGCAGTTCTTAATAGGGTCATAACAATGAACTGGAAATTTCCAAGATCCCCACAAATCTGAGAAATTACTAGCACACCATAAAATTACACTGAGAATAGTGAATCAATTCACTCATCGATCAAATATGCCTTGACAACTTATTTGTTCTTCAATTTGACAAACTTTCATGAGCTCCTTTGTGGAACTGGGCACCAGTGACAGGTGACAAGGAAACAGACAATGTGTGACCACACATAACTCATAGCAATGGAGAGAAAGTGGGATGCTGTTCAGGGAGGGTAGTCTGAGTAAAAACCAGTATAAGAAATTATAAGAGATAATCAGGAATAGAGGAATGAACTGTTTGGGTTGTAAAGACGAACATGCCTAGAAAAATAAATTATGACCCAAAATACAAAAGTTGAAGTTTATTTTATATGTAACACAGGACATTAAGAAATATTAGAAAAATCAAATTTTTAATGGAAGTGCTATTTTAATTTGGATTGGAAGAGGCAACGATCACAATTTTTCAGAAGCAACACTACGGGGAACTGAACTATTGCAATAGAAATTAAAAGAGAAAACATGTGAAACTAAATATAAAGGAAATACTGATTTATTATGAGAAGAAAAGGAGACAGCAGAATAATAGGAACTTTATCCTGGCATTATTAGTGATAAAAATTGCTTTAATTATAAAGAGTTATGCAAATGTATGAAATTATACACATTCTCTCATTGTATTCTAAAAAGAAGACACACACATACACAAAACAGAAAGACTTAGACACAATTTATCTTTCTTTGAATTAAGAAAAGCTCACCGAGGCCAATTGATTTGTCCAAGGTTATACCACAAAGTGGCAGACTTGGAACTTGAACTGGCATTAGTTCCTTGTTATATTACAGCACAGGTCTCTATAAAACAAGTGCACTTACATCAGGTCTAGCTGTAAAATAACTCCAGAATCAGTGTGATCATGTACTACTGAATTTTCCTTTGCTGCCAGAAAGTCCCTCTGAGAATATCTTATACCTGTGTCTTCTTTTGCTAAACACATTGTAATGGTCAAAAATATCTCTTTGGGTTGTTGAAAGGCCCCACTTGCAAAGCTCTTGAAGATAATATGACTGACTTTGTCACGGACACCAAGAAATTTAGAAACATAGAACATGTTGGCTATCCCCATGTATTGAAATCTGGGGTTCACTTAGGGGTTCTAATTGCTGCAACCTTTCCCATAAGACTCCTTGATTCTTGGAATCTATGAGCAATTGCCAAAATAAGCTCCCTGAAGGTAGACATTTTTATCTGTTTTATTCTCAAGTGCTAGAATGGTAACTGGCATGCAGTAGATGTTCAACATAGTTTTTAAATGTATAAATTTCTGGATAATAAAGATGAAAATGTTTAACTGAAATTATTCAGGGAGCATGGTGCTTAAAATCTGTTTTATTTTTCTCTCAAGAGTCTCAGTAAGACAACTTCTTTATTACTACATCTCCCTGAATCTTTGTAACCAGAGCAGCACTGCAGAGCTATTCCAAACATGGTCCTTAGGCAATGGCTTTGTTTGTTGTTTGAGTCTGTCTAAAAGCAGAAACAGCAAAGATAGAGTTAACAAGAGCAAAGCGACCCTTGAGCTACTTGCAAATGAGGAAAACTCCATTCTCTCTTTTCTGTCTATTATCATCAGCTTGAATGATTTCTGGGAAGGGCAACGTGGTGAAATGGAAAGAACATGAGCCTGAGTCCAGGCAAAAAAAATCATTGGACTCCCAGCCAGCTCATGAGCTGTGTAACCTAGGACAAATTATTATACAATGCTGAGTCTATTTATAACATCCTCATCTGTACAATTGGGAGGAGACTATGTATAATAAGTTGTTGCTGTTGTGAAAATTAAAGATATAGCATAAAATTCTTGACACAAAGCAGATACTTAGTAAATATTTGTTTTTACATATGTTCTTTCTCGTTGTCCCTTAATCTCTAAAGATGAAGGTGGAAGATAAAGTAGGAGGATAAAGTAGCAGGAAGGATCGTATGTCAATATCTTGTGGCAATAGGTAACCCATGAAAGCAAATATTTGGGGGCAAAAATCATTCTTCTGTGTCTCCTTGGGTCTATTTAACGAATCTTGTGTGAGGGACCTGGAGGGTGGCTCTCTTTGTTCATTAAAGGCCAATGGTGTGTAGAATCTGGGGGTGAACAGTCAGAAATTCACCTTTAAAAATAAGATCTGCTCTGATCTCCTCCAGGGACTGTGGCCTGGGGAATAAGTTGACAGTTCCCGGGGCTGCCTGCTGTGTAAGAGAGTGACTGTCACTGACTTTCAGCTTGTCAAATACATTTCTTAGCCATCAGTATTTACTCCTGAGGGAGCCACCGCTGGGAGTATCAAAATGGAGAGGAGTTTAATAGAAACTTGCTGGTTTTGTAGCACTACAGCTCATACAAGCCCGGGGGGAAGCTTCCTCCCACCCCCACTCACCCTCCCTGGCGTTCACAAGTGGTGTCCTATGCTTCTCTCTGCATCTTCGACTTGCTTTGTCTTAATAGCCACTGGATGTTTTTAATGCTTAACTAATGCCAACTTTCCTGTGCTAGTGCACACCCTGTTATTGCCTTTACAGCTATCTAGCGAAAAGAGGCAAGTGGTTTGAATTTACAGCAAAACCTGAGGTTCACAGAACTCAAATGACTCATTCACCATCACCTACATAGTTTTGCAAAACAAAATCCAAACCTACACTGATCAATAGTGCTTTGAGGAAAAATTGTCTGTGAAGGGGTCAGAGCTGAGTTTGGTAGTCTGAGACTTCTGAACCTTGACATATTCTCAGGCTCATCCTGGTGCTGAGCACATTCACCCTTCATGCTTCTAGTGGTGTCTATAAAAAGCCTCTCTGATCAAATCTTTTATGCCCACTTCTCATTAATTTGATGTGTGTAATTTTGAATTGATTTTGAAAGATACAAACAGGACCAAGAAATGTGAAATGGACAAGTGTAACTTGGTTGCTATTTGCTTATATTCATAGTAACGATAGCCAGGATTTATTGAATACCTACTCCATGCTTGGCACTGTTTAAAGATTTTTAAGCATACTTTGACTCATTGAGTCCTCCCAATAGCCCCAGGAAGCAGGTATAATTGTCTCAAACTTACAGATCAAAAACTGAAACAGTGCTTATGCAGCTTGTTTAGGATCACACATCTAATAAGCAGCAGATCTAGGATCTGAATCCAGAGAGGTGCCTAATGACAACTCCAGACTGACTCTATTCCTGTACTATCTTTACAGCAATGTTAGAAGGAGAAAAGGACATAAAGAAACAATAGTCTTTACTTTTTAAATATAGGACAGGGAACAAAGATGTAAATGAAGAGGAAGATACCTTAGACGTTCATTTAGGCAATGGAGTGCCCACCAAGGAAATGTTACTGAGGCAACATGGCTGGAAATAATTTTTAAATTGATTAGCAAAACATATTAAGAGAAAAAGACAAAGGGCCTGAAAGAGCCACCATTAGTTATTCTTGATTATGTCTAGCGGCATCCATTTTAAAGGTTTAGGATACATTGAATGATGTTCCCCTATTTCTGGTATTGACTGCCTGCCAGGCAGAAAAATGCAATGATTAAAATCAGAGTGTGCACAAAAGGTACCAAAAAAAAAAAAAAAAAGTTCAGATGTCAAAGAATTTCCTTGCAGGGCCAGCCCTTCTTTCCTGCCATGGGGCCAGAAGTCACTGAATCAGTGCAGAGATGCTGAACATGCCTGGATACCAGGAGCTCCAGGTGTAAGCAGTGTATCTCTTACCGAATCAGTTTATTCACATCTACATGTGGTGCAGGGAGCAGCGAGTCTACTGTTGGAAAGGAAGTCCCTGTTCCTTATTTACTTACATATTAAAAGAATAAATACATTGGTGAAAGCTTGAGATGAGCTTTAGAGGTTTCGGACAGTAATGTGCATATAAAGAACCTAAGGGAACTTGTTAAAATGCGGATTCCCAGTCCTATCAGGGTCCAGGAGGTGGCTTAGGGATCTCTATTTATTAAACCTTCTGAAGGCAGTTCTGTTGCAAAGCGTCTTCAGATCTCATTTAGAGAAGACCAGTTAGTGGTTTTTAACAAGAGATATGCATTAGAGTTGCCTGTGAACCTTTATAAAACTATGCCAGCTTGTACTGTCAGACCCATTGAACTCAGACTTCTGTGGAAGGAGGCCAGTTGTCACAGACTGAGTTCCCCAGGAAGCTGACTCTGAGACAGAGATAACCTCTGAAAAGGAAAGAGATTGGGCAGAGGGAGAAATTGAGCTGCAAAGCAGTCTCACTAGAGCCTCAGTTAATCTAAGGGACTGCGGTGCTAAGATGATGCCCTCTGAGGTATAATTATTTGGGATAAGAGAGCTGGGACTTTATATTCCCCTGTAGATCAGTCATTGGATGCTGACTTCCCAGGGGAGGGGATGAGATCTTACTTAGTCTTAGCCTAGGCAATCCTCACACGGGCTCACAGTGGTGAGCCATCTGCCAGTATCCTGAGGGCAGATGTGGGCAGTGCATCCCAGCATCCCCCATGCTGAGTATAAAGTTTCTTCGGTTTGGTTTTCTTTCTGCCTGTGGGTGATTCTTATGCCCTCCCAGGCTGAGAACCAAGAGTGCAGACATGTCACTGTTTATAAGGAGAAAGAGAGGATACTTGGATGTTTTCCTAAAGGGCCAGCTCTATTGTTCCCTCTCAGAGAATTCCAGCTAATCGATTAGAACTCAGATCAAGTGTATTAGATCTCTGAAGACATTTTTGACCCTTCAGGCAGTTAATCACTCTGCTCTTGGAGCTCTCACGTGTCGCGTATAACCTTCCGTTATTACATGTCCTTCCCTCTACTAATCTGCTTATTTTATTGGAACCAATGTCATATTCATTTCTATATTCCAGCTTCTGACAGGATTGACACAGAGTGGATACTGTATGAATGAATGAATAAATTAATAGTTTGTCAGTGACTGAAGGGTTAGGAGAGAGAGGAAAGAGAACATAATGCTGCTAACAATCATCCCTGGGTATCCCAAAGACAGACTGGGTAAAATAGCTGGCGTTTCTACCTTGGTGTAACAATGCTGTTATCATAGTATCCCTTAACCTAGCTGTGTGCCAGGGGCTACTGGCAAAAGAGCAACAACCAAAAAATCCCCTCTATCATAAATTTTACGCCAACAGAGATATTGTCAAAGTAGTTCAAACTCTAGGGTGATCCAGCACACCTTCTTTCTCTCTCTGGGATTCATCAGCCATGTAGACTTCCTGCCTATTAAAAGAGCATGTGTCCAATGAATGGGGTGAAAGGATGAACTAGCAAGCTGGTAGCAGATTTCACAAAGCCCCTCTAGTGATTTTTGGAAGGTTAAAACTTTCCTCCACTTATCCAGTAATTCAAATTCCCCAATAAGGCCCCAAGCTATCTAGTATATCTGCAATGCATGTTACTAAGCCCAGCAACACACGCAAGCCAAGTGAACTCCCAGCTGAGCAGTCCTTGGCTTGATTAGGTTGCAGCCTGTGCTCTAACTCCAATCACTTGCAAGAGCAACCCTGAAGCGGAACAACCAGTGATCGGCCACAATAACAGATCAGAAGGCTTGGAGGAGAAGAGAAACACAATGAGTTTCACAAGTTCCTTATCCATCCTGAGAAATGCCTGGGGACTCCAGTTGTTTGAAAGCCTGATACCATTACAACCTCCTGACAGTTTATTTTAGATTTATCTGAGGGAGCGAGTATCAAAATTTCCTACTGATAGCTTGTATAGGTGAGTGATGCTGTTACGTGTTTGAGCAGAAAAGAGGAGCTTAGAAATAAAGTAGAAATTTTGGCTTTTCATTTCCTCTAAAACCAGAAGTTTTCTAGTGTTTTTTTATGATGCAAAATCCACAGTGCTTGAAACCTTCAGGAGGTGGTACGGGGTGGGAGGAGGGTGGATGGAGGGCATTCTTCCTGTGTCCCCAACCCCCCCTGACTTCATCTTACATGACTGCTTTACTACAAGATAGCATTTTACTAGAGATGATTTTCTGAGAAGACACTGTAACCCTTCCTGAAGTCCCATTAATACCTTATAACTAAATCTATGAGAAACCCTATTTTTTATGAGCATAAATGACTGCGAAGACAATAAAGGTGAATGTTGTCACACATGAGTAAAAAGGTTTACTTCCATGTGCTAAGGACTACTTTAAGGAGGAAAGAGAAAGTGGCTGCAGGAGAAAGGGAGCTGATATTTTCTAAACGCCAGGTACTGCAAACATATCAGCTCACGATTCCCCGTGAATGAGCTGTTGTTGTCCCGTCTACTTTAGAGATGAGGAAACTGAGGCTCATCAAATTAAGTCAGTTACCTGGAATTGCAGCTTCAGTGAGGAAAGATTTCAGGTTCCTTCTCAATCTTCTCAGCTCTGATGCCTCCAGGTAGGGACTTCTAAGGAAAAGAAGTTGGAGAATGAGAAGGAGGAAGAATAAAAGGGTGGAAGATGGCAACAAGAGTAAAATGGGCTAATATATTCTGGAATAGTGTCATTAGAATCACCCAAGGAGCTTATTAAAAAGGGGACCCTTTCAGTCTATCTTGATGCAAAACACACCACTCCAAAGCCTGGCTTAAACGGAAGCAAGCCATTCTTTTTTCATGAATCTGTGAACTGACCGGCCAGTTCTTCTGCCTCAAATAGGCTTGGCAGAGGTGCTGGGATGTCTAATAGGTCCAAATTGGCCTCACTTAGTACTCTGTTAGCTGCAAGCATGTCTGGAGCTTTCAGTTAGGGGTCTCAGGCCTCCCTGTGAGCATCTCCTCATAGAGCTTCTTTATAATTGGCACCTGGATTCCAAGGAGGAGCATTCCCAAATGACAAGCCCCGATAAGTAAGCTGGCTTCACTAGCCAAAAGTCAATCAAATGGACAAGTCCATAGGCAGTATGAGAGAACTCTGCAAGGGCAAGGAGACTACTTACCACAGAGGAGTTCCCTTACCCCGCTATATATAACTTAATACATGGAAAATCTAAAGCGGTTGGTTGCAGGTGTCTGCATTTTTAATAAGCTTCCTGAAGCATCTACCTTGCGTATTCTCTTAACTTCCTTTACCTACTTTCAACCTTCTCCCTTTAAAACCTGCTTTGTGCTAAAAATCTTGGTTAATTCATTAATCAGTGAGGCAATAGGTTTTATTGATCGTGAGAGAAAGAGGTTCATTGATCTGGAAAAAAAACACAACAATATCAACAACCACAAAAGTTCCACTAAAAAGGGGCTTTGTAATCACCAACAACCTCCATGTCACTATTAAATGAACATTTTTGTAATCCTCATCCTTCTTCATTCCTTACTGGTATTCAATACTGTTGAACACTCTCTCCTTAAAATACTCTTTCCTTGCCCTCTGTGATATACCACACACACACACAGACACACACATACATATCCACTTTTCTACCCCTCTGCCAGCTATTTCCTGTCTCTTTTTGGTTCATTTTCTTCCTCCTAACCTCTAAATGTTGACATTTTTCAAGGCTTGTTTTCAAGTGCTTTTCTTTCCTCATCTGTACTTTTTCCCTAGGCAATGTCACACCCACCAAATGCTGCCATCCTCAACTATCACCTATATACAAATTGCTCCCAAGTTCGTATGACTAGCCCAGATCTTTACTCTGACCTGCAGACTTATATATCCAACAATTTTCTCTACATCCCTCCTAGAGTATTCTAGAAAGATTCAAGTGGAAAATGTCTAAAATTGAATTCACCCCTCCCCTCTATCCAATCCCAAACTGTTTTTCTTCCAATGTTTATTGTTTTAGTAAAGTGTACCATTGTCTAGATAGTTCTACAGTGGGAGTTTAAAGAGTAAGTCTGTCACTTTTCTGTCCATCAACTACCCACACGTATTCAATTTATCACCACTCTTCTCAATCTTACGTCCTCTACTCTGTCAATCTCTCTCCATCATCTCCGGCAGCACCCTCATCCAGACTGACGACACTTCTCATCCAGGAAGGAAAAAATTGTAAAGCTTTCTCTGTGCTCCCCCAGCATCATCTCATTCCTTTTCCCTCCACCATCATGACCCATGATCCTTTATCCACATGTCAATCGAAGTAATCTTTTAAAAACATACCCAGTTGTTTCATTTAAAGCATTCAATATCTTCCCAATGCTTTTAGAATAAAAATCTTAAGATGATTCACAAGATCCCAAATGACCAGTTTCTGCTTCCTTTCCAGCCTCTTTTGCCAATCTCCCTCTTGTTTTCTGTGGTTTGCTTGCCCTGGTTTTCACTTCAATATACAATCATCTCCCACCAGACAACTTTGAATGCTTTCTCATCTGCGTTTTCTTGCTAATTCTTAGATCTCAGTTTATATGTCTGTCTCTTCCTTAAGGAGATGAGTCTTCATCATACTCTCCAGGCTACTTTGGGACTTCTTGTTATCACACTCACAGTCCCAGGAGCTTCTGATTCTTAGATTTAACCACAGTCCATAATACATATGTTGCTTATGTGTTTATCATGTATATGTCTTCCTCATTAGACAGTAAAATCTATGAAGGCAAGAACAACATTTATTTAACTCATGATATTCCTAGTGCCTGTCACATAATAGGTACTGGAACATATTTCTGAATGAGTGAATGAATGGAAGGAAGAAAGGAAAATCCTTGTTAAAACTGTAGCCTTGCCCAAGACTGGCATCTTTAATGTTGATTGCCTGCTTCTTGGATTCCTGTCATACTACTCTCCTCTGTGATGGAATACTCCTGGCCAGGACTACTTCATTTTATGCCATGACCTTTGTGCTCTGTGGGTTAGCCTGTCAGAGGGATGCTTCCCTCAGTACCAGCATCTGGAGCTGCCCTTCCCAGAGTGAACCCCTCTCCTTCCAGACACATTTAAGTCTTATGCCAAGTCTAATCTTCTGAGGCTGTGCTTGCTAGAAGTATCTGAGCTGTGGCGAGCCAAGTCCCAAGATTCAGTAGTACCTTTCTTATGGATCCATCAGATTTAAAAAAAGAAATAACTTGGCTTCCAATGTCAGGTAAGATAGAACCCACCTGTACTGGATCAAATAATTGCAGGAGAGTGTGGGGGCTTGCTAAATGAGATAATTTTACGCAAATAAATTGGCAATATTAATATTAGGATATATTGCATGTGCATTGCTTGAAATCGGCAGAGTACCCACTTCCTGTTTTCAAACAAACTTGCCCTTGAGACGTATAAGTTTGGTAACTCCATTTATGTGAACCGAATTTCTGACATGACAACCCTTGGTACAACCAATCAGATCAAGATGCTTTGACACTCTGTGATGTCTGAAGTATACTGAAGGCAATTGATCAGACTGAATCACTATCCATTCATCTTCAACTAATCTTGTCTGATTTCACCTACTCTCGTGAAGATTACTCAGATAATTGGTTGCTGCTGTTTGAGAGGGTTAAGTTTGTAAAGACTAATTATTACTGCACTTTGCACTTTTAATAAATATTTTCATCTTGATATCCTCCTTTCTGCTTTTTTGCATACCTACTCTGCCCCGAATTGATCTGTGTGCAGGCTAGCTTTACACTTTAACAAATTGAAGAAAGAGTGCTCAGCAGTTTTGCATTGAGGAAATTATCTGTATTTTATTAAGAATGAAAATGGTTATTTAAAGGTGAGAGTTCTTAGAAGGTTTTTATAGGGCCTTAGCCAGCATGCTTAGCTCATTTGAGAACTTAAACCTTAATCTGTCTCCAGAGAGGCCTCTCGTTTGGTGAGCTTCACTAACCTCTAGATAGCTACATCATCTGCAAAGAAAGAGATATTTTGCAAGTATTTTTGCAATTCATGGGTGGGGAATACAGTTTTTTCCCCCCTCTAAATTCTACAGTAGAAAAAAAGACTAGGAATAATACACAGTATGTTCTCAGATCACAAAGGAATGAACTTAGAAATCAATAGCAGGAAAAAAATGAAAACTCATAAATAAGTGGAAATTAAACAGCAAAGTCCTATTAACAATAGACCATAGAAGAAATAAAAAAAAATTATGAAGTATTTTGAGATGAAAGAAAATGAAGATTCAACATACCAAAACTTATGGGATGTAGCTAAGAAATAGTTCTTAGAGGGAGATTTATCATCAGAAATGCACATATTAAGAAAAAAGAAAGATCTCAAATAAATAATCTAAACTTTATATTAAAACAGTGGGAAAAAATGTTAGAGTAGAAAATAAAGAAATAGAAAAGAGGAAAATTAATGATACGAAAAGCAGGTTCTTTGAAAATATCAACAAAATTGATAAACTTTTAGTTAGATTATCCAAGAAAAAAAAGAGAAGACTCAAAAAACTAGATCAGAAGAGGAAAAATTAGTACCAGCCTTACAGAAATAAAGCATTATAAAGAAATACCATGAATAATTTTAATCCAAGGAATTATATAACTCAGACAAAATGAACAGATTTCTACACAGACACGAACTACTAAAACTGACTCGAGAAGACACCATCTAAAGATTTTTAACAAATACAGATTTAATTAAAAAAAAACCTCTCACAAATAAATGTTTTGGCCCAGATGTCTAGATTGCTGAATTCTACCAAACATTCAAAGAATACTAAATCCTCATAAACTCTTACAAAAATGATAGGGGAGTGAACACTTTCCAACTTATTTTATAAAGCCATTATTACCTTGATAGAAAAATCAGACAAAGATATCACAAGAAAAAATCATAGACCGATATCATTTATGAATATGAATACAAAATTCCACAATAAAATACTAGCAAACTGAATCCAGCAACATATAAAAGTAATTTTTTACCATATCTTAGTGGGATTTATCCCAGGAATACAAAGTTGGTTCAACATCTGAAAATCAATTAACATAATATGCAATATCAATAGAATAAACAATAAATTACATGATCATCTCAATAGAGGAAGAAAAAGCATTTGACAAAATTTACCTTTTGTAATAAAAAGTAGGAATTGAAGTAAATGTCCTCAACTGATGAAGGGCATCTTTGAAAACCACAGCTAACAGCATATTTATAGTAAAAGATGCTTTCTCTCTAATTAAGAATAAGACAAGGATGTCTGCTCTCAACACTTTAATTCAAAATTTTACTAAAATTCCTATCCAGGCACTTACAGAAGGAAAAAATAAAATTGTATTTGCAGATAATGTGATCTTTTATATAGAAAACACTAAGGAATCCACTAAAACAAAAATTAAAACTAACAAATGAATAAGGATGCAGGATATAAGATCAATATACAAAACTCAGTTGTATTTTCATATATTTGCAATGAATAATCTGGAAAAAGAAACTGAGAAAACAATTCCATTCATAATAGCATTGAATAGAATAAAATATTTAGGAATAAATTTAACTAAAATATGAAAAACTTATGCTTTGAAAATTAATGTTGAAAAAAATAAGATCTAAATAAATGAAAAAATAATCTCATGTTTATGGATCAGATGGCTTAGCATTGTTAAGATGGTTAAACTCCCCCAACTAATCTACAGATTTAACAAATCCCTATCTGAATGCCAGCTGACTTCTTTGCAGAAAATGACAAGCTGATTTGAAAATTGATACAGAATTTTAATGCATTCTTAATTATCAAATTTTTCAATAACTGGGTTACCTATTAATTCCTGAAGCGCTCACACTTTTAAAATTATCACTATAAACAATATGTTAACTTGTTTTTAAATTATCTATATCTGTATTGATCATCTATATACCTATCATTAGCTTATCTCAGTTAGATTAATAAGCCATTTGAACACACGTTCTTTATGAATTTACTATTTAGCATCTAAAACTGTAGCCTGTGAACATCAAACTTTGAAAATATGTTGCTATTTCTTCAAAATAAATTCAGTAGTAGAAGATAAAAACTTAGAACATTCATGCTTTGATTATGTGCTATAAAAATTTTAATATCAAAGAATTTTCTTAAGAAAAACATACTTGATACTATTTGGAGGTAGTTTGGCCAACAGTTCTACATTTCACAAGTACTTGTTTCAATCCATAGGAAATTTTCTCTTCTAACAAATTCTAGATTCACAGCAGATGCTATATTTATTTCAAAATTATGGATTTAATGCACCTTGATTTCCTTTAGTATCTGTGGCTAGAAACTCCTCAATGCATTTTCAGAATTAAATCCTTTTTGACAAGATAATATGGAATATATATTGATGCCTCTATTAAAAGTGAGTAGACTAAGACATTCAGCTCCATAAGTAGGAAAAACAAGATGAATGCTTGAAAAAAACCAATTATAATAATGGTAAAATATTTTCCAAAGAAAGTCAATTAATTTGACATCTTTTTTTTCTTATGAAAGAAAAATATTGTTTACAATTCAAAAAAAGTTTTTATGATTCAAGGAGCTTTCTGGTATCCT
>NW_006442207.1:10249672-10250229 GCF_000325575.1 Pteropus alecto | reverse complement strand
TTCAGAATTAAATCCTTTTTGACAAGATAATATGGAATATATATTGATGCCTCTATTAAAAGTGAGTCTACTAAGACATTCAGCTCCAGACATTCAGTAGGAAAAACAAGATGAATGCTTGAAAAAAACCAATTATAAGAATGGTAAATATTTTCCAAAGAAAGTCAATTAATTTGGTATCTTTTTTTTTTTATGAAAGAAAAATATTGTTTCCAATTCAAAAAAAGTTTTTATGATTCAAGGAGCTCTCTGGTATCCTTGTTAACACTTAATAATTTAAGATTAGATTAAACTAAAATATTTCTCCTATTATACATTCTAGTCTTCCAGCCACTGAATAATCTATTCATTTTTTTCTGTTACAGTACAGAAAGTGCCTCTCCATCTATTCTCCAGTACAGCAATCCTGCATATACACTTCTTATTTGACTTTTCAGTAGTGTGTGTGTGAGTGCTTGTGCATGATTTATACATACATACATACATACATATATATATATATTTATATATATATAATACATATAAATATATTATATAAATATATGTAATATATATTT
>NW_006442207.1:10246483-10249630 GCF_000325575.1 Pteropus alecto | reverse complement strand
TGCATATAGTATTATAATTATATAAAATTAAACAAAAAGACCCTGCTTCTCCTTGAAAATTTTTTTGTTTATTATAATACTACACTTCTCAGGTCTTCCTCTACCCCTTAGTCACTCTTTCTAATACCGGTGTGCCAAAAGCTCTGGTGCCAACGAAGATCCCTCCAAAAATGCTGCTGAGCCTGCTGTGCCAATACTGTTGACATTGAGCTGAGATCAGGGATCCAAAGACATTTAGAGATATTCTTCTAGCATTTCCTTTCCTTTTCTAGAGTAAATGCTCCCACTGTCTACACAACAATCTATAGGACAAGTACAACGCTAAACTCAACATCACTTGCTGCTATTAACACGAAATAGTAGCTATAGGTCACTTGTTCTAGAAGGAGTTCCTTCCTGGGTCTCATGTAATAAGACTTCTGATGACCGTGTGACATATATGACCAGCTATGCCCAAATACCAGGATAACCCCTGATTAATCTCAAGAAGTACTTTTGTTAATTACATTAAATTATTTACTTGAAAGGAACATAGAGAACAAAATAAACTTCTATTTGCTGGCTTTTTAAAATTAGGAAATCATTTTAATAAATCCAGTCATTCTAAAGTTTAGGTCTCATTTGCCAGTTTGCAAGGTAGTCTTTTTCTGATAATGGACTGTGACCACATACACAAATTGAATTAATAGAATTCGCATGGGTAAATTGGAGCTGAGCAGAGAATTGCTTTTAAATGAAACCTAACCATCTATCTACCTGAGATATTAAAAAATCTGACTTTCATTTACCAATGCCACTCCCTCTGAATTCCTCCATTCAGACTCTGGACTTGCCTGCCTGGACATCTGGGTTTCCTGATTCTTCCTGTCTTAGCTAACCTACTGAAGTGAATTGACCAATGGCCTGTTTTTTGTTTCTTGATTAATCTTCATTATTGTCTACATCCTTGAGTTCTACATCTTCTGACCCTTGATAATGGGCAAAATTCTTCAACTATGCTACAACCACCTAGCCCTGGCTTTCTGTATCCCAGTGAGGCAAAACTTTTCCTTTCTGTATAGGCTTGGTGCTAAACAATTGGCAGAGATTTGATGAACTCTTGACTTGTTGCAGAGAAACCACCATGGAAATTACAAATTCTGTATTATGCAATTTCCCCTGAATAAAGTAAGTGCATCAGTTTGTCCCTTTAAAAATGTAAACTAAACTCAGAAAAGCCTAAATATTAAGACTGAATATGTGCAGATGATGGCAATAGCTGGAAATTCCTATAAGATAGTATACAAAATAGAAGGAACATTAAATAAGGCATGAAAGATAGCAACTGTAATCAAATGTATTTACGGTTGATAATTTTAATTAAGGAAGTTGTTAATGGAGTTGTATATATTCAGAAAGAATTTCATGGCTTTATTTTTAGAAGCACAGACTCTCAAATTTACAAGTCATATGAATTAAATGAATCCAATGATCTACATGTAATTGAAAGCTGTCCTTCCAGTGTAGGGGAATAATTTTAATTGCAAATGCTGTTAAGCTGTCCTTGTGAATTTATTTATGTTAATAAAGTTTCCATAACAGGGCTTCTATTTGATTGTTTCAATGTATGTCATACAGTCATTAAAGGCCTCCAGAAATTAAAGTAAATACCTTTCTCTTCCATTTATTTCTTGAAATATTCACTTCAAATTTGTTTCCTGAAAGCTTACAAAGTGTATTGGTTATATTTTTGTCCCAACACCACCCACATTGACTTATATAAGA
Source organism: Pteropus alecto (assembly GCF_000325575.1). Lineage (NCBI taxonomy): Eukaryota > Metazoa > Chordata > Mammalia > Chiroptera > Pteropodidae > Pteropus > Pteropus alecto. The sequence goes on along the minus strand of NW_006442207.1, from coordinate 10,247,866 downwards.
GTCTGAGTTCTTCGATAGTGGAAATTCAAGACTCAGAGAAAAACGAATCACCCAAGTTCAACACAGCACTGACATAAAACACAGATTGGAGGGATTCTGATTTTAGGAGCCAGTCATGCCCATGTGCTCCATATTTGCTTTTAGGCAGGATTCTAACCTGAATATTTAATTAACATTTGGAGTAGCAAACTTTGAGATGAACTAGTACTCGGCTCTCTTCAAAATCATTTGTTCATTTCCAGAGGGTTCAGAGAAAATGTGAACAAAGAGTATAACCCTGAGTTGCATCAATCTGCCATTTACTCTTTCATTCATTTAATATACATGTATTGTATGGCTATATTAATCTTTTTTTTTATTTTCTGTGTTTTATGATCTTTTGACATCTTAGGGCCTGACTGGGAGAGACAGTATGTTCCAGAGCTAGTTAATTTCTAGAGATAGCAAACTACTGCCCTTTGAACATTCCTTGCATACTCAGAGGAACCAATCCAACGTTCATATCTCCAGTCACCTCCATTATTGAATTCTCATATGCTGAACCAATATTTCCCTGCCCTAATCAACCCAGGATCAGGTTTTAAAAAATTCCAGGCAGCTCCTACATCCCGGAACCTATTAAAATTATTCAAACTAGCCCATTTTAAGCCTGCTTATATTGAGCCACCTATTTCTTGCCATTAAAACAATGATAAAGATTGTTGCCCACACTTTCCCCTCACTCCTTCTGCCTCCTGACCATGCTGGTGCTTCTCCATGTGGCCCTACGTGGCATGACTTCTTCTTCTTGAGAACTGTGAGTAACAAACTATCTTTTCAATGACATTTGTCTCCTGATCTTGATCTCACCATACACAAATTATAGTAAAGAACATTTTAGCCCTTTCCCATTAAGAAAAAAAAAAAAAAGTGCTGCTTACTGCCTGCGCTAATGTAACATCACACATAGGAAGGCTGTTTTCTAGGATTTGACAAATTTAGCAATCGAGAATTACTATATTTTGTAAATGGAAATACCACTACTAAAAATAGAATGCTATAAATAGAATGATGTAATTTGCTTTCAAAGACTATCGATATACTAGAACGATGCGAAAATATTGAGGGTAAGGTTAGGACTATAATTCATGAGTTATGTCAGGGTAAATGCTGTAGTTGCAAGCACCACCAGTGAGTATTTTCGGAACAAATGGGAAAAGGGTTAAAACAACGATCATATCCTAGATCTTATCCTAAGTGCTGGAGATTCAGTAGGGAGTAAACTAGGCATAGTCCCAGTCCTGCTTATAAACAAAATCGAGGACTTTTTCTGCCCCAGGGATAGAAAGTCTTATCCAAGGTCGTAAGGACCTTTTTATACCCTGCACAATTAGCTCATTCAAG
>NW_006442207.1:10204860-10246357 GCF_000325575.1 Pteropus alecto | reverse complement strand
ATATATTTAGACAAGACAACCCTTGGTTGACCTCACAGATTGCTAGGACCTTGTCAGCTGACAGTCCCTTACTTTTTTATTTTTTACACCTATACCACTTGGTCTTCCTAGGTGGTCTCCCATCCCAGTACTAACCAGGCTTGACCCTGCTTAGTTTCCGAGATCAGATGGGATCAGGCTTGTTATATTTTTAAGAAGGCATACCACAAGAAATCATGGAGGACTTTACATCTCATCACTTCACAAGAAAGATTACATACTAGTGTCTCTGAGGCATTTATTCTTATGAACTCTCAGAACACTCACTTGGTCTGATAAGCACATCGAGTGTTGTACAAACTGAAATACGAGGCTTCCAACAAGTACTTTGCTTGTACTTGTGTGTGTGTATCTGCACACACACAGAGCCAGACATGATGACGACTTGTGTCTTATACATTACAATTCAAAGTTTTCTTCTTCCAATATTGGGGAGTTTATAGTAGTTTAAAAAATACACACTCATGCATGCACTCAGGTTTTTCTTGGAAAGTTTGTGATAACAGTTGCATAATAAAAATGCATAATTTATAAATATCCCTTGTTTTAAAGAAAGCAAAGACCTTTCTGCCCCTATCAGTTTATGTAATACAAACTTTTCACCTCTACCAAATTGTTTTTATAGGAAAATATACATCAGAGGAATCGCTAAAAATCAATGATCCAGAATGATAATGGCATGTTTTTAAAAGCTTTATCTTTCTTCATTAAAAATACCTTTACAAATAGCAATAATCCTGATGGTGTGAATTAATAACTGCTTTTTTGGGCTTCATTGCTGCTCTTGTATTGCTCATGGTTCACTGGTTTCCTGGGATTGTTTTGTGTTCAGGGCTATTTACATAGTCTCTGGGTTATTATCTGCCTTCAGAAGTGACAGACAAAACTCAAGGGCTTCTGGGAGCGGTGAGAAGATTTCTTACATAGAAGGAATATAATTTTTTTAGGAGGACATATCCAAACAGCATGAAAATCAGGGTTATGAAGGAACAAGGGCAAAATGATAGAAAAGTAGAGGGAATAAAACACATTGTTTTGTAGAACTGTGAGAAAAAATATCAGATCATTTCATTCACTTCACTTCTTAAATTCTCAAGGGAGAAGGAAGATAGTCAATAACATGTACACGCAGAAAAGCAACATGATGTCAGGGAAGGAACAGGAAATTTGGACCCAGATGGATAAAGGTTGGAATCTCTATGCTAGCACTTCCTTAGTGCCACGTAAGCAAGTTATTTTCTTTCATTTTCTGATGCATAAAATGGAGACAGTAATATTTATTGCAGTGGATACTTATTAGAATTAAATGAGAATTAGTCGAATGTGAAAGAACTTGAGTAATAGTAGGGACTGAAGAGATGATCCTTGTTCTTAATGGGACACATGGTCTATCATGTTAGGGACCAGTACTGCACTTAAGGGATTCTCGGTTTTATAAAAATATAGTATTGTCCTTAGATCAACAAAACATAGAAGCCTAGCTGTGGCTTTTCAGGAGAGTCTTTACTTTAAGATCTTAGTTGTAAAGTTGAGTTTAAATATAAATAATGCATAGAAGGAAGCTGCTGGGCAGATCTTTCTGGAAGGCAGAAATTGTGTATTTAAGTCTGTGGTACTTTGAATATGGAGGAGTTTTTGGTTCAGTCATGGGGAGACCATCCTAAGATAAAAAAACTAAAAGAAGTGACTGAAACATTCTTAAGTTTCATTTGAATTTTTAGTTCTGGAAAACATGAAGAATGCTTTTCTCTTTCTTTTGTGTAATGGTCTTGCCATCAATTCAGACCCTGCTGTGCTTAAAGCTCTTTCTCTCAGAGAGAATAACACTCTGGCATATGCATAAAAGTTTTGAAGGATAACTTTGTAAGCCCATTTGATTTTGTCTAAGATGGTTCACTTAAAACTTTATGTAGCACAAGATTCCTCTTAGCTGCTGTAAATTGTGGTGTTTCTTTGCAATTCTGAATTTCAACTTAATTGAAGGCAGTAAGATTACAATGTCCAGATGTGGGGTCACCTAAATAATACCCTGAGATTACAAATCAAACTCGATTATTTTTTTAACTTACTTGCAAATATATATCCTGAAAACCTCACCAGTGTGTTATTGTAACTTCGTGTAATCTTTTGCCACACAGATTTAGAGTCAGAAATTTCTTCACTGAAGTTTGTAATGACGAGAGTTATATATTGAGACAACAAATTAACAATTTAGGATTGTGGGGACCAGGCAAGCCCGAGAAATAAAACATGTCAGGTCTCTTACATCCACATCAAAATGTGAGAGAGCAAAATCCTTTGCTCATTTTGAGTCTTTATTTTTTTTTTTCCTAATTTATTTAGATTACCTTTCTTCCATTGGGAAATGATGTCGATTAGCAAGTGTGTTGTTAGTTAAAATATCCTGTAACTGATTTCTAAGTTCTTATTCAATGTAACATTGCTGACCTAGTTTGTATAAAATTCGAATTCTTACATTAATGGCTACAAAATAGACACCCTGCCAACTTGCAAAATTTTAACTCTAATACAAAGGGTCTCTTTTTTCCTTAAAGAGAAGGATGAAGACAAAGGATTGCCACCGGGAACCAACTAAACTAGGTCCCCTGATGTTTAAAAGATGAATATCTTAATGCATTCTCAAGAAAGTGTCTGATTTATGAAGCTTAGTGTGCACTTAAGATATATCGGATTTACAAAGCTTTCTTGATTATAGGGGAATCTTTTCTTTTCCATTATAATAGATATGTAAAAAAACACTCAGATTACCCTCTAAATGCAGCCTTTCTAGGGAAAATGTGTATTTCATGTGTTCAAGAGCCCAGTGTCACACAGAACTCATCTCTTGGCTGTGTCCCTCACCAGCTATGTGGGCTCGGGGAGGTCCTTAAACCCTTCAGCTCTCAGTTTCTCATTTGTAATATGGGGATAAGAGTCATAATTACCTAGTATAAAGATTGTGAGGATTCAATAAAATTGTTTTTGAAGACCTTAGCAGAGTCTCTGACCCATATTAAGGGCTCAATAAATGGTAAATGTATTTTCACTGTTATCAATACAATAATATTTCATATGCACACAGACAGCAACCACAACCCATTTGAGTAAGGAGCCAAAGACAGCCTTCCACCCCCAACTGTCTGTGCCCCCGGCTATCCCAAATGCGTCAGTCTCTCACTTCCTCTTCTCTTCCTTCTCTTATTCTTTTCTCTCTCACCTATTTACTTTTCTCTCTCATTCTTGTTCTCTCTTCTTTCCTATTTCTATATATTTTTATTTCTAATAGCTACCATCTGCTTGGGGTCAAATGCTTTAAATGTGTAATTTCTATCCCTTAGAAACAATATAAATTTAGCTATTTATTATTATTATTATTAACTATTATACCAATTAAATACTAATTTTCAAATGAGAAGATTAGGTTAAACCTTTCTAAAGTTAGCCATTTGCGTGCTACAACCAGGATTTTGCAGCTTGAGAGACTTACCTCTGGCAAGAATAAAATTCTTTTGGCATGTAACTCGAAAACCAGTTCAGTTTTTATTATAGCACATATTTTGATTAACTATTTCTGCATAACAAGATACCCCAAAACTCAGTAGCTTAATTTTTTTTTTTTCTCATGATCCTACAGTTTAGCATTTGAGGCATGGCTCAGTTGGCTAATTCTTCTGTCCTAGGCTGGGGCCACTTAGTTGTCTGCCCTCAGCTATGTATTGATGAGGCAGCTCTGCTGATTTTAGATAGGCTCTCTCATATGTTTTCAGATTGGCTTGTTGTGGGCTGCTCTAAGATAGCCTTAGCTGGGACAACAGAGCATCCTCTACATCATCTCTCATACTCCAACAGAGTAGCCCTATGTTCATATGGCAGTGGCGAGGTTCTGGTAAAGCACAGTCTAGATCACAAGATCTGTTGAGGTGTTCTTTATAACTGGCTCCGTCTTGTTTGCTGTATCCTATTGACCAAAGTAAGTCACGAAGTCCAGATTCAAGGATTGAGGAAATAATTCCATTAGTGAAAGGAATTGCAAAGTTCACAATGCCAAGGAAATGAATATAGGGATAGATAAAAAAGTGAACAAGTTTTTGCAATCAATTTCCACATCAAATAGTTCAGCACCTTGGTTTCTTCCCTGCACTTTGAGTACCTAGTTCACTTTGCTTTCCCTTAAATTTTGAGAAATGTGACAGACTTTCAAAGTACTTACCCACCCACTAATAAGAAATCTTGCCCTTTTAAGGATAAGGGATAGCAATTGTCTTTAAAGAAAGCAGAAAAAATTAATGGCAAAGTTTCTAGTTAAGAATGAATACAATTGAGTGTCTGTAACAGTTGCATTGCAATTAACAAAAACAAAAAACAAAAATGGAATTTTTTCTCTGCCATCTGTCTTTATTTTGCTAACCCACTTTATCGACATCCCCAGCAAAGCCATGCATGAGGTAGCAATGGAAAAAAAAATTACAAGATAATTTGCAAACTCACATTTTTATGTTTTTAATGGCCTCACTGGGAATATGGTTTGGGCTGCATCGCCCTATGATAACAGAGCGCAAAACCATAGCAGATATCCACTTCCAAATTTATCTTTGCCTAGAGCCCCATCTGATTTATTTTTAAGTATATTTCAACAGAATGCCCAAAGTCAAAATGTTATTTACAGTGTGAGGCTAGCAGAAGAACATACTGCATCAATTTCTTCAGAAGGAGGAGCCCAGAAATCCATTCTCGCAAAGGCAGGAAAACATAGACCCCTTATTTGTTTATTTACAATCGTCTTCCTTTTAGAAAAGGGTTTAAGGTAGCTTACACAATTGGCTGCAAGTTAATCCACGTATGTTTGGAAATGAGAAATCAATCCTTTTGTAGCAGTCCTGCCTTTGATCGAGCAGCATTTGTATGTTTAAGGAGAAAAAGGAGAAAGATTCAGCAGGTATTGATTCCAAAGTCATTATCACCCATGTTCAGTGATAACAAACCAGCTTTCTGTTTCTACTCAACACTTATTTGAATTACCTAGAGAGAGCACGAGGATACAAAATGAAGTAGTTGTCTCCATAGGGAATTAGCCTGGACCCTGAAACTAGACCTTCCAAGAATCTATTTTCCTCTCAAAATTTCCTTGGGACACACATACAGACACACCTAACCAAGGAAATTCTCTTCATCATTGCTAAGTAGTTCGAGTTACACGCCAAAAGAATTTTATTCTTGCTAGAGGTAAGTCTCTCAAGCTGCAAAAAGCTGACTCCAAATGCCAGTCTCTTTAAATTCTTCATTTTTACTAGGTATTCAATAAATGTTTGTTGAATTCCAGCAGAAACCTTCTGCAAGTTTCATTCCACACAAAGAGGTGCATACGATAAATATTCTGAAATTTTCTTGCTAGGAAATTTGAGTATAGAGAAAGACGTGAGAATAATTTCTTTATAGGTTTCATTCTGACCCAAAAGAAAGAACTGGTTATTAATGTGAGTTCAATAAATGCTTGTTGAACATCAGGATGCACCAGACACCATTCTAACTGCTATCGATCGTATCAAGATGTGAAATATGTACTGTTCTGGACCCAAAGAGTTTGCACAGTGGCTTTGGTGATATGGCAACATGAGACACACTAGGAAATATCAGTAGAGAAGCAGAATACAAACACAGCTGAGCTCAGAAGAGAGTAAATTTGCTTCTGTGTAGAAAGAACCAAGAAAAACTTTAGAGAGAAAGGAGGCCTTTGATCCAGTCCTATTCTGGACATATTTAATATCAGCGTTGCCTAAAATTGTTGGTTGATATAGCTGTTTTCTTTTTCTATTGTGGTATAATTCTACCTAGCCAAAGCTAACCCAGCATGTAAAATATGAGTACTATCACTTTTTTTTTTTATCTTTAGAATTTCTCTCAACTATCCATTTTGCTGTGCTTCTTTTCTTTATAAAGAAATTCTCAGTAGAAATGTACTATAGTTTGACCAGTCCTAAAGTCAAGGAAGCTGGTAGTAGAGGGGATAAACTAAAATTTCTCATCCTTTATTCTTCTTCATTCAATTGCAGACTTACATTTTCCTTTCCTCTTCATGAGTCTCTGAATAGAGTTCTCCAGACTTGTTCTCTCTACTGTGAGATATATAAATACATTTTTAAAACTATTTAAAGCATTGTTTTAGGTGTGTTGTTGTTGTTGTTGTTTTATTTGGGGGTTGTTTTGTTTGTTTTGGTTGCTGTGGTTAACCTTCTCTGAGGAATATACCAATATACCAGTCTTTGATTCCCAAGTGAAATAAGAGAACCATAAAAATAAAACATAGTCATGTGCCTACAATAATTTTGATCATAGGAAGGTAATATAAATCATTTAAATATATTCCTCTGTGTCTCTCCTTATCCTTCAACACTCAAACACTTTGTAGAACCCGATCGTCCAACAAAAACCTACACTATAGACTGGAAGCAAGCCCCTTGTATCGGCCACAAACACCAATCAAGCCATATCATTTCAGACTAACAAACCTTCCTGGCATTTCAGAGGACTAAAAGCTGCGTGAGTTGTCTGTACATTGCTTGGGTATAGCCCAGGACAAGCAATCCTTCCAAATTTTGGCATATACTAAAAGAGGGTTTTAGTAAACTCTAGTTCCATTTCTTATTTTAATTCACCTTCATTGGATGCTTGTTACGGGGCAGATGCTATGCTGAAAAATGTGATACACAAAAATGAGTAAGATACTAAACCTACCTTTAAAGAATTCACACTCTGGTGGCTGTATAAACACATAAAATGAATTGCAGTACATGTTAATGGAGATGAGTGAAAGTTTCAGTTAGATCGTAAAGAAAAGAACACCCAATTCTACCCAGGAAGGAAGAGGAAAGGATTCAGAGAAGCAGCGGCGATCAATTTCCTTGGGACAGAAATAGGAGTTTGATAATAAAAGGTAGAGACATCCATATGTGAAAAGAGAGGCATGCACTAATGCAGCATCTCCATGGAAGGGGAAGTAGTACACTACTACCAGTAGTAGTCATACTTTTAAATGGATTATTAAACATCTGTTTAAAAATGTGTAAATGGAATTAAATATTGAGTGATGGAAGGTGGCGATGGAGCTTCCTGAATATCCACATCGAAGGAAGAGCTGGTAGAGGGAAAGAACCTTTAGAGAGGTTAGATGAGAAGTAAAAAAGAATGCCATGAAATTCAAGGATGGAGGAACTTGGTGAAGCAAAGTCCATGGGAACAAATACAACAGAGAGAGCAAGAGTATGTGGATTAAAAAAATATATAACCTGGATTTAATAGTTTAAAGTCATTAAGCATAGTTTGGGTGGGCTGTGAAGGCAGATGCCAGATTGAAGTGGGGTAGACAGCAGAATAAGTTTGCTGCTCCATACATCTCGCTATTGTGCGGCTCTGCCATCATCTTTTGGATCGAGTCCCATGATCCTCTGAATTTAGACAATGGCTTTGGAAAAGACAGCCCAGAGGACCAAGTGGGAAGATTTACAGAGACAGGGCTCTGAAATTGTTCTCATCACATCACTTACATTCCATCAGCCAAACCCAGTTATATAGCCTTTCCTAACTACAATAGCAACTGAAAAATATAATCTAGCTGTGCACACAGAAGGAAGAGGAAACAGGATTAGCAAACGTGATGGTGGAAATCTTTTTGCAATATGTTAAGTGTATCAAATTAACATGTTGTACGCCTTCAACTCACACGGAGTTATGTGTCAATTTTATCTCCACGAAGCTGGAAAAAACTTTTAAATAAGAGATAGAGCAAATAGGAATAGGAATAGTGAACACACATCAGCCTCTATTACAGCTTTTTCCATATTCTTTTACATCAATATAGAAAAAATAGCAAAAACAATTTCTGAGCAAAAGAGATATTTAACAGGGAATTCAGCCTTTGAATGATTCCCTCCCTCCCCCCATTACAACTTAATCTGTTAGGAGAAACACAAAAATCTTTCTTCTTAAGAATAACAGAAACAGCCAGCTTTTTTTTTTTTTTAAATTACATTTGCTTTCTAGTTGGAAAGAAAATCTTTTCATAACTGTCAAGACTCTCAGGCCACACACATGGTATACTATTTGGATGAAGTTTAAAATAGAAACAAAAAACAAAACCTCGAATGGTGATTAAAAAGGATCTTTCTGGCCAGAAAAAAAAAAAAAGTACAAACATTTCCAAATACTGTAGTACTCGCAGATATCAGTTATCTAGATGCCAGCTGGAAATCTCATTTGAGTTGGAGTTGAGCATCTGACAGTGAGTGGTAGAGAGGGCAGTGAGTGTAACTGCCCCTCTAGATATAATTACGGCTCTCAAAGAAAAATGTGTTGATGCCCTGGAGGACATTAGACCCTGGGAGAAAGTGACCATGTCAGTGAGAATTTTATAATAGACAATGGGGAAATGGTAGATCAGATTTAAAAAAAAAAAATCACACAAAAGAAGAAAGATGTTGTAACTAGTGGCTGTGAGAGAATGTGGCTCAAAAGAGAAAAACTGGCACTTTCAGTCGTAGCGCCATTTTCTTAGAAACTGCACCATGAGAGCCAAGTGGAAGAAGAAGCGAACGTGCAGGTCAAAGTACAAAAGAAGAAAGAAGAGGCAGAGGACCAAGTGAGCTACTAGCTTGTGCGCTCGTGGAAGCCATAGCAGAAGTATGGAGAGCCAGAGACCAGGGATGCTGGTACAAATTGTTGGATGGTGTGCCTGCCATCTAGACCTTCTTAATGGATCTAGAACGTCCATCACCTTCTAATCACTGCGACCTCCTTTTGGGAGACCTACCTCGCTCTACGAAAACAACAGTACCTTATGGTCCTTTGCTCTGGACCTGTGACATTCTGGACTAATTCTGTTCTTAGTTGTGACTGAATGTAATGTGTACAATAAATCACCTCCTCTGCTATCTTAGCTGAAGAAAAAACAACAACAACAAAAAGATTAAAAACTGAAAGTCTCACCATGCAATCTATGGCAAGTATTTCAGAGGAGCAAGAAAAGGGGAAATTGGCTAACGAAACAAGTGTCACATTTTGGGGCACTCTTGTGAGCCCCATCAAATATAGGAACTATTTAAGATAGAATAAAGGGCCAAAGTTAAACAGTAGAAATCTGAGAGAGAATTGGAATGGCAAATGGATGAAATTAACTGAGACTTTTGCAACAGGTAAGGTAATTAACTGTTTGCAACTAAATATAAAGAAGGAAAAGACAGCACAGCTGTTTGGGGGCAGATACAGTATATTTACCATAATGGAGAAGAGACACACCTGTTAGTTCTTATTTTTCCATTCTTTTCCAAATATTTTTTCCTTCAACTGGAAAAGATAGAAGAGCCATTGATTCTCATCACCAAAACAGAAACAAAAATTTAATGTAGAAGTGGACATATATATGTATATATATTTAGCCACAATCAGATGAATTTATGTCCCCAGACTGAGAAAAAGTTAATTCAAGTATCTAGAGAAAAATGAATGGAGGGGTTCATGATGAAATCATTGGTGATCTTCAAGGGGTTTTAGAGACTGGAAGAGCAGCCACTTAATTGAAGGTAGAAAAACAAAATAAAATGTTCATTTTTAAAGAAGCAGAAAAGTAGACCATAGGGAAGAAATACTCATCAGTCAGTTTGCTAACAGCCTACTGCCAAATTTTATAACTTAAAAAACAGATGTTTATATGCACTTGAAAAAATAAACCACACTCATTTCAATGTAGCCTAAGTTTATTCAGGATGATATGTGCTGAACTATCTTCCTTTCAGTTAACTCTTTTCCTCTTTGCCCCAAGAATACCCACTGGCAGCGCTTGTGGCTGCATCGTTTACCCCAAAATAACTCACTGATTACAGCCCTCATTTTACCTCCAAAGTTTGCAATGAATAGCTCGCTTTTATTATTATTGTCGCATCACTCTAGTATATCGATAGTCTTTGGAAACAAATGATGACATTCTATTTATAGCATTCTGTTTTCAGGGGTTCAATCACTGAAAATGTCAAATCCTAGAAAACGTAGCATTCCTATGCATGCTGTTAAATGAACTCTGGCAGAGAGCTGTACTTTTTTTTTTTTTCCTAAACAGGGAAAGCTTAAATAGTAGTGATAAGTATTACCATTCTATTAACCATACAGAAGACTAATTTTCAAACAGAATTTGAGGGAAATTTCCACACACGTGAATAATACATTTTTATTTGTTTTTCTACTTTTTACAAGTTAATTTATCAGTCAAACAAGGCATGAATATATTCCTTGAAAAAACCTAATATTACTAAAAAACTAACATTGGAGACTACTTAGACTCTCTCAAGCAATTCTGTTCTGCTCCTTCCTAAAGATGACCACCATTTTTGTTTTTTTGTGCATTCTTTCAGACCTTTTCCTATTTATTTACACATGTACACATGTACACACACAAATATACATGTGTATAGACAAGTGGAGAAACAAATATTAATATTTTGAGTAAATTTTCAATACACAAAATATTTTAACTATTATGAATATTTCATTCAAAAGTGCTAAGAAATATTTCTCAAGGCACATATAAGGATCTAACTTATTCTTTTATTAAAAACTGCAGGATATTTCATTGTATAAAATACCACAACTTATTTAGTCATAATACTTTAAAACCCACTTTTCCTTTTATGTGTGAATCAAGGATTAGATGATTTTCTTCTGACAAAGTATTCTCAAGTAGCCCAGTGTTTATGTTTGCACAATGGTATTTCATGTTTCCTTTTGGGAGCTATTGAATTGCTCTACAATGCACTAGCTAAGTATTACTTTAATTTTTTTTTTCTGTTTATTTGATTGAAAGTCCACAGTTATTAATGAACTCTGCCCCTTTTCCTTGCTCATAAGCCAGTGTGAATATTGTGAGGACTGCTCCGACCAAATTTAGGGATATAGATCTCCTAGATTACATGAAGTCTAGATTGGCCAGAAGCTCCCCAAATTTAAAAATTTAGAAATGTATTTGGTGTTTCCATATGTCAAGAAATATTAGAGTTGTGATACTGCTCTTGAAGAGACTGTCTTTCATTCATTTGTACATGCATTCCTTCATTCAATGGATAGTGTTGAGTGATTGCTTTGTGCCAGATGCCATTCTAATCAACGGAGAGGCAGTCATGCAGAGACAAGAAGCGTGTTCTCACAGCATTTTCCTGTCAGATTGAAGGTTATTGAAAATCAACAAGTAAACAGTGAACAAGGTAACGAGATAGTGATAAAGCTTTGAATAAAATAAAATAGTTCAATGTGTTAGAATGACTGTGAGGAAGGGAAGCAAGTGTTCAAATAATTACAATAACAGTAATAATGATAGAGTTTAAGATGCAATGATAGTGTTCTAGGAGAATTCTATTTATTAAATCGTTTAGTCCCCTTTCCCTGTTAGTGAAGCAAGGAGCATTTCTGCCCTTCTCCTACAGAGGAGTAAACAAGCTCAGAGACAGTAAGTAGCTTTCTCAGGTCTCACAGCTTATAAGAGGCAGAGATGGGTAGTCAGAAGTCCCTTGAGGAGGTGACATTTGAGCTGAGACCAGAATGAAGAGAAGCCACCCTTGGACATCGAAGGAAATATCAGCTGCAGATTTTTTTTTCTTTTTTTTTCTTTTTTATAGCGAACATATTGACCTATTTGTGGAACAGAAAGGCCAGTGTGAATAGTTTTCTGGGACTTCCTTCATCATAGTCAATTCTATTAAATTCTATTAAAGCAATTTAGGGAATATATATATATATATATATTTATAATTTTTTTTTGCATGAAGTTCTGCTGGAAAGCATTATGATGGCTTGGGATACCACAGGACCACAGGTAGGAGAGAAAGATAGGTTCTAGAAGCAGTCATATTTTCTTTTGAAGGAGCAGATATTGGACTAGAGCACTAGGGAAATTATACATATTCAAATTTCAGCAAAACATGATAATCTCAAAGAAGAGCTAGAGAAGTTAGGCCAACTTTAAGTGGTTGCTTATTATACCTTGCAAATGTCTGATTAATAGCTTAATAACAACAAGTAAATTAGTCATTAATATCTTGCCTCCACGCTCTCTCCTTGCCCTTGGCACAGTCAACTTTTAACAAGTCCTTTAATAAAGACGTAGAAATATACTTACTAAATTTATGGATGGCATAAAGCTATTGTTAAGTACAAACAGGATGACAGAATCAAAATTAGTATGAATTCAATAGACTACAAGTAAAAGTCATACATATAAGATGCAATCTAACTAAAAATTATGAAGTTATATATTACGTGTAAAGCCATCAAGACATATATACTTGTATATGTGTATGTGTGTATACTCTTATAAACGCACACTCAGGAAATGGAGGAGTGCTGACTTCATAGGTATTCTCTCAAGATAGGTGTCAAGTCTAATTCACTGTTAGGACGGTTACAGTGTCATTTCCTTCTCTAGTACTGAATCTGCCTATTCATTTTGAGAAAATTTGGACAACAGGAGAGGGAATGAAAAGAATCATAGTGAAAATGAGGGTTCTAGAAATTAGATCATATATGGATAATCTGAAGAAACAAAGATAAATTTAGCATGGAATAAAAGACGTTAGAGTCTGAGAGCTGTCTCTTCAAATATTTGAAAGCTGTTGGGTGAAGCAAGGTACAAAGTTTAGGGCAAAAGGCAGTGGTTAAATCCAGTCATTACAAGTAGTATTAGCCTATGTGATGTTCAAATTTGAATTCATGGTCAATATTCAAAATCTGGGATTTTTTACATATGAATCTAATATCCTGGTCTTTCTTGAAGAACTTGAAGATCTGATGACACTGGACCGTTCTTTTTTCAAGTAATTACTGGGGATGGTATCTCTTTTAGAAGATAAAATCATATTTTAGTTCAATGAAGTCCCCACCATTTCTTAACTCCAATGTATTATCTTATATTTAAGCCAAGTTACTTATTAATTATTACCCATAGGACACAATCAGTTCCAAGTCTCAGCAGTTTTAATGAGGCATATATGAACTCAACATACAGAAAAAAAGTTATAGATTTGCCCATTAGTTAAGCTAGGTGACTGGGGGGTTGTGGGAGTAAGCTCCCTGACACTGGAAATACCAAGAGAAACCCTGGAAGACAATCTTCAGGGATGATAAGAGGTCTGATTACCCAGTTCCAATGTGTGTGGTGGGGAGAGAGGGAATTGAAGTTCATTACATCAACAAGTAGTTTTCCCACACCCGCTGGGCGTCCTACAATTTAGCTCAATTCCAATACTATCTACCCGGAGGTAGCATCAGAACTCATAAAATAAGGGCTCAGTTCTAAGAGACTGCCCACCACCACCATTTCAGGTGCCATTTGCAAGTCCAGGTAGTCCCCTATGCTTCCGATTGAGCAGCTATAGATTGGAGATTTCAATTACCCACTTCTTGGGTTCATTAAATTTGCTAGAGCAGCTGACAGAAATCAGAGAAACATTTTACTTACTACATCATCAGTTTATTTTAAAAGAATGTAAACCAGGAACAGCCAGATGGTAGAGATGGATAGGGCAAGCTATATGGGTTGGAGCACAGAGCTTCCATGGCCTCTCCAGGGTTGCCACTCTCCCTGATTCTGTGTGTGTTTACTAGCCTGGAAACTCTCTGAACTGACCCTACTGGGTTTTTATGAAGAATTCCTTACATACACATGGTTGATTAGTTCATCGGCCATTGGTGATAGGATGCAACTTCCAGCCCCTCTCCCTTCTTAAAGGTCAGGGACTGGAGACTGAAAGTCCCAAACCCTCTAATCAGCTCTTTGGTTCTCCTGGCCACCAACCCCCACCCTTATGTGCTTTCCAAAAGTCACCTCATTAACATAAAAAAAAAAAGAAGACATTTATCACTTAGGAAATTCCAAGGGTTTTAAGGAGTTCTGCCCAGGAACTGCAGACTAAGACCAAATATATATTTCTTATTA
Organism: Pteropus alecto; assembly: GCF_000325575.1. Lineage (NCBI taxonomy): Eukaryota > Metazoa > Chordata > Mammalia > Chiroptera > Pteropodidae > Pteropus > Pteropus alecto. The sequence goes on along the minus strand of NW_006442207.1, from coordinate 10,232,349 downwards.
TAAATCACAATGTCACAGAGAGTATGCAGTGGCTATCAGGACTGGGTCTGCAGTAAGGCCAAATGATAAGGCAGCCCTTTCTCTTATTCTGTTATAGGTGCACCTTGTCTTATCATGCTTCAGGTTATTGCACTTCACTGGTATTGTGCGTTTTACAAATTGAAAGCAAGACCCTCACCACCAAAATGACCACAACTTGTGTTTTCGAGATACTTATTTTATGAAGGTGGTCTAGAACAGGACCTAATATCTCCTCTGTCTACCTGTTAAATATCTGCAAAGTCAGAAGAACAGGTGGTGGCAAAAGGCGGGGAAATGTGAGAGAGAGTGAGGAAGAGAGAAAAGTACCATTAGGTGATAAGAAAAATAGCAACAACTTAAGTGAAAGTTACCAAAAGAATGTCCAAGAGATAGTAAGTAGGAGCATATAAAACTCTAAATAATGGCTTCGAATTTCACAGAGAATCATAAACTTATCCTCAGCAATTGCAATTAAATGAGGTGTGTCCTGGGCAGCTGTCTTGGAAAAGTGAATAAGTAGATTTCCTCATTTAAAGAACCACCACCAACTCTAAAGGGTTGATGTCTTAAAGATCTCAAATCAATTTAATGGAGGAATTTTATAAAGAACACTCATCAAATCACATGTGGCCCAGGATGGATTAGTCTGATCTGCTTTTATGCATTATCATTACCTACCGGCTCTGTGCATTGCATGTTCTCCTTAATCATAAAAGCCAGCAACAAGCAAACAAATCGATTTAATTTTTTTCTGCCTCTTCTTTATTTTTTAGGTTTAGTCCTAGAATACTCAGCTGTTCCAGGTCCTTACCATCAAGCCTCCAAACTATGAGTTTGTTCATTTATGCTGTTTAGAAGATAAAAAGCAACAGCTCTATTTAGAGACTGGCACATTATGAAAATCTATGCAAATTCACAGAAGAATAGGAGGAAAAAGAGAAGAAAAGACAATTCCCACAAAAAGGTCAGTTCATTTTTCTCTTGTCTTCCTGCTATACGTACATCGTTGAAAGCTCTGAGTTTAAAGCCACAGCTAGTCCGCTTGCTCACTGCCTCTCTTTTCATCTCTTTAAGGTAATATAATTGAGAGAGAAATACATTGAAATGTTGATCTCTCTGACATTTTTTCAAATCATAGTTAAGTTTTTTTTTACATTTCGTCACATCCTTTTCTATAAAACATTATCAGGGGAACTTGTTAAAAGTACATAAATTCCTGGGTCCTTTCTTAGACCTGCAAAACCAGAATCTCAGGGGAGTGTGGCCTGAGAATGTATATTTTTAAAATGTCCTAGAAGATTCTGGTGCACACAGATACGTGACTACTGCTGACATAATGCCACCCTTTGTTTAAACAATGTCCCGAACTTTTACTAATGGGATTGAGATCATCAGAAGTAGCAATGTGGAGTGGAGAGGAAGGACTTCTATTTTTTTGATGGTTATAGTTGCTGAGAGCTCTAGAGAGAGTTCTCCATTTTGGGGATCCTTGGTAAATAAACTGATTGCAATTTGATGAAGAGTGGCGAGAGGAAGGTAGAAGTTGTTTCAACTGTAATAGGATACCTTAGTACATGTATGCTTTGATTGATTGCCAATCATACCTATACTTGTTCTAAAAACTTGCACTAAAGCCACACAAAGGGTGACCTGGGAAAATTTTACAGCATCTCTAGTTATGCTATTTAAGGAAAAAGAGAAATGTAGGTTTTTCTGGGCAGGAAATTGAGTACCATTCAGCAGTATTGAAAATAAGAAATAATTATGACACAGGTAGTAAAGCATGATGGATGGTTTGGGGAAGGCCAGTTGGCATTTTTATTTACCCTCTCCTATAACAAAATAACAAGAGGGCACTCATTCAATTGGGGAAATCAAAAAGCAGCACATTTAAAACAAATGAAAGGGAACTTCAGTCTGTAATGAACTTGACTCTGTGGCTACAGATTGCCAAGAAAGATTACTGAAGCAATTAAACATTTGTGTGTGAATAATTATAGCATTTTCCAACCTAAATAGGTAAAAAAATAAATCCTGTACTTTTGGTGAAAATTGGCTTTTTTTTTTTTTTCTTTAAGAGGTATCTATCATCCCACTTAGAAAAACAAAAACAAAAACAAAAACAAAAGAAAACAAAACTGATCTTCAACTGGATACAAAAAAATGCTATTTCTCAAACAAGTGATGAAATGCTCTTAGTATGTGATTCACTAAGTCTGTGAGATGAATGGGGCTTTCTTGGGGTCTCCAAGAACAGACAGACCACTCTCAAGTGTGGAGATTGGTTGAAAAGGACTCTTGGGACTCAGCATATTCTTGTACTCATAGCTAAGATTTATTACAGCAGTAGAGTAAGAAAGATATACAGCCATATCATCAGGAGAAAGGACACAGGCGGAATATGGAGGAATCCATGTGCAGGCTTCCTTATGCTTCTTCTTCCCATGAAAGGTCATAAGTACACATTCTTTTCCAGCAGTGAAAATATGACAACGTGTATGATATTTCTGCCCAGGAAAGTTTATTATAGAATAAACATCCAAGGTTTTTTTTTACTGGGGGATGGTCACATAAGCACCATCTGCTTACCACGTACCAAAATCCTAGACTCCCAGAAATAAATCAAGTGTTCATCATAACCCGTATTGTTTCCGCAAACAGTCTACCACAATGATTTATGCTGATCAGTTAACTTTTGACAGTGGATACTCTAAGAGACAAGTTCTCAGATCCAGCCACGGGCCAACATTACAGGCAAGGATTTCTAAGGACAGCATTCTCAGACTGCCTACATTTACTCTTTTCTTTACAAGGTTGGTGACAAAGAAAGCTGTGGTGAATTTGAGATTAAAAGGGGCTTTCAAATCTAAAATCAACCAGTGACAGTCACTATAGATTTCTTGCCACGGCAAAATGAATCCCTGAAAAATTCAGAAGAGCAAATTACTTTATTGTTTTAAGACATGGATAAACACATGGCCATCCATTTCGATAAAACCTTTTCTTTTCTTGCCCTTTATCAATTGCCTATTAACTCCACAGATTCCCAACCCATAATGCATTTGTAATCTGAGTCCAACGTTAATTATACTAAAAAATTGGAGCAATTTAGGAGCTCCAGAAACCTGGGGCTAATATTTGTTCACTTATTTGTTCTTTCCTTATGTTAAAACTAATATGCCTTTCAGAAAGGTGACCTTTAAAAAGGCCTGCTATTCTACCATAAGCACAGACATACAAATGCTTCATGAATTTCCACTTTCTAAATGTATCTCAAATCTCCAGGTCTCAGTATTGAAGTACAGTACTGGCTTTACTTAAAGGCTGGAGAATGAATGCAGGGGGACAGATGTAATAATGCAGTCACCTCTAAATATAATTTTCACCATGGCTTTGCACATTGAGGAATAAAGGCTCACTAAATACTTTAAAAAAATAATTACCTCTCCATATAAACAATTACCTATAAACATAAATATACATATCTGAGTAAAATATGGAGCGCAATTAGTAGCGCCTTAATAGCTTACATCATGTCTTAAACATAGTTATAGTTCACTGGAAACTGCTTTATTTGAATGAATGCATAATTTTAATTTTTTTTCCTATTTTGCACACTTCTAATTCTAATTCAGGATGTGGATGCCTCAAGCCTGGACTATTTCAAAAGCCAGCTTTCTAATCTTACTTCCACTAGGATCTACTCATGCAATGTATATCATTGCCCAATGAAACTTCCTGAACATTCTGCTAACATTACTCCTTGCTTCCAAATCTTCGATAGATTTCTTTCAGCTTGAAAACAAATTTCTAAAACCACTACCATCGCTCTCTGATTTGGTCCAATTTTAGCTCTCTAACTTATCAGTTGTACCAATTGTATCACTTATGACAATCATGCTGGAATTGAAGATAAAATCTGTTCTGTTGTTCCTCTAAGGAAGAGAGAAATAACTATACTACTCTCCTCACATCTCTACTTGTTAAAATCTTACACATTCTAAATGTTGACAGCTTACCTGTTGTCCCCCACTTTGATGGTTAATTTTATGTCAACTGGACTGGGCAGCTGTTGAAATGTAATTTCTGGGCGTGTCTGCGAGAGTGGTCTGGAAGAGATTAGTCTGTGATTCAGGAGGCTGAACGAAAAGATCTGCCCTTACCAATCAATGTGTGTGGGCCTCATCCAGTTGGTTTTTCAAGGGCCCAAGGTGAACAGAAAGGCAAAGGAAGGGCAAATTCTCTCTTTCTTTTTGAACTGGTCACATCTTCCTGCCCTTGGACATTTGAATCTTCTGTTTCCTGGGCCTTTGAACTTTAGAACTTACACCAGCAGCACCCTGTTTCTCAGGGCTTCAGGCTGCGATGGAATTATACCATCAGCTTTCTTCATTCTCCAGTTCACAGGTGGCAAACTGTGAACCTATTTCTTTAATAAATCTCATATATATCTGTTATTGGTTCTGTTTCTTGGAGATCGTTAATACACCCACCAATGTCTTAATGAAGGGAGGTATTTGTAGGACTCTTTAGGAAATTTTGCCAAGTGTTTGCTTTTCAGTTCTTAGGTAAGCCATTCTAATATTCCCACCTCCTTATGTTTTCTGACCCCTTCTGCATACTTTGCCAAGGCTGTTACATTGCCTCCACCTTATCTACTGTATGAGCCATCACCCCCATAGCACATTAGGATAGCTTTCAGATCTTTGCTGTAACAATAAATCCTGAGTCACAGAAAAATACTCCTATGTAATACTCTTCCCCTCTTCACCCTCATAATTCACTCTCACACTTGTTCCTCTGCTTTCTTCCTGTATACATCATCCAGGTCCTTTAGTTATTTTGGGAAGCAAGCTATTTCTGCTCCAGTAGAGATTATAATTTCCTGTTCAAGTTATGTCGAAAACTGTTAATAATTATCTGAAGGCCTTGAGTTACAGTAGAGTAGAATAAGCATCATTTTGAAAATAAGGTGTGGTCTTTGCAAGCCCTCCAGGCAAAGTAAAACTTTAATTTTCTCTGTAAGGAGATAATGGCTATTTCTTCCAGTTCCCTGTGTTCAGAGCAATCTGGGATTCAAGATTTTCAGGCTTGTTCTTCTAATGTGCTCAATTCAAATCTCAGATTCTATACTCACTTGTGAGAGCTCCAACTTTAACATAAGAGACCTGTTAAGATTATATGTTTAGTCTCCTTTGCAGCTCTACTCGCTTTCCAGTAAAATCTTGGGCATGGATTTCAGCTTAATCTGCCCTCTTGCTGTAGGAGATAAGGATCTCTTTAAACATCACTGTAGATTCCTACTTGCTTTTATAGCTTGTTATTTTTTTATTTTTTTTATTTTTTTAAGACTTCCAAAGCAATTGCTTTGGAATAAAGGCAGTGCTCTCTACAATCCTTATAATTATTGGTGTCCTCACAGTGTTTACATACCTGAATTACTATAAAGCTAATACTTCACCTTCCACTGATATATCATCCCAACGTGTCACAGGTGAGAGTCTTAAACTTGTTGCTACAGCAAACCAGGAGTTGTTATACTCAAATAACAACATAATTGGTGTCTTTGTTATTTGAATTGTGAGTGATCTCTTTCCGGAATCCCAGGATTAAAAAAAAATTTGCAAGATTTCAAAAAATACAGGAGCTATTTTGCATAATCTTGAATCATTGAATATTTTCTGCGAATTTCAGTATTCCCTTTTCTTTGCATAGTATATGCTCCATAAAAAAATTTACATTAAATCAGCATGGTCTAAGGCTTTCTTGTTCGCTGTCCACTTTGAATTTTTTGGAGAAAAGCAAACTCAATGATCTTAAATAAAAAATAATTTGCAAAATAAAATTGAATAAATTACACGTGTGTCCCCATTTCAGATAATATAAATCTAACTCCCCTCCCTACAGTCAGTTTTAAATTAAATCTATCTTCTATAGCTGTCTATTTTAGAGTTAAATAAGATTTTCTGAAACAAACCCAAAATAGATATATTCGTACAGAAACAATTATCCTCCATTATTCTACTCTTGAACTCTACCATATAGGAAGTATTGAAAGTCTTGTTTCTTCCCTTCTCAATGATTCATTCTTGCCCAAGAGAGGAGGAATGACTTGAGTGGTAGGTAAAATAGAAAGAAGGGATCTGAGCAATGGCAGCACTATTCTTCACCTCTCTCTTCAGGATCGGACTGCTTGTAACATTAAGCGTAATCTTCCCCAGGGTTAGTAGTCACCTCCGAGGTTATAAGAATGGTGCTAGTGGGCAGAGATTGACCTGGATGGGGAGTGAAGTTTTCCACCTTCTGACCTGTGACTGAGTGGGTGAATATCATCACTTCTGTAAAATCGGCAAACTCTTACTTTGAGCTGGTTCCAATATTAAGACTAGAGCGTGTCAGCAAATTGAGATTCTGCATTTGAGTCACTGCATTTTATTTACAAAATATATATAGAAGAGGAAAGTGCCTTTAACTGTGCTCCCAATTTTAAGAGACTAGGTATTATGACCTGTGACTGGGTCGTAGAGTAGACACATTTATTTGTAAAAGAAACTGCCAGATTTTTTTTAAAAAGTATTTATATTATTTTAATATGGGAGTTAAGTTGTTCCATATCCTGGCTAGTGTTTGGCATCGATTGCCATTTTAATTTTAGCCATTCTAGGAAACATGAAGATTTATCTCATTGGCTTCAATTAGCATTTTTCTGGTGGCTAGTGACATTGAATATATATTCAAGTTAATTAAAGCAGAATAATGAGGTTATAAAGATTTAATATTTATAAACATTTTAGTTAATAAAATTGACTTTTTATGATAAGCATAGATTGATAAATGAATATATGGTTTTCTTCATAAACATTTGAGAGACTATTTTTATATTAATTTTTAATTTTAAGTTTATATAAATCAGTGGCATGGTTCCAGGTGTTTTTGTCTGGTCAAACAAACCAAGATCTTTGTTTAGTCAACAGTCAGAGAAAAATAATATAACTTATGCTTACAAGGTGTAAACTAAATATAAACTTTTCTGAAATTCTATGAAAATATATATACCAACTTTTTCTTTATTGATCTAATGAGATATAAGGGCCACTTGGGGTTACTTTTCTAAGTACCTATGTTAACAGTCTCCCATTCTTTCATGATTACATTAGTAGCTTATAAAACAAGGACCGAATCACTGATTTCAGTTATATTTTTCTATTCAGGGCAGACTTTTATAATATGGAGCTCATAAATTTCTGTTTTTATATGGGTAGCTGGATTTTACTTGCAACTTGAAATGGCATTTTCCAATCCAGGATGTCTAGCAATAGAGACTATTTCTTAAATAGTAAAATCTCTTAAGAAATAGAGATATGGTTGGCAACTCAGATATCCATTAATATATTCCTCATAATAATGACCAAGACCTCTTCCATTAGAAAATTATGTGATCATAAGTAATTCTGGCTACTGAGATAACGTAGTTGTGTAGGACTTTGAGAGTATTTCAGTCATTTGTGATATTTTTAAAGTTGTGAATTTATCTTTTCCATTTTCTCTTTTTTATTCTTCCCCATTAGCCCTTTTCAAGAGAGAACAAGGTCCTGATTCATAATGATGATTCATAGAGGTTATGTTTTTTCCTAAGGATTGAAAAAGCTAGTAGAACAGAACTGAAGCATTGCTGATAGGTACGTCTCTAGATATCATAGTTTTTAGAGGGCATATTTTGCAGTTATAAATTTAAGCTTATGAAATAAAAAATTAGACTTCTGCTTACAATTTCTGTACCTTCTGCAAAATTTTAAACTGAAGTTTTTCCTTTCACAAGTTGTCACAAAGGCATCAAAGAATCTGTTGATGAATTCAAGGAGACTAAGACCTGTTTAGGCTGGCCATCCCCAAATGTAGTTTTCTTTATTCAGGCATAATGTGCATTTAATAAAAAGCAAAGATCTTAAACGAATAATTCGACAAATTTATGCATCCTTATTACCAGCACCCCAATGAAAATACAGTAAATTTTCTTCAAACTAAAAAGTTCCCTTACTTTTCCAGTGATAGAGATAGAGGTTGCCATTTTCCAGTCAACCTCTATCTCTATCACTTCCATGACAACCAACCACTGTTCTGATTTCTATCATAATTGATTATTTTGCCTGTTCTTAAACTTCATCTAGATGAAATCTTAACTTGTGTGCTTTTTTACGTCTAGCTTCTTTTGCTCTACATTGGCTTTATAGATTTGTGCATATTGTTGCAAAACCATTAGTTTATTCATTTTTATGCTGAATTGTAATCAATTATGTGAGTACATCACAATTTGTTTATCCTTTGCCCCATTGATGAGCATTTGAGCTGTTTGCCATTTTTGGTTATTTTCAAAACAGATTTTTTTAAGCATTCTTGTGAAAGTCTTTTTGTGGACATGTCTAGGAGTCATATGATTGGGTCGTAGAATAGACACATTTATTTGTAAAAGAAACTGCCGTATTTTTTTTAAAAACTGAAGTATTGATATTATTTTAATATGAAGTATTAGTTGCTCCATATCCTTGCTAGTGTTTGGCATAGATTGTCATTTTAATTTTAACCATTCTAGGAAACATATAGTATTACCTCATTAGCTTCAATTAACATTTCCCTGGTGGCTAGTGATGTTGAACATCTTTATTTATGTGCTTATCGTCCGTTTATATATCTGCTTTTGTTGTGTTTACTCAAATATTTTTCCCATTTTAAAAAATTGAGCTGTTTGTACTCTTATTATTGAGTAGTAATAGTCTATTTTACATAAAGGTGCTTTATCAGATATGTACACTAAGAATATATTTTTTTCCCAGCCGTGGCTTGCCTTTTCATTTTCTTAATGGTCTCTTTTGATGAATATAAGCTAATAAGAAAAGAGAAGTCTAAATATAATTTATCATTTGGTGTACTTTTCTCTTGTTGAAAATTTCGAATAGTATATTTTTTCAAACTATATCAACATTAAATGTACTAAAAACGTGTTCAATAATTTAATTGCCTTCTTGATGATCTTTTCAAGTGTCATAAAAGACTCTTTAGTAGCTACCTTATTTATATTAAGAATGAGTATGGAAGAGACATAGAAAACACACATATGCAGCCATTGTGGGTTTCTAGGTGTCTCCAAACTGAGAAACTGGAATGGTTGTGTTACTTGCAAAGAGGTAAAGCTTGGTAGGTAAGTTTGGATTGAAGGAGGCTGTCTTGGTTGTAGAGTCTGCGGTCAAAGTGTGATAAAGTAGTGGCCTCTTCCAAGGCTGCAGCCAGGAATCACATGCCCTTGCCTGATAACACTGGGTTTTTGCTTTTAGCATTGTGGCTGAGAAAGACAAGCAGAGCTGAAGCTATGAATCGTAAGCATCAGAGCCCTTGACTGGCATTGACCCCTTCCAAGGCCTTGGGAGAGGTACTGGCCACATATTAACATGATTTTACACTTCTTTTATAAACTGCAGAAATAAGATATTTGAACCATAATAGTTTAAAACCACTGTCTTTCTCCACTCTGATTTCTCTCTCTCACCTTCCCCTTCTCCTTTCATCGGTTGATTTTGAGGTTCCAAGAGCCTTTTGGAGGTCTAGTTAATCTGGGAAAGTTGAAACGAAGATACATTTAGTTTCAGGTTAGTGGGATACATCTATGAGGTTTGCAATCACCAGTGTTTAATTATACACTTGCCGGTCATCCTGGTGTAGGGATGCTTTCTGAGAATAATCCTACTGTTTATTATACCAAGACCTCTGGTGTGACTTGGCAGTGCATGGGTAGAGGTTATATAATGGTGTTTTTTGATGTCAAGCCCTAGAAGTATACACATAGTGGAAGAAAAACAAAGTTTGAAATGTTCAGATCATAAACTAGTCTGTGGAACATTCGTCTAATCTTTAGACGTGTTAAATTGTAAGTGATGGATTTCCCTTTTATTGACAATCATAAATTTATACTTAGGAAACATATACTCAACAATGTAGACAATATACAATTATAAGCACATCTCATTACTTTGTATTAAAATCACATGACAATCAAAATTTTATGTCTGTAAAGCACAAAACTTCATCAATACTATAAAAGCTAAATATGTTTGTTTGTATTCACAAGTTTCATGCATCCTAACATATGAGATCTTGGCTAAGTATATCTGAAATATCTTGTTCTGAGAGATTTCTGGTGATTCAGGTAAAAAAGGCACACCACATCACTAACGACAAAAGGAAAATGTCTGAAGAAACAAATGTGCTATTACAGAATTTCTACATGTATCCACATATGTTAAGGTATGTAGCAGAAGGATTATTTGATTATGCAGTTATGTAACTCAATGCCATGCAATAATGATTTTAATTCTATTTGCAAGGCTTTTATGTGCACCTCGTTTTCTGATTAAATTTTTTTCAGAATAATTTAATAAATACATAGATTCTTGACTGTTTGTTAATACAGTTAACACAGTAGAGTGGATCCAATAAATGCATCGGAAAGGTTTACATTTTTTCCTCATTGGAAACAATGACTGACATAGATGAAGATAATATATCCTGACAACAAGAATGTCATTGACACACTGGCTAGAATATGGACATTTTTTTTCCCTCAATGAAAACAATAATTTATATTACTCTTTTCAGTTTTAAAATTTTTTTCAAGTACAGTTGACAGTCAATATTATATTAGTTTTAGTTGTACAGCATAGTGGTTAGACTTTTATATAATTTGCAAAGTGATCCCCCAATAAGTCTAGTACTCACCTGACATCATACACAGTTGTTACATTATTGACTATATTCCCTATGCTGTATTTTACATCCTTATGTCTATTTTGTAACTGCCAATTTGCACTTAATCCCTCACCTTTTTCACCCAGGCCTCCAACCCCACTCCTTCCTGGCTACTGTCAGTTTGTTCGCTATGTCTATGAGCTTGTTTCTGTTTTATTTGTTCATTTATTTTGTTTTTTAGATTCCACATATAAGTACAATCATATGGTACATGTCTTTATCTGTCTGACATATTTCACATAGTTTAATACCCTCTACGTTGATCCATGTTTGTCACAAATGGTAAATTTTCATTTTTTATGGCTAATATTCCATTGTGGGTGTGTGTGTGTGTGTATCTCACACTTTTTTATTCAATCATCTGTCAATGGACTCTTGGGTTTTGATTTTTTATCTACTCAGCCACCCTATGTCTTTTGATTGGAGCATTTAATTGATTTACATTTAAAGTAATTGTTAATTGCTACTTTAAATTGCATTTAAAGTAATTAAAAGTAAACTAACTAAGTGCTTTTCTCTTGCTTCTTTTAAGATTCTTTGTCTTTACTTTTGGCATTTTAATTATGACATGTTTTGTTAGGGGCCTCTTTGGGTTCATCTTGTTTGGGACTCTGCACTTTCTGGGCTTGTATCTCTGTTTCCTTTGCCAGGATAGGAATATTTTCCATTATTATTTCTACAAATAGGTGTTTGTTTCTTACGCTCTCTCTTCTCTTTTTGGTATCGCAATGATGCAAATGTTGTTTTGCTTGATGTTATCCCAGAGGTCCCTTAAACTATCCTCAGGTTTTTTGTTGTTTTCTTTTAATTCATTTTTGATTTTGCTATTTCGATTTGGTGTTTTCTGTTACTCTGTCTTCCAAATTGCTAATTTGATCTTCTGCTTTATATAATTTGATATTGATTCCATCTAAAGTATTCTTCGTTTCAGTTATTGTAGTCTTCATTTCTGACTGGTTCTTTTTTTATTGTTTCTATGTCTTTTTTTATGTTTACTGTCCCTTTATTAAAGTTCTCACTGAGTCCATCTACAATTTCCCTAAGGTCATTGAGAATCCTGATAACCAGTGTTTTAAACTTTGTATCTGGTCGATTGCTTGCCATTTTGTTTAATTCTTTTTCTGAAGTTTGTCCTGTTCTTTTCTTTGGGATATATCTTTTTGTCTCCTCATTTTGACTGGCTGCCTCCTTGTGTTTATTTCTACATATTAGATAGATTGGCTAGGTATCCAAGTATTGTCAGACTGGCCTTATGTAGTAGGTGTCCTATGAGGTCCAGTGGCACAATCTCCTTGGTCACCTGAGCCAGGTGCTCTGGGGGTATCCCTTATGTTGGTTGTATATGCTCTCCTGTTGTAGTTGAGCTTTGTTTGCTCGTTGGCATGTCAGTGGATAAAAATGGTTCTCAGGCTGACTATCTGTAGGGTCTGGCATTGACCACAGCTGATGAAATGTTATGCAGGGGCTGACCCCACAGAGTAGGGTCACTATATGGGGCTCTGGTGCTTACTGAGTCCACCATTTGAGTGTATTATTTGTGGAGCTAATTGGGTGGTATTCTGGTGTGATCTGAAGCAGATCACCACGTTCATTGGATCTGAGGCTCCTTGGAAGGGGCTTCAGTGCAGGCCCAGGTCAGCTACTGCCTGTGCCTCACCAGGGGCCACCTTGTAGAAGCTAAAAGGTGATCTGTGGTTGGTAGCTGCCTGTGCTGGGCTTAGAGGTGCCTTGGAGAGGCTATGCTGTAAACTAAGGCTGGCTGCCACTAGTGCTGTGTTGGGGACCACTAAGCAAGTGGTACAGGGCATACCAAGGCTAGTTGCTGCTTTTTTGGGTTTGTGGACTATTCATAGATTTTTGAGAAGTCCACACTGAGGGCTAAGGCCAGCCACTTGTGAGTATCAGCCACTGAAAGAGGTTTGGGTCTGTGTTCAAGCTGAGTAGGGAAGATTCTCAGGGAATCACCAAGGTAGGGTATGTTCAATGGAGACTCAGATTTGTTGCTTGCCTGTGCCTGCAGGCTGGGTTGGGGGAGGGCTCAGAAAAGGAACAAAATGACAGAGATTGCTGCTCCTCCAGCCTTCTTCCAGAAGTCAGACAGTTAAGTATTTCCCCATATGTCTCTGGTACTTTCCTACCTGCTTTCCAGCCCTGGAGCTCAGAGCTAGTGTGTCCATCAACGAGTCAGTCCATGTGCAGGCTCTTTAAAAGTGTGCCTGGGTTTCCAGCAGCCTTCTAACTCACTCACATGGAATCCCCACTGCTTTTCACACCCAAATGTCATGGAAACTCTTTTTCCAGGCAGTGGTGGTCCAGGCTGGGGAGCCTGGTTTGGAGCTTGGACCCCTCACACTTCGAGGGGACTTCCACAGCTGAGAGATCCGTCTTAATTTTTAATGCAAATGGGTGTGGAATCAGCCCATTCCATGTCTCTGCCTCTCTTACCAGTCTTAACATGGCATCTTCTTTATGTCCATAGCTATAAGAGTTAATCTAGTCTTCAGGTGATTCTCTAGGGTGGTTGTTCTATAATTTATTTTTAAATTTTATGTGGCCATGAGAAGAGGTACACAAAGCATTTATCTATTTTGCCATCTGGATTGGAAGCTAGAGTATGGTCATTTTTTAAAGATTATTTTATTTTAGTCACTCTTAAGAACATTTGAAGTGACTTAAAGTATTACAGGTCATATATGAAAGATCCTTAAAAATAATCATAAAAATGAGCACAAGTTTTGAAACTGAAAACACCTTTTTCAGTCTATCAATAATAGTAGAAAAATGTTTTGATCAACCATGATAAAAACTAAATTATATTTCTATTATTCCTAAAGAAATCATATTATAATGCAATGACCATATGAGAATGGTAATCAAAGAAAATGCAGCCAAAGTAGAGTAAAATTACTATACATGTATCAGACAGTTAATTAATGAAAATATTAATGGATTTTAGAAATAGTCCTAGTTAAATATTAACTTTAAGAAATTTAGTTGATGTTATTCTGATTTTTTTTTTTTCTGAACAATCACATTTGTATCACATATGGTTGAAATTTTGTATTCCTTCTTTTTAAGGAGAAATTGTTCTTTTTTCAGACTCCTCAAAACTTAATATAGGATATGCCAGTGTATTACCTTTCAGCAGACATCCTGGGGAAATTCTCGTAACAAAGCGAGGCAGTGTGCCAGTCATGTGAGCTGAATGTCTGGCAGCGTCTTATCAAACTGCTCATGGACACACTCAATCCTGGATCAGGTACAAAGCTTCTATCAAACACTCCATTCCATGAGCTTATGCCTCATATGTCATCTCAGTTTTTATAATTTCTATACTTTCATTTGCATTGTAATTGTAGGCTTTTCCTATAATCTCTTTCAATATTCTCACTGCTTTTACACTTATCAGACATGATGGTGTTAATAAGATTCATTTTTTAAAAAGAACCTAACACTAAGCATAAGCTCAGCAAATACCTAATAGATTAACAATGAATTGGCTGAGACAAAAATCACTGTGTGATATCCAAAGCCACCCATTAGTCACAGGCAAAGAGAACCCCTTTGAAGCAAAACTTTGACTACTTTTTAATAAATGTTATAAAGTTATTGTTTTTAAGATAAGGTGCTTCTCTATTCAGAGTACATAAAATTGAAGTATCTGTACATTAAATACACTCAGTAAGCATATGTAAATAACCAATGCAGTATCCGTTTTAGGGTATATGAGCCTCTTTTGACCTCCATCATTGACTATATTAAATTTTTTCCTGTAATAAATACATTCCAGAGGATATTTAGAAGGATATGAAGAAAATTACTTTGGATAAATGAGGATCAATATAATTAGATGTAACAGAAGCACCATTAGCCCATACAACATAACATAAACCGTACATGCACATGTGACCTTCCCTTATTTCTCCTTCTGCTACTCCTTTGCCAAAAGAAAGATTCTGAGATCCCACCAGCAGATGTTCTTTTCTTACAGTTAACAGGTTTTTTTTTCAAAAATATTGTGGATAATTGAACAGTGAGTTAACTTTCATTGTTTTAGAACATTGTGTAAACAAATCTAGTGACAGCTCTTCTCATAGCTCCTGAGATTGATGGCCTGGTTCAAGTAGCAGGTAGTTGTGAGAAGGTGAGGAGTAGGAAGGAGCAAGGTGTCATTTTGAAGTCTGGGTCATGAGTGGACTCTGAGTTGAGAGTAATGAGTGTTAAGGAAAAAGAAGACAGGAAATGTCTAAAAGTGAAAAAAAGGAATTGAGAGAGAATCAAAGCCAAACTTTACTTATTTTCCCTCCCATATTACAAAAGTATTCTTCTTGGAATATACTTCCTCAAACTTTTTTTTTTTGATTGCTTCATTACAATACCCAAGACTCATCTGAAATGTCATTTGCTCAGAGAATCCTTCCATGCTACCTTTAATTAAAATTATTCTCTTCTAGGTAACTTCTGTGTTTTTTAACTATGTTTTACTTAGAAATCTTCTCCGTCTATAATCATCTTTTAAAAATGTATTTATTTTCTGTTTCCCCCTCTAAAATATAATTCCTATATAATTAAGAATACCAGTATTGATTAAAAAAAAATTATGGTTCAAATATACAATGGAATATTACTCATGGATGGACCTAGAGGTTATTATGCTGAGTGGAATAAGTCAGAGAAAGATAAATGCCACATGATTTCACTTGTATGTTGAATCTAAGGAACAAAAAAGACAAACGAATCAAAAATAGACTCAAACATATAGAAGACAATCCAGTGGTGGCCAGAAGGAAGGGAGTTAGGGGGTGGGAGAATGAAGTGAAGGGTTAAAGAAGTACAAAGTAGTAGTTGATAATTGGGCAGGGGAACATGGCAGAGAGAATGCAATTAGCATTAATATTTAAACTAATTTAAATAAATAAATTTATAAAAAAAAAAAAGAATACCAGTCTTTTTCTACTACTGTTATTATACTAAATCTTAGAATAGTGTTCGAAATTAATAGATCGGTTGGAACTATTTTAAGTTCTCATAAATTCTTAAAGTCTAACAACTTGTTTCAGGAACATGGATTTGCTAAAGTGAAGACTCCAGATACGTGTTAAATACTATATTTCAAAAACATTTTCATTTATACTAGACATAGGCCAAATATTGCTCAATATATATAAAATTTTTATTTCACCTACCTAGCATTCTTTATTTCTTGAACATACATGCATATTTAATCACTGCCTTAATTTTAGGCAGTGTGCTTATTCTATGAACTGATTTAGTCTTCTGTAAGAATATATCTGGTCATTAAAATGTTAAAGAATTTAGTTGTATAATTCAGTTGTATGATTTACCACTTAATAACTCCTTCAAAAAAGTCACAAAATGTTGCTACACATTTTCTATTTCTTGTGGTTATATTCATACTGTTAAAGAAGGCAGAGTCAAACAGAGAAATGGTGAAAGATACCCAAAGGAGATAGAAGATCAAAAGTAAGAAGCATGGAATTGAAAACTTGGGGAAGGATGTCAGCAAGGGAACACTCCCAAACTCATTTTGTAAGGCTAACATTAGCCTGATACCATAGCTAGATAAGGCCACTACAAGAAAAGAAAACTGCAAGCCAATATTCCTGATAAATGCAGATGAATAAATTCTCAACAAAATACTACCAAATGAAATTCAACAGCACGTTGAAAGGATGATAAAGCATGATCAAGTCAAATTTATCCGTGGGATGCAAGGGTATTTCGACATACGCAAATCAATAAATGTGATGCACCACAATAACAAAAAAGAGAGAAAAAATCATGTGATTATCTCAATAAGTGTAGACAAAGCATTTGACAAATTCAATATTCTTTCATGATAAAAACTCTCAACAATTGTATATAGAAGTAATATACCTCAACATAATAAAAGCCGTGTATGACAACCTCACAGCTGTATTTCGACATACGCAAATCAATAAATGTGATGCACCACAATAACAAAAAAGAGAGAAAAAATCATGTGATTATCTCAATAAGTGTAGACAAAGCATTTGACAAATTCAATATTCTTTCATGATAAAAACTCTCAACAATTGTATATAGAAGTAATATACCTCAACATAATAAAAGCCATATATGACAACCTCACAGCAAACATCATAGTCAGTGATGAAAGGTTGAAAATTTTCCTCCAAGATGAGGAACAAGACAAGAAGACCCACTCTCATCATTCCTATTTGACATAGTCCTAGGAGTCTTAGTCAGAGAAATTAAGCAAGAAAAAGAAATAAATGACATCCAAGTCAGAAAAAAAGAAGTAAAATTATATCTGTTTGAAGATGACATGTTCTTATATATAGAAAATGCTAAAGACTCCATGAATTCTAAAAATGAATTCAATAAAGTTGCAGGACACAAAATAGACATACAGAAATTAGTCGTGTTTCTACACATTAACAACAAATTATCTGAAAAACAAAGAAAGAAAAAAACAATCCCACTTACAATAGCATCAATAATAATGAAATATTTAGGAATAAATTTAACCAAGGAGGTAAAAGATTTATCAACTGTAAACTATAAATGTTAATGAAAGAAATTGCATAATTTACAAATAAATGGAAAGCTCTTTCATGTTCATGGGCCAGAAGAATTAATATTGTTAAAATGTCCTTACTACCCAAAGCCATCTACAGATTCAATGCAATTCTTATCAAAATTCCAATGGAATTTTTCCCAGAAATAGAAAAAGAATTCTAAAAAATTTATAGAATTATAAAAATTTCTTAATAGCTAAAACATTCCTGAGAAAGAAGAACAAAGCCAAAAGCATCACCTCTTGGTCTTAAATTATATTACAGACCTATAATTTTTAAAATGGTATGGTACTGGCATAAAAATAGACACATAGAAAATGGAACAGAATTGAGAACCCCAAAATAAAACTTTTTATAGTCAATCAACTAATAGTTGATAAGGAACTAAGATACTTAATAATGAAAGAATGGTCTTTTTAGTAAATGATTTTGGGAAAGCTAAATATTCACAGACCAACAATAAAATACCACTCACAAAAACTGTCAAAATGGATTAAAGACTCAAATGTAGAAGATGAAAGCATAAAACTTCTAGAAGAAAACACATTGGAAAAAGATTCTTAACATTGGTCTTAGCAACAATTTTTAAAACACAACACCAAAAATGCAAGCAACAAAAGGAAAAATAAATGAGTAGGATTATATTAAACTAGAAAGTTTTTACACAGCAAAATAAATAAATCAACAAAATGGAAAGGTAATCTGGAAAAGAGGACAATATTTGCAAACCACATATCTGATAAGAGGTTAATCTCTAAAATATATGAAGAACTCATTTAATTAAAAAACAAATAATCTAATTAAAAATGGGCAGAGACACTGAGTAGATATTTTTGCAAAGAATACATATAAAGTGTCAACAAGTACATGAAAAGATGCTTAATTTCACTAAAGAATACATATAAAGTGTCAACAAGTACATGAAAAAAATGCTTAACTTCACTAATCAGGGAAATGCAAATCAAAACCACAATGAGGTATCCTCTCTTAGAAGGATTGTTATAAAAAACTGACACATGTACTAAGGATGTCATTGGTAAGAGTGTCAATTGGTACAGTCACTATGGAAAATGGTATGATGATTCCTCAAAAAATTAAAAATGGAAATACAGTATGACCCAGTAATCCCCTTCTGGGTATATATCTGAAGGAAATGAAATCACTATCTAGAAGAGATATCTGCATCCCCATGTTCATGCCAATTCACAGCCAAGATGTAGGAACAACTTAAGCATCCATCTATAGATAAATGAGTATAAAAAAAGTGATGCCAATTCACAGCCAAGATGTAGGAACAACTTAAGCGTCTATCTATAGATAAATGAGTATAAAAAAAGTGGTATATATATATATACACACAGACATGCATATACATACCATATATATATATACACACACACACACACAGACATACATATACATACCTACTACATACACACACTACAAAGGAGGAATTTCTGCCCTTTGTGACAACAGGATTAAACTTGAGGACATTGTGTTAAGTGAAATAAGTAAGACAATGACAAATGGCAAATACTGTAGTCTCACTGACTTGTAGAATGTAAAACAAAACAAATTCAGTAAAATGCTGGTTGACAAGGGCTGGGTGAAAGATGTGGGGAAAATGAGGACATGTTGGTCAAAGGGTATAAATTTGAAGTTATAAGGTATATAAATTTGGGGCATCTAATGTATAGTATGGGACTATAGCTAACAATACTTCGTAATATATTTGAACTTTGCTAAGAGAGTAGATCTTCAATACTTTCACCACATACACACAACTGGCAATTGTGTGAGGTGATGAAAGTTTTAACTAACCATATTGCAGTGATCATTTCTCACAATATATGTGTATAAAATCATCACATTATACACCTGAAACAATATTATAGATCAACTATATCTCAATAAAGCTGGAAGAGGATATAATGGTTACTTATTAAACCCATATATTCTCTGGTTTTAATAAAAAAATTTGGTTTTATTAATGTAAATAACTTTATATCTGTGCTATATGTTTTAGAGAAGAGAGAGAAATTCGTGTCATCCTTCTGGGAGAAATAACTGTATGTAGCAGCCCCCACTTGTCCCTGATACCATGGCATCAGTTTAATCAAAATCAATCAGTATTTTGCCATAATGCTGGTATAAATATTTTTTTCTACGTAGTCACAGTTGGATCCTGTTAAATGATTAATTTAAATATAGGAAATTGAACAAATCATGATTTAAGTGGGGAAGAGAGAGAAGGAAATCAAATAATTACTGAGAGCACACAACATTTTCTCAACTACTAGAATGACTTTCCTTTCTACCTAAATGAAAAGGAAAAAAGAAATCATAAGAGGTCACTGAGGTGCTAACAGACGTGGCCAAAAGTGAACTGGAGTAGGTTCTCAGAGGATTTCTAGAATTCCCAGCTGTGGGATTTTTAGCTCGTTTCTTTGGCATCTAGTCTTCAATCTCTCCTTTGCAATATCTGTTTCCAACTTTGATTTTTTTGTACAGACCTAAAACTTAGTTGTATTTGATTGTTCCTATTTTTTCCTGTGTCCCACATCTTACCCAGGATTTCCCATCAGCTTTAATACCAACAAATGTTTGAAATATGCCTGCTTTTTACTAACACCTGAGTAAGCCATGATTATCTCTCTCCTGGACTTCAAAAATCGTGTCAGAAATGAATGTTCTGCCTCAGTTTTTTCTCTCCCTATAGTTAATTGTCCACATAGCCTCCAGTGTGCTCTTTTTAAAGAGTAAATGAGACTCGCCAATGGGTTTCAATTACAATTTAAATAAAAGCCACATTACTTACCATGTATTCAAGGCCTTTTATGCCTTGCCTTCTATCTACTTCTCCATATTTCTCTCACAGTACTTCCTTTAGTAACAATAGCCTAGTCACTCTAGCCATTTTTCTAACCTTTTAACACACTAGGCTAGTTCCCATCTAAAGTCCTTTGCTATTCCATCTGCCTAGAATATTCTTCTTCAGGACTTAGCCTTTTTATCCTGTCATTCTTACCACCAAGTTAACTTCCTCAGACTGATATTACCTGGTCACATAAATCACACACATTGCCCCTGCTTCGCTTTCAATTATTCTCTAACCCATAATCCTACTCGATGTCCTTCATAGCACTTACAAGTATCACAATTTTTTGATAACCTATTTGTATGGAGGGTTTTTTATTCTCTTCCACAAAACTAGAAACTCACAGAGGGCAGGAAATTTCTTATTTATTATGATTATTCCCAGGATCCAGAACAATGCTTGGCAAATGGCGGGTGCTTGCTAAAAATGTTCTTGAATGAATGAATAATAATTGAATCAGTGAAGAAGACTGGTAACACAAATTTTCTTAACAAGAGATGAAATTACATTTTCTGCATTATTCTAACACTCAGAGATTTTCTTATTATCTAGCAAAGTATACCCTTAATCATGTGAGTTAGGATTCTTCTTTTAAATGGTTTATTCAATATTTATCATTGAAAATGTATCTTTTGAATTGGTTCCCAACATCAAAGTTTAGATGTTTTCTTTGTCTCTGTTTCTTGCGGGAGCAAAACAGTGAAGTCCTAATTATAATAAGTATCTACTACTAGCCACCAGGCTTCATTTTGGGAAGACACTTATTTTTCTCACGCTTCTTGCCCTCTTCTGCAGCATTCAGTAAAATTCTCTCCATCGATACCGACCCCTCCTACCCTTAATTTGCTTTAATGTGGAAAAAGACAGAATTTGTTAGCAACACTAGGACACCTCAATACTTTAGCTATTTTTCCTTGATGACTGAGCCCCCTTTTTTACAAGATGAAAAGGGCAAAAATTAGATATAGATTACAGAACAAGGACAAGGTGACCTGGCCTAGAGCTATGGACTGCAATTCTAGATTTAACAATGGTTCAGACAGGAGAATAGCATGAGTTTTAAGACTCAGGACAAAAGAACTCTCTTTAGATTTTAATCTTTTTAACTTCAACTTGGCTCTCTAAATAGTAGCAGTGATCTTCCCACTGCTAGGGAGAGACTGCACTTTGTTAGTGTCCTGTGACTATATTCACAGAGACCAAGAGGATCATTTCTATATTGAGCATCTACTGGCTTAAGATAAAAGAATGTATACTTCATTATGCATGAATGATCTTCTTATTCTATTTATTCCCAGAAAAAGGCATAATTTTAATATGAAAGGCATCTTTTAAAGGGGCCATAATGTCTTACTAAAAAAAATGCCAAAATCTAGCCTGCCATGGCAAAATTAAAGCAAAACTTGCCATCTTCTCAAATTGCCTTAAACAATTGAAAACAAATGACAATTTATGCTTATGACCACATTATTTCAGAAATAGTCCTTTGCTAGAGAAAAATACTTAAATTCTCTTAGAACAAAGTCCATCAAAGACAATTTCAGTAAGCTTCCATGTTGTGAGCATCTTTTCTTTCATAATAGCCAAATCTAGAGCTTCTCCATAAAGCTGTAAAGGTTTATTGAGCAAATAATGCCCACTTTACCATGGTTTTAACTACATATTTACTTGACAAATAGGTAGAGGCATGGAGGGATTGAATAACAGCATTTTGTTAAGAGCCTTCAAAGTTGTCATGTTTCGAAGGAAAAAACGCATCGAGACAAATAACTGTAATATTTTAAACGCTTGTAATAAATATTTAAAGGTATAAGGATATTTTGCAAACAAAAACTTTAAAGTTTAAAAAAAAATTCAGTGTATATAGAATGGGTGAAGATGGATGGCTTGCACTTGCCACCTGTTTATTTCTTTCATATCATTTTTCCTTATTAAACTATTGATACGGTTTTCTAGAAAATATATCCCCTATGCAGTTAAAGCTAGACTAGACCAAAAATATTTTCTACCTCAATTAAAATTAAAAGGGATTTAATGGACTAAACGATTCGGAAGCTGCTAAAATATTAATTTACCGTGGCGTCCCTAAAAATCTTGTACAGAAAACTTACACTTGGAATTGTGGAGCTTGCAGATGTAATTGATATTATTTGTGGCTATCACTAATTTTCCAAGGCTATTTGGGTGGAAAGTTTAGTTCTCAACATCTGCTATAAACTGCACAACTCTTAGAATGACACAATTTCATCTGATTCCTCAAATCTCAGTTTATACCTAAGTGGTTTTTCTGTGTACAGTCTGAAAATATAAGCATATGAAATCGTTGAGCACAGTTGAAAAACACTGGGATAGTGCAGAGAGCATACGTACAAGCATGAAAACAATTAGAGTCACCTTGTTCCGTCTAAGAGTCGCACGCATAAGCAAGAACTGCACAAATTTGTTAGCAGTCACACGTCTCCACAGACACATCGCAAGTCAAGTTTCTTCACTGTTTTCTAAACTATAATTGTGTTGCTAGTAATCTTTAGCAACCAGTGAACTATACCAATTTCATAACTAGTGTTATACATACAATATTTCTAACTTCAGAATTGATAACAAGAGGCATACCTGATGGCAAAATATTGGTTTAAGAATTCTAATAGTGGTCATGATTTATTAATACTCTCATCTACATCTGTGAGAGAGAGCTTTCTGCATACCTCAGTGAGAATCTCCTTGATTTGTTGCATGTGAGCAGAGGAGAAAACAGGCATATAAATTACTGCTATTTGTATGCTATACTTGTAAGGTCTTAGGAGGGCCTATGGTTTTGCTGTCCTCAAATGAATTTGACCTTTCCATGTGACTTAATTAGTGACCAAAGTAAACACTTCTGATGCGATTTAGTTGAAGTAAAGCCAAAGCGTGTAACTTATGTGTACAACAGTCTCGACAAATTTATTGAAGGCTTATTTTTATAGTGCTATCCCTAGTGTAGGTATACCAGCTTTATTTATACAACTCCAAGTTGTATGCACAGAGAGAAGGCTGTGACCCAGGGCTATGCTAAGACTAATTACGTCCCCAAATCCACTTGACTTTATAGTGACTCTCTTTTCACTATAGTAGGAAATTAATAAATAAAAGCGCATACACCATAGGGTAACTTAATTAAGTGATAAGGATATGAGGTTGTTGCATTTTGCAACATTTAAATACAGAAGAAGAAAAAAGAATACACTCTTTACATATTTCCAAAAACGAGATTATAAAATTCTATAGCAATTTCTATGCAAGAAAGTATATATGTTACTAGAAACCTCCTAGGAACCACTGGGAAGATATAAAACAAGATTTCAAGACAAGACCTCGACATTTTAGTCCAGAAAAGACAGATAAGATCTCACTGGTAACAACTGCATGGGTTCCTTGTTTAAAACAAGACTATTGAATTATTTTACAAATGACTTTAAAATGCGGAATAATATAAAAAGATCAATCACAGCAAGAAGAATTTTATTGTTAAAATATGATTCGGTAGTTTTCGAGGCCTCTGAAATTTGTATTTCTAACATGAATACTTGATAATTAACTGTCTTAGAAGTCTATGTATTAAAAATGTTTCACTTCGTTATTATACGTACATATATAAATATTGTATTGCTGATAATCTTTTGCAACCAGTGAACTATACCAATTTCATAATTAGTGTTTTATACATACAATATTGCTAACTCCAGAACTGATAACAAGAGGCATACCTGATGGCAAAATAGTAGTTAAAAATTCTAATAATGGTCATGATTTATTAATGCACTTGTCTACATCCATTAGTGGGCATATGTATATGTGTATATATATGTGTGTGGAGAGAGAGAGAGAGAGAAAGATGCATGGGGGGAGATACAGAGAGATACAGAGAGAAACAGAGGCAGAGACAGGCAGACAGAGAGGAAGAGGGAGAGATCAAGGAGGGATTCTGAATAGAACCCTAGCGTTTAATAGTGGTAATCATTAGGAGTAAGGGTCAACCAAAAATAGACCAGCCATAACAGAATTAAAGCCAGTTCTAAATCAGCTTAATTCCAGGCTAGATTACCTTGATCCATCCTTTATCAGTCTGCCATAGCAAAAATAAATCATCTTTTAAGGGAGATAATATTATCCAACATTATAGTTTACTAATTATCATTATAATTTTGTTATAATTTTTATACACGAATTTCACTATTTAATTAATTTACCAGATATAGCATGAGATAAGACTAAATAATTGAAAAACAGGAAAAACATCTTCAATATAAAGAGATCCAGAAATGATCCATATACTGAAATTCTCAGACATAGACCTTATGATGATGGGAAAAAGTCTGTGCTTAAAAAACTGACAGAACTTCCCTATAGTTCTTTACCCAGTGAAAATGTTCTTCAGAAAATAAGGTAACATGAAATTATTTTCATATGTATAAAAATTAAGGGAACTCCGCTTTTCAATTTCAAGAGTCATTAAAAAGTTATAGTTAAAACCTTCACATTGCCATAAGCATGAACAACGGGTCCAATAGAACCACGATAAAGAGCACAAAAACAGATCGCATTCATACAACACTGATTTATAATAAAGGGGATGATAATAAGCATTGGGAAAGAATGGCCTTTTAAATAAATGGAGGTGGGTCAACAGAATACCATTAAGAAAAAAAAATATTTCTTCACAAAATACACAAAAACCAATTCCAACTGGACCGTAATAAATAAAGCTTATACAAGGTAATATAAGTGCATATTTCCAAGACTTGGGCTAGGCAAATGTTATTTGCATATGTAATAAAAAGTGTTAGTTATAGAAGCATTAATGATAAATTGAATAGATTAAAAAGAAAAAAATTTTTAGTCATTTTAAGTTACCATTAAGAGAGTTAGAAAGCAAGTTATAAAGTAGGAAATGTTTGTAATACAAAACTCCAAAAAGGGCTTATAAACAAACTATATAAAGAAATCATACTGGTCAATAAGAAGTCCAATAGAAAAAAAAAAAAAAGGACTTGAACAAGCATTTCACAAAAGAAAATATCAAAATCTCTCTCTCTTTCACACACACACATATGTATATCTAAGCATTATTCATCAACAAGAAAATTCAAGTAAAATCATATTAAGTTATACACCATATACCAACCAAAATATCTAAAATTTAAAATGACTGGTAATGCAATACTGAGTATCAATTGTAATTGAAAATTTAAAAAAAACACAAATAAATGTACATAGAAAAAACTAAAAAGACTATTAATGCTCAATGCCAAGATTTTATGAGGATGGGGGTATTAATTAGAACTCTCACATACCACTGTGTTGATGGGGGTATTAATTGTCTCTGTCTCTTTGAAAAACTGTCTGACGATACTTACCCTAACTAAACTTAAATGTATCCCTTGTCTAGATTAGACTCCCCTAAAGACAGCCCTTAAGACAACAATTTTATCACAAGAAGTTTATTTGGTAGGAAATATCTGTAGGAGCATGCATAAGTGAGACAGTGTAGGAAAAGAAGTGAAGAGTGTATGTATTATCAAGCACATACCAATATGGGCACCTGTTACTTACTCTTATTAGGGAACTCTGGGACACAGAATCAGTTATCATTTAAGGTGTATTCTAGATGTGTGTGTGTGTGTGTGTGTGTGTGTGTGTGTGTGTGTGTGTGTGTGTTAGGGATCAGTGTATTGAGCCAGCTCTAATGGCCAGAGAAAGCCCTCATGCAAAGAATAGAATAGTGAGAACCAAGTGGTTATGGATGGAATGCCAAGAGCTTCTTCTCTATCTTATAACCCAGATAATCTGTTTTTAGGTATATAGCTAATGAAAATGCAAACATATGTGCACTAAACAATGTATACAAGTTTACTTATAGCAGCCGTATCTTAATAGCCCCAGACTGAGAAAAAAACAAGTGTTCATAATAGTACCATAGGTAAATATATTGTATTATTTTATAATGAATATAAAGAATGAGAATGAATGAACTGTCTTACACAAAAACATGGATGAAACTCACAAATATATGAAGGGGAAAATATCAGACGAAGAATACACAGTGACTGGCTCCTTTTACATAAAGTCTTAATCAGACAAACCCATTTGTGATAGGCATCAGGAGAGCAGTAATTAAGAAAGGTGGTCTGTGCAATGAATGGCCTGGGGTATCAAGCACCATTCCACAGTGTGTGGGCTTTCCTATTTCTTGAAGAGGATGGTGGTTAATGAATGCCAAGTCTGTGAAAATTCATTGTCATACATTTGCTATTTGTGGCTTTTCTATATGTATCTTATCCTCCAATGAAAGGTTTATTTTAACAAATATAAATCATAAACCATTTAAGAACTAATGGTAACATTATTTTCATATTCCTTCAGAAGGAGAAATTCTGACTTTTATCTGAAAGTTAATGCTTCACACTTTAATTACATTTTTGAGCAATTCTGTTGGAGGGTACTAAAGGATTCAGCACCTCGGTCTGTGATTAGATGAGAATACCCTGGAGAAATGAATAGGACATGCCAAATGTTAAATCTTCATTATCATATTTTCTCTTTTACAGATTCCTAGCTTCAACCCTATTTTTATATTTCCTTTAACAGTTCCATGGTTCTGAGCAATTGGTTGGGTTTTGTGAAATCTATCTTATTATGAGACAAAAAGAAAACGTCTTTGTTTCTTCTGATCAGTTCAGTTCCTAGGAATCCTTTGTGCAACTAACACCCCCTGCAAATATCCTTTCTACACATATTAAATCTGTCTCCAGATACTAATCTCTAGGCAGCTAAGATTGCACTTCTATATGCTTTTACAAAAACATAATATATGTTTTGTCCACTATCTAGTAAAAGGATATGCTCTTTATTAGCTTCCTGAGAGCAACCCTAGACAGGATAAGCAAAGTTATCTGGGTTCAAATATAAACGGAGGCAGAGCTGAAGTATTTTTAGAAATGTAGTCAAAGCCAATAGAAGCTGCTTTAGAAATGCAAATGAGAACCTCACTGCCAGAAGGCTGATGTTGTAAGAAAAAAAGTATGAGTATGTAGCAAGTTATGCTGCCAGAGGTTAGATTTGTGATTTTTCTCTTTTCTGAGTGCAAGGTAGTAAAAAAATCTCTTTAGGACTAGTTAAAGTATCCTTTTATCACACTGTCCAATTCCTCAAGTTTATAGAGAGGTTTATAAC
>NW_006442207.1:10188152-10204784 GCF_000325575.1 Pteropus alecto | reverse complement strand
TTCCCTAACAGAATACAATAAGGACTAGAGAGAGGTGTAAGAAGGGAGTGTAGGGGAGAATAAGTCATTTTTTTTCTACCTTTCTAGATTCTTGGCTGAGGCCCCCTGTTATAAAAAGACAGATTAACAGGAGAAAAGCAAACATAAGTTTAATAACAAGTACATCTCCTATATACATGGGAGAGATCCCAGAAAACTGAGCAATTCCCCCAAATGGTCCAAGCCATCAGCTTAAAATACCATCTGCATCTAAAGACAAAAATAGAGGAAGCTGGGGAGGGGGCGCAGTGAACAAAGGTAAGGTTGTTGTACAGATTTAGGTAAATGCCTTCCTCGCTGATAAGTTTCTAGAGGTTTAGGCATCTTTCTCTTCCTGATACAGAGAGGGAGACACCCTTACAAGTGGCAATTTCCTTTCTAAATGTAAATGTCTCTTATAAAAGAGTACCTGTGTTTTCAGAGCCTTCTCTTTGTCTGCCGGTTCTTAAAAATAATCCAAAATAATCTTTATGCCTAAAAGGCATATTTGAGAAGTGGGGGATGGCAAATTCTGTTCTCCTTTCAGAGCAAGGAAAGGCACAGCTGAGAAAAGATAACTTGGAATCAACAGTTTGGGTGTGTGGTAATGGAAGAACGAGGGGTGTTGATCCATAAAAATTTTTTGTCTTTAGCCAAGAAGAAAATTAAACACTGAAAGTAATGGATAGTCAGCAAGGAAATCTGTAGGAAACTGCTTAATATTCATTCCTGCACAAAGGTACCCAAAGGACATGCATGCCTGTGAAACTACTGTAGCTTTATGGTTTGTATTCCAATATAAGCTAACGATTAACATCGTTAAGCGTAAAATCATCTTTTTGTTCTAAAGATGCTGGGAATTGAGATAAAAGAGAGAAAATTACTTCTCTTGGAGAGACCTAGAGAGAATGGGATGGAGATATGGAGAAGTTTGGCTTCAGGGATAAATTTTAGTGGAGATTGGTTGGATTTTCTCACCTATGTTTTCATATTTTTTGAGACATTTACATGTAATAAATAGTATCTCTTCTTCCATTCTAACCTAACCTCGCTTTAAATTTCCTCTTTAAAGGAAAAAGAAACAATGAAGAAGGAACTGTGCAGAAAGAGAGGTGAACATTTATTAAAAATGCATAAGGTTAAAAATAATTTAAGGCAGTGGCCCAGTGAAGGATACCTTTTAGTTTTTCTGCTGGGCAATGCTGGGTTTTGTCATCTCAGATGATAAGAAAGTAAACATGACAGACAGCCTTAATGGTCAATTCCTTCAGCATGGCTAAACTTTAGACAGGTTTCTTCCCGACTGTAGACCCCTGATCTCCCTTTTCTTAGAGCATTTACCTTAGAAAACTTGAAATTTTAAATTGTTCCTTTGCCCCTTTGAGAGAAAAATTCACTAACTAGGATTGTCTTTCTCAGGGGTCCAGGAGCCATCCATTTGAAATATAATTATTAAGAGAGAAAGCACCCTTTCTTCCAGACTGTGAGAATGACTGCATTTGAATGAAGCAAAGATTTTACAAATTATGCAGTTGCAGTTTATATTGATGCTGGAGAGTCCCCTCCCCCCAACTTAGGGCAATGCAGGGCAGTGGCACCATGCAATATTTAGATATTCTTATGGTTTTAAGGTGAGAATTTCCTAAAGGTTTGACCAGGGATTTGGATAGAGTTTATATTTCTGACTTCAAAAAAATGAACTAAAAGACAGGAGAAATGTGTATAACTGGGACAAGTGGAGAGCAAATTCTACAAAGGCCTTTTGATTCTGTAAATGGAATCAGTTTCAAAAATTAATTCCTTACAGAAATTCAAACTTCTTCCCCGCTATTGACATCAATATTAACATCCTGTCTTCTGATCTCATCTTTTATGTGTATGGGGACAAGCTGTTCTCCAACCTCACTTTGGTTTCTTACATAACCCAGAGTACAATCTTAATCTTTTTCTCCCTTACATTAAGATCCCTCAAAAACATTTCTTCTCCTATCAAATAGGAAGGCCAATGAGCACAAAGACAGTGTTGTCTTGTTCATAATACCTTGCAAATGATCTCCACCTAATGAATATTTTTTGAATAAATTAGTTCTGAAGTTGAACATTCTCAAATTTGTTTCATGACTTTGTCATTGGTTACCAGAAATGTCAATTCCTTAAATTTTCAATTGTTTAAAGTGTTCATTTTAGGAATGTACTTCTTGGGATTTAAATGAGCTGTTACTACATATTCAAACAAGAGGTTATTTGATTTATCTTTTTAGTAGAGAGTGAGAATCTGTTCCAAGTCATTTTCTCCTCCTTCCTAGTTGATTGTAATTAAATGCCATGCTAAGAAAAAGCAATCTTTTAAGATTGATGATAAAACTTTTGTCTGTAGAAGTGGGAAAGTTAAAAGACTAAACTCATAGTGACCAATGAACCTCTAACAAAATAAACCATTTAAAGCATTTAATACTCTAGCTTTTTCTCTCTTATCATTAAAAATATTATGTATAAATATATATATCACACAGAAAGCCCCACACCATCAAGCTGTGCTATATCGCATTCTCGTACCAGGTGGGTCGTGTTTGCTAAGAGTATCAGAGAACTCTACTACATTGATTGAACAATAGCAGGTATTTTTTACTCATAACAAGAAGTCTAGAGGTAGATGATCTAGCGTTACTCCAGTGGCTCAATGATATTATCATAAATTAAGAGTCTTTCTGTCTTTGCCTTTCTTGACATGCTAACTTCTGTCTTCTTTCTTACCTCTTCATGGTGATCATATAGCTGCTTCCCTTGACAATATAAGCAGGAAGAAAGGAAAAGGGAAATACCTGTCCTGGATGCCCAGCCCTGAGTCTCCCACTTACTTTCACTGACCACCTCTATACCAGTCACAGGCCAAGTGTTAGGAGAATAACATGTCTGGATTAGAAGATCATAATTTATTCCCTGGGGATCTGATGGAGTCCTATTACTCTTAGATCTCTCTAGCCCTTTGAATAAATCTAGATTTTGTTAAAAGAGAAAATGAGAGTGGGGAGTTTTGAATCTTGTTTAAGTAGTAGATACAATCTACTACAACTTTTCTTTTAAATATCAACATTGACTGTGTAAAGTACTATAAACTTTACCTGAATTAGCTTATTTAATGCCCACAAAAACTTATGAAATAGGTATTCATACTCCCAGTTTATAGATAAAGAAACTAAGTAGTAGGAGTTTCAGCAATTTGTCTAAGGTCTTACAGCTAGAAAGGAACAGAGTTTGGATTTGAACTCTAGAAGTTTAGCTTAGTATCCACCACTTTTATGTGTGCACTAGTTCTATTTTAAATGCTATTTGTGGCTTAATGAAACATTTTCAAATTCTATGCTGATTTTCTGTTAAATGATTTTAAGAGCGCTATTTAAAACAGAGAACCCAATATCTTGCCAAACTGATTTTGATTTCTAAAGCATCTAGTGGAGATTTTTAAAAGTAGTTACATAAGAAGCTTCCTCCTTGTTGGTTTCAACTGTGGAAAACTCCCAGTTCCAATATATATCTCTTGATTTAAATTGAATTCTACATATCTTGATAGACTGTGCATTGTGGGACAGAAACCAAAACTTTGGAACTTTGAAATAAAAATACTCTGGTCAGGGAGACAGTCTCATAAACAAATAATTAGATTATGACATGACAAATGTTATCATAAAGAAATGTACTCTTTCACCAAGATCGACACATTTGCCTAAGGCTAAATATGAGAGCTTTGGGAACACTACGAGGAGAGGTGATAATTGAATTGAGCTTTGAAAGAACAAATGTATGAAACCCATTGGAATCAGTAAAGGTTCGTAGAAACAGAATCTTGAGAAATTGGAAGCTGTTAATATGTTAAGAAACCTTATAAAACCTGGGTGTATTGACTTCATAATCAAAGAAAATTGATATAAATGGCAAATCTATAAGAGTCTTTTGATTTCCAGGGAAATCATCTAAATATGAATCATTACCATCATCAGAACTTCAATGCTAAAAACTATTCTTCTAGAAATTTCAAATTCTAAGATTTGAATGCAAAATGTGTAGCTTGATGATCAAATTTTGTTTAGCTCGTGAGAGAAGTTTGAGAACAAATGTATTATAAGTTCATACAAATGTAATTGACATTAGAAATATGTTGGATTTTGTAAGCACCAATATGTTTATATGATCATCAAACCTAATCAATGGGTAGATGGCTAGATAGGTAATAAAGCGAGTATAACAAATTGCCAATTATAGAATCTACATGATGGATACATAGATGTTCATCATATAATTTTTTCAAATTTTTCTTTATGTTTAAAAAAACTTTATAATCAAATCTTGGGAAATAAAAGTGATACAATATGTCTCCTCAGGAAGGCCTTAAATTATTAGGACATATAATTAACACATATATCTCTTGTCTTTGGACAAAATCGAATGTTTTTCTGTATCTAGGGCTACAGATCAAGACACTTGGCTCAAGTTTAAATGAATCAGATAATCTAATTCAAACCTTTAGCTATAGCTATGGTTCAGTCAAGAGCACGTCTACAAAGATAGACTATTAAGAGTGAAGTTTGTTGAAGTCTTCTGGGGAAGGAATTTGCTCACTCTACTGAGAAAACTTCTGGAACCATCTGTTTCTTTCTTGGGTTGTAGAAGAAGAAGCCCATGCTTGCAGGGCCATTTTTTTGTTGTCTGGAAGGAGCATGGCAGAAAGTCATTGTTGCTGCTGCTATAGAGCTGCTAAATCAAACCTTCTCTCTACTTTGTCTTTTCGGTTAAACATACAAAAAAATTCTTTAAATTTATTCCAGTGTACATTCTATTACAGATTTTATATGTGAAGTAAGCACAATGTGACAGGTGACCTTATAAAAAGATGGCCATGTGAAGACAGACTCACACCGGGAGAATGCCATGTGACAACCAAGGCAAAGACTGAAGTTCTATGGCTGCAAGCCAAGAGACATCAAAGATGGCTGGCTGGAAAACCACCAGAAGCTGAAATAGACAAGGAAAGGTTTCTTCAGATCTCAGAGAGAGTACGGCCATGCCAACACCTGGAGTTTGGACTTCTAGCCTCCAAAACTATAAGACCACAAGTTTCTGTTGTTTTAAACTGCCCAGTTTATGGTACTTTATTAAAATAGCACTAGGAAAATAACATAGATTGTTTTAATCACTTATTATGAGAAAAATATAATCAATAAATAGCAAGATTTTAGGCATATCTTGAGGCCTACTACCAAGTATTGGGAGCGAATCACCACTTGGGAAGAAAAGTCTAATTGTATTCAAAAGAGGATAACTTAACTCCTCACAAATCAGAGCTTCTTTAAAAAAAGAGATTAGAGAAGGGAAAAAAAATCATTTACTTAATAGTACTTTTTATTTCATTTTACTGCAACAATTCCAATGAGAAGTACGAAAGGCTTTTTATTGTCATATCAGATTTACATGGTAAAATTTAATGTACTTCTTGTCAGCTTTAAACACTGGAAATATCAATAAAATGTCAAATTATATTTGACTTCAAACCCAAGTGGTTATAAAAATGCAATACAAATTTATAAGCATTTAGTCTGCCCCCTTTTCCACAATAAAACCCTGTTTTATTCTTTATGGGAAGCTAAACTTATTTTGCTCAAAGCTGGTAATTTATTAGGGCTTACATCAGATCTGAAGTGTGTTTCTCTTAGAAATCAATGGTAAGCCTGGAACTAGGACCGAACTTTTTAATTATGGCTTTGAAGTAATATAATTGTGGTTTTTAAAGCCTCGTACATCTGCTTGAAGGATTATATGAGTTTGTTCAAAGTTCTGGAAGCAATAAAATTAATTTTTTGGACAGTGAGCCAGTAAAGGGATACCGGTGATGCTAATTGAAGTGTACAGCATAATATCTCTTAATGCATTTTGTGATCTATCTTACACAAGGAAGCTCTTGCCCAGGGTGTCAGCATGAACTGATTCAAAGGAACTTTTTTTTGGCCTTCTGTTCAAATAGCTTCTTCTCTCCCTCCCCTTCCCCATGTTCCTGGTATTGAAACAATTAATTCTCTCTTGGTTGAAAAATTCAGTGGCATGTAGCTGATGTTGTTCAATGCTTTTTATGAAGATTTGAGGCCAAGACTGTTTTACAGGTTTGGGCTTTTAGGCAAAGTCCACATCAATAATGGAGAACTGCAGTCATTTACTTTCAAGCCAGCACAGATAACTGGGCCATGACTGCGACCGAAAGCAAAGAGTAACACAGGAAAATTCTAGAGGGGAAGAGGGAGAACACTGGAGACAACATATAAGGAGAGACCCCAGGAAGCTTCTGTTCTGGCGCCTTTTCTTGGATTCCCAAAGACAGCATCTGTACTATTTCAGAATACTCAGATCTCCAGATCATAAACCGCTCAGAATAAAAATTAAAAATAAACCCGTCTTTCCCTTTTCTTATGTTTTCTCTTCCTGCACACATGTGTGTTTCTCTTATTTACATTTTACAATTATGTGGCATCATTTATGTCCCTCCAATGTCATTTACCTAGAAAAGTAATTGTCTAGGTTATCTAGAGATACTTATTTTCTATCTAATAACTCATTTTTGTTTTTTCTAATGATCCCTCTTCTACAACTAGTTCTTATATCACCAGTTCACAAAGTTAAGATGAAATTGGTGTATGATGTAGCTTGGTCAGTGTAAAAAGTAAGTGGTGAACTTACAGAGGGAGTTTATAAAATTATTATAGTGGCAATGTTTCGTTGAAGTCAGCTATTTGACATTCAGGAAACTTCTGTGTTTCTGTGCTGTCTCTCTATCTCTTGTTCTTCTCAATGACAGCTCCATACCTTCTCTACTCTGCTTAGTCATCTGAGCCACGCCCCTTCTCCTCCCCTCCCCACTTCCTGTCCTCCAATCAATAGCTTGGTAAATGGAACCACCATTCACCATATTGCTTAGACTAGAACCCTGGGGTATTATCCTTAATATTTTCCTTGACTTCACTGCCCTACTCATATTCTATAAATTAGTCTTTATATTTTCCCCACAAATCATTTTTAAATGTGACAAATTTTCTTGATCTTTATAATCATTACTCTATCATTTCTTGCTAGAATGTGGAAAAAATATTATTTTATGCCAAAGACCTATACTATTTAAATGAAAATCTGATAGATGTACACCCTGTTTCCAAGTCATGAATTATATTTACATTTAGGACACAGAAGGGACGCTTTTAAACTGAACCTAAACATACCCTATGATCCAGTCTTACTCCTCATTTGCCTGTCTAACTAGCCTTCCTCCTTCGTAGCACAATATAACTATGAATCTCTCCAGTGGATCTTCCTTGTCTGCTCCTCATTTTTAATTCCCTAGAATGATGTTCTTATCTTCTCTGATGCCTCACTCATTCTATCCTAAGAAAAAAATATACCTACTTATCTAATTGGAAAAGTTGAAAGAAGAAACTGGGCTTGTGTGGCTCAATCATTCTTTCACCCTGTCTTGGGATTCACTTCTCTGCAGTCGCCACACATCTGCTCAGATCTCTCTACTGAACTACTGAGCTATAAACATAGTGTTGAGGCCTGAGGTTTTGGATATTTTATTATTAACCATGATTTTTTAAATTCTTCATCTTTCCAATTCTTATCTCTCTCAATTGTATTTTTAATCTCAGGCACAGAGGAGAGACGTTTTTATTTAGTATGCTCCCTAAATGCACACACAGTGCCCTAGCCTAGTTATACGCCCCCTTTCTCAGAGCTCTCTAGATCCCTCCCTCCCCTCATGGCGTTTGTCACAAAAAACACTTATATCATTATTTGTGTATCATCTGTGAACTAAGTATCTGTTCTCCCTGTAAGAAGCTGCCTTCTTACAGTGAAGGAGAAGCCAGGGCTTTTTCATCATTGAGTTTCCAGTACCTAGGGTGAAGCCCGACACAGAATGGGCAGACCGAAAATCATTGCTGATAGAAGCCATGGCTAAAGTGACACTTTTTTTACAGGAATGGCCAGGGAAACATTGGAAGGCAGCCACTTCAGGCAGGCAGTGTCCCAAGAGGAACCTTGACATTCTGAGGCATGAAATAAAATTGATTTCCTGGCTTTTTACAGAAAACAAACAAACAAACAACCACCATTTTCTGAAAAATTATGTGGATTTTATTTATAATGCTGCAGCAAACTGCCCCAGTGTATGAGAAAAGGAGAAGATGGCCACTGAAATCTAAGTATGACGTGTCTCAGATAGAAAATGTGATCTTTGGCCTTTAGTCTGGGCTTTGTCTTACTGTGTATTTCAGTATTTGATTTACTAATTATGGAGTCTAGGATGGATGTATTCAATCGCTGAACATGTTTAAGTACCTCTGATATGTCACAAGTGTTGGTGGGTGCTCCTGGGGTTATAAGTCACAGTCCAAATTTCGGGGTCTTTGTGGAGGTTATGGTCTTAGCAGGCAGCTAACAGCAGGTGGTATGCTTTAAATGCTCTAAGCTTTGTTGTTATAAATGTTTATTTATTTTCTAACTTACTCCGGCTGGGTTTTCTCAGAGTTTCCCAGAATCTATTGCTAAGGCCCTGTGCATATCTTTTGCCACCTAAAACACTAGAGGTGGCATACAAGAGAAATGAGCTCATCTGCTGGAGACTCTAGCAATTCCACTAGAACTTGCCAATTCTCAAGGGGGATTCTTCTTGAGAAAATAGCTTATACATCAGCATTAATATACAATGAGACTCAAGCCATAGCTCTGCTTCTCAATTGCTGTTTGACCTTGGTAAGCCTCTCGAACTGTTCAGTTTTTGTTTTCACAGTTTCAAAGTGGAAGAAATAAAATGACACCACAGTATTTTTCTGACTTTAAAAAAATATATATACATAATTTAGAACAGTTTTTTAATTTATAAAAAAGTCACAAACATAGTGTAGAGTTCCCATATACCTCCATAGACAGTTCCCCTATTATTAACATCTTAGTATGGCACAATTGTCACAATCAGCCGATATTGATACACTATATTATTACACATTACATATACATATATACATTATTATGTACTATTATTAACTGAAGTCCATATTTTATTCATATTATCTTAGTTGCTACCTAATACCTTTTTTCAGGTTCAGGATCTTATGCAGGATATAACATTGCATTCAGTGGTCATGTCTGCTTTGCTCCTGTTGACAGACATTTTCAGAGGTTTGTCATGTGTTTGGCTTCAACCTTTGCAGAGCATAACTGCAGGTAGCATAGAGATCCTTCCAGTTGTAACATGAAAGATATTCTGGGGGATAGGTGGGTCAAGTGAGGTGAGGGAGAAATAACAAATGAAAGCAGGAATAACAGTTGGGAGGATAATGCCATAGTGAAAGACAGTTGCTGACAAAGATGGGGTCAATGGAAGTGAAAAAATAAATGTTTTTTTGGATATATTTTGGAAGAAGAAAAATATTTAGGCCTTGATGATGGAGAGGATGTATAAGAAAGGTAAGAGTGAGGAAGAGTAATGGATACTGTATTGCTATCTATTACTGAGTAACATGTTTTTTCCAAATTTATCAGTTTAAAACAATGAACATTTATCATCTCGAGGTTTCTATGGGTTAGGAATTTGGATACAACTTATCTGGGTTACAATAAAGCTGAGGCTTCAGACATCTGAAGGCTTGGCTGAGGCTGAAGGATCTGTGTCCAGGATGGCTCCCTCACATCCCTATTGATCAGAAGCTTCATATTTCTCAACCTATGGATGTCTCCACAGAGTTACTTGAGTGTCCTTACAACATGGCTGCTGCCTTTCTCCAGAATGAATTACCTAAGACAGAGAGCAAATTAGAAGTCATAATGCCTTTTCTGAACTAGTCACAGAACTCATGCACTGTCACTTCTACCATATTCTACTTATTAGAAACAAGTCATTAAGTTCAGCACACACTCGGGGGAAGGGAATAAACCTAGCCTTTTAAAGAGAAGAGTGTCACAGAATTGTGGAGCACTTTAGAACCGCCATGAATGACTTTTAGTATTCAAGTTTGTGCAGTGACACTGCTCCCATTTACAGACCCACTTTGAGCACTCCAATAAGAATCCACCATTTTCTGTGTGAGGATTTTAGTCAACATAAGTGACTATCAATAAATTTTCATAAGAGTTTAGAGAAGAATTAGGTGGATACGAGCTGACAGGGTCAAAGAAGAGTCTAGGCCTTAAATGATGGGTAGAATTGTCATAGGGAGATACACAGAATGATGTTCTAAATAGGGAACTCAGAATAAATGAGAGTATGGAGATAAAAGAGGGAAGGATCCTACTGAAATCAAACATCGGATCTGAGGACAATAGGAGAGGATTCAGTACAAGTTGAGAGCTACTTTATGTAGGACCTTAAGTAATTTCAAGCTGGAGAGTTTGTATTAGATTCAGCAGTTTAAAATTGGGAAGGGTTTTCAGCAGAAAAGAGTATTGTTGACAGCCATTTGGTATGGCAAAAACTTGGCACAGCCAAGTGGTGTTTCTGCTGTTGCTTGTGTTCCAGATGCAAGACTTGTCCCTCAACTTAGTGATACCCAGGAATCTAGCATTTTGTACACCAAAGGGACAGATTGTAAATCAAATTATTCATCAGGTTTGGAAGAATTTATTGAAGAATCCTGAAGGAAAAATCTTCTGTCACCAAAGCAAGATTTAAGTCGCTTAAGTGCACATAAGTCAAACAGAAATTATGGTAATTGGACTTAAACCTGCTTTCTTCTCTGCATACTGTAAATAAAAGAAGACAGTTTAAACAAAGGCACAAGATGTAAATACAAGAGTGAGATCAAAGCAAGTCTAGAATTTAATTCTACACAGAGAAAACAAAATCCAAGATATATCACCGACACTTTGTAATGCATTTTACAGCACTAAAAACTAGCTGTCAAAAATATGATTTGTTCAGCATGTCTATAAAGAGTTTGCAAAACAATTTAGACTTCATCCCTTTTTTGCATTTCCCAATTATCTTGTATTTAATGAAGTCATTTACTAATTCTTCATTGAAATATGTTCAGAACTACCTTTTTTGTGTACAAATGAACTACCACTATTCCTGAACCTTTTCTTATCACTTAAACTACCCATAGTCATCATATTTATATGTTGTTTTCTTTAGTGATAATGCAATTCTTTTTGAAAGCCAATAATTTTTAAAAAATGAATGGACATATTTAGGCATAGGGTTTGATTGGTGATGTGAGACTGCATATGGAATTACTAAACCTTATAAATTTTTTCTAATAAGGAATAATTTAAAGTATGTCTTCAAGTAAATATGGCTAAGAAGTTTTTTTTATTTTTTGAATAAGAAAGTAAGGATAGTGAGAAAGTTGAAGGTGATATTGGGGCTAACAGACATACACAGAATACAGAAATAGGACAGGAAAACAAATTGGTAATAGAAGTGAGCTAACACAAACATTACTAATTCATAATTTTTAATAAAGACAATGACAGATGTGCAGAATTAGTATTTGCCAAGTCCTCTCATAGATAAGTTCTGGCTGGCTATTCTTAAATAGAAATTTCTTTTCATAGCATAAGTTTATACATGAATAGCATGCATTCTCAATGCAAGAGACCTTGCCCCCAATGGAGTGAAAATTGATTGTTGGAGGCAAAATATCATACTCATTTTATATATAAATACAGATATATGTACAGTACCTAAACAGATATGCAGCATATCTGTAGTATTAAAATTTCATGGAAGGGGCAATTAGGTAAAAAAGAAATATCTAAAGTTCTCTCCTTGTGTGTGTATATGTGTTGGGGGTGGCTAATAAGAAAAAAAAAGTGTGAAAAATACTGTTCCATGTCATAATCTCCTAAATCTTGTCTAGGGATCCACTAGAGTTTAAGCTCCTTTAGCACAGGATTTTTTTTGCTTCAATAACTGCTGTATCCTCAGTGCCTAGAATCACACTTGACACATAGTAGGTATCTATCAAATATTTGTTAACTGAATACAAGAGTGAGATCAAAGCAAGTCTAGTAGAGGCACCCAGGGTGATGGTAACGTTAACCATGATATCTACTGATCTTATTAGGAAAAAAAAAGAGCAATCTAACATTAGATCAAATTCCTCTTTGGTCCAGTCCCTAACTGCATGTCCAGTTCTATC
The DNA here is from genome assembly GCF_000325575.1 of Pteropus alecto. NCBI lineage: Eukaryota > Metazoa > Chordata > Mammalia > Chiroptera > Pteropodidae > Pteropus > Pteropus alecto. Next base: position 10,192,590 of record NW_006442207.1, on the reverse strand, counting down.
TATGACCAACACCTCCCTAAGTGGCTTCAGTCTCCCTAGTCTGCTATCATTCATGTTTTCTGTTCTCCCTTCTACTACAGGGAGAACAGCATTATGTATAATGCTCTTTCTACTCTAAATCTCCCTTCTCCTGCAGCCTAATCAGCTCCAACTCATCCTTCATTCACATCCCTGACTGACTTAAAAGTTTTCACAACTTCCTGTAATTCTTTTTCATAGAATTTAACATGAATGAGATAGCATGTTCATATGTAACATGTCAATAATGCCTCTTTTACAAAAAAATTATTAGCATGTGATGTGATAAAGGTGTTTGGTGCTACTGTAGCAATCATTTTTCAATATATCAATGTATCAGACCAACACAGTGTATAAACTTATGCAATGTTATGTATCAATCATATCTCAATAAAAAAAATAGTTGCTAAAAATAAATAAATAAATAATGCCTGTTTTCCACTAGACTGTAAAGCCCATCATATCTCTTTGGGCTCATTATTTTATCCTCTACATGTAGCCCTCTGCCTATGATGCTCAATAAGTATTTCCAAAAAACAAAAATATTATTAATTCTATACATCTCATCATTCAATGGATGCAAGTGTGTCAGGTGTGATATCAGGGTAAAACCATACCAACTTTGGTTAATATAAGAAGCATTTATTTTCTACCAAAGAAAATATCTCATTTCCAAGTGGCTCATCATAGTCCCTGATGAGCCACTTGGAAATGAATATGAATTAATCAATGGATAATAATTGAGAAAGTACCTGTGCCTGGCACTGTACTAGAACCTATATTTAATCACCTTTTTAGTATCTTTAAACATTAGGCATACATAATGAAACCTGACCACTTGGCATTCTCTGTAGTGTGGAGTTCAGCTTAAAAGAAGACTCTGAGGTTTAAACTCTCTGATAATAGGCTTCCATAATCTAGAAAAGTCAGAAGGGAAAGCTTAGAGCAAAGCACACTCTTCGTTGAGCATTATGTGATTTAAACATTGATACATATTTCACATGCATTCTTATTTTATCCTGATTAATTCTATGAATTAGATATTATTATCATCCCTATTTAATGGAACAAGGGTAAGTTCTTTTCTTTTAGATAATGCCGATAGCTTAAAAAAAAAAAGTCATTATGACAGTAAACAATGCTTTTAAATAAAGGATTAGCACACTTTTTCTGTAAAAGGCCAGATAGTAAATATTTTAGACTCTGTAGGCCATATAGTATCTACTAAACTACTCACCTCTGCCATTGCAACTCAAAAGCAGCCATTTGACAATTCCTAAACCAATGAACATGGCTATGTTGAAATAAAACTATTTGTGGACAGTGAATTTGCATTTCATAATATTTTCACATGCCACAAATAGTCTTTTTTATTTTTTCGAACCATTTAAAAATGTAAAAAAAATTTAAAGTCCTGAATTATACCAAAACGAGTAGTGGAACAATTTTGACCCAGGGTCCATAGTTCGTGGGCACCTGTTCCATGTAGCAATCCCAGTATTAGTAGTTAGAACTATTATATATTGTCCCAGTACTATGATAAGTACTTTATGTAAAAGAGTTTATTTAATACTTCTCTTCTCAGGTAGACAATAGTAATATTACTCTTACTTCCTCAAGATCACATAACTATGGAAGATGAAAGAATCAGGATACTAATTCAGGTATTTTATATTCCCAGCTCTTAAGGTTATAATATACTTATGAATGAAAATTTATTTAATTTAAAGAAATCAGAAGTATGCCTGGATATGAATGTATGTAGCACCCAGTATACATAATAGGAGTTCGGGAGTGACTAAGTCTATGGTAGTGGGAGCAGAACATGGAAGAACTGAGTCTTAAATGGGGCCTTGATTCTGTAGAGCATCAAGGACATTCTTTATTTAAATTTGAGGTAGGAGGTAGTAGGTGGGGTAGGGATAGCATAAACAAAGTGGAAAACTGATTTAGCTTTGCTTTCGTATAAAGCTTAGTTATTTTATGTATAAACTTGTGTTCATTCACATAAATTTTGGAGCTTCAGGGAGCATTTTTTAAATCCTTTTGAAGAATACTTCCTATTTTAAAAGGCATTGAGTATATCAAAGTTGGTTTCTTCGTTTTGACAAATGTACCATGGTAACATAAGATGTTAACAATGAGAGAAACTGGATGATGGATTAACAAGAACTCAGAATTATTTTTGCAGATTTTCTCTGAATCTAAAATTGTTAGAAAATAAAAAAATATTTAACAAAAAGCACTTTAATATTTTAAAATGCAAGGTTAAAAGCCTACTAGTTCCAGCTATCTCCCAACTCAATAGATTTATTCAGTTTTCTTTGTACATGTCCTGGGATTAATCTGAGGATCTGAGTTTTTCATAGCTGGACCCAATGCATTTCCAGAGGAGGGGAACTCAGAGTGGTTTAGAGATGGATGTCTGAGATGTGATTCTCCATCTGCTCCTGCTGTCACTCCGAAACTTCTCGATAGCAGATCCACGGCGTGGCGGCTTTTTGATGTTGGATCGATGATATAAACAACAATTTTGAGTGACGGCTTAATCAAGTTAAAACTCCAACAACATTACTTCAGAGGCACAGAAACATCTGCCAGAGATCTACTGAGAATAAAAGGATGAACCTGAAAGAACTTAATATTATAAAAAAGGTTTCCCAGAGGCCTGCTCTCCAAAGGAATTCTTTTCCATTAGAGAAGATTGATGACAAGTCAACAGAAGGAAAGCCTTTTATTCAACCAAAGAGAAATCTTTGCACCAGGTAAGTTTGATGCCAGTAAGATTTTAGAATACAGCTTTGAAATGATCTCGTTCCACAGTGTCTTTGGCACCATAAATAGATATAGTCAATCATTATCATTTAACCATACCCAGAATATACTCAACTGCTCTATAGCCTTGCAATGCCCATTGTAAAGGAAAGCCGCTGGCATGAGACTTTAATGTAAGTAAGTAAACAAAGTAATAAATTATCCACATTTTCATTGGCTATGATATGCACATAGTTTTTACAAGTTAATTTCTCTAAAATTAATCTGTGACTTAAAATCAACTGTCTTAGAATTGGATTTTCTCGGAGAGGATTTACATTGGCTTTGGTCAGTCGCCAGGGAATACTACCCACCTGAGAGATTATTCTAAGTTAATTTAAAGTTTGGGGACTGCACTGGTAGTTTTCCTTCAGATTTTAATGGAAGCACAAGCTCATGACTATGTGCTTGGTGAAAAAGATATTCAGGAGAGATTTTTCTTTCCCTTTCTACTTGGTGCCAAATTTGCAACATGCATATTTCCTTGTGGTCTCTTCCTGTGTGCTAGGCTGATTTCTAGCTTACCCTTTCAGGGAGCATAAAGCCCTCAGGCATCATGGTTTTAAACGCCACTTTTCTATTAACCTCTCCATCTTGGGCAGTTTGGGTTTTCTTCCTAAAATATATAAATAATGATGCATCTTAAAATAAATGTCTTTTATTCAGTGAAATATGACAACCTTTCAAGTTTGAGTATTGTTTTTACTGGCTGCTATGGTAAATGTTTACACACGTCAGATCATCACATTCCTTCTAGGACAGTATAATAATGTCATTTGCTTTGTTTGCAGTTTGTCCTTCCTTGAATGTGACAATGCAATATTATGTATTCAAACATGTTTTTGATATCATGCGTACATGGTTATTTCTTAAGCAGCAACTTAGATTTAGTTGATTTCAACAGGAATTCACACTCGGGGAATACTGAGCTAACCAACCAATAAGAAAGCTCTTATTTCAGAGACAACTACTCCGAGCATTTTTGTTGTTCATATCCTAATAGAAAACAAAGGTTTTTACTAATTAGCAATAAAGTCCAATTAGAAACGGACTTTACTGATGATATTACAAGCTTGTTAAATACATGACAAATATTAGATGTGGGCTCTCATCGATGCCATGAAATAAAGATTTCAATATAAGCAATAGCTAAAATATATAGTTTCTTCCTTCTCTCGCAGAGCTGGATATGTGAACCTGGTGGCCCCTGTTCTATACCTCGGGCTGATGCCTGAGATTCAGTTCTTAAACCTGAGCCGTTGGTTTGGGGAATTTCTATCTGCCTATTGTCAGTTATTAGGAAAACAGTATCCTGCCTCTTAAATGTTGTTTTATCTATCTTCCATGAACATTTCATGCAAGGTATGTATGGTTAGAACATGTAGAAGGAGAGAGAGGTGGACTTTGAGTTTACAGAATAGTTGTTTTGCCTAATTGCTGTAGAATGCTTAGTATGGGTCACACTATAAGTAGAATTTCCTCTTGATTTGCTTCTATAACCCAATAATAAAATTGTAACCCTGTTCAAGACCATCACATTCGCTTATATAATCTGTGTATTTCTTATGGGCTTCTTGCAAGAGAGTGTGTGGAAGCTGACCAGCCT
>NW_006442207.1:10116208-10188055 GCF_000325575.1 Pteropus alecto | reverse complement strand
GATCCAAAAGCTCTAAGAGTGTCCTTTCTTATGCTGTCTATTCTGAAAGGGGTGCCTTTTTCTAATTTACACAGAGGTGTTAGTTTAGGCTGGCTGAATCCCTACTTCTCAGCTATCTCAAATGTCTAACGAAAACAACCTAAGGCTGTGGAGGATACAACTGGAAGGTACCCATATTTGTTTACAGAAAAGGATAATGCAATTTAGAGAAGTTAAGGAATGCGCCCAAGGTCACACGCCTGTGGGATTCAGACCGTGCCTGTCTACATCCAGAATCTGAGTCTCTGGACAGACTTCTATCAAGTCTGACATCAAACCATCGCAAAGACTTTTGAGAGCACAACAAACTTTCAACATTGCTAAATCCATCTGTAACCATTTCCTTATTGATACAGGCATATTTCGCTTTTTGCAGTAGCTGTATTCCTGAAGGGACATGAGACTTATTTAAATCTAATTTCTATAAATTGAACCTGATTTTGCTCACTGCCTTAAATTAGAAGTTCATGAATGACATCTCTATCTCATATGTCTTCAAAAATAGCCTAACCTGTGCTGTGATTCTATGGTCTCCATCTCATCTCTTTATCAAAGATCTAATGGTCTCTAAGCCTATATGTAGATGAGCCAGAGGGGCACTTAAAGAAACCTCACAAAATCATTTCATAAAATAAGGATACAAAGAGTGCGTCAAAATAACATGTATTCTGTTTCCAGCACGAATTAGGTGTTTTTGGTAGATAGCCTAGTGACAATGCAAAGGAGAAGGCATGCACATGCATGCGTGCAGGAGTAGGTACACATACAGGTGTTATTCTGATCTAAGATACTTTTTGCTGCTCAAAAAGGTAAACTTCACAGGCACTGATTATGAAGAAGTCACTTGATGCAATTACAATATTCTAGAATTAAGAGGCCTTACAGAACATATAGTCCAACTCCTCCCAAATTAGAATTCTTTATCATATTTCTGACAAGATGATTAATTTTGAGGGGAATAACAATGGGGAGAGCATAGAACTTTACATTTTAAAATGTTGCTGCTATGGACTGAATTGTGTCTTCCCCAAATTCATATGTTGAAGCCTTAACCTTCAGTGTGATGGTATTTTGAGATGGGGCCTTGGAGAGGGAATTAGATGTGGTAATTAATTTTGTGTGTCAACTTGATTGAGCCATGAGGTGCCCAGATGGCTGGTTGGACATTGTTTCTGGGTGTGTCTGTGAGGTTGTTTGTGGAAGAGATTAGCATTTGAATTGGTAGATTGAGTGGAGCAGATGGTCCTTTTCAAAGTGGGAGGGAATCATTCAAACCATTGAAGGTCTAAATAGGACAAAAGACAGAGCAATAGAACAAAAGGCTGACTGTTCGAGCTGGGCATCCATTTTCTCCTGCCCTCTGGGCTCTTAGTTCTCAGTCCCTTTAGACCAGGACTGGACTCTTCACCATTGGGTCTCTGGCTCTCAGGCCTTCTAATTACTTCATCAGCTTTCCTAGATCTCTAGGTTGCAGACAGTAAATCCTGAGACTTCTCACACTTCATAATTGTGTGAGTCAAACTGTATAATAAATATATAAATTATATGTATCCTATTGGTTCTGTTTCTCTGGAGAAGCCTGCCTAATATGTTAATACATTGATTTAGATGAAGTTATGAAGATGAGGCCCTCATGGTGGTATTAGTGCTCTTATAAGAAGGGACACCAGAGGGCTTGTTTTTCTCTCCAAATACATGCACTGAAATGAGGCTATATGAGCCCACAGTGAGAAGGTGGTTGTTTGCAAACCAGGGAGAGAGACCCTACCATGAATCTAATTGGCCAGCACCTTGATCTTGGACTTTTTAGTCTCTAGAAGAGTGAGAAACAAATTTCTGTTGTTTAAGCCAACCAGTCAGTGGTATTCTGTTATGACAGCCTGAGTTGACTAAGAGAGTTGTCATGGCACTATAGCATTTCTAATAATATATGTATGGGAATATAATAAAAATATGCAAAATAGAGATTAGGAATATGTATAATATGCATTAAATAATATGCTCTTATAAATATGTGTATAGATGGTGTGAAAGGTGCTGTAAGAAATAATGATCTCTATGGCCTTTACAAATTCTAGATGAACTTCTAGGGTAGGATTAGCTATGGTTCTTGAACAAAAGGCCTTGTTTTGTTCAAATCTCTTTTTTTGTGATTTTGACTCAAAGTAAAAAGTTCGACCTCACTCTCAATTTCAACAATTTGGTAGTGGTTATATGGAATATTGCATGCTAAAGACTTAAAGAGTCTTATTTTTTTATACAGGTCTTATTTTAAATTTTTCAATAGTACTCATTTTACTGACTAAGTCTTAAATTCATAGACAGTTATATTATAACTGTAATATAAACACTATGAACATAGAAGCCTGTTCAGGATAGTTCCTAAGGATTCTTTCCAATGTTCCTACAGAAGTACTAAAAAACTTAACTTCAGATTCATGACTGTGAAACTTCAAGACAACAAGTACAGCATTTACAACACACAGGTTATTGAATTCAGAGTAAATCCAGCAGTAGCTAGGAGGGTGCAGTGCAGGCAGATAAAATCCAGAGAGCTTGGGGAACACTATTTCTGTGCAGTGGGATCATAGAACTTTATTGCTCAGAGGTTCCCTAACAACCACCAGTTCAATTTCTCAACTACAAACACAGAAACTCCTTTTAGAGAATCCTAGTCCAGTGTCCATCTCCTGTTTACCAACACTGTCCCCATTCCATGGCTGGGCAATTCACGGGTCAGAAAGTTCATTTTGGGGTTTCTATCTGCTTCTCATGCAAATCCACATTCATTCTAAATCAATGTTTTGTTGTAAAAGAAAACAAAATTCTCTTTTACTCAAGAGGTGTTAATATTTATGTCACCTTTTATCAAAAAATCCCCAGTTTCTCTTACACAATTTTGTGTGACTTTTTAAAAATAAATGTATTTATTTATTTTAATTAGTTTCAAGTATACAGTACGTTGGTTAGACATTTATATACTTTATAAAATGATCCCCCTAATTGTTCCTTGTCTCCTCTGGTTTCCACCTAGCCAATATATTAATGCTAACTGCATTCCCTATGTCATGCTCCCCATCCACGTGATTGTCTAACAACTACTAATTTGTACTTCTTTAACCCTTCACCCCATTCTCCCAGCCCCCCAACTCCCCTCCCCTCTGTCTGTCACCAAATTGTCCACTATATTTGTGAGTCTGTTTTTGATTAGTTTTTTCCTTAGATTTTGCAGATAAAGTGAAATAATATGGTATCATGTGACTTCTTAAAAAGTAGTTCACAGAAAGGCAGCTAAGAGTATAGTGGAGGAAGCCTGAGTAAAAGGACCATGATGACCCAGCTTTGCATAACTGTGGCCCATTTTATATGGCTTGTGTGAGAAGTAGACACAAGTGCCTCATACATGGTAAAAGTTAAATAAATGTGAAATAGAATTATTTTTAATTAACTCCCTCTTCCTTTTCCGGAGTCGATTTACTTTGTGCATGTCCTGTGTTTCACTTTTTGGAGGAAAAAAGTATATAATGTACTTTCCCAACTCAATTTGCAAATCAATTGAGAATTATCCAGCTGTCTTTAAGGGGAGGAATTCTGTTCATCATAATCTTATTTAAGCCTTGATGAAAACTTTCCCAGTAGAAATTCTTCCTGTTTTTCTACCATGGAGAAAAGCTTAGCACACACATGTGCACACACACACACACACGCACACACACAACACACACAACACATACACACACACCTTTGAGGGGCTAATCTGACAATCTGATAGAAACTTTTGCCTTCTGTCAGCACACGAGTTAAGCTTTCCCCAGGGATGTTCCTTACTGGGCACAGCATGAAAAATGAGAATGACAAGCTGCCTTTCTCCTCTAGTGAGCTAAGTGTATCAAACTTCAGGCAGGGTGCTAAAGAGCAGGACTGGCCTTCTAAATTTTGATTTTAACTAAATAATTTTTCTCTAGATGCCCCCTCAAAACTTAATAAACCAACAGTTTCTAGAACTGGTGACATAGAATGAATGCTAGTACATAATATTTCACAGTCCTGATAATATTTTATAGTATTCGTCAATACACTGAAATAACTCTATTTTATTAGCTACCCATTTCTATATTACCCAGGAGATAACAGGATAATTCCATAGACATGGGAGAAAATAAATTTTGGCTTTGAGAAAGGTAAGAAATTGGGATGACGTTAAGAAAGTCGTGTGTGGCTCTTGTGATAGGTGAATGATGTGGACATATTATTCATGTTGGGTGGCATAAATTGCTATTGAGCATATTTTGATGTGGGAGGTAGAGTGGGTGAGGTCATTCACAAAAGGAGGGAGGAATCCAAAGATGCTTTCTTGAATTGTCTTTTTTACCTAGTGCTTCCCTATAAGCCACTAGCCTCATACCCTAATACTACACTTCCTCCCCTCCCCCACTACCATTGCTCCTCCTTAGAGAATAGTCTATATTCATCTTCCCATGATTGTTGAAAACAAACAAACAAACAAACAAACAAACAACTTGTGGGAGTTGCATCTGTATTTTATGTGTTCTTAAGGACTGAGGTCATGACTTTGCACATAGAATGACTTTACCTTGACACAATGAAATATTGAAAAAGATGTAATTGAAGCCATTTGCTTTTGCTTCTAGTTAATACCCTTGGCATCCAAATAACACATCTGCATCCTGTCTGTAGAGTAAAACTTTAAATAAACCAAACTGAAATATTCGAGGATATACCACAACTCTACTGGTCTCAAGAAAGGAACTTCTGATTAATTTTTTTTAAAATAATAATAATTGAAAGAAAAAGTAAAGAAGATTTAGATACAGAGATCATGACACCTTTATAAAGAGCATCCTTCTTGCCCATTGCTTAAAAAATGTTGCTAATGAATCCATCCATTAAGAAAGCATAAGTCTGCAGTTTGAGGTGTTGACAGAAGGTGGGAAAAATACCAATTAGAATTTTTATTAGTGTTGTCTCACAACCCTCATCCTAGGTTGATGGGCCTCCCTCCTGAAAGAGACATGGTGGTCTGGCCTTTTCTGCTCTGCTTTTACATGAGAGACCAGAAAGAATAGCAATGGTGGACAGGATCATGACAGGCTGAGCTGGTTATACCGCCATTAGTTAAATGTCTATTCTAGTCAAACTGTCTGAAAGTCGACAGACAGCGAGTGGTGGCTAACTACATATAATGCTCCCCTTCAGAACAGTAAGTTCTGGAATATGAATATCTGCGTTCAAGATTGGTGCCAAAGATCTCTTGCCTATTGTCTGACATAGGTAAATGGAACTTTGTTATTTCAAACCTCTGGGGACATTATGGACATAATAAATTAGCATAATTTCTAGTTATTCAAAACTTCAAAACCTTTTATTATAATTTTTAAAGTTTTTACTTAATTCCCTTTCTTAGTAAGTAGAATGCGCTGAATATAGATTTCCCCAATATCATCCCAATAACTCATACTCATTCTTATTAATATGAAATAAGACCTCAGGCAGTTTTGCTCTCTCTGTCTTTCTCTCTGTCTCTCTATCTCTATCTCCTTTGCAGTTCAATTTTCTGTCTTCTTTGGCTATAATGAGGATAGAAGGTGTAAATGGTTACCAAGGTCCCATTCAGTTCCAAAATTCAATTATTCTCGCATTTCTGCAATCTCAAGCCAAATCCTTTCCCCCGTTCCTCAATACATATACTCTATCCCCGCTTCTTCCTTTAGAAAGGCAATGAGCAGCTTATTAAATATAATCTCTCAAAAGCCCAAAGGCAATACTGCCACTTTGGAAGGTTTTCTCCCTAGAAAGCTACTTAATTTGATGGTTATTATTTGTTTGTCAAAGCCCACTGTTTATTCAGATTAATTAAAACCAGTTGTTCCAGCTGCAGCATAGTAGCGCTCCTTGTAATGAAAGTTTTTGCAATCCCAAAATTCATCAACCTACATCTGATCCCAGCGAAAAGGTTTTAACCTTACCCTGCAAGGCAATATAGCTCAACCTGCCTCAGATCTGTATCAGAGTATGGGGAAACCAAATCCTTAAATGCAGGCCTTTTGTTGTTGAAATCTCACAGCATAAAACTACTAGGCATGGCCCTTCAAATTGAGATTTCTAAATTGAAGTCTCTAGATGAGGCCTAAATTAGACAACCGGAAGTGAAACTGAGCTGCCAAATCTTAAATGCATTGAAAATATCATCTTCTAGCAAATGATAGTTTTAAAAGTGTTTTGCAGTTTTGATTTTCAAGAGTCCTTATGTGTTATGAATTAGCAAATGCTATCATTACCTAATAAATAAAAATATTTAATAAGAAATAGCTATTTGATGAAATAAACAATTTTAGTTCATAAAATGTGTTGAGACCAAGACTGTTACCTGTAGTCATCTTGCTTATCCAAAATAATCATCATATAATTGAAAGTCCCCAAATGTAAAAAGCTTCATTGATTTGCATCTGTAATAATAAAAATAGGTTTTTACCATACACGAACCTGCTGAAGAGAGAGGAAGAAAAAAGGAAGTTATTTTCCACCTATATATTAAATTGAAAATGCATCTTGAATTCTCTAAAGCAGTTCATTGTTGCACAAATGAACTCAAAATACTCCACACAAAACCATTTTCCTGGACACTTCCAGATGGTCACAAAATTCCACCTTAGAATGTAAAAGAAGTGTGAAATATTTTGCTAATTAAAAGCCAAATGACCATCAGTCTTCTCCATTACCACTGCCACTGCCAACAGTCGGGCTTGTCCTGAACGGAACCCACAATGTTATTTGAAAGACTTCTTCTAAGTGCCACTTCTAATATTGTTGTATGTCACTCGGCCCCTCTTCCCTTCCACAATCTTTACCTCTGATTTTCCCTTTTCAGGGCTTGATGCTGTTGTATTTATGGAATCCATTAGGAAAGTAATCTGCAAAATCGCTGACTTTGGTAGAAAATGTGCATATACCTGAAGCAAACTTAAAGTGGGCCCAGCATGTTGTGATTATTGTCTTTTCTTCTAAGGAACACTCTGATAAACCATCTTTCTCCTTCCACAAAAGTGGATTTATTCTGGGTCTCCACCCTCCTCACCAACAATTCATCGGGGTCATTGTTGCCACAGCATCTTTTTGTGCCTTTCAGTAATAAAAAAAATAAACAAGCAACACTTGTCACTATACTCTCCAAAAATAGGGGCAGGCTTTCCTGCTGTACATATATAGATTCTCACTTAATGTGGGGAGTTCGTGGTGGAGAATGTTGCTACAAGGCAAAGGATGACAAGCCAAGGGCCCTTTGCAGAGCAGTGCTTTGAAACAGAAAGGTGAAATGAATCATTTTTATATTAAGAAGCACCCTTTTAACTCAAGTTCTTATTTATCTGTCAGGGGTCATCCCACCTCACACAGCAGGGGAGACCAGTAACAAGTGTTTGACCAATTTAAGAGGCAACTATTTCACAGCAGCAGCGGGTTCTTAGAAAACCATTAAGAACATCAATTCTGACAGCTGCACAGACGCCCTGAGGGCTGTGCTGCAGAAAGCAAACTTCAATACATCTGCTGGCTTTCCAGGCCCCTGAGTAGTTGCTAGTTTAAATGAGATGAGAATGAGTTCCAGATAACGATAAAGGAGATAATGGGGGTGGGGAGTAAAGAGGGATGGCCTGTGGGGGCAGGGAGCAGTTGATCATCGGGGATCTAAGACCCTAAAATGACTTGATAATGGTCTCAGAATCCTAATCTGAGAATATGCATACCTCTCAATCCAAAATGACCCTAGTCACAGATTGTAGCACCTAGTCAATACTTATAGGGATTAATGAATGTGTTTGCAGAAAATTAGAATGGGTTCTGCTTACCAGAACATTTCTCCACCTGCAATTGTCTTAAAGCATTTGGCTTTTCTAGTAACGCTATCACTGGTCTGGGGATTTGGGTGGGGGAAAAATGCTCACATAATAAAGCAGAAAACTTACTAACATTAATCACAGATTTTAGGCTGTCCCCAATCTTATTCTCTCTCTCCAAGCCCTAACTATGTAGTCTGTGTTCAGCCTTTGTGAGATTTCCTAAAACGTGGCATGGGAACAGCCAGCTGTGGTAGTATAAATGCTTTCTGGTGTTAGAGTGGAAGGATGCCTTCTCATTGCTGGTACAAACTGGAAAAGAGTGCAGTTCTCAGCATGCATTTAGCAATGGTTGATGACACTCCCAGGAGACGATGGGACATTGTGGGCTGCCAAGTCCTCTGAGGAACATGATAATCCCGTTGCAGAGTCCTGCATACTCTTAATTTAGAACTTTCCATCCAGCTAGTGGGTATAAATGGGACCTAAGTGACAAGCACTGGAGATGCCAAACACATTTATTACTAACATAATATATTAATAATTATAAGAATGAAATAATATCACTTCACATATGCATGGGCCTAATTGCCATGCATGCATTATCTTATTTAACCCTTTCATAACCTTGTGAAATAGCACTATTTTTTGTGCTGCTACATAGATTAGGACCTGCTGTCAAAAAGGTGGAATAATTTTTCGATAATTGTCTAAAGTAGTATAACATAAGGTTATAAACTGTGCCACCATATTGACCTAACTGTGAATTCTGATTCTCATGTTTATGAACTGTCTGATCTTCTCTGGGCTTTATATTGTAACATCTACTAGTAGAATTATTGTGGGAACTAAAATGAGATCATAGCTCTAATTTCAGGTAGATCAGATAGTGTGTAGCAGAAGGCCTGACATAGAGGCAACACAATGAGACCTGCTAAACAATGAGCAGATGGTATTATTCTCAATTTAAATAGTAATTAACTGCGATCCAGAAAATCTAAGGGATTTGCCCAAAGCCACACAGGTAAGTACTAGATCACATAACTGAACTAGAGACTAGAATATCCAACTAGTTCAGTATTCCTTCTACATGGTCACATGTTCACTATACTTCAAGGGGCATCAAGTCACATGTTGTCAATGGAACCCTACTCTGTAGAAGAATCAGATAAAGAGAATTGACTTTCTTAATTATTTCTAATTTAAATTTGTTGAATCAAAGTATTTAGGATTATTTTCCATTTTTGGATAAATAAAAATGGTATACTTTAGTTTTGAGTAAAAGGAAGCAGCCTTACATTTCATGGAAAGTTATCTTTCATTAGAGAGATGTAAAGAAAGATGTCTTCATTAGGGAGATGTAAAGAAAGATCTCTTAAAGGTCTTCAGTTCTATATAATCAGGACTAATAAGATCCTTAGACCCAGACTCCCACTTTGCTTCTCTCTCTCTCTCTCTCTCTCTCTCTCTCTCTCTCTCTCTCTCTCTCTCCAAGCATAGGGCAGGTCATGCTATAAGTAGAACTTTTTAACTGCCTCCCTCCAAAATAGGTATTTTTACCTATAGATACTCATTCATGTTCCCAACTCTAAGAAGCGTAGTGATGACATTTCTAAGAAAATAAAGCAGGACAGATAATTGTTTATAAAATTTAAAAAAATTGTTCACAAGAGAAAAAAACAGTCTTTTCTCCACTTTCCTTTCCACAATTTAGGCTGAGTGGCATCTGGGTCAAATAGGTTGTAGATGTGAATATTTTATGAGCTTTTTGACAAGACATCCATCTCAAGGTAGAATGAGGCTAGATATTAAATCATCGTAGGTAGTTTTGCTTCTTAATTAGACAGTCAGTAGACTATCAGTTGGGAGATCTGGGTTATAATTGGTGTCTATGATTATAAGATGGCTGAGATCAATGAGAAGTTGAATCTGATCCAATTAATTCTCTTGAGAGTTTACTATCTCTTTAGCTATGCTAGACAATTGAGTACTGAAGCAGCACACTGATAACTCATTTTAGCAAGACACAGTTGAAATAGCATCGTTTACAGCCTGAACCAAGATTTCTGTTTAAAATGGTTTTGCACCTGTATATACACACAGTGTAAGCTCAACATAATCCATTCCTTCATTAAGACTCAAGATTTTCTACTGCCATCCAACTTCTTCAAGTTTTAGTTCTGTCAGAATGATGATCAGTCACCAAGTTTTTGGCTGTGGCTCAGAGTTCTAATTAAACTTGAGGATTTTGTCTTAAAAATAATGGAGAATAGTTAACTATGAATTATATGTTAGTTGATATAAATAAAGTAGCTAGTTTCATAATGGCTTGCAACTAAAAATTCAATATCTTATCTTCTTCAGCTAGCAATTTGGCTGGAACAAGATGTACATACACTGTCCCGAAATATTTGTGTCAACAAGCATACTACATAGTCTACTCTATTTTCTAGAAAATATGCCCTTATTTTCTTAAGGATTGGGAGGAGGTGAAAATAGGGGGCATTTGAAAACAAAATGTTTTAGAACTTGAAAACTCAGCAGAGTAAAATTTATCTTTTTATTAGCCAAAAGTGGAGCCATCTTAAGTAACTGGAGGGTAAAAGGAGGTCATATGTGTGTGTGTGTGTGTGTGTGTGTGTGCGTGTGTGTGTGTGTGTGTACATATATATATATGAGAGAGAGAGAGAGAGAGAGAGAGAGAGAGAGAGAGAGAGAGAGAGAGAGAGAGAGAAGAGAAGAAAATGGCTAAATACCACAGTTCTGGTTAAATATGGTGATTTGGAAAACTAAAGGCTTTTATATATATTCCATTTGATAGGTCCCTAAATTGACAGTTAAAAAAATGAACATTTAAACACAAAAGCAGAAACAGAATGAGAGAGGAGATGATACAGAATAAGAGATGTCATCAAAGTTTCGAAAGATGAAAAGAAGAAAAATAACTTGCTTTCAAGAGCAGATAATGGTTATTGAGGGGGAAAATTATAAAACTGTGAGAAGTAATGACTTGTCCCATAAAACTCTAAAAAGCCTGGATTCTTGGAGATTCCAAGAATCACAACAAATGGGAATGAGGTATAATATGGAAAACATGTTGATTGGCTTAAAAATTTATTTTTTGGATCTTTATTCTTGTGCCTTTTAGCCAGATGATTATCCCCTTTACAACCTCTCAGAAAATAGGAGGTTCATACTCTTCTGGAGAAACAACCATGTAGAGTGGGGGACAGCAAATGTTTTTGTCTGGACCATCGTCATGGTTGTGCAGCTTGTGTGATCACACACCGTCCCACATTCAGAAGGTCCCATAATTGTTTAACACTTTGCTATTGTAAAATTGAAATTCTAAGTAATTTTTAACAAGGAGCCTCACTTTATTTTTTAATACAAGGCCCCATAAATTATGTAGCTGGTCCCAGTGTTTGTGGTAGTGTGTTGTATTGAGGTATCAGACAGAAAATATGAGCATTTATAAAAGTATGCCAGTGAATCATAAGTCATCTGACTCTTCTACCCTACCTAGCCTGTTCCCAGAGGAAGATAGTGAGATATATTACTTATCAATTTGGCCTCCAAAACCTTAGACAACAGACTAGAGAAATTTTCTTAGGTAAAATACTTCCATGTACTTTTTCATAGGAAGCTACTAGCTGGTACTCTCAGAAAAACAAAGGAAAAAGAATGGGATTTATGATCCAGTATGCAGGAAACTTTATCAGATGTGAGTTGAAAGATAAAACACATGTGCACTGAGGAAGCAGCCGGTTTAGATTGAAGGAGAAAGTTGAAAAACTGTAACAGGGTTGACTAAAATGAATGAATGAATGAATGAATGAATAAATAAATAAATAAATAAATGGAAACAGGGTGCGTTTGAAAATACTGAACATTTAGACAAAAGCATTTATAGGCATTTGACAACTCAAAATATTTTAAAGAAAATCAAACAAAACTTAGTAAAAGAACATAGAAAGTTAAAGGAGAAAATGGCCTTTATTAACTAAAGGGAAAACAAAAAAAAAGAAAAATGTAATCACACATACTCTGGCTCTGTAGTACAACATGTAAATAATTATAATAATGCAAAACCTAACATTTGAGTGAGCGTCTCTCAAAAGTGATATAATTATGTTGGAAGAATTTCAGTAGTGGTGGTAGAAGAATTATATGATATATAGGGGTTTTGAGCTAAAAATTCTTAGCTATTTTAACCAGAAGAAAACAAATATAATTTTTTTTTAAAAATCCACAAAAAAATAGCACATTATTTATAATAATGAAAGATTATAAAAATAAACACTTTAAAAGGATACTTTTTATTATAGATAAATCACGCTTTGATAACAAAATTAAAACATTAACTTAAAAAAGTTAAATGCTAGAAAAGGTTTTGTTATGTTTGAATGAATTCCTTTAAAGTTCATAAATAGTTGATTGAAGGATGAGATTTCATGAAAGTTTTTAAAAATATAGGCTCTTTGTCTTTTTGTTATAATTTTTGTCTTTTGGATGCTGTTCAAATGGCCCTAAAAGAAGTTGTGGCTTCTTCATTTATGATAATATTTAGTTATATGACTTTAGTGTTCTTTTGCTTTCTCAGTTGATCCCCATCATCATGAAGAGAACGGAACACAGAAAGAAAACTCTTCTTTGCATTTTTTACCCTTTCATTGTCCTCTTGGTTAATGGTTACTTTGTTCCTATAGGAGTAAAATGAAGGGTTCCAAAATGCTAAGAATATTCTAAGACTTTCTCAGGAAGGGTCAACTCATGACACAAGAGTTGCTGCAATGTGAGAATTGAACACATTAAGTATAATAGGTAAATTTCAGAAAGACAGATATTCAAGTTTCCAAAAGCCCCAAAGCTCCATGTTTGCAGCATTTTATGTTGTAGTACAAGACTAGGGAGGAGACTGATTAAAATACTGTATATCCATGAAATGCTACACACTATGTCACTAAAGGCAGTGAGAAATCGGTATGCTGGTATAGAATGCTGTTCAAGACATACTGCTGAGCTAAAAAGCAAAAAAAAAAAAAAGAACGAAACAACCAACTAAAACAAACACAAGTTGCAGGATAGTGTGTGTGGTACACTCATCTCTACAGAACTTATTCTAAAGGTATAAGTTTGACTGCTTTTGGAAGAGGCTCTGAGACTGGAATTTATTATTATTATTATATTTTTACTTTTACATTACTTTCAATTTTATAATGGAAACACAATAATTTTTAGGAAGTCAGTAATATATAACTAATACTTTATATTAGTCCATGTGATCAGCACCCCATATCCTAGTTTTGGAATTTTTAGGAGCAAAACACATGGGATTCAAGTCAGGTGCTCTAATCTTATTTTCTTATGTAAAATCTGGACTTTTTTATCTTTCAGTCTCAGTTATGTGATGTATCAAATGGGGATAATGATATATCCTTCTCCCTCACAGGTAGGTGTGATGAGCAGATAAAGTCAGGTTGAGGAAAAGGTTTTGTGCACTGGAAAGTACCATATAACTATTCATTATTATGAAATAATTCATTGAAAACTGGCTCTTCTAACTTCATGCACATAATAGTAACTGAAAAAAATCACTAACATCTTTGAGCGCTTATTCCACATGTTTTAAGAGCTTTACATCTGTGGACTCATTACTCACAATAACAAATGTGAACGTGCATTTTATTGTGATCTTTTTCGTAGAGGACGATGCATAGAGGTACAGAGAGGTTAAGCAACTCGCCTAAGGTGACACAGCTACCAAGTGGTGGTGCTGGGATCCATAGACACACAGTCACTTGATAAAAAAAGTGTCTCTAAATTAATGCAGCTGAAAAATCGGTGGGGATTTTGTGTTTCATAGTAGAAGAAAGTTTTGTTTCTTGAATGAACTCAGATGCCTTTCATCTTTGCACGTTTTCCAAAGTTTCTACTCTAATTTGCCTTTAAAATGATTTCTCCCTACAATCACTGATGCACCATACAACCTCTATGAAATAAATCACAAAATTACAAATGTGTAAGAAGAGAGTAACCGACTCTGAAATTGCCAACGTCTATTTTGGTTCTGCTTCAGCTCCTGTAGATGGCTTTAGAATTGACTCATAAATTAACCCAAATCACAGAGTCCCAGCACTGAGGGGCTAGAAAGGACCAGTGTTTGTTCACAAGTATTCAAACTAAAAATAATGACATATCAAGATGAATATAAAATTGAAAATGGAATTTTAAAAGTTAAATAGAAGATGGGCTTCCTAATATGAGTTCTGAGCCTGAAACCATGCCTTCAGGATGCTGACGTTCTGGAGTGGACAACAGTAGAAACTGGGCAGCTTTCTTTTTTTCCTCAATTCTGCTGTTCAGTTTGGTTTGTAGTCTTGGAAAAGTTCTTTCTGTTCTCTGGGATACTTGTGTTAAATCTGTACAGTGAAACGAATGGAGTAGATGATCTATAAAGCCCTTTCTGAGTTTATTTTTCATTGATTTCTTTAAGTACTATTATTTTGTGTCCCTACCTGATTTCTATCAGTGTTTTTGAGGACAGGGTGGTTAGAAGTGGAAATGGGAGTGAGGGGCATTAATTGCACTGCTGGGAAGAAATGCTTTTACAATGCCTTCAGCCTGAAGAAGACTGACAAAAACCCATACTTCCTTATGTACTTCCCAAGTCAAGCACACTGAACAGAGGGAGGCAAGCTCACAGCTCATTCTTGAAATGAATTTCATTTTTGAAGTCCCCTGCCTGCATTTGTATGACTTTTCATGTTTTTTTATTTTTTATTTATTTATTTTTGCTACTTACAGGCACATGCACTTTAAAATGATGTGCTGGAATGCTTCAGTGACTTCTAGTAGAAAAATGCAAATAAATGTAGATTTCCGTTATTATCAGCTTCATCAAAGCAAACAGGCAGAAGCAAGAGAATTATTAGAGTTTGATAAGAGTGTATATTTGAATGATTTCCCCAGAGGACTGGGGAAAAATTCATCTTCCATTTCCTATTGTAGAGAAACATAAATTGTTTCTTGCGGAATTACCTACATACACCACTTGTCCGCCCCACCTTCAACCTCACATCCTCAGTATTTTCGTACAAGAGCAGCTCTTTTGATTTCTGAAATGTAATTTCAATCAATGGTCGACTTGAATCCAGACATTTGGTGCAAGCAGGTGAGAAAAGGGATGAGTAACATAACAGAGCATCGGGAGAACAGTCATTTCAGAAGGCAACATTTATGTCAGAAAAAATAAAGGAAAACTCAGGGTGATAGTTCTCTAGTTAGAACTAAATGAAAGTAATAAATCTTGGGACTTCTTGTTGGATTTTCAGTCTGTGCCATATCAGTTACCTTGAAACATAGTTTGGCATATCTTCTGATATTTTTTTCCTTAAAAATTTCCAAATTTCTTTGAGGGTGGGGGTCTTGTGTTTAGTTCAGCATACTCTTAAACTCAGCACATTCCCGTGCAGACAGAATGCTCTTAAACTAATTTGATTGAGTGACTCCTAATCCATTACAGGGGCAAAATTGAAATAGTCATTTGATGGCAGGCCAGTATATGAGACTAGACTTGTTCTAAATATCTTATTATTCATTCTAGAAAAAAAATATCCTTTACTTTGCTGAGATGCAACACAATCAATTAGATGATTGCCTCCTAAAATTGGTTAAAAAAAAGCCCCACACCATTCTTAATGAGTATTCTAGAACAAATGCTTAGAATGAAATAAAATCTCTAATTGTATTTCAAAATGCAATGGGATTTCCAGAGTGATTCTATAACAGACGGGGAGTTTTAGAATGATTTCTCTAATTTTTTCTCTCAACAACCGTGGGAAGTTTTGAAATAACATCATTTCAATACTGAATTGCATTAGAGTTGGATTAAACACATCATTGTCAAAAAAAATCACTGAACAGGAAGTGGAAGCCTTGACTTCTGACTTTAGCTCTGTAGTTCACTAGCTAGGTGACCTGGGGTAAGTCACAGGTTCTAGGCATAGGAAGAAAAACTCTCTGGGGCCCTAGAGTTTATCCCCTGGGGCAGCTGTTCTCAAGGTTCACTGTGCATCAATCAGAATCACCTGGAGGGTTTGTTAGAGTTTTCCATTTAGTAGATCTGGGGTGGGGGTGAAGACTTAATTAACATTCCTAGTAAGTTTCCAGGTGAAACTGGTGCTGCCGACCTTTCTCTATCAATTTGAGAAGCACTGCCGCAGGTTAAAATTCTAAACAGGACCCCACTAGCCTGCAAGTTCTTTGGCTGGCTTCCTCTTTTCCTTTGCATTTCATGTGTGTCTTATGGGCTGCTGTTTGCCCAGCTGGGGCCCTCTGAGGGTCACTTCCCTGCAGGGGCTCCCGGTGAAAACACCATCGCCATAAGCTTCACTTCTTCCGTTTCTCCTAAGGTCGCCACAGTCCAAGCCACCTTAAACTGCTCTCCACTGCCCCACAGAAGCAGCAGCACTCAGAGTAAACTGTCAGACCTCCGCAAACAAAGACTGAGAGTGTGGAGCAATCTCACAGATGATTCTTTGCCTCTGGCGCTTCACACCGTTTGTTTACCCGGCTCTCTCCTTGGCCTCCTGTGGAAGGCTCTGCTCAGACCTTCTTACCTGGGAGCTGGTGAGTAACAAGGCTGATTAGCTGTGTAACACATTCTCTCTCAGGGCAATGTCACAGCTTCGCTCTTACCGGCTTTTGAAAAGCATGTTTCCTGAAGCTCTCAGAGAAGAGAACAAGTTTAACCATGTCGGGCAAAGGAAAGGGTAAATCTACCTACTGGGAAACTTAGGAAAGTACAGAATAGTGTTTCCCATTAGTGATGCAAGAAGGGACCCAGCTCGTTTCCTCAATATTTTAAGCTAATCGTTGAGCCCATTATGGAACATGGCTTGCCAGTGAATGAGTTGTGGATGCCGTCCTTTGGATATGAAACAGAAGGATTGAAAGATAGTAGGTCCACAGGTCTGGCTCCTCCAACTCTTCCCTCCCCCGCTAATGTCCTCCCCCATCCCCAGGCATCGTCCCTTCTCTAGCCTCCATCCTAGATGGTTTCATTAGAATCTTCAGCACATTGAAATAACGGATAAACATGATTTACTGTGACTCCAGACTCTACTTTGTTAACATCTCCTCGTTTTAGGGACTTACTGGACTCCAGAATTTATGTGGCTTCCAGCCCAACCCCAGATGCCTGGTTTTCTTCCATCTAGTGCCTAGATAAAGTCTCTACTTTAGTCGAGCTGACTTCTTCTCTGACACCCAAACATGCTGCTGTTTTATGTTTTTTTTTTGACTCGGTGCCTTCCTTTATGCTCTACATTCTATCCAAAAACACCTTTTGAACCTTCTTGTTTCTATATATCCTCCCTCAAGTGTCAAGCTCTTTTTCTTTGCTTGACTGCTGTGATCTAATGGTCCAAGTTTGTTCTTTGCTAGATATAATATATGTGATGCCAACAATATTTATTTATCTCTGATTTCGTTCAGCGGGTTATATTTGTCTCCTCCTGTTTTAAAGAAACCTAAGGGCCAGAATTTTCATCTCATACATCTTTTATAATTTAACAAAATTTTATGTTTATCTTTGGGTAGGTGCCTGATAAACAATTACGATTAGTTAACTCCTTTGAATCCATATTCCTATATTCCTTTTGCCAGTGTTTTTTGTATATACATAATGCACAATAAATGCCAGAGTACTAGCTACTCGGTCTGTTGCTATACATGTTACCTCACTAATAGTCACTAGATACCTATTATCTTCCCATCCCACTCACCAACACATTTATCTGAAATTTAAAGGAAAAGGTTCAAAGAAGTTAGGTAAACTGCATAAAAGAACAGAGCTACTAATTAATAGAGGTGGGATCGCAAACTTGGGCCCATCTGACTTTAAATGTTCCTTCCTATGGAATCCATCCTGTCCTACTTTACTGGGGCAAAAGGGGTCTCAGGAAGGATAAATGGCTTGCATGAGGTCACATCACAAGCTATTTATTAAAGAGATGGATAAAAATGTATTAAATTAATCATTATTATTTCATATGATAATGTTACACATGGATGATAAAACTTAGAAAATCACCCTGTGTAGAATCTGTGTTGGTGAACTAAAGTCTCAAAACGATAGTCCAACTTCTCTGTTGGCAATTGTTTTTCCTACCCTCTACATCTATTATATGAGACATGTGAGGTGGTGCTGGTTTAGATCCTTTCAGCAGGTGATGTGAATACATTTTAAATGATCGGGGTTTTTTATAATGCCCGCTGCCTCCCAGGTCTCCATGGGAGAAGTTGCTTGAAACATCCTGCCTCATGTTCTCATGGGAGACAGGGCTTTATGATTATGTATAAGAAGTTCCTACAACTACTTTAACTAATAACATTTTAAATTAATGCATTTCATATTTCCATATTTATTGTGCTTCATTTGTGTTTTATGAGGAGAGAGAACGTGGAAACCGATGTAACTGATATTTAGTATGTATGCACAGCATACTTTTCTCAAGAGGTTCCCCTGCTGAGCTTAAATGTAAAATAAATATAAATAAATTAAACTCTTTCATAGGCCTCCAGAGTGCCCCAGTTTAGCTGATCAAGTTGCCCCTTCCCTCTACTTAAAGACTTCTCTATAGAAATGAATAAATTGATTAGAACCAAATCCCTTTGCAAAATTGGGTTTCCTCTTTCAAGTTTACTAATCTAGCTCCACTCAGAGCCGTTTTACTCACCAAACAGAACCTGAAAGATGATTCCAATTCTGCTGCTCTCCAGCTGATGAAGAGTCTTTGCTTGAAAGCAGGGAATTTAAGAAGAAAAAGTGTGGTAGTGTCTAATCTGCCCATTACAACTGGCATCAGAAAGAATCTGATATGCAAAGAGAAGGCTCTGAATCTTGTATCACATCCAGACAGTGACTGTTAGGGAGACTGGAAAGATAAAATGCCCAGGTTCCAGAGAATTTCAATGAGACTGGAGGATGCACTAAGGCAGGGTTGCAAATTCTCTGACCAGATTTTATTTTGTGATTACCTAAGGTAATGATGAGAGATGGTTGCTTCATGCCAATTAAACTACACTAATGTGTTTTCACTTCACATGTAATGCATTTATATCCACTCCACCTTGGGATTTTCCTCTCCTTCAGAATTAAAATCCATGTTCTTTTTCATCTTCAAAATGTGAGTACTTCTAAAATAGAAAAAAAAATTCGTCTTCTTTTCCTTCATTGAGAATTCTTTCTTGCTACGATCCAAAGACAAAATGGTGAACAGTCTTTTTTAAGTTAAAATCTATTCAAATAATTTTTAGATATTGAAAGTAAAACATTTTGGGAATTGAAGACATTTATTCTAGATTAAAGGAAACGTAATTCGGAAGCAAATGTGAATATCGATTAACATCAATAACATTATCTGTGGTAAAGAACAGACATTTGAAACAAAGCATTTCCAATTTACCAAAATCTTCAATATTCAAAACAAATTTAGGTGGTCTATATGCAGCAGATAGATCTTTAGGGAATAAGGAGGAGGGACTATCCAGCTTCCAAGGGTCTTTATAATAATATAAGAATAAATTTTGGCTTCTAATTCCCTCTGGAGTCTCTTGGAGCTGAGTTCATAGCATCATGTTCCTTAAGCATTCATGAAAAGGATAACTGCTCTTCTAGAGTAGTCTGGTATGATCAGGCAGGTGCCACTCAGGAACTTGATGACTTTCAATATTTCTGCTGGTCCTGGGACTCTCTTCATTTACTTCTTGTTATTTTGTTTTAATCAATATATATTAACTTGTCAGATCCTATGGTGGCACATTCTCAGCTGAAAGAGAGAAAAATGGAAAGTAATGTAAATTGTCTGCCAGAAACTATGCTATTATATCTTGTTTTATTCTCTCCCAAACTGTAAGCATCGTCCTGTAATTCATGTTTTATAGTCGAGGAAACTGAAGTTCGGAGAAGTTAACTAACTAAGCTTGTAAGTGATAGCGATGGTGCCAAAACCAGAAATGTCTGGCATATGTTCTCTCTGCCCCCATATAGCACAGCACCCACAGCGACAGTGGCTCAGGGGGAGTTGAGAGTCGAGAAGGCGGGAGGGGTGCGCATAATTTCACAGAGGAAGGAAAACATTAGCTGGACTTGAAGAAAAATGTTACACTGGCAGTTGAAAATCCAGGGGAGGCAATATAATAGGAGAACTGTCATTTGCAAATACATGTGTAATGAGCTGGGAAAGTCAGTAAACTAGTTTGTTTGAAATAGAAACTTCGTAGATAACATAAGAGAAACTAAAGGCCAGACTGTTCTTTTATTGTTCATTTTTGCGGGGCTCAGAAACATGTCCTTTGATGTCACACCTGTATCTTCTAAGGTTGGTGTCGTTGGAGGAAGTCAAATCTGTGCTGTCAGTGTTGGAGGTCAGCATGAGAGGTGTCTCTGCAGAGGATTTAGATCATTTATAAAGTCTAGGGAAAACCAAGAGCAGCAGTGTGTGCAAATGCACGAACAGGGGAGAAAGGTTGGCATATTCAAGAAATCCAAACCATAGCTGCTGGAGCACAGTGAGCTGCAGGGAAAAATGGCACAAGGGCTGAGTGGAGAGGCATGTGGGGCTGGATAACATTCAGCCTTGTGGGCTGGGTGAGGACTTGGATTTTGTCTGAAGTTTAAGGAGAAGCAACTAAGGGGTTTATAAGCAGGGAAATAATATAATCCACTCTGGCTGTGGGGTAAAGAAAGGATTGAAGAGGACTCTAGCCAAGTGGATTCATCCAGACCAGAGACTGTGATGTTCTGAATGAAGGTGTTGGAAGTGGGCACAGAGAAAAATGTATGATGTTTGAGATACATCTTGGAGATAGACTTGTCAGCACTTGCTGATGAATTCGATTTTAGCAGTAGCGTAGAAGAACCATTCAGGGAAGGGTTTCTTCTGGCTTGAGTAATTTAAGAGTTCATTTTATATATTTTATGTTGAAGAGTCTGTGAGTTACTTAAGAGATATCCAGTAAACAGCTGCATATTTCTCTAACTTGGACTAGCATTCCACGTTTTCATAGCCGGCCTTGCCTTTAGATCAATAGTAAGATCAAAGTATGGGTCGAATTGTCCTGTAAAATACAGGATGTTCAGTTGTATTAGAATTTTAAATAAACAATGAATGCTTTTTTTGGTATAAGCATGTCCCAAATATTGTTTGAGACACACTTTAATTAAAAAAAAAATTAGCTGTTGATTATCTGAAATCAAATTTAGCTGGGTATTCTGCTTTTTTTTTTAATGTACTAAATCTAGCAGCTCTATATATGAGCTTCACCATTTATTGTCTCCTATCCCCCTATGTACTTCTGTTTGCAAGGTATTTCTCTTTCTTTCTTTTCAGAGGGGGATGAGTTTCCATTCTCCTTGCAAACCTAATTCTTTCACTGATGCTACCTCTTCCAAACCTGGATGTCTTTTTTTTTTCCCCACTTTGAGGTTATTTGGAGGCATTTTACAATTGTGTCTGTGTTTCCCCTTTTTGCCTTACATTGGTTGATCTATAGTTTTTATCGCTTCCTATTTTTTTCTCTTACTTTCACTGCCAAAGTAATTTTAAATGGCTTATTCTCTTTTATGTCTTCTGCCTCTGAGCTTCAGGTAGTGAATCAGGCCCATTAATAAACACTTATCTCCACTTCTCTCTCTGTTTAGTAAGTATCGAAAAGGCTGGCTGCCTAACAACTAATGATGCTTTCAATTTTGATAGCATTTTTATTTTCAGAGTGCTCTTACTTTATGAGCTTGTCTAATACAGTATTCCAAAATTAAAACATAAAATTTGTGGTATAATAGAACAGGAGGAAAACTTACGGCCAAGTTCTACATTATTCATCTCAAGTTAAAGAAATTGACGTCTAGAGAGTGAGTGACTTGCCTGAAATGTACAATTAATTAGCATCTGGATTGGAATTAAAATCCAAAGCTCTTACCCAGACAATCTAAAGCCAGTAAAGTGGAAGGCTGGAGGACAAAGGCCAAAAGGTCAAGTGCTGTGAATATTTACAATAGGGACCCCAGTAGTAGTGTAGCCCTGAACTGCCAGAGGTTAGACCTCTGTGGATGAACACTGAGTTCTTCGGTCTCCTCCATTCACTCCACAAAACCTTTTGTGAGTTTCATTTTCTCTCCTTTCAAAAGTCATATTTCCACTTGGTGGTCAAAGTTTTCCCTTGTGGTCATGTGGCAGGCTCTACCTTTGAGGTGACACTGTCAAATGTCTCCTGCTATTTCTGGATACTGAAGAGTCCAACACGGGCTCCTCATCAGATCCCTGCCTTTTGTCCAGCCCCGTTTCTCTCCAGATCCTTATGTGTTCTGAACAGTCAATCCACCCTGGTTTCCCGAATAGCGATTCCACCCCCCACACATGTACTCTTATCATCTTCCTGGAATATCCATCCAATTCTCGTCTACCTGGGTAACTCCAGCATTACCTTCCCTACGAAGTTCTTCCTAATCTCTTGAGGAAGCATTAAATCCTCCTTCATCTCCATTTTCTTGTTTTCAGATTTTTCAGTTTTTGCAATGACTGTTTAAAAACACCGGTAATATAAGAATAAAAATGTGTGAAAGTCCAAACATCACAGCTTGAAAGAGAGAACATCCTGTGTATCATTAATGAAGTTAAAAGACAAGGGGGGAAGGGATTAAGAAGTACAAATTGGTCGTCACAAAATAGTCATGGGGATGTGGAGTGCAGCGTGGAGAATCCAGTCAATAATAATGTAGTAACCATGTATAGTGTCAGATGGGTACTAGATTTATGAGGGGGGGGAGGTCACTTTGTAAGTTACATAAATGTCTAATCACTATGTTTTATACATGAAACTTGTACAATATTGTTATGTCAACTGTAATTTAAAAAAGTCAAGTGCCATACTTGGAAAAAATTTAACCATAAGCATAACATACAGAGACTTAATGTACAAAATATATATAAGTAATCCCTATGTCAATAAGACAAAAATCAATCGAAAAGACAAAAACACAAGCCTGATACGAAATAGGACAATTCACAAAAGAGAAAATCCAAATGGACAATACATATTGAAGATGATTTAATCTTTCAATAAGAGAAATGCAAATTATACCAATAATGAGATATGATTTCACTCATTGGCAAAAATTAATAAGTTTAATATCAAGTATTGATAAATCTGGGGAAACAGGAACTCATAATATAGTGGTGAGTGTATGTAGCTATTGTGGAGAGAAAGTTGTTAAAATCTATAAATATTTTAAATAAGCATACTCTTTAACAAACTCACTTTCAAGTATCTGTGTATCCAATAGAAATAAAACACATGTGCACAAGGTAGCATATTGCATAAAAGTACTCAAAGAAACCTACAATTTAGAAGCAGCTTAAATAGGAAAATGGTAAGATGAACCACTGAGATAAAGAGCAGTTAAATAAAATGAGGTAGATTTATATCCTGATATGGAAAGATTTTCAAGTGAGAGATCTTTCACTCCAAAGGTTGAAAGAAAGAAAAAAAAATATGTGAATTAACATGTAAAGCTAATATGAAAAATTAGCAAAACCCAAACAAAATAAAACAAACAAAACAAAATTATGTATTTTTATAGATCCACATATTATATAAATAGAATTAAAAATAAAAGGTTTAAAAGGACAATACCAAACTCGTAGGATGATTAACTCTAGGAAATTATTGAGACTGGTTTTGAAAGACCTGACTCCCTGGTCCTGTGCAGCTTACAGATTATACTGGGCGAAATTGAAATCAAAAAAGGTTCGGGGTCGCGCTAGGTGATTGGTCAGAGGTGAGGTAAGCATAATAAACCATTTCTTCAGGTTTTAAGGACAGCTCTGAGGTCTGCTGTGGCCTCTCTCTGTTTGGTTTCATGGAAAAGTAGCGGAGATGGGGGAGGGGGCTCTTTCTATGTTAGGGCTCAGGATCTGAAACACAACTTAGTCGAAAATGTTATCTTTAGCCTCCCAGAGGTCCAGACCTTGTGACCTTTAGTCAGGTCTCGGCTATCATCTTCTGCTGTCTCAGAGGTTGGTGATTATACAGGGGAGAGGCTAGGATATGAAGTGTGTAGAGGGGGAAAATATGATTTCTAAAGCTATAGTCACGAATAAAATCAAAATCATGAGGATCCTTAGTTTCATATGTTCCAGGGCTATGATCATCACATGGGTTTCTTAGCTTTTTTCTTCCCATTAGATGGACAGAAAGGCGAGAAGGGGCCAGAGTGGGAGAGATGACCTTTCCCCAAGTGAGATGAGCCTCTGATATGGACTTTTCCTCTAGAGAGTAGGTCTTTATTATGGCGAATACTCCATGTATATTTTACAGTGATTCCTCTTCTTTCCCCATGACAAAACCTGGAGGGGATCTTTCTCAGCTTTTCACATCGGAAGTCTAGTGGGTTCCTATCCACAAAAATTTGGGAGCTTCCTAGAAGTACACACTCCTGCTTAGCCCACACAGACTGCAGAGCGATTCCTCAAAATCACTATTTAGTTGTTCCTACCAGTTTATAGCTTCAGTGGTTTCTGCTTTGGATAAGCAGATATTGGCTGTGACTCTATAGATTCTCCTGTCTCTCCAGATTTGAGGGTAATGGTTTATTCTGCATCTCAGTCTTCTGTTGGGTCCAAGGAAAATTATTGATCTTTTTTAGCTTGTTCAGATTTTATTTTAATTTTTTCTTGTGATAAGGATGAGAGTGATGACTTTCCAACTTTACATGTTAGGCCTGAAAAAAAAAGTTTTAAGGTTAAATTTTGATAATTATGTTTTAATTTTTTTAATCTCTGGATACTTTTTAATGTAATAGCCTCAAGAATATTTGGAATTCAGAGCAAATATAAAATGATTATTAAAAAAAAGTAAATTTATCTTGATTTCTCGAGTATTAGTTCTTCCATTTGTTTAATGAATTGCTTTCCTTTGAGTTATTGGTTCTCATCAAATATTTGGTTATATTTGTCATTGATAAACCCAGCTGTCCTTTATGTGGATGCCAGCTCTGACTTCAGAAGCCTGTTTCTGGAGTCTTTGGGAGCTTGGCTGCATATGCTACTGAAGAGTTTGTGCCTAATGCTTTACATTGGTGGCAAAGAACCTCTTTGTTTTTCTTGCTATAGCCAGTCACCTAAGACATTGCCCTAATTTTCATTTCCAGTGGTAAAATCCCTGGCAGAAAAAGCATAAACAAGAAAGGGTTCTAATGAACCTGCCGCTCTAAAAATGTTTCTCAGTTAAGCACCCCGATGATTTCTCCAGAGCCCTTTCATTTTCTTTAATCAGATCTGAGCTGGAACAGCCCCTGAAATTATGCCTCTCTTTGTAACCATCTTTTTCTCTGTGTATTGGTGTGATCTGTGATCTCCTCCTTTCATCTCATTTATCCATGTTTTAACTTTTAGAAAGCCTTCAACATTTTTAGTTTGCTGATTTCTTTCTCTTATTTCCCAGCTTTTATAAATTTAAAAAAAATGACATTTATTGCAATTTGGGATTCATTCAGGTCATTTTTCTAGAACTAGTCTCACACCACAAACATATTAGAATTACTTCCTAATTAAACTTCTAACTTCAAGAGAATAAAAACAGTCATCATATCTCTACCCCCGTCAAGGACAGTTTCACACTTAGCAGATCTTCATTATATTGTGCACCAATTAACAAATACGCGAACAAATAAAAAGTAGAAAATGGCTATGCTGTATCCTGTTTGGGGGTCACAGTTATTCAGGGATTATATATACATAACTAATGACAATCTCTTTAGTTTGGCATTCAGTGAATTGAGGGAAGAAACAGAAGTAACTCTAGAGAAGCAAAGAGGTTTTACTTCTGAACGCATTGCTCAGAGAGAATCTTCTCGTTTGCTCTCTCCCATCTCCATTCCTCACCTCCTCCGCACGGTTCTTATGGCACTGTGCTCATGTGCTCACTAAGCCCATGTGATGCACTGTGGAGATACAGCACACCATTTCTTTTTCTTTTTGGTGCCTTACCTTGTAAATGACTTCATTTTTCTTCCTTTGGGTCAAAGGCAGCTATTTTCAATCTGAGTAGGCTGGCTGCTCGTCTAGCCCCATTCAATCATGGCGCTAATGCAGAGAAAGTGCGTTCACTGCACCAGGTGCTGTGTTTTGTCTAATTTATTTCCTCACTAGGTTCTGTTCAATGATCTGGCAGAATGACCCTCACTCCCATAGCCTGTGGGAAAATAATAGTAGGCTTTGTAAGAGCCCAAAGGTATTTTCCCCTACTCTAGGTATTTATTAAGAACATGAGGAAATATACACCTATTCTTCCTTTCAAGTGAAGACTTTCTGAAGTGAACCAAGAAACTTTATTTGAATAATCCATATTATTAAATTACTTTCTTTGCTGTGTTCGTCTTCACAAATTCAATCTTCACCCAAACCACTAAATACTTTGTCAGAGGCCCAGTGATATTCTAAATAAATTTTAACCTAGAATCAGTAGCTTAGCCTATGGTTGACATATTTTCTTTAAAGACTTAATATCTGAGAACATATTAAGTAGTAACCCAAATTTTGGAATCATTACTAATATCATTATTGTTATGATTTTTAAAAATAAAGATAAAACTTACATTAACCTTAAAAAAATAGAAAACTTGGAATCAAGAAATTAAAATGTACTTCTAGTTGTGCTGAGTCACTTTAGAAAAGTAAATAATTTTCCTTACCCTGTTTTCACCCTATAAAATTATTGCATTAACTATATATGTTAGAAGTCTGTGTTAGCTCTAAAATTATTTTACCCATTGCATGAACTTATCATGCCCACTTGTATTTAAAGGGTTGAAGGTTTAAGTTAAAATACATTTATATTGCCAAATATTGGCCATTTATGGGTGAAATGCAATCTGTCATTACGCTGGGGGCAGGGAGCAAGAAAGAGTGGTTATTATACTCGGTGAAAGCAGTCACATTGAATAATACAGCAAGTTTCTGCTATTTTGTTAGTTGATCATTTCAAGAAATTTCTTAAAGGCAAATGAAAAGGTCATTGCAAATCTCACATTTTTGCTATTCTATTATGACCAACCCACTGAAAATATTTTAAAATAGCCACTTCTTTGGTGGAAAGTTTACAGAGAACACTGGCAATATGTCTTCACTGACAAAAGCAACCCATAAAACTGCAAAAAAAAAAAAAAATTTATCATTTGGGGACGTTTTATTTTAGTTACATGTAGCCTGGGGAGAATTTAAAAAAAAATAAAAAACATGAATAATATTGTTGAGGATGACTGGAATATGTTTGGCTCTGAGCTACCACCACTGGAGGACCAGTACTTAAAATTCTCTCCTGCAGTGAAAGATGGCGGGGTCCTTATACTATCTGGGCCGGTGTTAAGATGGTCCAGTTGGAAGCGCTCTGTTGGTCTCCACTGTGACACCTCCTGGCCTTATCCATTAATGCAACTCAAGGACCTGGAACAGGAGCTGTGTTTCTTCCAGTCTCCAAATCTTAATCATGCTAGGCTCGTGGACTTCACTGGCTGCTTCTTGGATAAGAAAGAGACCTTACTCCGTCATTACTATAACTATTAATGATTTTTCTATGAGCACATCTTCATGTTTTTTTTTTTTATCCTGGGTGAACTGGGATTAAAAGCTCTATTGTGTGTGGGTCAGAAGACAGATGATTGTTACTATCCCATGAAAAATAAGCTTGTCAATCACTTTTCTGGATAAGTCCCTTTGTCCCCTGATTTTCTTGGACTCTTTATCCCTGTGTGCTGGGTACTTTATCACCAGCCTTAATATCTTCCCCAGGGGTCCTTCGGGTCATCTTCAGAACAACCTGAGCAGCCTTTTCCAGTGCCAGAAATATGAAAATCGATCTGCAGATTGGCCCCCACCCCACTGCACCCCACTCCACCCCAACCCCAGACCACACTGCATAGTAAGGCAGAACTTTTCCAGTACAATGTGAGCTTGCTAACAATCCCATGGACAAAAAAAAAAAAAGAAAGTGGACTCACCGTAATAATTTGTTAACTTGCTGTAAAACTTCAGAACTTTTCAGGCTTTTGGAAAAGTTCTTCAAATATTTCTTTCTATTCTCTTCACTTTCCCTCATATCAGTTCCTAGAATTAAATACAACCTTTTCTTTTTACTCTCTACCCAACTCAGAAGTCTAATTTTTATAGCATGGTAATTATAAAAATATAGCTAGGTAAATGGCTATATAAATAGATGTAGATATATTGGATATAGAAATATATTTGATACTTCTCTTGCCACAACAGGCATATCTTGGGGATATACAAATAAATGAAATCTTAAGTTTTGTCTCATTTGCATACCATGGCAGGTAGAACTCTTAGGCCTACAGCCCCCTCTACTGGGTGGATTTTTCAGATTTATTATGTGTACCTGAAGCAGGAGGTCTTTTTCATCCCTTTTTGAGTGTCCCTGATTACACTCTAACTTAACTCAAAATCCTATCCCTCTTCTCACTCAAAGGATCCTACATTGTTTCAAGCTTCTAAAGCACATGAATTCTGTTTCAAATGAAACGTCATCTTCATCCATTCCGAAGATTCGGTGATGGGTCCAAGGTCCATGCTTTTAAATTAATTAAACATGGAGTCCATTAGACTGAAGTGGCTCTAATGCTGTGACAGCCTATATAAGCAAACCAACCTAGCCTGTAGATGCTTCAAGGTTATGAAATTAAAACCTAAGGACAGCCAATTACAATAGCCACCTAGGCTTTAAGCTACAGCTAATGAATACTTTCCTTACTTTGCTTCTGCCTTTCTCTATAGAGGTCTCTCTCAGAGCATCCATTGGTGGAGAGCTTCTAACCATTGCCGGTTTTGTGCTGCCCTATTTAATCAATTTTTGCTCAAAATAACTCTTAAAATTTTTAATGTGTCTCAGTTTCTCTTTGAACAATGCTCACCATAAAGATAGATATCTTTATTTACCCTTTTTCCTCTCAAACATCTGGTACCATGAGATAATTTAGGATCAAAAGCTTTTTAATTAGATGCCTATCACATGTACCATACTAGGATCTGCAGATGCAGAGAAAGTTGAGTTATTTTGTTTGATATATTTTCCTACTTAACTTTTGTATATGCTTAAAAAAATAACAAACAACAATGGAATGCATAAAATAGATGGCTTTTATAATTCATTTTCTGAAATGGCTTCATAGTCCAAAATATTCCCCTTTTCTTAAAAAGAAGACACCAAGTTCCCCAAAACTACTTCTGCACACTTAAGTCAACACAATCTGACCTAAGCTATCTTGATAATGATGTTCTTCTCTAAGATTTCGACCTGTTATAGCAACGTGATTCCAACCAACTCTCCCAGGAAGGAGAAAAAATTTCTGTTCACAGCCCTCATAAGTAAATGTGATCTTTCTGGGCATGGGAGCATTGCCATGCTGGGAGGCCTTTGCTTTGCAGTATAAAAAAGGCCTGGCTGAGTTAGGAGATTTGGGGAATACTGGCCAGCATTTACTTCTTCTCTTGGGGACAGAAGGGTAGATATGACAAAGATGGAAATGAAAACAAATGATCCATTTGAAGTCTCTCGGATAAAATTAATCTAAAAAATATCAGAAGTGTAGACAGTTTTGTTGTTTCACACACAAACACATAATTATGCACTGACTTTAACATTAAATAGGAAAGATACACACATACATATGGAAACTATAAGTCATATAATATCAATTATGTCTTTTAGATACTTGTTAGCATAAATGGTCTCGATCATCATTATCAGTCATCATCATGATCGTAGTTGACATTTATTGGTCATTCATTATGTTCACTCTTCTCTATTGTTTTTTGAAGGTGATAGCCATGTTGGAAATCAGTTTTAAGTGTTAGACGTCTTATAGAGAAAGAACCCAATTGCTGACACAATTTCAGTTGTGTCATTAAGTTGCTATTAGTGCACGAGAAAATAGAGGCTCTCAATAAGAATATAGAGCTTGAAGTAGCTTTCAGTCCAGCTCCATGGGCTACGTAGATAGTATTGTTTGAAGTCTCTAGAAATAGGCAGAAAAAAGCCAATCCATAGAAAAAGATAATTTTAAAGACAAACTTTCTTTTTTTCTTTCCTTTCTGCCTCCATCCCTCATCCCCCGCCATCCCTCTCACACCCAGACACACATACACTTTCTCTTTCTGTTTCCAAGACACAGCTATTAAACCTGTGGACCTTCTCTATGATCTTTGGCTGGTACCTTGTTTGGTTTTGGGGTGGGTGTTTCTTTAAAGTCTACAGCATGGATTCCTTTGTTCTCAAATCATTTGTTATAAACCAGCAGCCATATCTGAAGGCAAAAGTCCTCCCTGTTCATAACCCTTACGAGATATACTATAAACGAAGGGACCAAGAATAAACTATTGCGAAGCTGGCCTTGTAGGCAGCGTTAAACAGATGGCAAAATCGTCTCTTTAGGAGTTAGGGATTTTTATTAAAATATATACTGAGTAAAGGTAAAGATGTTTCAATCTTTATCTTTTAATAATTTGTATTAAAATTAGATTTTTTTAAGTTATGACACTTCCCTGGGGACTTCTAGTAAAGCATACATTACAGTGTTCCAGGTTAAAAATGCCAAAGTCCCCGCTTCACTCAAACCCTGAGGTTCTTTACAGAGAAGACTACTTTCCTTTGGCACGCCAGTTCCTTTGCTTATCAAAGTCAGCTTTCAGGAAGAGAGACAAATGTAATTGTCTTCAATGTGACAGAGACTGAGAGCTGATAGTTATACTTTCCACTCCTACTTATATTTGCATTTTAGTAGAACTATGTTTTAAACAAAGGAATTGGAACTTTTATCTGGGAATTTTGAGTCTTCTGGAGAATTTATGAAGGGGGGGTATGTAGATGGAGCATAGATTGTTTCTAGCCCTGTCTTACGATACCCCCTTCCTCACTGAATTCATGTTAAGTAGACATCTATCAAAAATGCAGACATTGCATTTAAATCTTTGTTCAGCCATTTGCTAGAAAGATTACTTGGGCCAAATTATTTACCCCATCTCTGAATTTCACTTTGCTCATCTGTTAAAATTAGTAAGGTAGAAAATGCTATATCCAGTCTCTCATGTTCTTTATCATGCATGACAAGCATCTATTTTCCAGAAATGAGCTGAGTGATTTTCACTTCCACCGTGCCACCAAAATGAAACTGCACCTACAACAATTAATTCATTTTCCCATCGGCACGTACCGAGCATTTGCAACGTATCTTGCATTAACTATTGAGAGAGATGCAAAGTGAGTAACATTTGGGATGTTAAGTGTGATTTTAAATAATAATGACAGATCCTTATAATTAGAAGATTATTATTCAATTATTACATTCTTAAACTATAACAAATTATCATTTAAAAAATTATAAGGCAATATGATAGCAAAAAAAAATGTTGAGAAATCAATGATAAATGGAGGGATAAGGTGGTAAAATAAGAAAACTACAAAGACAGTAAAAGAAAGCTGAGGATCATCTGGGACAGTGAGCAGTGGGGATAAAGCAGATCCACTTTTGACATTCCACCAAGATCGCATTTGATCTTCTAGGCGGCAGGGAGCGTGGCTGGGGGGCCGTTTGATGTGGAAGACAAGACTTTTCCACCTGAGGGAACTGCGAAGACACTGAAACTTATAGACATTGTTTTTCTCCTTGCTCAGCATGTTCTGAAGAATGACATTCCAGGCACCCCTGGCTCAGTTAGTGCAAAGGCAAAACTGAGTGACAGCAATGCTTACACATTTCAGTCTGGGCATGCATTTCTGTCATTGAGCACCTGATCATTTTGATCCAGCATGTTTCTCTCTCTCATTCTCCCCCGCCCCCTCTCCCCACCCCCACCCCCTGCCAGGAACCTCTACTAACCTGCAATGATGAAGGCTTCTCTTGGGAGAGCCAGGAGGCAGGCAGTTTTGCATGCTTGTGCTTTAGGTCCACCTTCGTTAGGGATGCTTTGACATTTTCTCCATTTCCAAGCCTCAGATTAAGTCTAGGCATCTCATCAATTTGTTTTCAAAATCATGTAATTTCGTTTTTCACACATTATACAAGTAGATGGTGGGTCTTCGTGATATGCACTCATCTCATCTCTAGCTTCCTTACTGTCCTCCTCCTTGCATTGGTAATTGGCAATGTGTGCGTGTGTGTGTGTGAGGGGGGGACATTACAAAATGATCAGCAATTTGTTTTGTAGATATTTCAGTCACTTGAATTTGTATTTTTAATCTTTGCCATGCAAAGAAAAAGAGCTCGTGAAACCAGTTCTCTTATCACGGCAGGATTTGCTCGGCTTGCAGTATACAGTTCAGCTAATTACTCACTCAGTTGCTGGAGTATGTTACTACTTGAAGACTGGGGCAAAGGATAGACCGTAACCAGTACTGCTGCTGTGTACTTTGCTCTAAGTGAAAGTCAGAAAGGAAGGATGATTAATTTTCTTAGAGTTGTGTTATCACTGACTGTGTTCTCTTTTCCTTTGTACTTAAGAGCCACAATGTTTGTGCCAAGAGACTATGTTGTAAGCATGATGAATGGTATCTGAGAATGAAGTGGATCTGGCATAGAACGAAAGGCTCTTCATGGAGACTGGGGCAGCAATCTTCCTTGCATGAGACTTGTCTTTTCCAATAGAGGAAGTTTGCTCTAGAAGAGTGAATCCATCCAATGTATGTTGGGTGGAAGCCGTATTGCTTATTTTGGAAGTGCCCCAGGTAAATGTACAAACAGATATGAATTCAGACATCTAGGTCTAATTACTGGTTAAAAACTATCGCTACCTGGAGCCTTAGCCTCAGCATGGTCAGAACAACTGAGATTTTGCTGGGCCAGGTTCTCTTCTATACAAAAGATGATCTTGGTGCCAGATTTTGGGATTGGGAATTGAGAAAGACCAATAGCAGCACATTTCATATTCTGAGTCTTGCATCTGCTAGATTTCTTCAACCAACCACTTCTTGGAGTCCTGGAGTCCTAGGAAGTTAGAAGCTAGATTCTACTGCCTCGATCATACCCTTACTTTGCATTTTCTCTGAATTTTCTAGCTACAGCTTGTGGAATATTCTTCTATGTTTGCTTGGCCCTGGCTCCTCCTAGCTTCCCCCTAACCCAGGATCCTGTGGCATTTGAGAGCAGGTGCTTGCCTCTTTCCAATCTCCTGCTCATTATTAGTGACATGTTAAACACTCATGAAATGAATGAATGAATAAATGAATGACTTCCAGGCCGAAAAGCACTGCTCGCTGAATTTCCTCACTGAAAATACAAAAAAAAGTCAGGTGACTTTTTTCTAGAGTCAACCAAGATCTTCTGCTTTGTTGATCATTCATTCGTTAGCCAAACATGTATCAGGTACCAGGAACAGGTAGATTAGCAGATGGAGATCTCATTTCCATATTCAAGGTACATTTGAAAAGTGTTTTGGACTAAATGCAATGAAGAGTAAAGTGCTGTCTGCTTTTAAGCAATCATAGTCACTGAACTATACAAGGAGGTAAATGCAGAGTTAAAGTGTGTTAATTATTGTAACAGGCACAATATGTGGTGCTTTATGAGTGCAGAGAGGTAGAGATCCATTTGGAAAGTTTGGGAAGATGCTAAGAGGAGAAAAAAGAAGAGCTTTAGCCTTGATTTTTAAAGAGACTCTAACTTGTTAAAGACAGGGGTTAAGGGCAGGGGAACGAAATGGGCAATAAGCCAAGAAGCACAGGGGGTCCAACGATCATTCTGACACCTTACACCACACCAAATGAATGAATGAAGGAAGATCGACTTTGCATGGCCCATTAACTTTCCAATGATCCTCTGCTGCATAGGAACAGCCATTAGAGAATTCTTTTCAGGGTGTTTCCCTATTATAGGCATTTGGAGATGTGAGAAATTACACTCAACAGCCCGGAAAACTACCCCCAGAGCTTTCATTAGCATCTGTGTATCTTCTCCTTGTGCTTGTAAATATCTAGCTTCCCATCTCCAGTCACTCTACCCTAGTTTTAATGCTGGCAAATAAAACCCTCGCACTCATCAGAAAATAAAATATTTACCCTGCACACTACCATAAACGAAGCTATTGGAATGGTTGTGCCATTTTAATAACCATTGTGCACAGGAATTTGATGAGACAGAAGAGGTATTTTATCCAGAAATAAAGATGTCCTGGTGGTAATTAGAGGAAAAGTGGGGAGCAATTTCTCCAGCTAGGATCTCCCCAGTAGGAAGGCTTCACAGTAGGGCGGGTGTGATCTGCAGATGCATTTGATTATTCTTTTTTCTTTCATGCTATGTATCTGCCGTTGCCTTATAATCTGGCAATAGCTTTCTGACTGTAGGCAGGACCCTAAAGCAAGCTTGGGAGGAGGGATAATCCCAAGGAAAGAGGAGTTATGGTGGTCCTTCCCTACTCTTTTAATGTGTATCATGTACTGTCTGCTGCTTCTGAAGCCAGAGTGAATATTGAAGAAGAACAAGATTTAAAAAAAAAAAAAAAATCATTTGAGGCTTTAATCTAGAGTTAAAGAAGCTATAGTAAATCTATATCCATGCCATTACTACGATTCTACAGTGCTCTGGCTTAGTGGAATTTGAGGCCCTCCATGAATGGAATCCTGGCCACTCCAGCCCTGTTCTTGTTTCTGACCCTCAATGTGCGTTTCCCTAAGTCAGTCACATGGTTGGTTTCAAATTCTCATGCTTTTCGTACCTGCTGTTCTCTCTTGGCTGACTCCTATGCATCCTGTAAAACCTGAATCCTAGAGGCCCTATAAAACTGAACCCCTCCCTCACTCACGTGGAGTGGCTTTCTTACAGGTATGTATGGTAAATGATGGCAGGGACATTGTTTACCTTCTGAACTGCTCTAATTCCTACACCTAGAACAGCTCAGGCATAGAATGGATGCTCAATAAGTATTTGTTGAATTAAGGAATACTGAGTGCTGGATCTTATCCAAAACATGTTTTTATGCTTGCTTTTGTGAATCACGTGCTTTGCCCTTGCTGCTTCGGCTTAGGCCATATTCAGAAGCGTGAGTGTTTGGGGGAGTTTTCCCAACACTGATTTATTCCCAGATCACTGATTTTTTAGTTTGCACTGACTCAGGCAGCTGAACTCTTCCCCCTGACCTATTGCTGAGGTCCAGGAGGACTGAATTGCCACCTGGCTTCTCCCCTCTCTATTCCTGGTTTTAAGTAATAATGGTGAGATAAAACATTGCCATTTTCAAAATGGTGAGAGCGAGGGAGCAAAACCTGTGTGTGACATGCAGAGGTCTTTTCCCAGCAACACAAAAAAGAAAGACCCAAAACAAAGCAAAATGTACACTCCCTCCAAAAAAGACACTTAACTGAGGTGTATGTTCCTCACAGGGCAGCAAGATGAATGACCATGAAGGAAGGATGGAAGGAGTGAGGCCTGGGACTGCAGGAAAAGATTTCTGGAGGAGAAGGGACAGAGGTAGGCTTAGGAAAGAAAGGAAAGCCTCAGTCCATAGAGAAAGAGCGATGAGATTGTTCTATAGGAAGGGACCAAGTCTGTGGGCACTCTGAAGGCAGACAGACAGACAGACAGACGGCCGGCACAGATAGTCCCTAGCAGAGGAGTGAGACACACTTCACTGTTGCAGGTAGTAGGAGACAAAGAGGCAGAGACCTAGGCACCCAAAGCCAAGGTGAACCGTTTAGACTTTCCCAACATAAATCAGACACAGTTCTGGTTTGTTCTCGTAAGTCCCCGTGCCCTACCTGAGAGGGACTCTCTCAGCCATACTGGGAAAACACTTCTGGTTTATATTCTCAGTTTCTTTGTCTTCAAGACCAAGTCTTTTGTACATCCATTTGCAGTGGTCCCGGGAGTTGAGTATCCTCACTTATTTACGGACAAACACCATTTGCTGCTATAGGCTGAACGTTCTCTGTAATAGCCAAAGCAGTTCCTGGTGCTAGGTATAAAGATAACCCATGGTTTCCGTTTGTTTGCTCTGCTTTGCTATCAAGCTCAGAGATGACCACAGCAGCTCTGGCCTGGGAAGAGGGACTGTATTTAAAGTCCAGTTGTGATGAAAGGAGATAAGCACACAGCTTTGTTCATTCTGAAGTTATTGATAAGAAAACTTCCCTGGCCCCATGCTGACATCCAGCGCCGATAACAGTGTCTATGTAAACCCAGCATGCTAATTCATGGTGGAGCTTAAAAGTGAACATTTTGAAAGGCATTATCAAATCTGTGGTGTTGTGTGAAACATTATTAATCGCATATTATTACCTCACTACATCTCAGTGGCGGTTTAACTATTAGAGAATTTCACAGCATATATAATATTATCAAAATGAATCAATACCTTAACCTCGAGGCTGATTCTTCAATTACTGGAACTACCAGCTGCTAATTGGCATGCTTTTTACACTCTGCGCTCCATTTAGACCGTCCATGCTTCCCATGCGAATGCAACCAAGGAGCACATATAAATTGAGCATGAACAATTAGACGATTCAGCTTTGGGTGATCTGAAAAGAGATGTGAAACGCCATTACATGGCATCGTGATGTTGAATCTCTGAACTGAGGGATGACTCTAGTTTACTGAATCTCTTAGTCCTAGCAGGAGTGGAAGATGGGATTTTTAAAGACCTGAAGGAATTCTAAAGCATCTGATGTTTTCAAATGGTAATGAAGAGTTTTGCCAAGATGCTTTACATAGCTTCTAACAGAGCTATTATCAGCCTATGGCTTTACTCTGTGGGGCTCCCATTTAAAGCTATTCTCTTTAGGCAGAGAGGGTCTGGCTCTGGATGGTGATATAAGGATGCTAACCTTCTGCCACTACTGGGAAAGGTCTCATTTTACACTCTAATGTAGGCAAGTGGCTCTAGCCCAGAGACTTGTGATCAAATGTGGCGACCACACTCCTTTGCTCTAACTTTGGCTTTAGCCTGAGACCAGTTTGCTGCCCTTTGAGGATGAGCTAAAATTGCAGTGGCAAAATAACTGAGTTCCAGTGAACAAAGAAATAAATCTGGCAGTTTTTAATGATCCTCTGAATCAAAACAAATCAGGGATACTTCACTGTCATAACCAAATGTGTCGATGGCTTTACATACCCACTGTTATCAAGTCACCATTTTCTGGCAGGTCACAAAGCAACTGGGTGCTTACAACATAACCTAGGCTGATAGAAAATAAAATTTCATCAATCATGATAAACATACCAAGGATAAAGATCTGTGGTTTCAGACGTCTAAGTAATTAAACCCCAGGGGAATAACAGTGTTTGTTGGGCCTGGGTTAGTGGTACAAATTTAAATCCTAACCAAGATTGGGCAGGTTAATGAATTAGTATTGGGCAAGATTTTTAAAACTTCAGTATGAATACAAATCACCTGGGGATCTTGTTAAAACTCAGATGCTGGGCTTCTCTCCAGAGATTCTGATTGGACAGTTTTGGGTGAGGACAATGAATTTCCATTTCTAACAAACTTCCAAGTGATGCTCATCTGCCCTGTGGACCATCCCGTCAGTAGCATAGAGTATAATGGACAGGATTGAGAGGATGGTGAGCTGAAGGGTCCACTTCACTGGAGGAAGTGGAAAACAATGAACTCCAGCCGGTATCTGTGCTGGGATGGAGGGCTCTTGTTGCCAGATCGTCTGAATTTCAGTGAAATCTTCTGTCGCAGGCAGCAAATTTGCTATTTTTGTCTTAAAATTCTGCTCTTGAAAAATAAGTCCCAAGTGTCAGATAGGTGTGGTCAGTAGGTCACCAGTTTGAGACACTTGGCCTTGCTAATGTCTACTACAACTCAAGGGAGGCAAAATAAACAGGATTATTTTCTATGGATATTCACACAACATGTGAACAAGGAGACTGTGCTTTTGGCATTCTCTGTGTATATCTCAATTAATTACTCTGAACTGAAACCTGGGCCCATTATAGACATGAATGCCTCGATGGGAGATGTTGGCAAATAATGTTTCTTCTCTCTCTCTCTCTCATCGTTGTTGTTGTTGTTGTCAACAGCAAGGCCAATTAGTGCATCTAGGGTGCATCAGGAAAATGTGAGCTAAAATAAGAATGACATTCCAAAAAGATTTCCTTTCAAGCTCTGTGTCTTTAGGAAGCCTCCGTGTAGTGACCTTATACTTGAAATTCAGCTTTCAGCTGGTACATCCAGCATTAAAGGTGACAGGGAAAATAAAAGTCTTCCTTCCAAAGATTGTGTGTGCCTTTGGCAAAGGTTATAGATGTGATGTCTTTGAACATCCTTCTTCGTGATGGCTCTGTCACTGGAAATGGGCAGAGAAGAGAGGAAATCTGCAGCGAGCTAAAGCTGTTTTCAGGATAATAATTGTCAAACCTTGTCCCTCTTGAATGCAGAACAACTATGGGTTTCATATTTACATCGACATATCTAGCTTATTTACCATTTTCTCTCCTCCCTCTCCTACCCTGTCATATCTTTGTAGACTTAATATAAAAAGAAGACAACATTGCATTAAAAAAAAGTACGATAACCCAGCCTCATCTAAGCTAGTGATTTTTGAGACTAGAAGTGACTGGTTAACTCTTGCTGGTCCCAGACATTTCCCCCGGCTCAACTTGTTTTTTAGCCAAGAAGAACAGAAGCCAGGAATATAACATGTGCCCTTTCTGGTCCAGTGTTCCTGCCTGAAGGGATCCAGATGTCTCTAAACATGGCTGGTTACAGGTCATTATCATTATTTCAGCAATTACTCATTTACTGTCCAGGATGGGCTGGGAACTAGAGACAGGAATAAGAAATGCCAACACAGCACATTTTGATTGCTAGACTCTCAGATAATTTGCTGTGCACCAGCACACTCTTCTCTGACTGCTCAGGCCACTTCTGGAATATTCACAACACTCCTGTCTGCCCATCGGAACCCTACCAACAACAAACTGGATCTCTTCCTTGA
The DNA here is from genome assembly GCF_000325575.1 of Pteropus alecto. Lineage (NCBI taxonomy): Eukaryota > Metazoa > Chordata > Mammalia > Chiroptera > Pteropodidae > Pteropus > Pteropus alecto. The sequence goes on along the minus strand of NW_006442207.1, from coordinate 10,149,152 downwards.
AGCTTTCTGTGACTACCTAGGCTTATGTTCTTATGTAGTTAGGTAATTCAGTAGAACACTTGTTAAAATGAGGCCATCATGGGTTCATGTCCTGACACTCCTGCTAATAATGAGTTACATGCTCTTAAGCAAGTTTTTACATTTATAAGTGTATTTCTGATTTTCTGTTGTCAGCTTGGCATTATTACCAGCCTCTTGTCCATTGTCCTCTGCACAGCAGGGAAAAATCTAGAATAATATTACTTAATAGCCTTTTCCATAGATGGTTCTGAGTTAGATTTCACGGCATTTGTGATATTTGACCATTTGAATGAGAAGGAGAGAGATGATTCTCTGGTGCAATTGCGGGCAGAAAAATGGGCAGACATGAATGTCAGAGCAGCTCAGAGGAGCACTCATGAAGGTTATGCAGACAGTGAAATCATCAGCAGCTTCTTCCCTGTAACTACTGATGTTCGTAGCTCCTTCTGGGTGAACATCTCAATTTCTTGCTTTGGTGCCATAGATGGTGAGATCCTATGCCCAGTTTTCTGATTTTGGAATTCTGCCAGTGGCTTCCCTGCTTTTCATTCCCTTTCTCCAGAAAAACACCCTGATGATTGCACAAGCTTTTAATTTCTGTATCTAAAAAAATATATGTTTAGTTGGACTACCTGGAAGGTCTTTAGTTTTCTTGATGAAAACCTAAAGCATCCAATGCCTCAATCTCTTATTAGCAAAATATAAATTAAAAACATACCCACCCAATAAGTTTATTATGAGAACTGGATAAAGTAATGCATGCGAAGTGCCTGGCATGCCTCATGAATACTAAATTCTTCTTTATTTCATAGCACAAAGCACCTGGGCCAACACTATAGCACTTGGTCCACAAGCACTTGGTTTATTAATGCAGTGCTCAGCCCAGTTATAGTCACACGATAGGCACTGAATAAATATTTATTGATAGAGTAATTACTAGTTTGGCCAAGTTGATTTCTAGCACATCTGCTACCATCTTTCATGTCATAGGTAAAGAATCCTAGAGGAGTCTTCCAACCATTCATTTTAAAGCTCCTTGGTAATTTTAAGATTTGAGATCAAGTCACCCCAAATTAAGACTCATAATATCATGTTTCTTAAAACCAAAAGCAGAGTTATATATCACTGTCTTCTCACCTTCTAACATAAAACAGGGTTTATGACTATGGATTTAAGCTGTGTGCAGGATGAAGGCAGCTGATGCCTGGACCAGTGTGGAGGTGGAGGTGGCCTTATGGGCATCCACAGGTATCATTCTATCATTCCAGTCATTAATCAATGAAGAGAACAGTAGAAATAAATTTTGTTCCTTTTTATTTCTCTGCAGAGTTAAGTGCGTGGTTCCTTGGTCCTCTTCATACAGCTGCAATTCAAACTTTTTTAAAAGAGTCTGCCTTTAGGGGTTATTGATGAGATACATTGTCCCCTCTGCGGTGGAATTAGGGAAGCTAAGTAGACAAATATTTGGACACCAAGAATAATCTCATCCTGGGAGCAGACTTTTTGGCTTGTTTGCCTTTTTAGTTGAAGTGAGGTGCCTCTGGAATGAGCTCTCTGGAGGAAGGCTATTGTTCATTTCCTGATGAATGTGTGCTGTTTGGCCTCGATGCACTTTCTCCAAAGACACATGATATCAGCAACATTCTATTTCTGCTGTCTTTCAAGGCAGCGTGGTGGCTTAACCAGTCTCTGGAGTCAGACTGACTTGATTCAAATATTGCCTTTGCCAGTACATAGCTGTGTGACTTTGGGCAAGCACTGATATGCCCCAAGTCTTTCTTTTTTTACATATAACTCGTAACTTTGGTCGCAGTGTGATTTAAGGAAATGGTTTGGTTTAAAGCTGGGAAACATCATCTGTTTGAGATTGCAGAGCTACGATTCCGTAGGTTTTTAATTCTTCAAGGCAGTGCTACCCACTTTTATGGTAAGCCACATGGTTGAATCATGGTGGGTTTCTCAGGGCTTGGGACAGCAGAATCAGGAACCACTGGTAATGGGCTGCCTCATCTGTTTATCCGAAGATACTATTAAACCATTTTGCTCTGTCATCTGTGAAGTGAAAAACGATTGGGGGCACTGCCTAAAAAGACCATTTTATGTGGCCCATTGTGTTTTAAAAAGGGCAAACTGGCACTTAAAGAGGTTTAAAGACTTTCCCAAAGTCACATAGCTCATTTATTAGTAAGCCAATCGCCTATTAAAGTAGAAATAACAAAATACAAAGCAAAAGAATATTGAATCACAATCAGAATAGAAGAGCACACAACAAAAGAACTGAATGCCAGGAATAATATATTGCAGCAAGGCAAATGCCTCGCTGTTTCTCAAGGGTCCTGCCTGTCTATATCTGGCATTGATTATTAGGAATAAAATTATCAGCACATAAGAAATAAATAATTGGAAATTCAAAATGTTAGCATTGCTCATACAAGATGGTAGTTTTTGCTTGTTTTGATCATCAAGTTCTTGTTTTTTGTTTTTTAACAATTTTTGTGTAAAGAATCTTAATTTTCATGGTATTATATTCTGTTGGAATGTTAAATTCCAACTATTGATTAGTTATGATATTTATGTCCATGTTTGTCTTGAAAACAGCACCGAGTGTGACCCTCATGATGGCCTTACTTGGGGCAAAGCTACCAGTCACTGACATGAATGAGACCACTCAGAGCTGGGGCACTTTGGGAGATAAAGTGCTCACTCTGAGAGGCTACTAGTATGTTTTATGATGCGAAAGTTCCTTTTTTATTTATGATATATCCATCCTCTACATCTTAAGCCTCTCAAATCTAGGATCCTCAAAGTCTTTACAAAGTTAAGGTATACACTGGCCCTAAACCTCCCTCCTCATCCCACAATTGATGTGTCTTCTCATTCCTATATCCCAGGTTGCCAGGCTGCATGTTTGCTCACGGATTCTTTGTCTAGTCAGGTGAAGAAATCGGGAAATGGCTCCTGTAAGTAGTCTGACTAATGACCCCTCCTAAGATGTCCATATCCTAATCCCTAGAACCTGTGAATGTAGATTACTTAATAGGACAAAAAGGACATGCAGATGTGATTAAATTAAGGATCTTGAGATGGGGAGATTATTCTGCATTATCTGGATGGGCCCTAAATATAATCACAAGTGTCCTCATAACGAGGCAGGGAGAGGTTTGATTAGAGAAGAAGTAGGAGATACCATGATGGAAGCAGGATGTTGGAGTAATGCGAGGAAGGGGTCATGGCCAAGGAATTCAGGCAGCTTCTAGAAGCTAGAAGAGCCTAGGAAACAGACTCTCCCCCGGAGCTCCCAAAAGAACACACGTGCCAACACTTTGGCTTCATCCTAGTGAATTTCATTTCATATTTCTGGCCTCCAAAACTGTAAGAGAATAAATTTGTGGTGTTTTAAGCCACTAAATTTGTGGCATTTTTCCATAGCGATAGGAAACTAATAGGTCTCCTTTGTAGGATTGTACCTTCCCATACTACTTCCATGTACTTCCAACCTGCCAGAAAAGTACATTTATGGTTAAATTCCATTTACTACTAAGAGCATATCTTTATTTTTCTCTATTTAACTATCTGCTGTTTTACAGATGAGGAAACATAGCCTTAGAAAGCTATGTAGTTTTCTCAATGATGTAGTAAGTGAGACTATCTAGGGGAATTCCTTTCTGCTTCCAGAGCTGATGGTCATCCTCATGCATGAAGTATTTTTTTCTGAATTTGAGCTTCCTCGTTTGTGATGAATGGAAAGCAGGGAGTCTCTCTCCTCTTCGGTGTGTATTTTACTACTTAAAATGTCAGTGTGGCCATGACTCTAATAATGATGAGCTTTTGACTTAGAAATGCTTGGAGATCAGGCTTCTTGGAACATTTTAGTGCTCTACTTCATAATGATGAAATTAGAATCAGAGGGAAAATATTTCATCTCAAAAACTTTGTCTACTGTGTGACCTCTAAGTTCTCTGAGAACTGGATGAGTAAAAGAATGTTTCAAGAGGTTTGGGTCACTGTCACCTTTTCGATAATATTTATAGGGATATTTTCTTGTCATTTAAATGGGCTAGTCTTTCTCCATCTGGGATTTTTGTCTCTATTTTATGTAGAGCTATTCTCCCTCTTTCATGTCTACTCCCAAAGTGAAATTGCTATAAATCTCTTATTGGTATTGATGATGATGATGAAGATATATAACATTTATTAAATGCTCATTATGTTCTAGACTCAGTGCTAATAAGTATTCTTGCATGAACACTTTATTTTAATTTTAACAACAACACTATGACTTAGGTACTTGTATTACTGATCAAGATTCTAAAATTCAGAGAGGTTAAGTGACTTACCCAAGATCACATTGCCAGTAAGTAGGACAGCCAATAGCTGATCAAAGTCTATCTAATTTTAATCTAATGTGTTTTCTATGTGCTTTCTTTGAGAACTACTCTTCCTCCCACCCACTTCTAGGAGATACTACCTCCCAACCATTCTGTAGCTGCCTAAAACTCTTGTGGTTCCATGAATATCTATAAGCCACACTGAGCTGCCTAATCTGGCTCACCCCTTTGAGTGGAGTCAGGCACACTCAAATCATCCCTGCATTTTCTCTCATTCTTTATGACCCCAAGTCCACTGGCACTCCCTTTCTTTAGAATAACTGGCCCAGTGTGGCCATTCAAAGGAATAAAGATCACCTTAACCCTACCTGTATGTGAACTTTATCCTAGGAACTAAGAGTCAGGGGAGTGGGAGGAAGGTGTCATGTGAAAAGTGACTTGTGACATTTCCACCTATTTTTAAAAACTTGCTTTATTTTTTATACTCTTTCAAACCTATCACCAAATCGTCTAGTCTTTGACAGACAGCACACACCCCTACTCTCTCCCTCCCTCGCCTCAAAGGTTAGGACTCACCAGATTAAGCAGAGTATGCTAAAAACAGTGACTCAACGATTGATATTTAGAAACTGCATTCTGTTCCTCTTAGAAAGGTGGCCCAGTCTCAGGGGTTCCCAGAAGTGTGATATGAAAAAACGTAAGAGAACCTCTGAGAATTTTTCTGATGAAGAGCAAAGTCAAGGCCCAGACTTATTTGTTCACTGAGAGGTCATAAAGACCTCATTGTCCTCTACAACATAATGATGTTCTTTTAATTGAGCCCCATGTTCACTATCAAGGAGAGTGAGTGAAAGATGAGAAATAAAATGCTGCTGTTCTTTTCCACCGGCTATTACCTCAGTAATGGCACTAGTAAAGGTGGCATTGGAAAGAACTGGGAGAAAAATCATCATTAGTCTTGGACCCATAAGAAACAATAATTCAAAAGGTGATTACAGGTAATAGAGTCACATCCCACATGGGAAATGATGGTGGGCTTAGATTGGATACATTTGGCTTAGTGATGGTTTCCCAATAGAAGTCACGTGCTGGGTGAATCCAAGTGGATCTCAGGGGCAGGGAGGGAAACGGGGGCTTTGTTCTAACCGGGCAGCACTGTAAAGAAAATCTTCTCTGAAAAGCCCAGCTACCATCAGTTTCTGTGCTTACCAGAATCTCAGAGGGCAGGGAAGAAAGACAGTGCTAGGTGAAGACAAGGTGAACAAATGAAATCCGTCTAGCCTGAATGAGCATGCTCTCCAAATGCTATTTCAGGAATCCAAGAGCAGCCATTTTCCCACTGCTCTGTTCACACCCAGACCACCCCTGATGCCTTCCATTCCCCTAAAACCTGAGTTTACCAAGCTAGCAGTTTAAATAAGCTAATGTTGCCATTCTCACCCCAGAAATGAAGGGATTCGAAATGTCTCCCACTGCTTGGCCAAAAACATAAATTTCAAAGGCTCAATTTATGCATGAAATTGTTATTACCTCTTTTAAGCTTTTAGGTTATAATTACCTGTACCATGAATTCTAAGAGAGGAAGAAAGTTGGAAACTATGAAATCTCACTAATTCTTTTTTTCTTTTTAAAATCTAAAACAAAAGAGTAATTGTTAACTGTAAATTTTTACTTCATTATTTTCCTCCAAGATGAAATAAGAATTTTTTCAGGACCTCTGTCATTGTAGAGTAACAGAAAGAGCCTGAGTCCCAGTCTGCGAAGCCCTAGGTTAAATTGTATGTTCTCTCTCCAATATCCGGTTAACCAGACCTCGCTGAGTAACCTCAGTGTTACTCTTCGCTTTTCTTTTTCTAATATTTCTATCCATTCTTTCAGCATTCCTGAGGGTGCCTTCTGACAGAGACCTGGCAGTGACCTGACTGGCACTTCTGCCATCTCCACTCAACAAGTTTTCTCACTCCACCGTGTTTCCTGGACCATGCTTCTCTAGGTCCGGATGACTGTCTGAGGACAAGGCTAGATTGGCCACATCTCTATTTGGTCTTAATCTCTGATTAGGAATCGGTCCCAGAGGCTGATACTTCTGCCCCACCTTGCCTCAACATTATAGGTAATTTTCTCACAAATCTCCCGCCCTGGACTTTGAGCTTGTTGTGCCTTGAAACAGAAATTTCTAACCCTTTCTTGGGAAACAAATTCCATCATAACTAAAAAGCAAAACACATGTTCTATTTCCTCTGTATCCCCCAAATCATAGAGGACATTACCAGATATATAGAGGTCACTCAAACTCTGCGTGTGTGTGTGTGTTTAAGCCCCTGAATAGGGATTACAGAAAGATGACAAACATAGTTTCAAGGACCTGCACTACCCAGTTTAATGTCCTGTGATTTCAAAATATTTATAATAAAGGAGGTAACTTTGCCAACTGATAAGAATTCTCCTCTTTCTAAAAATGCTAAAAAGGACACAAGATGTTTTCTTCTTTCCAATTTTTGCAGCCAGACCTCAATTTATACCGACAGATACATCTTTAATAAGGGGCTATTCAGTCCTTAGGGCCAGTGCTTCCTTCCCACATGCCAGTTACTGCCAACTCTTCTGTGGACATATGTGAAAGCCATGCTTGATGCTGATACACATAGACACCTCACAGAGGTTTCCACTTCTACACCTGGAAAATTATTACCATGCTGAGTTTGACACCAGAGACAAAGATGGTTCTGTTTAATTTGAAGACTTTTTAAATGGTGCTCAGGGAACAATAGACTGCTAATGAAGAAAATGACTTAGATAATATTTAATTTTCTTAAGCTGACGCTATTAAGAATTCCCTTGTGTCAGTCATGCTGGTATTGTTTAGAGAGGGTAAAGCATCCTTGGACTGATAACCTTTGCGCATTAAGGGTTCCTGGTGCTGGGATTTCATTGCAGATACATGATATCCCTCTTCAATGGCCTGAAGTCTCCCATGTTATGCATGACACTTATTCTTGAGGCCTTAGCTCTGCTGCTTCAACTATGACCTCATTAAAGACATCACCCTCTGGTTTCTTAGTTTCTTAAGGATATATTTAGTAAGTATCTATTATAAAGTATCATAGTAAATGTAAGGAACCAGAGGAATAGGACACAGTCCCAAGATAGAGGTCAGATGATCTGTATATCTACAACTTTACTTCAATCTTCCTAAAAAAATATCCTGTCAACCGTCCCTCCAATTAAGAGAAAGAAATAATTTTATTTTATTCAGCATTTTAAAAATTAAATAGACAAATACGAGCAATGTGTTCTCAGTACAAATATGTCACTGCATCCTTGGGATGCAACAGGAAACAAGAGAGGCAAAGTCCCTGCCTTTGTAGAGTTCAAATTCCAATTGTAAACAGATATAGTCTATTAGAAAAATAAAGCACTGAACCAGGGACTAATAGCTAGATGATAAGCATTATGAAGAAAATAAGTTGTATTATGATAGAGAATGTGTGTGTGTGTGTGTGTGTGTGTGTGTGTGTGTGTGTGTGTGTGTAGTGTTTCCCCTTGAAAGGTAATTAGGAATGACATTTTCAAGAAGTTGACACTTGAAAGGTATGAAAGAATGCTCACGAAATGACCTCAGGACTAAATATTCCAGAGAGTTGAAACAGTGACTGCAAAGGCCACAAGCTTAGCATTTTCTGGTGAGCAAAATCAAATTTATAAGCATAAGACTCACAACATAAGAGCGGGGAGCGAGAGATGGGAGAAAATGGGTTGGGGAGGAGGGCAGGAATATGGAGATCTTTTAAGACAGGTAAAGAGTTTGAACTTAACTTCAAGGCAATGGGAAGCGATGGAGGATTTTTGTTAGGTAATATAATTATCGGCTTTAAATGTCAAGGACTATTCTTAATTTCTAAAGAAGAATGAATCGCCATCAGGCAGAAGTGGGGACAGAGGACCAGTTAGCAGATTATAGAAGTAGTCCATGAGACGAGTGATCCTAGTATGGTCTAGTGTATGAATAATGAAGGTGGAGAGATTCAAAATGTGTATTGGGCGTAGTATTGATAGGATTTGCTGATTCATTTGAAGGGAGAGATGACAGAGAGAGAAACAAGAGATGGTTGCCAGGATTTCAGTTTATATACCTCACTATTGATGTCTTTTACTGAGATGTGAAAGACTGCAGGAGAAACATATTTGATAGTGATGAAATATGTGGTTTTACTTTGGACACTATACTTCTGAGATGCCTATAAAATAAATATCTAAGTGGAGGCGAAAAGTAATCAGTAAATTTGAGTTCAGAGCTGAATGATGGAGTCAGAAATAGAAATTATAAATTGAACTTCATTTGGTATACAAGTGGGATTTGGCTGAATGTCAGTAAAAAGAAGGAACGCAGAGGGTATCTACAAAGAAGCAAATAGGGTAGAGGACAGAAGCATTGGGAGAGTGAGCACAAGGGGGTGACCCAACCCAAAAGGCCAGCTTGAAATGGACCGAGGGAAGAGATTAGTGTGATGCCATGAAACTCAGTAGAAGGAAATATTTCAAGGACCAGTGGTTAATATCACATAATCACATCACATAGCTGAAAGGGGCTTTGTGTAGAACCATTGGATCTAGTAAAGTGGAAATGATTGTTGATCTTGACAAAAGCAGCTTAAGGAGAATGGTGAGCGTGAAACTCACCTGAAGTAGATTGAATAGTGGTGGTGCAGACAGTGACTATAGAAAACTCTTTCATTCAGTTTGATTTTCAGAGTGTATGAAAAGTAGTACAGCAATAGTTAGAAGGGATACGTAGGTTAAGAAATTTTTATAAAAATATAAGATATACTATAGCATATTAATATTCTGATAAGAATATTTCAGTAGAGAATAAAAGTGTTGGTGATGAGCATAACAAGGTAGATAATTGTATTAGGTAAATATTTGTGTAAGAGAGGAGGGAGGGGGAGGGAAGGAGAGAGAGAAGAGACGAGAAAAAGGAGGAGAGGGAAATAAAGAATATACAGGGTCTATACAGGGTGCCAGTAAAGGGACTGAGCTTTGATGAGAACAAATGTATTTATTTTGTTGCCACTGGAGGAGAAGCAGATTTGAAAGTCAATGCCGGTAGGTGTAGGAACTTGAGGGAGCTTTTTTTTTTCTCTGCTTCTATTTTCCAAGTAATGTTTGAAGCTTTACCATCAGCTGACATTGAGGAAAGGACCCGGGCAAAGAAAAAGGTTAAGGAGATACGAATGTGAAATAAACATTTCAGAGTGGAAGCGTAAACATACTATTGAAGAGGGGTTGGAGAATGTTAAGAGCCCATTTAGAGATTTGACATTATAAATTAAAAGTGGGACCATTAAAATTTTACTAGTATTTGGTGGTGTTACAGGTGAATACAATGGAGAAAAGTGAAGATCCAAGGGATTAAGGTTGCTTGTAAGTGGTCGTAATGATGACTGTAGAATGTATGTTGGGCGAAAAGGGAAATGAAGACATGAGAATGTTAGTTGGTGGAAGGAGTGTTTGGGCATAACAGAGAAAGCGAACCTCAAAGAGGGAAGGTCCTTAACTCCTGTCTCATATCCATCACACCTGAGATATTGTTCCATCAGTTAAACCTCTCAGATGAACGTGTAATGTTTCATCTCCAGTATCTACTTCACCTACATCTGCAGGCACAGTAAAAAATTCACCTTTGATCGTGTTCTCTCAAACCCACTACTCTCCTTTCATTCTACACTGAGGTTTCTTACCCTTGGCACTCTTGACATTTGTGCAAGATAATTCTCTGTTGCGTAGGTCTGTCCTGGTCCTTAGCTTCATTAGATGATTTGTCCTTTGGGAAACATCTTTTCCTGTATTAGAAGAAAGGACATAAATCAGAGACCAGAAAGTGAATGCCTGTGTCTGTGGTAATTTCTAGAGAGGCATAACAATGAGATACAAATAAAGCCTCCTCAAATTCTAATTAAGCTTCTTTCATTCCGGAGATATGTTTTCTATAGTAAACTTTCTTTTTTCTCCCCACAATTATTTTTGAGACCTGTCCATTGGAAAAAAAAATATATTAATCAGCTCAAGGTAACATGACTATGATAAAAAGACAAAGGTTTTAATCAATCGCTTGACAGATATTTATGTTGTGCCTACTGTAGACTGGTCTCTGTGACCCTCACAGTTTGGTGAAAAGGTTGGGTGTGGGAGAGACAAATACATACAGAGAAACACAATGAAGCAGATGGGACATTTAACTCAGACTTGCAGTCCAAAAACTTTTCAAAGGAAGTAATGTCTTTTTTGAGACCTGCAGGATGAGGCCCAAATGAAGGTTGGAAAGGAAACATTTTCAAGATGGAAAGAGCAATATGTGATAAAACAATGCATTTGTGCATCTATCCTCTTGGACAAAGCCTATATTTTAAGAAGGAGAATAATTACTGAAGAAGCTAGGAAGGCAAGATGGGGGCAGATCACGCAAAAATCATTCAAGTCATGATAAATTTTAACTTTACCTTAAGAGCAAGGGGCAAAGTGGCATTACATTGTTGTGTGCAGGTGAGTGATTCTGGTTCTAAAAAGACTGAGGCTCTGAAGAGCTGGATATCCAGACAGTGACCCAGATGAGAGACAGCTGTAACCAGACCTAACATACTACTATTTACAAAGTACATATTGAACACATATCGTGTCACTAGTTTTGTCCTGGGTCTTGTAGGGGAAATGAATATGTGACAGTGTCTGTCCACAAGGGGAATTTATTTACTACCTTGATTGTTACAGTTTCCAAAAATAGCTCAACGACAAATGAGAAACATTTATGTCCTGGACTTTCTAGGAACTCAAAACAAAAATTGTTCTGGACAAAGTTAGACAGACATAGAAGAGTCTTATTCAAGACTATTGCAATAGGAGAGAGACGAGACAGTAGTCTGAACTCAACTTTGCTGAAACAGGAAGATGGGGATTTTTTAAGAGCTGGGGTGGGGAAAATTTTAGTTTACTTGTTTATTAATTGGCCTTACCTTCATAACAGTAAGTAGGTTTACAACAAAGCACCCATAGCAGTCAGGCCCCTATCCTCCCAGAGACTTAGAGATAGGGATGCTATTTTCCTTGACAATTATATTTCAAAGAGAAAGGCTCACAGTTTTTTGAGAAAGACATTCCTGGGTTATAAAACCGGCCAGAGGCTGAAAGATGTACATCTCATAGGACTGGATGCAGGATTTGTAATTACAAGCTTTGTGACATAAATGCTCTAAAAAAAAGAGAGGTTAGAGGCCTAGAGGCAGGAAGAAACCTGTCTAAGGTTTGGTCAAACTTAGGGAAATGTTTGAGGCTGACTTGGTTAGAGCAAAGTCAGGAGTGAATGTCATAAACACATATATTTTCCAGAAATACAATTTTATTTTGAAATCATATAATGTGTGTGTTGTATTTCAAAATATTCATGTTTATCAAAGGTAAAGATGATGTTTACCGTGGTTTGGCTTATGCCAAGTATAGAGCCTGAGATGGAGTTGACTTGGTGTGGTTTCTTTGGGAAATAATGACAAGAAACAGCAGTGAGAGTGAGAAAAATGAGGCAGGGCAGGTAGAAGATTCAAGAAGCTCTGTTACCAAGGTGAACTGCTGAGTTGCTGGCATTGGCAATGAGAGCTGAACTTGGCAAAGACCTCTGAGAGAAGTTAAAAAATGCAAGGAATTTAATGGAATATACCAAAAGCTTTCTTGCTGTAATAGTTTCTGAGAGTGAAATTAATATTCATTATGTACTTCCTTCACCATCCATGTTAGATTCCCTTCACCTTCAGGGATAACATCAGCCCCCAGGTTGCTTACATGCTGTAGTGATGCAATCCTTCATCCCTGAGGCATAATCCCTTGATTGTCTTGCACTTGTCAGATTGTGTTTGCTTTAATTGTCTACTCACTGTTAAGACCATACATAAAGCCAAAAATACATCCTAGTGAATTTCTATAGTTCCAGATATAATCCTCATCTTCATGATGTAACAGCAACCCCAGCTTCTCATGATATGCAGAGTTGATAACCCCAATCTTTCTTTGCCTATTAGCCTACCTGTATGTGGAGCCCAAAATGACCTGGCATCATTTGTAACTTCAGGTTCAATAGAATTCTCATTGTGTCTCTCAGTGGAAATATTCTTTGCTGAAAAACAAAAAAAAAAAGTTAATCTAGCAAAGTTTAACATGGTGGCACTGGAAAGCACAAACTCTGTAATTGGTTTCTGGGAATAATGAAAAGAAGGGCCAACCATACATCCATCTCTATGTTTCTGGTCTGATGTAATCTAGCTATTGGTTCTGATATTAATACAAAGCATATACAGCATCCTTGAGAATAACTTCCACCCCATAGTGTGTCATTCAGAAGCTGGTGCCTTAGCTGAGCCTTTAATGATTTATTAAAATTATATCAGGACATCTGCTTTGTGATGATAAAATATAAGGTCATAAGAATTACTACTCTGGTCACGAGTCCATTGTCACATCTCACTTGCTTTAAAATGAGTCTCTTGGTCCAAAGCAGTATTTTATAGGATCCATGTCACTAAATCAGCCTAATCTTAATAATTCTGTGAGCCCTTGGATAATGGGGCTGGCAGAATACTATTGGATGGAATGCCAGCCCCATATCTGAAGTAGTTGTCATTTTTAATAAAGAAGAATCACTGCTGCTTTAGGGTTGAACAAGTCCAGTGGAATCAACTTGCACCAAGTAGGTGACTGGACTTTTTGAGGGATAGTTTCATATGGAGTACTCAGCTTCTGTCACTGGTGTCGACTGTTTGGCATTTATCAGTGGCAATGGCTAGATCATCTTAAATGAGAGACAGAGGTCATGAAGAGTCTCCATCCCTGCCACCAGGGCTGATAACCCCATTGCCCAAACCCTGGAATGGCTGTGGACAGAAGCTGGCTGATATCCATGGGGTGAGCCATTCTATCCACCTTATTCTTTAATTCTTTATTTATAGTTACAGTTCTCTGCTGGGCACTGAAGTAAGACACACAGATCTATACACTTTATGCCATATCTTCTAAGTTCATCTGTATGTCTCATCCTGGGACGAGTTCATCTGTATGTCTCATTCTGTTTTCTAGAGTTGCTTATTCTAGGTCCCTGACCTAGATGAGAGGTGGAGTGTATGGACTCCTTACTTAAGTTCATCTTTTCCTCCATATCAAGTTGATGTCAACTGGGCAAGTCCACATGCCCATTGGACCAACTGTGGGAAAGACTTATGCCAGGACTTCATTTATCACATGGCATGATTTTTAAAATAGGCTACTCCCCAACTGTAGGAAACGGGTGTCTTTTTCAATGGTGCAAAGTTGGTTTCTTGCTTTTGCAGCATGCCCTGAAGCTATAGGTGTCTAATACAATCCTTTCATTCTCTTTCTTTAAATGTCTAAAGTAGTTAATAAAAGCCAACCAACTCCACAATTCTTAAAATTGCTATTGCACCCAAACTGTCCAAGTGCTAGAGGTGCTACATAAACCAATGTTTGTCTTTATATCTATGTTATACCATGATCTACGAAAAGTTAGAATCTTAGTAATTGTGATAGATGTTTTCATTGCTACACTATCAGTCATGTGGTCTGTATTGGCATCAAAGTGGCCCAATATCAGAATTTCATGATGAGGGTTTGTTTCCTAGAACCATTTCCACAATTCTAGTTTGCTTTTCTCTTGTGATAGGAATTGGGTACTGGTTTCATTTGAATTGGGATCCTTCAAAGGAGAAATGAGGGAGTAGAGAAGAGTAAGACAAAGAAGAAAAACCAATAAGTTTTTCATTATTAATTTTGCTTCTGTAGGAAATGGAACCTCAATTCCAATAGAACTTCTGCAGACACTTCCAGAATTACCTCACAGTGAATGGGAGGCTCAGGCATTTACCCATTGGTTCTTGTCCTCTATTGTTTGAGAGTTGCTCCCAAGGGTTTTAATAGTCCTGCAGTTGTGAGTTCTCCCTTCACATGGGCTAAGCTGGATCTCAGAGTCTGGGAGGCAGAAACATTGAGAAATTCATGATGGAGCCTGTACTATCAGCCTGCAGAGAGTCACAACCTACGACTTCAATCAGAGGTGGGCCAAGCAGGTTCTGATGCTGGACACCAAAAGCACATTACAGTATTTTTTCCTCAGTGGTCCAAAAAGAAAACAAATAACACCAAAACCAAACCAACCAATGAACAACAACAACAACAACAACAAAGCTCTATAATTATTAGTCATGCGTATCTCATGAACTTTGGTGATGCCTGATAATCAGCTGCTTTTCATTGAGCTTTTGCATATGCAATCTTGAGAAATGTGATAGGAAAACAACTTCCCTACATAATATTCTAATAAGTGAATGTAATGATATTTATTGGTTACCAGATCCCCATATTAATAGTTCAGGAGATGCTTTTACAGGGGGATTTCTAGTCAAACAGGGGAACTTGTATAAGTAGGCAAAGTGAATAGGGTTCAGTATAAGAGGAAAAAAAAAATAGAGGAAGCATGCTTTAAGAGTTTAGTGAGGAGGCAAAGGTCTCTTTAGCTGGGAAAATCAATATGGCTTCATGGACTAAAATCAGTTGATGTGGACTTTGAAATTAAACAATTAAATTATTGAAAAAGAACAAGGATATTCGAGACAAATACTCAAAAGGGCAGAAAAGTAGAAGCAAAGAGGGAAGTGCCAGGGTGTGTCGTGAATACCACATGGGTATCTTGTTCCAAAATAAGTTAATTTTTTCAGTAGTTCAAGAAATAAATACTGTCAAAATTCGAAGGAAAAAATATTTTGTAAATTATATTAGTCCTACCAAAATCACCTTGCAATGCAAATTGGGAATATCGTTCATTGAGAATAAACCGCCCAGCCATGAGTTTCTAAAGCCACGTGACGCAGATGCCAATCTTAGAGGTTTGTGTCACAGCCATTAGGGAATGTCCACAGTTTGAATTGCATAACCTTAGAAGGAAAGAACAGTCTATGGTTTTCAGTAATGTCAAGGTCTCGCCAAGGAGAACACAGAAATGGAAAAAGCAGCAAGGCAGAACTGTGATTTTCTCTAATTATTCACTCTTGAAACTTGAGATTTTTTTTCCTTGAAGCAGAACAGAACTGCTCTTTTTAATTTATTTTTTCCCCCCAAGGGCTGGGCTGAGGTTTCAACTTTAAAGTGCAGGTGGGCTTTCAAGTTATGGCTCAGCAGGACCCCCTGTTACCAACAACAAAATTTCTTTCATCAGCTCTCCATGTTCAAAGGGAAGAAAAGCTTCAAATGCATATGTTTTCAGAGGGACTAAAGGGACTGATCATCTGTAGAGGCAGTCACACCTGTGAGCTCATGCCAGCTAAAGTCGGTCTATAAACATGCTTAGAAAAAAAAAAAAAAGTCATTTCTTAAAGGGCAAATACCCTATTCTTTTTGGTGTCCACTGTCTTGCAGGCGCCCAGCTCCCAGTTGTTGATGAGATCCAGGGTCATAAAACCTTTATTTTCTTTACCTTTTTCTTTTAAAATTTATTATTAATGTTATCATTATTTGAAGTGACTGGAGGAAGT
This sequence comes from Pteropus alecto, assembly GCF_000325575.1. Classification (NCBI taxonomy): domain Eukaryota; kingdom Metazoa; phylum Chordata; class Mammalia; order Chiroptera; family Pteropodidae; genus Pteropus; species Pteropus alecto. Next base: position 10,133,221 of record NW_006442207.1, on the reverse strand, counting down.
AAAGAGAGCACGGAGGAGGAACAGACAATTTTCCCTTCTAATTAGAGCTGGAGCTGCTATTGTCAGGCTCATTTCTGGATTTGGGCCAGTAAATAGTAAACTTTTCTCTCAATGTACTGAATATATTACATAGCATCTGACACTGGACTGCATCCCAGAAGCAAGCACAGATTCAGCATGAAGCCAGTTGGGTCCTGGCCCAATGGATAACGAAGTCTCCTCATTAAGATTTTTCTATTGGTTATGTTCCCATCTCTCTTATTGAGAAAAAACAGAATAGGGCACATTCAGAGGGGCAGTGCGGTGCAGTGCATTATCTGCTCCGGTACTGGCAGTTCTGCTCCACTCTCCATTCCTTCCTTGTCATCCTGTAACAATGCTATCCTTTGGGACAACGTGAAAGGCTCCCTTGGGAACTGCCTTGTAGTGCTTTCAGGAGTAAATTGGGAAAACGTTATGATAGAATAGAATAATTAGAATAGTTCAGTAATTAATCTAACAAATAGTACTCGTGTCATTTTCCACTTGGAGTATTTTTACTTTCTGGATTAATGGGGGACTGTGGCATGTATAGAGGCTCATGAAGGGACTTACAAGTATTTCCATACACATTAGCCATATTTTAAGAAAATTTAACTCACAGAATATGCAAGTTAATCAGGGCATCTGTGTTTGCTAAATTTAATTTAAAACAGAGTCTTTAAATGTTAGGTTTTTTAAAATTTTATTTTATTAGTTTCAAGTATACAGTACATTGGTTAAACATTTATAAAAAGTTTATAAGATGATCCCCCTAATTGCTTTTTCTCTCCTCTGGCTGTCCACCTGGCCATTACGTTGATGCTAACTGAATCCCTATGTCATGCTCCCCATCCCTGTGACTATCTATCAACTACTAATTTGTACTTCTTTAATCCTTCACCCCATTCTCCCAGCCCCTCCAGACCCCTCCTCTCTGTCTGATACCAGATTGTCCTCTGTATTTGTCTGTTTTTGATTAGTTTCTTCTTTTTGTTCCATAGGTTCTGCATATAAGTGAAATCATATGGTATTTATCTTTCTCTGTCTGACTTATTTCACTCAGCATAATAACCTCTAGGTCCATCCAGGTCATTGCAAATGGTAGGATTTCATTTTTTTTTCAGTGGCTGCGTCATATTCCATTGTATATGTGAACCGTAACTTCTTTATCTAGTTGTCGTTGATGGGCATGTAAGTTGCTTCCATATCTTGGCTATTGTGAATAGTGCTGCCATGAACATAGGAATGCATAGATCTTTACAAATTAGTGCTTTGGTTTTCTTTGAATAAATACCCAGAAGTGCAATTGCTGGGTCAAGAGGTAATCCATTTTTAATTTTTTTGAGAAACCTCCAGACTGTTTTATAAAGATTCTATAGTATAACAAAAATAAGTATATTTATACTCAATTAAACCTTGAGATTAACACATGTGTATATCAAGTTGAAATTCATTTATATATTCATTCACAGAAGAAAAAAGGAAACTATTTTATATATAACTATTAAAGTATTATAATTGATTTTACTATTTTGTTTATCTTTCCTTTAGATTGTGAGTAACTTGAGGATGGAGGTCAGGATTTTTATCTTATTAAACTAATTAATCAATTTATTTATTTATTTAGTCCCTAGCATTTGATCCGATGTTTGACTATAATAATAGTGATAAAAGTAGCTAATATTGATATAAAACTTGATTGATATTTGCTGGGTGCCAGGTTCTAGTCTAAGAATGTTTACATGCATTGTCCCACGTGATAACCACAAATGAGTAAGCTGAGGCAAAACACTGCAATGATAAATATATTTCCCCAAATCACACAGTTACTCTGATGGACACAAAGTTTTTAACCCAGGTATTTTGACTCCAGAATCCATATTCTTATCCACTTAGGTATAGCAGGCTTCAATCTTTAATTTGAGTTCCCTAAGGGGAAGCGGATGCTGAGACAAGTATTTGATGATAAGTAATTTATTTGTGAAGTAATCCAAGAAGCATTGGTAGGAGAAGTAGAGCATAAGGCAAGATAGGGAAGGCAGCCAATGGCAGAATGCACTAATGATCAGATTACCACTCACCCCGCCGAGCTCTTTGAGAGGTGGTATAGGACAGACTCAGAGGAATCGCCCAATTAGCAAGGAGGCGGATCTACCAGCGCCTGCTTGTTGAGAGCTGCTCCTGGGTGTCAACTCTCCAGCAGGTCCAGCCTTCCCTGTGCGGAGCCTGAGCACAACCCCATGGCTTGAAGAAGCTCGCAGCAGACACTCACGACTGATTACTAGCTGTTGGTGGATGTCAGTGTCAAGGAGTCATGTGGGACAAGAATGAGGTCTGCTGCTTCAACACGAACACATGTTTTTGGACAAAAAGAATGGTTGGAGATGTGGTGTATTCAACAGTTCTGGTCTTTTTGCTGACCAGTTAATAAAGATTAGTACAAGTTTCTAATGGGACTAGTTTCCATGCCAGTTACGTGGATCCCAGCCCTGTATGAGATGAAAGTTTTTTAGTGGCATTTCAAAGCTTTTCAGACAATTACTACATGGGCGTTTTCTCTTGCCAGAGAGAGTGCTCCCAGCCTTCCTTGGCACCAATTAAGTAAAAGAAAAAAAAAGAAAAAAGGAAAAAATTTAGCTTCCTGCAATGCTTCATTGCTTTATTTAATTGACCTGTTTGAGTGTGTGCCAGAACGGGGTTTATCTTGTTAGAATGGCAAAATTTTAAAATCAACTTAAATTTGAATTTTATGCAGCTTTCAACATAGGAAAGTTTATAGTTGTTGGTGTGGGGGTGGTAACAATATGCTGGGAGGGAGAATGTGTGTTAAGGAAAACGAAACAAAGTAGTAGCTTCTTGTTCTGGTCTTTAATAATACAGTAATCTAAGGCCGAGTTATTATGAATTCGGAATAAGTGTTGTCTACTGTTTAAAATTTCCCAGGGCTTACTGTCGAATATATTAAAATGGATTTGAAAAGTCTGTAAGCCTTCTAATCATGGATAAAATACATTCCTTTATAGGACTCTAAATTTGTGGTAATTATGTGCCATTTAGTTAAAATCCCTACATTATTTACCAAGCATATTTTGTAGTCAAATACTTGACAAGTTGACAGGGTAATGTTTAACAGCAAAGATAAACAGAAATGGGAGAGAGAGGTTAGGGGGAAAAAGCATCTGAATGTGAAAATGTTTGTTTTTGCGTTAGTCATTTATGGATTATTCCATTCAATTAGTAAGATAGTTAACAGTGTCACCTACGTTCCATTAAATACTTAGGTTTGGTTGTGTGTAAACATGTTTAAAAAAACAGCATTACGAAAACAATGACCACCAAAACAAAAAGTGGGTTTACTGAGACTCAGTATTAAAAATTTAGTTGTGGTACCTACATCCCAAATACTGACAAACAGCTAAGGCATGTGAGGGCCGGGCAGCTGTCTAGAGATTCCAGAACTCCAGAATAATTGTTTACAATAAACAGCTTTCCTGAAGCTGCTCAGAATTGGAAGAGATTTATTTTCCAAATCATAATTGAAAGAGATGGAGAATGATGTTGTATTGTGCACTTGACCACCTGAATATTTCCAAATCCTCCTCACTCAGACACGGTAGCTGAAAATGCGTTGATATTTAGAAACTCTCCTGCTGGTGATTGCCATGGTGAGAACAATCAGAATGACCCTCTAGCTTCATGGAGAGCCCGAGGAAGGGGCATTAAGACTGACATTTTTAACTCAAGTTAAGAAGATACAAGTTAAGAAGATACAATTTAAAATGGGTGATGCGCGGACTGTCAGCATGCAAAAATCCACTTTTTGTTTTGTTTGTGACATGAAAGTTGAATGTAAATCCTGGACAAGCACAATTCTAGCCACACACACTAATCAGGAAAATTGTATATTAAAATGAATATATTACAAAAATACAATACATAGGTGATCACTTTAAAGTAGACCCTCAGACACTAGATATGCTTCTCTTCCAGTTTTCATTTTACATAGCAAATAAACACAACATAGGAAAGGAAATAAAATGCATTTCTTTCCCAGTATGTATTTTTAAGTTCATATGTCAAAATGATTAAAGAGCGTTAGTAAGGGTGTCATTCCTAGTGGGATTTTCCTCCTAGCTTCATGCCAGCTCTGCTTGCCTGTTTCCTATATCATTTTCATTTTCTTGGAAAATGCTTGGCAGAAGCCGCTACTTTTTTTCTTTAAGGCAGTTAATTTTGTGTACTTAGGCTTCTCCTAACTCTTGGGCTCACCAAGTCTCAGTAGGTTTTATTTATTTTAAAATAAAGCTAATAATGGTGGGTACAATGAATGTAACTCTGGGAACTTGTGTTTTCTTCTCGGCTCCAATGTGAGGTGTCTGCATGACTGTGCTTCTTGTTACAGGCTATTCTGGTGCGGAGAAAAATAGCAAGATCAACTGCAGTTAGACTGGAAGTTTTTAGAGGATGTAGTCTGACTCAACTGCGTATTTTCCCAATACTTAATGGAATGTTTTTTTTGAAAAACACTCCTCATGTGAGAAGTGAATGTCTGTTGAAATGACTGGAAATACAAGACAGACAGCCACCTGTTTTGATTTTGACTTTTAAACATCTTAAGCTTTAAACCAACTGAGGGAGGTCAGGCGTTGGTGTGTCTGAGTAGCTGACTTTAGCTATCTTAGGATGCATTTGTAGTTTTCTGAAGATACACTTGGAATGTAAACTCTCTGACTTTGAGCTGGTAACCAAAATGCTAAAGGAAGATTCTCTGAACAGGTGGAAAAGATAAATACAAGGTTATTTTGCTGGAATCTCTTAACACATAAAGCGTTTGGGGGCAGGATAGGAGGGGGACAAATTTGTCTGTTTTGGGGGAGGGAGGGTTAGGAGGAAATAGCAATGCAGTCATTTTGAATTTAGATGTTTCTTGGCTTCAGATTTATCAAAATTCATCTTATTCTGTTTGCGAACCAATTCATTGAAGTCTATAGGGAAATGGCAGTCACACCCATTATTCAGATGGCAAAACTAAGAGATACGGAGTACGTAGGTTTTGCAAAGCCATTCAGCTAGTGATGGGGATGGAACACAGACCTACTTTCTATTGACTCTGATTTCAAGGCTTTTCCTTCCTAATGCTGAATTTCCTTCCTAACCTCTTTAACACTGAATCTCTTGTTCTCTCCACTTTTATTCTTCAATAAGTAGCTAAAATATGTGTTGGTGCTCCAGGCAAACGTGAAATATGCAGCCACATCTGAACTGCTTCTGAGATCAAATGAACACATCTTGAAAAGGAAATATATAGTGAGTCTAAAAACTGTATATTTCGTTTTCCATTTGTATACATGATACCAAAACAGAAAGGAAATTTTTCAAAGCTTGCTTATTTTGACTTATAACAACATATAAACCAGTCTTGTAAATGACAGTGTTTCCTACCTTATACAAAGTGCTTTATACAAATGGGAGAAAATCCAGGAAATATGATAATTGCATGTATATGGATATAATTGTGTATGTCATTATTATTTTTAACAAGTCTCTTCGCTCTCACCAACTTAAAAACTAGGAATGACCAAATCCACAGGTCTTTTATATTTTTTTTAGCTATAACTCTCCATAGGCGACAAACAAGTAGTAATTTTATTGACTAATCTCAGATTCTCTAAAAAGAAAAATATTATTTCCTCTTATGACAATATTTATCATGTTATTCTTTAAAACTCTTTTTAGCAATAGACATTGCATATAGGGCATAGTCAACATATTAAAGATAATGTCAAATCAGCTATGTTTATGAGAGATCATGTAGATTAAAAAAGTAAAATTCGGTATGGCCTAAAAGAATCTAATTTGGTCTGATGTAATTCATAAAAAGAGAGAACATACTATATTTTGAGTGCCCTAGAATATTAATAAAACTGATCTTATGATAAAAAATAAAACATATGTCAATGTATTTCAAAAAGTAGAAATGGCACAGATGACAATCTTAATTCATAAATTAGTCATAATATGAATAGATTAATAAAACTGGAGAACAGAGAACAAGGAGAGAATAAAAACTGAAATCACAGAATTTACAAGAAGTAAAATTTAATAAGTTTTATATTTCAGCATAGGAGATACAGCTAAAGCAATGCAAAAATATAAATATTTTTATTTAACCAATAAAAACAACATAAATAACCATATTGAGTTAGAAAGTGATCAATAATAAAACCTATAGAGTATTAAAGAAATATGTAAATAAAGATATAAGAAAAATGAATTAGGAAAGCAAAAAATAGTTAAAATAAATCTGTCATTTTAAAAACTAAAACAATAAACTAGATCATATGTTGAGTTGAAAATAAAATACAGAGAAAGCACACACATAACGAGGAATGGGATGGGGAAATAACTCGATACAAAGGATGTTACTACACTAAAACAGCTCACTCGAATCTGTGCAACTAGATTTGAAATCCATATGAAATAAATGCTTCTTTCAGCAAAATAAATTACTAAATCTACCCACAGAAGATAATACAATAAAATAGCATAAGAGAACAATAGTGGACAATTAAGTGTTAGTCTTAAAAGAGTACCAGGGTCAATGGTTTGAGGGTGTAAACCACTGAAACTTGAAGAACAGATGAAGAAGTGTTATTTAAACTCACTGGAACACTCCAGTATTCTTTTAAAAAATAAAGTCGATATCATATGAATAAAAGATAAATATGTTTAGAAAACCCAATATAACCAAATCTCTCTTACAAATGTCAGTGCAGAAATTCCAAGTAAATATAGCCTAGAAATATATTAAAATAATTCTTGACAATAAAAGTGTGTTTTAAAACAAAATACAATTATCTTTTGAAACCAGATTAATATATTTCACAATTGTAGTCCAGAAAAAAAAACCAAAAAACATTTCCATAAGTGTTTGAAAGGCATTAAAAATTCAACAAAGCATTAAATTTCGACATCTATTCCTAATTTAATGTATGTCTTCATAGTTTAACTACATTTTTATTCTAAAAATATGATTGTTTTCACATTTTAAATGCTTTATGTAGATGACATTAAACTACGTTTTTTTGTAACTTTTAAAGTTCCACATCATATTTATGATATGTAACTGTGTTGATGCTCGTAGCTTTAATTTAATTATTACAAATATAACTGGTGCTCTTGTTATCATCATTCTCTTGTTGATAGACACTGAAGTTGTTTCAATATTTTCCTTTATAACAATAGTACTGAAAATATGCATTAACAAGTCTTTTTACTAACAAATGTAAGAGGTTCCCTAAGTTATGTTTCCAGGAGTGTAGCTGCTTGTAGTGCACATGCATTTTAATATTTACTAGAATTTTATTAAATTGCTTCCCAAATTGGTGTTATAAATTTGTTTCTAATAACAGAGTGCAAAGCTCCTCATCTTTCCCAATACTGGAATTGGCAGATTTTAATTATTGTCGCTATCTGATGTGCGTGAAATGATATGTCATGTTCATTAGTATATTTCCCCCGATTCCTGGTTCAGAGCACAGAAAAGGAAGAGCTTCTTAACTTTTTTGCTGAAATCACACATGAAATACATAATAAAGCCCAACAAAGATATCACATGAAACATAGAAACAAAGGCCAATTTTCCATATGAATAGAAGAATTAATAAACACAGTTATCAAAATAATTTGAACACACTGACAGAAAATAGTTAAATAACTGTATGTAGTTATTTTTATTTAGAAAATTGACATACAAGCTATACATAATTAATGTGTACAACTTGATGAGTTTGGAGATAACTATACACCTGTTAGACCATCTCTACAATCTATAGTGTAAACTTATTCATCACCTCAAAAAGTTTCCTCATCTATTTATTTATTCATAAGATATTTAACCCAAGATCTACCTTCTTAGCAAATTTTTAACTGCACAATATACTATTGTTACTATAGGCACTATGTCCTATAACGTATTGTCTAGGATTTATTTATTTTGTATAAGCAAACTTTATACTCTGACTAGTACCTCCTGGTTTTCTCCTCTGCTACAGGCCTAGAAAACCACTCCTTTATTCTCAGCTCCTATGGGTTTGACTATTTTGGATTCCTTATATAAGTGGTTATCAGGTGGTGTCTATTCTTCTGTGTCTGGCTTAACTTAGCATAATGCCCTCTAGATTCACTCATGCTGTTACAAATAGCAGGATTTTCTTCTTTTTTTAAGGCTAAAAATATTCCATTGTATGTATATATCACATTTCCTTTACCCATTAACTGTCTACGGACATTTAGGTTACTTCCACGTTCGCTGTTGTGAATAGTGAGTGTTGCAGTGAACATGGGAGGTGCAGATAATCTCTTCAAAACTGATTTCAGTTTTTTTGGATATAAACTGAGAAGCGGGATTGCTGGGTCATAAGGTAGTTCTATTTTTAATTTTTTGAGGAACCTCTGTACTGTTTTTTCATAGTGGCTGCACCAATATATGTTCCTACCAACAGTGCACAAGGATTTCCTTTTTGCCATATCCCCACCAACATTTGTTATCTTTTGTTATTTGATAAAAGTCTTCATAATAGGTATAAAATCATACCTCCTTGTAGTTTGATTTGAATTTCCCTGATGAATAGTGAAGTAGAGCATCTTTTCTGTGTATCTGTTGGCCATTTGTATGTTTTCTTTAGAGAAATGTCTATTCGGTTACTTTGCCCAATTTTTTAATCTGGTTATTTTTTTCCTATTGAGTTGTAGGTATCCCATAAATTTTTTTGGATAGTAACCCTCGATCAGATGTATGGCTTGCAAATAACTTTTCCTACTCCGTAGGTTGTATTTTTTTTTTACAAATAAATTAGTGATATTAAAATTGGAGAGAAGGAATTCAAAACTATCATTCCCTGCAGATGATATAATTATATATGTGGGAAACCAAGTGATGCAACTAAAAATATTAAAAATAGAATGATGACTTAGTAAGTTTTACCCAAAATTAATGTAATGCCACAGTTTTCTGGTCACAAATGATACTTTGTTATATAATTGCATAAATAATTTAATAACGAGCTTTTTATTTGTATCATAAAATAAAATTCCAGATTCAGAAAGATGATTCGAAAACATCATTGGAGTAACTCCTAAAACTCTTTGGAAAAATTTCTATTCTTACAAAATAAATTACGTACAGATATTTCACTTCTGGCATGAAAAAGTAACTTGATCTAAATATGTGTTTTTGCCAAAAAAATTAAAATTGAAATACATATCTATTTAAAAATATCTTTAAACATATAAATAGATATTCAAAATAAAAAATAAACACAATTTTAAAAGCAACAAGGAGATAAAAGACATATTGGCAGTAATGATGATAGCTGACCTCAGAATTTGTGCAGATGGAAAGACAAGAGAATGACATCTTTAACCTACTACAAAAACAATCCGGATGTCTATATGTGGTGAAAATATTTTTCAAAGTTAAGGGTAAAGTAATACCCTCACTAATCTTTTTGATTTCTCCGATATAAACAAACAAAGCATGATTTTTTTTAAAAGCCCTTTTTAGTCAATTGATCAGGTCAATGCTACCTAAAGATTCTGCATATATAGATGGGTTAAAGAAAACATGCTAACATTTTAAATTAAGCTAAGCCCAAAGGCAAAAACATTTGCTACTCTCTGTCAGTCAGTATACGGGATATGCACTCTTCCTCTGTGCCCATTCTCCACCACTTCCCACCCTCCAGTTTGCCCTGGGATACTGATCTGCATGCATGGGATCAACAGGCTCACTTGCCTTCCAACTTCAGTTCTACCAATGGAAGGTACCAGTAGCAGAGTAGAGGGTGAGAGGAAAGTTACTCTTTATTGCCCTAGCTCCCTCCCTGCTGAGTTATGAGTTGCCAGGCTGTCTCTCTCCATCAAAGATCGGGCTCCTTGCTATAGTCATCTCCTATAACCATAGCCCTCTTTCTGAGTTCTGGTGTCTTTCCTACCCTGACTTCCTCAGAAGAGGAACAGTATTAACTCCCTGCTATTGCTAGCTGCAGAGTGCTTTACTGTCCTTTGTAATTTTCTCGTATACTGCCCACACCTATGTCAACAGTGTTTCTTTAAACTACCCTCAGTTATCATAGTGATTTCATCACCGTTTCCTATAAAAACCTGGACCAATACAGTCAGTGTTCCACTTTACAAACAATAGGAAGAAGTGCTGGAAGTTTGAGGCAGAACAGGAATATTAAAGCTCATATGATCTGAGAGTACGAGAAGGCCAAGGGCACCAGCTGGACAGTGAGAACAATACTAACCATGCTGCTGACTAAGGGTTCCTGAAAACCATCGTGCTGCTCTTGCTAAGTACGTACACACACGCTTGCACTACTGATACCACCAATGTCAGACCCTGGACACTGACCACTGACCCAAACGTGGAGAAAATGGCTCAAACATGCTGGCCGTCATCTGTAAAATTTACCTTTTTGGCTATCTACATAGCTTTCTTTCCAACTTCCAGTTCTTAAAAGAAACATAAAGAAAGGCAGTCTTTACCTAATTTAATATCTCATTCCTTGACTATTCTCTTACTTCCTCATCAAATAATTTAGCCCAGAATTTCATTAGTGATTGTATCAAATTCTAAATCCAGAATTTCTGCACAATGTTTATCCTTCTTGTTCTATGATGATTGTGTTAGTCTGGGAAGCAGAGGACGAGATGGGATTAAATGTGCAATGAATGTACGCATATTAAAACATTCAAGGATTATATATGCAAGATGTTTCCTAGAAAACTCCTGTAAAAGAAAATGAGGGAGCTGGAAGAGGTGAGGAGAGGTGTCAGAATATGATGGTGGTCTGACCCCTGCCCCACCACCTCCCATACCCGAGTGAAAAAGAATGTGAAGGAAGGGGGAGTGGGAGCATGCCGAACTGCTCTGCAGGCTAAGGAGAGCTAAGCAATGCCATTGAGGAGTCCTGCACTGAAATTCTGCATGAGAGTTTCCTATGTTTCCTAAGAAAGGGTTTAACTTTAATATGGCTGCCATGCTCAGCCACTGGCTTGGAACAGTCCATGGAAAGCATGGCCTTAACGCCAGTTCAGTTCTGGATTTCAGACCACCCCCTCCTGTGGTCTGGGATCTGTGGGGAGTATTCTTATGGTCTCTGCAATGATCTTATCTTAATGTTCTCTAACCAGTGGACTAAATTGTATGGCCAACCATCAATATTCTATCATAATGGGGCAAAGAAAGAAGGAAGAGGAAATTGGTTAAAAAGATGACTATATAAATAGGTAATATATGGGTATGTATATACATGGCAAACACCAAAACAAAACAGGCTGATGTTACAGTTCTTGTTTCTGTAATTAGCCCCAACACATGATTAGTACTTATGACAACTCTCCTCTCTTACTGACTTCACATTCAAAGTGCCCTCAGCAAGTACATCAATTGAAAGTTTTCCTGAGGTAAGCTTTTTCATAGCCTTGTATATATGAGATTCCTGCAGTCTTCCATTAAATTTGTCCCTGAATGAAAGAGTACTAATGTTTAAGGAGATCCTCTAAGATTCTCCCCCCCCCCGCCCCCACTGTGTAACAAGAAGCCTAAATCCCCTGATAATGACAATCAACCTTCCTGAGGAACATTATAACCTCTCCCACCATTCTTGCCTGTTTTCCCTGCTTGAGGAAACCTGGCCAGGTGACAGTATCAGCTTCATTTCAGTGGGTTCACTTTTTTCTCATGGTGAAAGAATTCAGCCTTGACTATGAATATTTTAAGCCAACAGAGTCCAGCTAAAGGGGAGGAATAATGTTTTTGAGCATTGTAAATACATCTTTATGTTGACTAGTGAGAACTGTACTCTCTCTTTTGCACTTGTATTCTGCCTGTGAGACACATAGTACCCAATGTCTTGCACCTTTCATGGCTGGTGATTTTCTTGGTCAGAATCTACGTAGTATTGAAAGCCATGATGTGGTGAATAAGATACCCCATAATTGCATGGAAAATGATGTTGACTAAAGAATGGCAGGCAGGAAAGGGATAACCAATTTTAATAATATGTCCAGGATGGAAAGGGCCTAATGTAATCATCCTTTCCACTATGGCTCAGAGTTAAAGTGCCACTTGGGTGATGTGGTGTTGGTTACTGCGATTGCAATATTAGGCATTCAGCAATAGGATGGGGCCGTCAAAAACATCTAATGTCGTTTGTCCAACTCTGTTTGCCAGAGAGCCATTCAATGACTAGATTCTTCAGAACAACAAGAATCAGTTGTCTAGGACCTTTAGACCCCTCTGGTTCTTGTGGGAGAAAGTCAACTTCAGGATTTGAGAGTGAGGTCCAGAAAAAGCCATGTCATGATTGCAAAACAAGACAAAATCAACGTAAAGAGGATTAAACTAGCCTTCCTCAGAAGTAACTCACATAAAATAATATTTCTTACTCATTTATAAAAGATTTGACATTAGTCATGAGGGCACTAGATTAGCAGTTAAATATTTTCTTGATGGATATTGATTTTAAGATTGTGTCTCTGTTGTCAGCTGTATGGTCTTGGCCTTTTCCAATCTCAGTTTTCTTCCATGTAAGCAGGCAAAACTGTAATTCCTGTCTTACAAGACTGTTATGAGATACTGGAGATAGTTTCTGTCAAATACTTAACACAGAACATGGTACATTTTAAGGGTTCAATAACAGCGACTGCTATTTTTTTAAGAAACCATAAATTCTTCAAGAAATAAATTAAAGTTTTCACACCTGAAATTGAACCACCTCTCCCCCCCCACAAAAAAAAACAAAGGAAAAAAAAAAAAACGAGAAGCAGAAAGGGGATGGTTTATGTATAATCCAGAGGAAAAAGCCCCTACAAAGTACATTCTTCACTTTCAAAGATGAGAGAGATTCTATTTGTTATTCTGGTCATTGGAGATATATATTCCATCATTGGATGGGTGGTCACCAGGCTTTTTTCATAGTCGGAATAAAATTTCTCTAAATAAATAAGTTTCCTGGCATTCCATACAATATTCTACAGGTCACAAATTTTTACTTTTATTTTTTTGCATTGTGACTTTAACATCTTTTATTAAATTCAAGTTTAAAAGAAATTAAGTATAGTTGATATACAAAATTAGTTATATTAGTTCAGATGTACAATATAGTAACTTAATATTTTTATACCTTACAAAGTGGTTACCTCACTGATTCTAGTAATCATTTGTCACCAAACAAACTTACCACAATATATTGAGTATATTCCCCTTCCTCTTTTCCACCCATCCTCCCACCTTTTCCGCTTTGTAACCATTTCTTTGGTCTCTGTTTCTATGACTCTGTTTTTGTTTTGTTTGTTTTTTAGATTCCACATAAAACTAAAACCATATGGTATTTGTCTTTGTCCGATTCATTTCACTTAGCATAATATCCTCTAGGTCCAGCTGTGTTATCACAAATGATAAGATTTTATTCTTTTTTATTGCTATATAATATTTTATTTATATATAATATTTCATATATATCCATCTTCTTTATCCATTTGTCTATCAATGGGCATGTAGGTTGCTTCCATACCTTGGATATTATAAATAATGCTGCAATAAACATAGGGGTATATATATCTTCTTGAATTAATGTTTTCATTTTCTTTGAATAAATACCCCAAAGTGGAATTGCTGAGTCATATGGTAGATCTGTTTTTAGTTTTTTGAGGAATATCCATGCTGTGTTCTATAGTGGCTGCTCCAATTTGCAGTCTTATTAACAGTGCATCAGGATTCCTTTTTTTTCCACACCCTTGCCAACAGGTTATTTGTTGACTTTTTGATAATAGCCATTCTCATTGGTGTGGGATGGTATCTCATTGTGGTTTTGATTCGCGTTTCTACAGGTCACAAATTTTAATTTGAAATCCCATCAGATCTGAAAACCGAATTCTCTCTTTCTCTCTATTTATCTCTTTCTCTCTCCCACCCTTTTCCCTTTGGTAATTTTTTTCAGGAAATTAATTTGGTTGCAAAATCTGAGCTGTGCTGATGTGAAACTACTTTTAGTCATTTTTCCCCCCAACCCTGTCACCACCACAGAGCTCACTGGGGATATTGAATCAGCTAAATGAAAAGTACTACATCACCATTCGAAAACCGTAAAACCTAACCCCGAATGTTCTAAGTTCTGAAACATATCTGCAACCCATGATTTGGGATAATGATATGTAGACCCCAAATTATCAAACTGGCTTTGATATATTGGGATGGAGTATCCTAGAAAATAGATAAGGGTATTTTAGACACTAGAAAGTAAAAGTCTTATTTAAACAGCGAGTCAGTGTCCCTGACAAACCAATAAATTCTCATTTCTGGTTCCGCCACGCCCTCGTTTCAGGCAACGTTTCCCCAGGGACTTTCCACATCAGTTACTCCTATTTCGGTGGCAGTTCCACTTTGCCATGAGTCTGTGTATTCACCCTCCACCCCCAGAGACATTCTCTTCATGGTTCTCCACCTCTCCCAACAGCAAGGTGGTTCCCACAGTACTGGGACTTCTGCAGCCACTGATGGAACGATGCTCCACATGAGATGGTACCACCAATACCCTGGCATTGCACCTGCATCAAGGTTAGTTGGTTTTCTGTGTTGGCTTTCTTCTTTTCCCCTTTACTTAGGAAGCTAGGCTACTTTTTAAAGTAGAATTTCTAGAATTCCAAAATATAGCACTGCTAATTTATTTTTTAATTTTAATTGTATATTATATTTAACTCAATATATCTAAAGCATTATTTCAATATGATAACTAATATAAAAATCCTTTTAAAAGATTTTTTTTTGTATATGAATTTTTTCAATTAGAGTTGACATTCAATGTTATTTTATATTGGTTTCAGGTGTACATCACAGTGGTTAGACATTTATATAATTTAGGAAGTGATCTCTCTGGTAAGTCTGGTACCCCGGCCCCCCTCCCCCCGCCAGCACCATATATAGTTATTTCCATGTTACTGACTATATTCCCCACACTGTATTTTATATCCCCATAACTATATTGTAACTGCTAATCCCTTCATTTTTTTTTTTATACAGTCCCCCAACCTCCCTCCTGTCTAGTGACCATCAGTTTGTCCTCTGTATTTATGAGTCTGTTTTTGTTTTGTGCGAACTTAAGTTTTCAAGTTGGTTCTCAGGTAGAATGTGAAACACATATGTGAGCTCACAGTTGCCTTACTTAGCGAAAAATGAGGTTTTATAGCTCCTTCCAAATAAATGAGTAATGCTTGGAAGCAATTAAAATCATAATCTCAGTCATAAAAGTAGTGGTTGTACTAGTAGTGGCAGCCATCGGTAACAGTGACAGTAGCTACAACTATGGCCATCGGGACAATAATTACCACGTTCTCAGTGCCTGTGTATGTACCATGTACCGTTCAAGGCACTTGACAGATATTATCTCTGACCATGTCACATAAACAATATTAAACTCATTTTACATGTGGGAAAAATGACTTTTTCAGAGCACAAGTGGATTTCCTAAGTTCACGTGGCTACGAGATGATAAAGCCAGTTCTGAACACAAGTGTATGGGAATCAAGCGATACTCTTCCTGCCATTTTATTTTGTTTTCTTCGTTTTGTTCTGCTTTGTTTTATATAACTTTGCCTTTCTTTATGTGACTTTGTAAATTATTTCTCCATGCCTTCCTGTCCTCAGGACCCCATCTGTGGACTAAGCTTCTCAGCATTTCTTTTTTTTTTTTTTTTTTTTTATGCCTCCTTGCTGTACATTGAGCTTCTGAACACAGGGTTCTGAACACAGCAGTTGTTAAGTAAATATTTGTTAACTAACTTTCTCTTTTCTATTCATGTAGAACATTTCCCACAGTGTTCACTACTCTGTCAATTACCTTGTTTCAAATCTCAAAGTCATTCCATAAATTAAAGCTTAACATGGGGTTGACACAGCCTACAAAAGCTTTGTTCATTTTTCCAACTAAAAATGGTGAAAAGCACCAGTGAAGTTGTTAAAAAGGAAAAGAAAATAATAACAAAGGAAGAGATTTGGGGCTAAGAAGGTAAATACAAAACTCAAAGCTTGCAGAAGTCTAAAGAAAGGAGAAAAACATGCAAATAAAAGATTTGGAAATTAAAATATGCAGCGAGGGATTAGAACAGTCTGACATTTCTCAAAGTGAAAATCCTGTTGGTCTATTATGGCAAAGGAAGAAGGTAAATATGCATTTTCTTTCTATTTAGTTTTTAGGGAATGCTGAGGAATGATATTATATTTGCTGAAGAAATCAGAGACTACTGTCAATATTTTCAGCTCATTAAAAAAAACAACAACAACAATACACACACACACACCGAAAACCTCTTCAAAAAAAAAAAAAAGATTTACCCCTGCCAAGGCTCTTTTCAGAGAATAGTAGCTTTTGAAATTAAATTCAATAGATGCTTTTAAAGTTTGAAATTAATTTTTAAAGTTATGTAATTTTTAGTGGCTTGTTGACTGATATTTCCTATTCAGGGTGAGTGATTAGGGGAAGGCTTCACAGGACAAATAAAGGATGGCACTCTGGAATGGCCAACTTTGATCAATAGAGAGAGAGAAAAAAAAATCCGCTTTGGCCTGTCTGTACAGCTTGATCAACAGGACAGTCCCAAGTAGTTGGACATGTAAGTTGGGCTGGGGCTAGCAGTTGGCCCATCAATTCCAATCTCTTCATAAGTTAAAGCCACTTCTTTAATAAGACCTACTTCTATCCTGTCATTATTCAACTCTCTTCCAATCAATATAAGACAAGATAAAGGAGCCGTCACTATAACGGCTGGAAAGTGAAAGAACTGCATTTTTTATATCCAGGCAAGCCATAGCCACTGGGAATAAACAATTCTTTCATATTAAATCCCAGGTCTTTATTTGAACAACAACAACAACAACAACAACAAAAACAAAACTAAGCAAGAAAACTTGCTCATCAACACAATTTC
>NW_006442207.1:10098768-10115888 GCF_000325575.1 Pteropus alecto | reverse complement strand
GATACTAATGAATCCAAAAACTACTTCTTTTTGAAGTTAGAAAAAAGTTCAACCCTTTTGGTGTGCAAGCCTCTATAAATTGTCTAAAACATAGAATGGACCATTTGTAAACCGTATGAAGATTGAGAGCTATGGTTAGGTGTGAGTACATACACATCTGTGTCAACAGTTAATAAAATAAGCCTATTCTATCATTTAATAGGATAACCATGAAATATAGAAATATAAAGAGATTTACTAAGAAGCAACAAATTATGGACCAGATGCCCTGCCAGGTACATTTTTGAACATTTGAGTGTAGACTTGAAGCGGTTTATAAAAGAGAACTCAAGATAGGCAGCAATATACAATGCCTTGCACATAGAAGAGCCAATATTTCTTTTTAGAATGCAATATGTAACTCATTTAACTGACTTGGCATGTTTCATTTTCTGCTTTTATCTTCCTCTTCTCTCAGAAAGAGAGGAGAGCTGATTTCAGTTCATTCAGATGATAGCCCGGGAGGAGACTGAGCTGAGAGCAAGCGGGGCTTTGCTGGCTATGCTACTTCCTAGACTGGTTTTGAGACTTCAGGCAACTCACATAACTTTAATAGTCTTGAACCTTGTTGACAAACCAAGAGTGAACAACTAGATGAAGCCAGGACTCTTGGATAAGTACCTTAATCACATTTAATCTTTTAAAATAGCTGTAAGCTGAGAAAACTAAGCTCAGAGAAGTTATGTGAACCTGCTTTGACTCTTGAGACTATTCTCATAATATCTTAGAAAAGTATTTTATAGTTGACAAAAATCTGTTAATAAAGACAGAAACAAGTGCCATCACTTCCCTTCAGCTTACATTTTCCTTTCCGAGTCACAAGATGCAGCAATGCCAGAGAAACATGCTCCACCCTCTACAGACTGTGGTCTATACAAAAGTCCATAGGAATGGGAGCCATTGTGTTACATAGTGCAATATGGAAGGTTTCAAGAAAATAACAATCTCCAATATAAATTTTACATCGTGGTGGTAGTCTTGTGCTGTACTTAGAATTCTGGCAGTAACAGTGTGCAAGGTTGCAAACTTAAAGACCTGAGTTCTTATTCCAGCTCTGCCATGAACTTGAGGTTTGGCTTTTGGCAAGATTTTTCATTTCCTTCTGATTTCCAGAATCATCTGTTCTCCTATCAATCTTGAAAAAAGGCTTCTAAGAATCAAATAAGCAAATATTTGTGTTTTACACAAAAGCATCTTTAAAGCATAAAATCTTATACAAGTACTAGACCATCCAAACTCACAAGAAGCTTATCAAGAAAAAGTGATATGTTTTAGACCAGTGGCTCACAATAGAGGCTATTTCCATTGCCCACCCCCTTTCTAGCCTGGGAATGACTTTGGCTGTTCAACTGGCACGGGAAACAGGAGTTGTCTGCTACTGGAATCTAGTAGGTAGAGAGCAGGATGCTGCTAAACACCCTAAAGTACACAAGGAAACCTACACAATAAATAATTATACAGTCCAAAACGTCAAGAGTTACAAAGTTGAAAAACCCTGGTTTAGACAAAATTTCATATAGGCTAGGGAAAAAAATAAGGAAACCCTTGTGATGTTTTCCCCATCTTCCATTTTCCAGCTCTTTTCTAAGGTAAACAAGAGAACTTGTTTATGCCCAGATTTCAGAGGCTAAAGCATTCAGAGTCAGAAAGATTCAAGTCCTTTAGGTGCCCCAAATAAATTCAGGGCATGTAAAGTTCAACATAGATAAATCTTTCTTCATAAGCCAGGGAGCTAGGAAGTCTTCAAAACCACGCTTTCCCAAAAGCTCTGCAGTCTTCTCACCTCTGACTCCCAGGCTTCTCTAGAAAACAGCATCTTTCAAGTCCTCTGGACTACATGATTTATTTTGCTTATTTGATTGACTGTCCACATGCCCATGCTCAGGGCATTTTTCAGCTTATTTAAAAGTGTATAAGGAGCATTGCTCAAGCTCTCACCAGTGCTGACTGTCTACTGTCATCCCAGACCCACTAAGTGGGGAGATGAAAAACATGAGAAGCCACAGAGGGGAAAGCACCACGGTGAATGCTGGGGCATGGTTAATTACTCTGTTGTGAAGAGCTCTCTCCAGCTGAGTCCCAGTGCTACAACAAGCCGTTATTTTCAGCAGAAATAATGGAGTTGCCAATTAATTTAGCTAAATTCCTCACTCAAGGTGTCTCTCCAGTATAGAGTAGTTAGCTGATGCCCTTTGCTGCTGGAAGGGTATGAATGCACTCTGGTGGGGGATCATCCCTTGTATGTCACTCAGCAGCAACCTCAGTGTCTTTGCCTGACCTCTGTCAGATCTAGCACTGAGCTCATAGGAAGTTAATCTCTCCAGTAGAAGGGGTGGAGGAGAGGAAGAGAAAAATATGGGGACAGATGGAGAGGACTCTTCTAAGAGGGATTTTCTCTCCTTAGGAAAGATTTTCTTCATTTTACACTACCGTTGCACAAAACTTAATTTCTTGCCTAGATCTGAGAAGTTGAAAAATCAATTAGAACAGGTCCATGACAAACTAAGAACCAAGGTTGAGGAAAGTGACATGGTTGTTCCTGGAAATGCAAGGAATAAGGTGAGAACAAGTTCAGCAGTAAGGTGGACTTTAGGATTCTATAATAGCCATTCTCAAACCTTTGCCCATTTTAGAATTACACAAGGAACTCTTAAAATCACTAACTACCCAGCCCCAGCCATGGTGATTGTGATTTAATTGCCCTGGGGTGGGACCAATTATCTCACTTTTAAATGCTTCCTAGGTGATTCCAATGCGCAACTGGACTTAAGGGTCACTGGAATGGTATGGGTCCCACAAGGAGTGTGGGCATCACCTGGGAACTTTTCAGAAGAGATTTATTGGGTTCCACCCTGGACCTGCTGAATCAGAAACTCTAGGGGTTGAACCCAGCCATCTGTGTTTTACAAAACCTATCAGGCTATTCTGAGGCATGCTAAAGTTTGAGAGCCATTGCATTAGAATACTGAGTTGCTTTGTTTCCTTGCCTTTCTCTACCTTCCTCTTTAAAAGTCTGGTCCTGGTAGAGTCCTGACCTTGGCCCTTTTTTCTAAAGCTCTCCAGGGTTGAAACCCGTATTTCTAATCTTTACAATTGGAATCATGGAAACTCTAACTCTTTGTTAATCCCGGTCTCATATTTGAGCCAATCTCATCCCTACATCCTGCTCAACATGAATAATAATGATAATGGGTAGTTACTAAATATTAATTGTAAGGGCTTTCAATGGCAACTTCATCCCAACCATACATGGAAGTTTCATCAAACTATGTCCTCTGCTTTTCATGAATGTTGGTTGCTTGGAAGAAAACACAATGATTTCAGATAGAAAACTCAGTGTGTTTAGCTATTTACTAAGGGTCAAGGCTCTCTCTTATCTGGATGGGTCTAGAAATTACAGTACCCTTCTCCTCTTGGTCAGCAATAAAAATAACAAAGACAAATCACCCACAATACCGTGCATTGTGGCAGTCTGAAAAGAAAACAGCATGAGATCTGGATGTTGAAGGAACTTCCCCGAAAAATAGAACAGTATATTATAAAAACTGCGTTAAAGTGCCTCCTTTTCTATACAATGAGGATTATTAAAATAATGCCAACGGCTACTGTCACTAAACATAAACTTGAGACTCACCAAGGAAGTTTTAACAGAAAAGACTAGAGCAAATGTGTTTACTGTTATTGGCCGGGGGTCAGTGAGGTGGTGATGTGAGGGTATATATCCTCCTGCACTCTAGGTTTTGGGCAAGGGGAGTCAAAACGATGGTACTTGGCCTGGGTTGAGTAATGAGAACTGTCCTGCTTCACAAGGGAATATGCTGCCTCTGGGCTCCTGGTAGAGTAGATGTGAAGCTCCAGGAATCAGTGACTACATCCTAGCAAGGTGCCTTGTGACTAGCATGTGTAAAGTCTGCTCATTCATGAATGGTTCCTTGGGGAAGTGTGAGAAGACCATGTTGTGTGTTTTACTATACACCTGCCACCAGATTGCAGCAGTCTGATTTCCGACAACAGATTAAATAAAAATTAAAATAAAACAATGTATGAGTTTGCTGTCGGGCATTAAAGTTTTATGAAAACAGATGGGTGAACATAATCTCTCAGAGGAGCTCATTCGAGCTGTGGCTCTTTCTTCAGGCTGCAGGTGTAGACATTTCAAGAGCCCCCCTGGGTTTCCTTTGGAAGAACAAAAGCAAAAGCAAAAATCTAATGAGAGAGAATTGCATCATACATGGTTCCCTGAACTAGGTATTTGAAATTGTTCTAATGATGAGTGACGAGAAAGAAGACCCACGTATATTTTCATGTTACACAGATGGAACATGCAGATATGTGTTTATTTGATTCATTGATTCTTGAGATCAATCAAAGAAGTTTTAACTGTGCTTTTAAACTTTCTTGTAGAGTTACAGGCTTACATGCCATCTGAGCAATCCCTAAATTACAAGGGTACATCAAAGAACAAATAAAGAAGGAAATTCTAGTGGGTTAGGGATGGCTTTATAGATGATAATCTGTGCGAACGGAAAAATACCTCTTTGAATTCTGCCTTTATAATTGATTAGTTCTGTTATCTTTGGTAATAGTATTTGGACTTCTGTTAGTCTTAGTTTCCTCATAAAATAGAACTCTTTTAAGAATTAAATAGGCTAATGTTTGTAAAACAATCATCCTCATGCTTATTAGAAAAATTTGTAAATGCTGTTGATGTTGATAAAATTTCGTGGCTAATTTTGGGAGGATTAAATTAAAGATCTCAAATCCTCAAACATCCACCAGGAATTAAAATGATAATCCATTATATTACAATAAATGGCACTTATCTACTGAAGACACAGTATTTTAAATCAGCATAGCTATATTTTAATAACTGGTATACTCTCAGGGATTTACGTATATTGCAAGTCTGGTCAAAGTATCTGGAACATAAACCTATAAATTCAAATACTGATATAATTAATGTAGAATGTGTACAGAAAACAATTAGCAGAGAAAAAAGATACAAGCTCACTTTTAGAATGACAGTTCACTCTCTTTCCTAACATGTTAATTTACTTATATCCATTTGTAATTTGTCATTTGAATTTTCTTTTTGCTGCTTGTATTAAGTAAAATGTTAACTCCCACGTTTGTGACCTGTGAAAAGGAAGTACACATTAACTACTATTCTAAACTCTATTTTTCAGGCACCTTAAAAGGCACTATCAACTAATTTAGTCCAAATTTATTGAACTCTTATAAATGTGCAGTCTACTGAGGTATAAAAGAATTGTAAGACATGGTCCCCGTCCTAAAAAAATGTGTTTCCTAAGACACATAGACTTATAATACAAGGCAGAATAGAATCAGTACTATAGAAAAAGTACAGAGAGCTCTGGAAATTAAAAGGGAGGACAAGCGCCTTCAACTTGGAAGATTAAAAACTACAATATAAAAGCTAAGCAGTTTTAAGGGGCTTTAAAAGAAGTGTGGATTGTTCCAGGTGAACAGGGGAGGAGTGTATAAGAAATTCTCATGATAGGGAATACCAAACGAGTGGTTTTAAAAACTTTAATGGAATTTTTTTTAGTTTGCTGGCTATAGAGTTTCCATTTCAGATTTTTCAAGTTGACATTAGATTATGAAGAATATGGTAAAATTGTTCGCCTAAATCACGTGATGATGACAAAGATGTAAGTTGGAGAATGATCAGGGCTTCACAGTAAGAGGATGAATATGGGAGCTGGAGATAGGATGTCTTAGCAGTCAGCTATATAGTATCTCAGGCAAGAAGTAATGGGGTCAAAGCTAAAGGCATAATATAGGAACCGAGACATCGGGAAGGAAAAAGGCACAATGTTTTGGTGATTGAGAGAGGATTCAGAGAGAAGAGAGTGAGCAAGAGATACAATGTATCTTTCAAGTTTTATTAATGATCTTTTCTTCCTCACTCATCCTTGTGGTCAGGAAATAGAGATTTCGTGAAGAAGGAGAGATCCATGGAAAGTCCTTCTTGGCACACACAGGGATGGCAAGCAGAGTTGGATGGACATTTGTGAAGTTCAGGAAGAAACTGGCAGCTCTACAGATTTCCATTCAGGTTCTTAACAGACAGAGAATAGCAGAAACTAGAAAAGATTCATCACCAAAGGATAGCAAAATGTGCTACCTCTCTTATGAAGTATGGGGAACGGGGCTCTCAAAATAAAGGTCTAGTGAATAGAATTCAACACTGAGGAGTGAGGGAAGACCTTAAGGAAATAGAAAATACATGTAAAAATAATAGCATGCTAATTGGCAGTGGGTCATTTATTTTGAGTAAATATTGGAAGATAGCAGATAAAATCTGATTGAAAGGTAAAATAAAGCAAGGGAAACACAGTTACTTGGTGAGGTGATAAGCTTCAAGTCGGCTAGCATAAAGAGCAGAAGGGGCCTTGAGCAATGTTCAGGTAACTTATTGTGGATTGCTTTCAAAACGCGAACTGTTTTGTACCCTCCTCTGACTACCCCTGTGTTCATGCACATAGGAACCTGGCCCTTTGAGAGAAATCTTTAGTATTACTGCCAAAGAAACATTGGTGAGCTTTCTGGAGAAGAGTCCAAGTGTGGGCAATGAGGCTTCAGAGAATACATAATTCAGGCCTGCATATGAAGCCATGGTGAGGAGAAAAAGACAGACAAGGGTAAATTATTTCTTATTCTAGAAGTTGTGGGCACCTGATTTCTTTTACATAGCAAGCACCCCACAGAGAAGACTGGCTGTTGTCCTGCTCAGTTATAAAAAGCAATCAGGCTTCCTATTCATTTAATGAATTCTCAAACCAGCCAAGTCAACATAACAGAGAGAGAATCAGTAATGAGGGGGAGAGGACGAAGATGGTGGCAGAACGAAGACTGATGATGAGGTGACCACAGCGTGGAGGTAGGGAGGGGTGGGAGAGGTTGAAGAGAAGGTGGATGGAATTATAGAAGCAGCTATCACAGGATAGTTGTGCTCATGCAACAACATATGTGAGAATCACCTGGATGGCTTGTTGAAACAGATATTGCTGGGTCCCACACCCAGAGCACCTGATTTAGTGGGTCTGAGTTAGGACATGAGAATATGTTTTTCTAACAAGTTCTCAGGTGAACTGATCCAGGGACCAACTTTGAATAGACTAGGTCTAAGACAAGGTAACTTGTAGTCTGGGAGCAGATCACTGAGCCAGAAGCAGAAGTTGCTGATTTAAAAGAGCTTGATTTAAAGAGCTGGTGGAAAGGTAGCCAGAGAGGCAAAAGGTCTGGGAAACTAGACAGCCTTTTGAACATTGTATAGGTTTTCTATTGGTATTGTAATAAATTGTGAAAAGTTAATGTTTTAAGAACAACACAAAGTCATGTCCTTACTGTTCTAGAGATCAGAAGTTTAAAATTAGTTTTACTGGGCTAAAGCGAAGGCGTCAACAGTACTGGCTCCTTCCAGAGAGTCCAAAAAGAGATTCTGTGTCCTTGCCTTTTACAAGTGACCAGCTAGAGTGTTCCTTGTCTTCAGGTCCCTACTTCCATCTCAAAATGCATCACTTAATCTCTGCTTCCATCATCTTATCTCTTTCTCTGAATCTAACTCCTCCTGTGTCTCTCTTCTAAGGCTTGCTGTGATTACACTGGACTCACCTGGGCAATCGAGGCTAATCTCCCCATCTCAAGATCTTTAACTCAAACAGATCTGCAAAGTCCCTTTTTCCTTATAAAGTAACATTTGCAGGTTCCAAGGATTTAGCACATGGGCATATTTTGGGGGGCCATTATTTGGCATACCACTAACACTGTCAGTTAAATGGACTGTTCTTTATGCAGCCATTGGGTTCCACATTGCCACCCTGTACTGGGAAGTGGAACAAAGTTATGTCAGGCTCTAAATGCCCAGAAGTCATCTTGTTCTCTTCTCACGTCACCATGAGGCATATTTGTTCCTTAACTATCAAGGCACCTTTTCTGTACTTCAAAGCAGAGGTGTCTACACACTTTTCAGATAAATACAAATACAGTGAAACTTAAAGCCAGAACCCAACTAACTGAAACAGTCATTTTAGACAGACATTTTCCTTTCCTAAATTAAGAGTAAATGATAAAACAAATAATTGACTTTTATAGACTTTATTAATATGTTTCATCGTTCAAAAACAGCTACCTTTTCTATACTTATATCTGACGATAATGAAATAGAGTCATGACCAGAAGAGATTGTTTCAGGGCTGGGAAATTTCTCAAGATATAATTATTGACCTTATTAAGGCAAGAGTGAGGAATTCACTCAATAGTCATGGATTTACTTTCTCCTTATTGGATCATTGATTGTCCCAGAAAGTATATCTCATGTACACCTCAGACTGATTTCTCTTATTCCAGATAAGTCATTGGCCATGAGACACTTGTATACAGTTCCTTCTCCCCTTCTCCATGTATCCTGACTTTTCTTTCTTCTTGTGAACCCACTCCTTGACATTCTAGGCAACAGATTCCTTTCTGTCTATTCTTGCTATTTTTAGTCAGCTATTCCCTAAAGAAGATGTAATCTTCTGGATAAATCTTTTGTATGATACCATCCCATATGTAGAACATCTGACTCTTTTGTCAGAGGGTGAAATATAGGGCTGCTCATGAGAGGCTGTTTCATCCACTGGTTAGGAGTGAGAGCTCTGTAGTATTAGACAGCCCTGTCTGAATTGTACCTCAGCCCCTTGCTAGCAATGTCACTTTAGACAAGTGTCACTTTACTTTTGGGGGTCTCATTTCCTTTTATGCAAAATAGGGATAATCACCAAAGTTATTTCATAGGGTTATTACAGGGATCAAATGAGATAAACCATAAAAGCTGGTACATAGCAAGTATTCAATAAATATTGGCACTTTTAAATTTTGAAGCTGGGAGTACTGTCTTTTTAATATCTTTATACCTCCATAATCGGCACAATTTGGAAATGGCTTACTTTGTGATCATAACCATAACACTATAGTCACTGTAGTAATTGATTCATTTCATCAAAGAGCATATTTAACATTTAAAAATATTGTTTAACTTCCCCTAAACAAATTATCTGAGAAATGGTTGCCATCATTTCAAATGTGATGAATTCAAACCCTAACTATATATTTTTTCAGAATATTAAAATAGTCATTGTGAAACAATAGAAAATCCTTAATTGCTTCCTCTCACATGTGAAAAGTAAGGGTATACTATACTGTCCTATATGAGAAATATATTATACCACAAGAGTATGAAGATACAGAACATCTAGGATGGGAAATTAGTATTTAAATAATAGCTGTCATCTAAGACTATCAGGGCACACCGTAATTCCTTGAACTTTTTTATTATCTTTAAGTTATGACAATATTTTATTGCTTAAAGTGAACATTTTAAGACTGGTCTTTCTCAATAGTATTGAGAAGGAAAGAAAATGATAGGATATGATTTCCACTACTTTCCAGAGAAGAAAAATAGAAATATGATGAAGTTATCCAACTCAAACAAGATAAAAACTTTTAGAGTATGCAAATGCACCCCTAAAATTAGAAATAAGTATTATCAATGTGAAAAGAGTGAACATGAATTAGGATGATGAATTTAATGAATTCCTTGTTCTCAATTCCTTTGTAGATAAATATAACCTCTTTATTAAGGCTTTTGACAAATTTTGCTTTTACCTTTCCAGTTTAAGTTCAAGTGACCTACAAAAAGATTTAGCTAGACTTACATTTTCTGCAGTTTAAGAGGTGGGAGAAATAAAACAAAAAAAAATGTCTTTGATGTTGTTTGAGTCCATTTCTTGGCCTCTAATGAATAGTCCAGTGGCCTGACTTCATAAATTAGCATACTCATTCCTGACTTGGTTTTCTGAAATCCAACTAATATGGAATCCAAAGAAGACTTAAATAAAGTGTTTCTCAATTAAATAATACCAGAAATCCATGAAACATTTGGGAAAGTAAAACCTCACATTATAAACCATTGTACCTGTCTGTCAAGTTTATTGATTTGGTAAGTATTTTTATAATGTGAGTTTTTTTCTCCCCAGAATGTTGTATGGATTTTTGGTATTATTTAATTGGGAAACACTTTACTTAAATTTTCTTTGGATTCCAGATTAGTTGGATATCAGAAAATAACCAAAACCCGGGGCTTTATAATCTGACATCACTGTATTATCTCCTCCCTGCTCTCATTTCTCTTATTTCCTTATCTCAATCTTTTTTAAAAATATTTTTTAAAATTTTCAATTATAGTTGACATATAATATTATCTTAAGTTCAGATGTATATCATAGTGAATAGACACTTATATAACTTATGAAGTGATCACGCTATAAGTGTAGTATGCATCTGACATCATACATAGTTATATTGTTGACTATATTCCCTATGTTGTACTTTACATCCCTATGGCTGTTTTTATAACCATCAGTTTGCACATATTTTTTTATTCCGCTTTTGCATTCATCCCTTCAACTCACCTCCCACTGGAAACCATCAAAATATTCTCTGTATCTACAAGTTTGTTTATTTTGATTTTTAGATTTCATATTTAAGTGGAATCATATGATATTTGTCTTTGTCTGACTTATTTCACTTAGCATAATGGCCTCTAACTTTATCCATGCTATTGCAATCCTTGTCTCAGTCTTTAAGAGACAAATGCTCCCATATGAATCTATACCCATCCGATTATAGAAGAACCACGAACACAAACTAATCCCTTTAAATGTAGGTGACTCAATGTGTTACTCAAACCAGGAGCATCGCACCTGATAATCAACAGAGATAATGTTTATCCCAAAGTTATGAGAGAGTATAGATTTTAGGCATCAAGTTCAGGACAAAGTGGTGTACTGAGAATTCAGTGTAATCAGAGTTATATCTTAGATCTATCTAGACCTAGCTTATCTCTTACTAGCAGTATATCTTCAGAAAGTTACTTAATTCTCATCATCTTCAGATTACAGTTCTGAAAGAAAAAAAAAGCCTAGTATTTCATTCTATCTTATGTACATATAGTTTTATACAACTATAAATGTGTTTATAGCATTTAATAAATATTATATATAAACAAATATTACAGACACAAATGTATTTATAAGCATTTATAATTATTTAATGTTAACGTCCTTCTGCTAGTCAATAAAAGAAAGACAAAAAGATAAGAGATAAATATTTTCTGCTTTCAAGGAGAGTAAGAGATCAGCAAAAGGAGGCTTTGCCAATAAAGAAAGGAGAGATACATATATGCTAGAAGAAGAATGCAAGGTAGGAATTGGGGATCAAAATTAAATTATGATAGATTAGTGGCTGGTAGAAGAGAGTACATTCTAGGTAGACAAAGAACATGAACAAAGGAACTGATGTTGGAATGAGGCTGAAACATTTCAGGGTCAGTAAAGAGTCAAAATAGACTGGGGCATAGATAATGCATGGTGAATCGTGTAGAAATCAAAACTTTTGGTAGGGGAGCAGGAAAGATCATGAAATCTTCAAGGTCAGGGAGTGGTGCTTGCACTTGATGTTAGAGAGAATCACGGGGTGTCAATAACTGAGCACTGTTGTGATAGTCAGCCCACTTAGGTGACAACCCGAGTGTGAGGTGATGTAGACCCTCCTGAGACCTTAAGTGTGGTTCTCCAGGAAGCTCTTATGGGCCAAGTCGACTTTTTTTCTGGAAGAGAATTGGCCCGTTTGAGATTTTAAATAGGATAAACACAGATTATAAGTGTTTCTTTTCATGATTAGATGTCTTCTTCTAATTCTATCTGCTTCAAACTACTTTTCAATGTCCCACTGGTACTTTCCCCAAATGGGGCTGGTTGGTGGGTGTTTTAGGACACGTGGGCAACAAATACATTCTGAGACTATGATTGATGATCCAGTGAGTTATTAAGGAAGTGCTCCCCAGGGAACCAGTAAAAGATTGAAGAAACAAAGACAAGGAAAGAGAAGACACCAAGCTAGAAAGCGATTTTAGTATGAAAACCAACCTCGGTCAGATACTGCACAGGAATTTGGGGATGTGAATTACACCTGAGTTTATTCAGAATTCATCAAGGCAAGGGAGATGGGTTTTAATTTCTTTGTACCAGTTAGGCATTGGCTGAAGAATGCCCTGGGGAGGGAGTAAGAAAGTAAACTTCCAGGTACTTGTAGCTCTCTGTGCTGGCAGGCAAAGCAGCCCTATGAGAAGGAGTTGGAGGTAGTAGTCAACGATACAGAAGCCAAGGGGTAGATGCCCAGAAAAGGTATGAGGGGATCAGAGATGAGCAGCAATTATAGTAAATGCTCCGCAGGGGCACCGGTTGTACGAAAACATTATTTTTTGCCTTGCTTTCATATTGGCCTGAACTTGCAATTTTACTTACATTATCTCCTTTCACCTGAGAATCTGAAATGAATTTTGGAGGCCCCAGACTTCCAAGATATCTACTACCTCTTTCACCCCTCCGGGCAAGAAGTGTTTGGATTTAATCCTGCATCACAGCAAATAATTAGGTCTTTAAAGCCTATAAATTACATTTGTCAGCAGCAGAGGAAACAAATGGAGTTTCTGGTTCTCTGATGGCAATGATAAATGGCAACTCTGAGCTTTTGCTATCAGAAGCTTGTGTGGACCTAGGAGCTTGTTTATTGACTCCTAAGGAAAAAGACTATTAATCCAAACCATTTTAGATGGTAGTGGCCAAGCTCTCTGTGTAACTGAGTTGAGCATTGTTCTACTGTACTGAGAGTTCTGTATGACTGGCATCCCTCCCGTGACAAGAGAAAATGTTGCCAGGGCACTAGTTTAGAGTAGAATATGTGGCAAAAGGGTTCAGATTAGACAACCCATTAACTAAGATTTATACGATGCTAGTAGGTATTAATAGGGTTCTGATTCCACATGGTGGTTTATCAGCAAAATTTCAAAGTTTGAGGTAAGATGTAATTGATTAGAAAATGGTTCCAGAGGTGTGGAATGTAGGTGGACAAGAAAAGCTGGTTTTACCCTAACAACTGCTAATTGGGCACTAAAGTCAGTCTGCGCTGTTTGCATCCTTGAGGAAGGCAGTGTGGTGCGTGCAAAGGCCCTGCTTGCTCAGGGAGGTGGACAGATTCAAGGCCAAGGGACAGGGGAAAGCAGGTCATTATGCTGTGCATTTGGAAGTTGCTGAAAATAGAACTGTTTCCCTCCTCCACCCCAGTCCTGCTCCCATAGCAGTCATTAACTGTGTCATGAAAGTAGAAAGATTCTGAGGTTGGGATTAACCAAGTACACATGTCCCTTCTCTCTCTGTCCCTTCTCCTCCCCCCCACTTCTCTCCCATCCTGAGGAAGGAACTTACAGTAAATGACTGTCTTTAGGCAAACGTGTGACTATGAGTTTTCAATCAAAGCTGATTTGCATCCTCTAATATCATTAGTAGGAACCACATTAGGCAAATACATTAAACAAAAAGGAGAAAGAGAACAAAAGAAGCAAAGCAAGAAGAAACACTCAGCCAGCATCTCGGCTTGCTTCTTAGCAATACACACAAGCAATCAACACAGTAAACTAACACTAATGGAAGATGCTCTGATGCTCATAGAAACGGGAAAATCCATTCAAGGTCTCTGTTAATATGGTTCAGAGAAAAAGCCTTGCCAAATTCAAGTGTCTACACAATTCAGTTACTGTGTCACCATCCAGAAACCTACATTTGTATTCACAAGTCAGGAACATTACTGTAAAATACAGGAAAATTTTTTAGACTCTCTGGGTTCAATGAAGACAAAAAAATTTTTTTCCTATCCCTGCGAATCAATCAAAGTGTGTGGTAAAGGTATCTAAAGAGCACGTTAAGCTTCCATATATTTTCCCATCACTTTGTTCACTCCCTGGAGAGAGAACTATTCATGTGTCAAGCATTAATTTAACCTTGCAATGTGAAAGGGACAATGCTACGTCCTGTGGAGGTTGCAGACATGCATGAGGCTTGTCTCCAAGTCTCTAGTGGGTGTTCCTTGAGGGCGGGAATCCAGACAGATAAAGAAATAATTGCTATAACAGGCATCCTGATAAATACTGACCACACAATTGGGAGTGCTACCATGTATTTAGAAATTGGGGAGCTGGGAAAGATAGCATCAGTTAAAATGTGCAAAAGGCTGGATGTCACAGCAATGCATCCTGTATAAACAAAACTGGACAAAATACTTTGTGGTCCCAAACAAGCCAATAAATGAGCCCTTCTCCAAATTAATATTTCATAAATATTTTTAATATTTATAAATGAATATGGAAAGGTTTTTTTCTCAAAAAAAAAGTATTGTAAATATTGTAAATAGAAACAGGTTCCTTCTCAGTATTGGCCAAAGAAGGTTTTAAAAAACTGTGAGTAAAACATTTCCTGCTTTCATGAAACTTTTGTTTTAGCTTCAGTTTCGTTTTATGACTTTATGAACTAAACTTCTGGGAAGGCATAATAATGGTAATAACATCTAAGGTTTATTTAATGCCTATTATGTGTCAGGTTCTATGTTAAATGAGTTAAATTATCTTTCTAAAACTTCAAAACAGCCTTGTAAATTGAAGCCTCTAAATATCCTCCTTTAATTAAAAAGTCAAAAATGGAAATTAAAATAAATTACTGATTCTCCACAAAGAAAATTAAGTCACATATAACCTGTTTTTAGAACCTCAGCTGACTATGGATACAAATGAGAGTTGCAAAAAATTCTCGATATATAGACACTTGTGCAGTAAAAGTGCCTTTTATTCCTTTACATTTCCCTTGGAGGATGCTGTCTACTGTGCTGGAAGCTTGATCAATTTAGTTCAGTGCTCCTGAGATATGAGACCTGACCTTTATTCTGATTTGTGGGAGGAGGAGATGATCTACAAAAATCACCCAAGACCAAATTTTTATCATTCAGAAATAATTAGTATGACTGATACTTTAGTGTTAGTTTTGCCTTTCTTTTTAGTTATAGTTTCAGATGACAGTTATAATAATCTTCAATTCTTAAAGACAGAAACATTTTTAAGTAATTATTTGCCCCTAAGTTTGTCAAACATGAGAAGGGATTTTAAAATTTTTCCACAAATAAACCAAGTCTTCAACTAACATTCCAACATATCAGGAGCTGACATTGGGCTTTTAACACCTGACATGTTTTATTGGGAAATTCCACTGCCCCTCAAATCATGGGTAATAGAAAATACACTTTGCAGTTTACAACATTCTGCTATCTTCCTGACAAGATTTTCCTTTCTCAATCCATTCTGCAAACTTGTGCTAGTTAGCAATTAAAAACAAACATAAAATCTTCCTTCAATCTCCTTTACCAATCTGTCATCTATGGATTATTATTAATGGATAGAAAAACTGAGGCTTAGAGTAGTCTAAATTCACATGGACAATAAATGGAGCATTCAGAATCCAAACTCGCCTCCATCTAATTCTAGAATCGTCATTCCTTCATTCATAAATTGGCTGTTAATCTCAGAGTGTGCCTGTTTAAGAAATGACACTTCTAAGGCAGCATGGCACAGGGAACAGAAGTTTGAACTGGGAGCCAGTCCTTGATTCAGAGATTCCTGGTTTCAGAGATTCCTGGCCATTCAGTCTTGCCTAAATCAAGACATTTTGTGAATCGTGTGCTAATAGGAATCCCAATTACTCACTTGAGCTGTTTCACAGGCTTGCGATAAAGGATGAACGCACACTAGCCTGTTTAGTTTCATCACAACACTTGTCACTCTGATATTTTCTTGTGTGTTCATTGATGCATGCCTTCCCTGCCCAATCCCTTCTACCTAGAATTTAAGCTTCTGGAAAGCATTTATTTGTGAATCGTGTGCTAATAGGAATCCCAATTACTCACTTGAGCTGTTTCACAGGCTTGCGATAAAGGATGAACGCACACTAGCCTGTTTAGTTTCATCACAACACTTGTCACTCTGATATTTTCTTGTGTGTTCATTGATGCATGCCTTCCCTGCCCAACCCCTTCTACCTAGAATTTAAGCTTCTGGAAAACATTTACCTTGTTCAAAAAAGGAAAAAAAAAAAAGAAAAAAAGAAAGTGTTTACCACTACTGTACCCCAGAACCTAGAATAGTGTCAGAAAAACAAAGAATGAAAAAGAGAAGAAATGAATTTCAAAGTCTCTGCACAATATAAAAGACTTTTATTATCAGGGCATGTTATGATTATCCTCATCATTACACTGCAAGGTGGTTAATCATTGGCCCCTGTCTCCATGGTAGATTTGGGCTTTGGCTTGACTTGGTATCTTATCCCTCATTTCAGTCATGATACTTGGCATGACTTTAGATTATAGACTTTCTTTTTCCCCATAAAACACAGATTTACAAATAGATGCACAGATGTTATGAGACTAAAGATTAAAGATTGGAATTCATCATGAAGAAGAATCAAACATGCTATTTGGAGCACACTCCTCTAGGAGAAAACTAAGATATAAATGGAGAAAAGTTTGGTTAGTTTTTGTTATCTATTTATTTTGTTTCTGGTAATTGACTATTCCTCCTGAGATAAAAGTATAATTTTGTTGTGAACATTGAGCCTCCTCCAGGCAGCCTATAGGCAGAGAGCTTAACCAGTGAGAAAGGGAGGGGCAAAGAAAGTCCTGCTTTTCCATTTGATGGCTTATCTGTTTCCATTGCCTCCTGAAATTGTGTTAAAGCACTTATAAAGCAATTAGTTTGCTGGGCTGCTAGAGCCATCTGAGCTACATCCTTTTCATTCCACTATTCCTGCCAGGGACCAAACAGTCTGGAACTGATGTAATAGAACACTATTAAGAATAATCACTATTTGACTTCCTTATTTCCTGGAAATCTCAAAGCATAAACATGCCATTTATTTAGATAAGGATTCTGCCAATTATAGAATTTTATTATGGCACAGTCCTTGATAGATAAATGGCAGCATGGAAGTTTTATCTCTGTTTTCACATACTCAGGAAATGGTGATTCAGAGAAAATCTCCAACTTTCTATTTCCTTTTCATGAAGATTTACCATAATGTTTCCTTCCTTCCTTCCTTCCTTCCTTCCTTCCTTCCTTCCTTCCTTCCTTCCTTCCTTCC
>NW_006442207.1:10072630-10098497 GCF_000325575.1 Pteropus alecto | reverse complement strand
TTTTTAACAAATGCAATAATTGAATCCCTGAAACACACCCTGGAGCATCCTGCATATGCAGTCTGGAATGGGAAGAGGTTCTAGATAAGTGACCTTAATTCCTGCCAAGGTGGGTCTCCACCATGTAAACATAAAGTTCAACTCAAATTCATAATTAGAGGAAGAAAAAATTTACATTGCTTCCCAATATATATCAATAGCATCATAAAATTTACTAAATTATCTTCTCTTCCATTAGCCCATTCCATTGTACCAGAATTCTATAGAGCGGATCGTTCTGACATCATTTTCCCCATGTTTTCAAGGTAAAGGGCTAGCTCAGCTGTTTAGGTCTTGAAATCTTGCTCTAACTTTACTTCAGTGGTACCATTTCCTGTGCAGAGAAGGCTGAAATAATTAGGTTAAATCATATGATGTCAAAATCCAAACTTTTTTTAACCTATAAAATAGTGGTTCAACTTAATAGCAGTCTCATTCTAAAACAACTTAATAGATACAAATTAAAAATCTTCAGGAAATTGAAGTGGCTCACCACTTTATAGTTTGCAAGGTGCTGTCACATACATTAACTCACTACAGACTTTTGGGAAAGGATGAGGAAAGAGAATCTTTACATGTAGAGTCAATACGTTTCAGTGGGTTGAAATGACTTACTCTGGGTCCCACAGCTGGAAAATGGTTCAACTTGAACAATCCTCCAAATCCCTTACTTGCTTTTCATAAGGACTTATTACAGAAGTCTTTTTAAATAATGAAATCCCTGAGTGCATTTCCAGTAAAATTTGGTATGCAGAGATTTGATTTACATACTACCTTTCTTAGCCCTTCTTTTGTTTAACACTAAACAGGTATTCCAGGAGGTCTCAGAGAATATTGGCGAGATGCTTCTAGCTCAGAAAAAAAGTCACATTTCCGATGATAATGTTGAGTTCCATAATGCATCAAGCCCTGAGTTTCTTCAATGAGCTACTTGGGGGGCTCTGTGACTCTGTCTACTGGGTCTAAGATAATTCTGAATCAGAAGTGAGACTAAAGTTCTTAGCCTTCAACCCACTCAGGCACTTCCTCTCTTCTTCCATTTCAACACTCCATTCCAGCTTCTCTTACTGCAAAAATTCCTGGCACCTTCTTTTTGCAAGTCATTTGGTTAAATACTCTTGTATTTTCCTCCGACCTTCATGAATGAGAAAAATAGAAGGCCAAAGTCTCTCTTTCTCTTCCTCGTGCTCCTGTTTCTCTCACTACCATTCATTCGGAGGTGTTCCTTGTAGCCTATAAAGATTATCCCTTCTTTGGAACACTTTTGCCATTCATTAACTTGTTTCATTGTCCATAGTTAATTATGTTTAGTTTATCTCCCCAAGATTATTAAAAGTCTGATGAGAGCAGAGTTAGTTTACTCTATTATTTTATATCTATAATACTAACCTGTATGTATAGTGCCTTCCGAATCAGAAATGCAAGACAAATATGTACAATATGCTTGATATATATTTTCTATGACCTAAGCACTTCTACTGAGGATACAATGATATGTCCCTTGGTGGAAAACCTTGTTAATCACAGCCTAACATAGAAAATGCACAATTAGCAATATATGTGCATTAGCAAGGTTGCCTCGGGGTATACTTCCAAAGAATATTTATTCTTCAAAGGAATCCATTTGGAAAATCATCTATGGTTATTACATTTTTGATATTAATAATTCACATTTAACATATATTGAGTGATTACTATGTGTCAAGTAATTGTCATAAATATCTTATATCTATCAATTTGTGTAATCCTCACAAGAAATAACCTTTGGAGAGGCAGAATAGTGAAAGGTGTCCTCTACCAGACAGCCTAAGTACATTATCCTATGTGTTTCTAGACCAAGAGCTCCTTGAACATAAGAATTTTGTCTTGCTAATCAATCCCTAGCACATATTGAATGTGTAATAAATATTTAATGAGTGGAAGAATTAAGAAATGAGTGCCAATATTGCTTGAAATCTTTTTATTGGACTCCATGTTGGAAATTGTCATTCAAGAAGATCGGTCTCATTATTCTGAAATCACCCCTCATTTCAGTCCAAAAATGGCATTTTCCAACTTGATCAACCACCTCAATCATTAGACTTAGTTCTAACTGACCTTTGGATAGTTCCAAAGTTTCTCAAAAGAATTGGATAATCCTTTGCTATGGGGCAAGGGGTTGTCCTGTACACTATAGGATGTTTTGTAGCATCCCTGGTCTCTGCTCATTAGATGTCAATAGCATCTCCCCTCTCTCTACCCCCAGTTGTGACAACCAGAAATGTCTCCGTTCATTGTCCCAGGGCAATGAGGGCTGAGACCGAAGCACCTCTGGTTAAGAACCACTGGTGTAAATGATTAAGAGGATTTTATTTATTTATTTTTGAGTTGCAAGTGTCTGTTTTTCTGGCAGTTCTCCAAACAGATATCTAGATGTGACTTGAAACATGACAACATCTTTGTACCAATTATCATACCTTCATAAGAGTACTAAGTTGAAAGGAACAACATGCATTTCGATCTTTAGGTTCTTGCGAGTTTGTATATATTAAAAATAAATGTGATGTTCTTATTTCATTGACATGTGCTGCATCTTTCTCTGTCAAGTCCAGCAGGGCTCTTTAACGAATCCTCTTATTTATCAGATGGGGAGGGGATCCAAGGGACACAGAGTGACTTAGCTGAGATGACTGAACTCAGTCCCAGGCATTCTGGCCCTGAGAAGCCCGAGCTCTTCCCCAACTATGGCCCCTTCTCCTGTGGTTCCTTTTACTTTCACTCCAGCGTACATACCTGCCCTCCAACTGTTTGGCCTCCAAGAATTCACACTGCTTCTGCAGAACTGCATTAGCTTCACAGTTCACCTCAGATGCCTCGCTGCCTGTCACAAAGGATAACTTCTCCCCAAGAATGTCAGACTCTCGCCTTTCCAGAGCCACAGCTTCCTAACCAGCCCCACAATTACCTGAAAGCACACTGACCATGCACAGTCGTGGGGGAGATGGGCAGGTCATGGCGAGTTGACCGTAATGCCACGGTAAACCACTTCTCTTCCTTGGCCTCAAAGCCCCAAATGAGAAGAGCAGACGGCTGCACAGCTCACGCCTGTAGCTATCAATTTGATTTAACAACTGCCAAGCTACTTCGACAGCCCGGCAGCTAATTAGTGGCCCGTAATCATCAGCATTAATTTGTTCACATTTTCCCCTACAAAGTGCTCATTGGGAGAACTGAGCAGTGGTTGGGCTGGGCTGCTGAGGAGGAAGAAGGAAATTTGAGCTGTGTCACTTTCTTGCTGAGTATAGTTAGATGAAAGGGGATGCTAAAGGACAAACTGCTTCTGAACTTTTTTTAGAAACTTAGAATGAAAGTCCTTTATAGCAAGATATTATTAATTCTGTATATTCTGGATAGTTTTGCAAATATTTCAGGTTAACCAGCATCTCCTTTGTTGGAATTATTTAAATGGTGAACAGATTAAAACATTCTATTATCATTTCTTTAAGTTTTTCTATGTATTAACATTTTATTCTCATAACTGAATATTAAAATATCAAAGACTCTTTTCTTAATTTCAGAATTATGATTAGTCTCCATCACCAACTTCCTTTCCTTAGTTCCCGAATATTTGTCCTTTTTCTGCCTGCTTTGTTACCCTGGGAGACTGATGCCTGTGAACTATATTACTTATTCTCAACCTTCTGGTTTACCATCGGGTTTAGCTAATAAAAGTCACAAGAAGGAGACTTGTGTACTTGTAGTACAGGAGGAGAGAGGAGGGTTTTTCTTGCCCACTTCCTTCTTGCTTTGGTGTACCATTCTGATATTGGCTGCTGCCCTCCATAACTGCATTCCCTTGCAGGTGGCAACTCTTCCACTGTTCCTTCCATTTATCATCAGGCTTCAGTCGTATTGTAACACCGCACCCCCATGCTTTTCTGAGTATTGATAGAATAATGGCTTCCCATTGCTGCTAGTTTCTAGGTACCATCTTATGGTTTGATGGTTCTTTTAAACCTGCCTACGTTTCTGCTGGCAGCCCTTTCATTAAATTCTCTTTAAAATACCACCTGATTGTGCTATTATTTATTCTATGTGCCCCAAACTTTTTAAAATCTTTTGTTTAACGAATAAAAGATTGTTTTGCCCATACTTTCGGGGAGATGGTGTTCAGCTGTGAGCAAGACAGAGTGGCTGTCCTCATGGAATTTGTAGTGTAGTTGGGATGTTAGAGATTAAACGATTAAGTGGCAATGAGATCTTATAGCATAGTGGAGATTCTAGAGCAGGAATTCTAGGATCAATTATCACCCAAAGTCCATAGTTTACATTAGTTTTCACTTTTGGTGATGTACAGTCTATGGATTTTGACAAATGTATAATTCCATGTATCTACCATTATACTGTTGTACAGAATAGTTTCACTGCCCTAAAAATTCTCTATGCATTGTCTTTTTATCCTTCCTCCCGCCTAATTACTGGCAATCACTAATCTTTTTACTACTATCTTCATAGTTTTGCCTTTGTCTTCTATTTGGAATCATACATTATGTAGCCATTTTAGAATCGCTTCTTTCACTTAGTAATATGTAATTAAGGTTCTTTCATGTCTTTTCATGGCTTGATAACTCATTTCTTTTTAGTGCTGAATATTATTCCATTGTCTTAGTGTAACCAAGTATATTTATTCACTAATCCACTGAAGGCTATCTTGGTTGATTTTAAATTTTGGCAATTCTGAATACAGATACTATAAACATGCTTGTGCAAGTATTTTTGCGGACATGTTTTCATTTCATTTGGGTCAATACCAAGGAGTGTGATTGATACATCATATGGTAAAAATATAATTATTTTTGTAAGAAACTATCAAACTGTCTTCCAAAGTGGTGGTACCATTTTGTCTTCCTGCCAGCAATGCAAGAGAGTTCCTGTTGCTCCACATCTTCACCAGCATGTGGTGTCGTCAGAGTATATAAGTTTGGTCATTCTAATAGGTGTGTTTTAGGTTTCAATTCTCTAATTACATGTGAGGTCAGATATCTTTTAATACACTAAGTGGCTATTTTTTATCTTCTTTACTGAAATGTCTGTTAAGATCTTTGGCCCATTTTTTAAAATCAGGTTGTTTGTTTTCTTATTTTTGAGTTTTAAGAGTTCTTTGTATATTTCAGATAACAGTCCTTTAATCAGATGTGTCTTTGATAAACATTTTCTCCCAATCTGTGGCTTATCTTCTCATTCTCTTGACGTTGCCTTTAGAAGAGCAGAAGTTTTTAATTTTAATAAAGTGCAACTTCTTAATTATTTCTATCAGGGGTCTTGCCTTTGGTGTCATATCTAAAAAGGCATCACCATACCAAAGAGCATCTCAATTTTATCCTATATTACCTTCCAGGAGTTTTATAGTTTTATGTTTTAGATTTGAGTCTATGATCCATTTTGAGTAAAATTTTGTGAGGAGCGTAAGGTCTGTCTTTAGATTCATTTTTACATGTGGATATTTAGTGGTCCAGCATCATTTGTTGAAAGACCATCTTTGCTCCCTTGTATTGGCTTTGCCCCCTCGTCAAAGATATTTGACAGTATTTGCATAGTTCTATTTCTGTCTTCTCCATTCTGTTCCATTGGTCTGTTCCATCTATTCCTTCACAAGTACCACACTGTCTTGATTATCGTGGCTTTATAGTAAGTCTTGACAGTTAGGCAATGTTAGTCCTCCAACTTTGTTCTCATTTAATATTGAGTTTACTATTCTGGGTTTTTCTACTCCAAATCAGCTTTAGAATCAATGTCAATATCCACAAAAATAATTTACTTGGATTTTGATTAGAATTGCATTGGATCTGTAGGTCAGTTTGTGAAGAACTGATATCTTGACAATATTGAGTCTTACTATCTCTGAACATAAAATATCTCTTCATTTATTTAATTCTTTTTTGATGTCTTTCATCGGAGGTTTATAGTTTTTCTCATATAGATTTTGTACATATTATGTACCAAAGTATTTCACTTTAGAGGGTGCTAATGTAGATGGTAGGTATTGTTTTTAATTTCAAATTTCAGTTATTCATTTCTTATAAATATGAAAATAATTTACTTTTGTATATTGACAGGGCATTCTTCAAACTTACTATAATTACTTATTAGTTCCACAAGGGTTTTTTTTTTTTTTTGGTCAGGTTTTCAGATTCTCTACATAAATGATTATATTATTTACAAACAAAGCCAGTTTTATTTTTTCCTTCCTAATTTGTATACCTTTTATTTCCTTTTCTTGTCTTATTGTATTAGCTCGGACTTACAGTACAGTGTTGCAAAGCAGAGATGAGAAAAGACATCTTTGCTCTGTTTCTGATCTTAGCAGGAAAGTTTTTCATTTCTTACCATTGACTATAATGTTAGCTATAGGGTTGTTTTTGTTTTTGTTTTGGTAGATATTTCTTATTAAGTTGAGGAAATTCCCCTCTATTCCTCACTGGCTGACAGTTTTTATCATAAATGGGTGTTGGATTTAGTCAAATGCTCTTTCTGCATCTCTTTAAATGACAATGTCATTTTTCTTCTTTAAGCTTTTGATATGATGAATTACATTAATTAATTTTAAATGTTGAGTCAGCCTTGCATATCTGGGATAAATTTCACTTGATTGTGATGCATAATTATCTTTATACATTATTGATTTTGATTTCCACATATTTTCATGAGGATTTTTACATCTATGTTCATGAGACTTGTTGATCTTTAGTTTTCTGTTCTTGTAATAGCTTTGTCTGGTTTTGGTATTAGGGTAATCTTAGTTTCATATATAGAGTTAAAAAATATTCTCTTTGATTTTATCTTCTGGACGAGATTGTTGAGACTCAGTATTATTTCTTCCTTAAAGTTTTCTTAGAATTCACCAGTGAACCCATCTAGGTTGGTGCTTTCTGTTTGGAAGGTTATTAATTATTGATTCAGTTTATTTAATAGCTATAGGCCTATTTAGATGGGCTGTTTTTTTGTGTGTGTTTTAGGAGATGTGTCTTTCAAAGAGCTGGTTCATTTCATTTGGGATATAGGTTATTATTTTTTTTAGGCATAAATTTTTCATATTTCTTTATTATCCTTTCTAGTGTCTATGGGTCCATAGTAATTCATTTTTTTTCATTTCTGATATTAGTAATTTATTTCTACTCTCTTTTTCCTTTTAACCTAGCTAGAGGCTTATTGATTTTATAAATCTTTCCACAGTACCAAGTTTTGGTTTTGTTAATTTTCCTTATTGAGAAAAGCCATGTATATAGCTACTAATGAGCATATCAAAGGTGTTCTTCATTTCTCTCAGTGTTTTTAATCTCTACCATTTCTTTTGGATCTCCTCTCAGAATTTTCATTTCTCTGCTTGCATTGTCTTTCTTTTCTCTCATGTTGTCTACTTATTCCCATTAAAGCCATATTTTTATTTCAACATTTCTGCCATCTGACTCAGATTCTGAGTCGTATCTTGTAATTTTTTTCTTGAAAGGCGACATCATGTATTGGGTAAAAGTAACTGTAGTAAATAGGTCTTTAGTAATGTAGTGGTAATGTAAGGGAGAGAGGAAGACTTTTATAGTCCTATTAATTGGTATCAGCCTTTTGTTGAGCCTGTGCCCCTGGACCGTGAACTTCATTTGGGCTTCTCAGTGCCCCTACCCCCAATCCTTAGATGGGCCAGGCTAGGGAGGGTTAGAGTTGTGCTTCTGTTACCCACACGGAAGACTGGAGTGGACTGGAGCTGGCTACTTCCCTTTCCCCAGGTAGTTTAGGCTCTGATATAATTCTAGCAGATTAAACTCTGGTAAAGTACCCTTATGCGCTACATAATGATGTTTTGGACAGCATATAAAACAGTGTTCCCATAAAATTATAATGGAGCTGAAAAATTCCTATCACCTAGTGATATGATAACATTATAGGGCAACACATTACTCACATGTTTGTGGTGATGCTGGTGTTTGCAAACCTACTGTGCTGCCAGTCATAGAAAAGTATAGCACATATAATGATGTATAGTACATAATATTTGATAATAAACAACTATGTTACTGGTTTCTGTATTTACTGTACTATACTTTTTATTGTTATTTAGGGTGTACTCTTTCTGCTCATTAAAAAATTACTATAAAATAGAATGTCCTGTTACACCGGCAGCAGCCTCATACATCTCGTGTTTACTGTCTCTTGATTGCTTTGTTTTCTGTTTAACTTAATTTCATGCTGTTTTATACAGTAACATTCTGTATAGGCCTATAGTCTAGGAGCAAAGGACTATACCATACAGCATAGGTGTGTGGTAGTCTAAACCATCTAGATTTGTATAAGTGCTCTCTATGATATCACACAAGGACAGAATCACCTGGAGACACATTTCTCAAAATGTATATCCATTCCCATTGTCAAGTGGCTCATGATTGTAGTTTTTCCCAAGGGCAGGCCTTGTTAAGTAGGGAATGTTGTGGTGTATTTGAAAATTGTTTATTTTCACCTCCCCCTTCTGGAAACAAGAGGTGATTTTCTTTGTTGTTCACAGCGAGGACCTGGTAAAGCTCCTGGAGGTAAAACTCTCAGAAGCGTGAAAGCCTCCTACGACTGGGTCCCCTGGAATTTTTATCTCTCAAGTTTGTCCACCCTGAGCTTCTAGCAATTTGTTAATTGAAGTTCAAGTTTTCCTGCTCTAATACTGGTTCCCAAAGAGATTTCTGCTCTGGTAAATTATGTATCTCGATATCTGCCTGTCTCTAATATTTAGGACAGTGGTTTGCCCTGTGGTCATCCTTCTTTGACAGATCTAAGAAGAATGTCTGATTTTTCAGTTATTTCAGATTTTTACTTGTTAGGACA
Organism: Pteropus alecto; assembly: GCF_000325575.1. Lineage (NCBI taxonomy): Eukaryota > Metazoa > Chordata > Mammalia > Chiroptera > Pteropodidae > Pteropus > Pteropus alecto. Next base: position 10,089,614 of record NW_006442207.1, on the reverse strand, counting down.
GAATGAACACTTCTAACATCCTTACATGCTGGACCAGAAACCAGGAGCCCGATATTACTATATTTATTTCACAGATTATGAAGCTTAGCTCAGAGAAGTAATGGTCACAGAATGAGTAAATAGTGGTATGGAGACTCACCTCCAAGTCTACTTACTCCCAAACCAATCTTTTAGCACCCAGAATATACAGACATTCATTCTTAGGCATTCCCTGTTTTAGCCCAGTGGCTTGAATTAAGTGCTTTTAAAATGTATTTTGATTAACTTCAAAATGACCTAGTCAGATTGAATAGAAAGACCCATTCTGCCTTTTGTTTGAGACACCAATGAAGTTAGGTCTGGTTCTTATTCATTCTCATGTCTAAATTATTCACAAATGAGACAAAAGATTAAACACTGTCTTATTTATTTTTTAATATTAATAAGGGTCCAGCACATTTGCAATCTGGAGGACCCTGAAAAACCATCCATTGGGAATACCTGCATTGGAGTTCAATTGTTGAGATTCCGTGTGCCAAATCCTTCTGAGAGGTTAGAAATATGTTATCTTAATGCAAACCTTCAAGTCCAAGTGTGAGAAGGAGAAAACTAAGCAGTCAGGCTACCAGAAGTGTTCAAGGGAGAAAACCTTTGGTTTCTGGTGCATCTCTTCGACATTGTAAAGAAAGAACTGGACTGAGGAGAAGGGACATAGGCTCCAGTGCTGTTTACTGTCAGTGACAACTAACAACATCTGTCAAATCTTTGGACCTGTTTTCCCATGAGGGAATTAAAAAGTTTAGCTGTAATATTTTATGATTATAAGTTTAATAAAATAATACTTCATTTCTATTTCTATCTAAAAGTGAATTCTCACCTGGAATCTCCTTCCTCTTGCATACAAACATCTTAGTGATGAGAGAGAAGTGATCATGCAGATTTTCCTTTACTGATATTGATTGTTCTTTCCTAGGTGGATGTTTCCATAATTATGGAGTAGTCATTTTATAGCATCCTCCAAAGATAGACTCTGGTTAGTTTTTCCATCAGCCACAATTTTTATAGTCAGAAAATAAAAGCTTGCTAAAGACATAAAAAATGGAATTAAATATATTATGTCATTTACAGTGTGAGGTCTTGTAAAAGTCTCAAGTGGCACACTACTATCTTGGAAGAGTTTTATAACTGCTTAGAGAAACAAAACCAACACATGTGAAACTGAGGACAAAACTAAACAGCATTTAGGCAGGGGATGGTGAGCCAGGACCTGGAATATCTCTAAAGCTGATTATACGCCCCTTAACATCTCACATCACCTAAATGGTTCTTTCTCATCTTGAGAGTGATGATCATAAAGATGACCTCATGCGGGGTTATCCAATCATGCCGATCATTTACATTTCACACTCATGACTATTCTCTTATGGGCCCTCAGTGCTGCCTGGAAATCCTGCTGCCTTGCCCTTGCCCTTGCCCTTGCCCTTGCCCTTGCCCTCTTTCATTCTCCTAGAGGACTTACACCTTCTCTTGCTCCTCCAACAGCTCCTTTCTTATCTTCAATCTCATATGATGACCTCAATTTCTATGTTGTGGAGAAAATAGAAGAAATTAGAAGAAAAGTTCTGTAGGCTTCCCCACTGTACGTGCCCCATCAGTATCACACACTCACTTTTCCTTTTTGGTCCTAGAGGTGAGCTCGCCATGCTCCGAAGGCTAGCACTGCCCCTGTTACCCAGGTCACATTTTCTGTTGCCTGTTTAGGTATATCACTTCAGGAATTCTCTCTTCTTTCTCTATCTCCTACATCTTTAGTTTTCTCTCTCTCTCTCTCTCTCAACTAAATTATTTCTGAGCTCACAAACATACTATATTTTTTAAGATGAGATATATATATGTGTGTGTGTGTGTGTGTGTGTGTGTGTATCTTGTTCCCATTGTTTGTTCAGCTAGTTCAACCACTCCACCATCTCTCTACTCCACTTATGTCAAATCTCCTTGAGAGAGTTATTTATACTTTGTCTCCAGTTTATCTCTTCCAAATCTCTGTTCATCCCTATTCTATATTTACATATCTGTTATACCTGCTCTTTTTAAAAACCCACATTCCTAATTTCAGTAATTAATTCTCAGACTTTATCTTACTGACTTGTAAAAGCATTTGACATTGTTGATCATATGCTTCTTGTTAAAATACTCTTTGTACTTGGCTTCTAGGATGCTACTTCATCTTGTTTCTCATCTTCTATAATTGGACATTTTTCCATCTTTTGTACTGATTTCTCTGCAGCTTTCTGTCAGCCATTTATTTGGGATGCCCCAGGTCTCAGTCCTTACACATCATTTTTTCTCTTTGTACAACCATCCCATCTCATGACTATATGCACCATCTATAAATTAACAAATTCTAAGACTTGGGTCTCTGAACTGAACATGCACAAATTCCACACTTTTATAACCACTTGGATGTCTAAAAGGCATCTCAAATTTAACATGTTCAAAAATGACTCCCTAGACCCTCCTCCATCTAGTTCTCCAGCAGCAGGAGTAAATGCCCCCTCTCTCTCTCATGTTGCTTAGTCCAAAAGCCTTGGAGTCATCCTTCACGAGCCTCTTTTTCATATGTCTCAAGCTTTAAAAATATCTTATCATTGTCACCTTCAAAATATATCCATAAAGTATTGTACACCTGAAAGTAATATAATATCGTATGTCAATTATAATTGAAAAATAAAATAATAAGTTAATTAAAAACTAAAATAACTATAAGAATATATATTCAAAGTTCTACTATTTTTAGCTCCTTTAATTCTACTACCCTGATGCGAGTTACCATCATTGTTTACTTGGTTTATTATAATAGCCTCTCTTGGTTACTCCTTTCCTTCCCTCTAGTTTATTCTCAACACAATAGCAAGAACAAACCTATGGAAATATAAAATACATTGTGCATGCCTCAGCTCAAAACCCTCTATTGCATTCTTAATTGACACAGAGTGAATTCCAAAGTTCTTACAATGCCCACAAGGCCCTCTGTGTTCTAATCCCTAAATATTTTTCTGAGCTTACCCATAACAGCAGCTGGGTGTTCATCTCACACTCTAAGAAGTCCTCTATTTCAGGGCTTTTGCAATTCCTCTTTTTCTCTCCCCCAACTTATCTTCTCTAGATAGTTGCATAGCTCACTCTATCACCCATTTCGAGTCTGTTAAAATGTCACCTTATTAAAGAGAACTCCCATTATCACCATTTGTAAATAGTGCATCCCTTTTTCCTCCTTATCCTGCTTAATGATCTATCACTGTATATATTTATAGGTTACTGTCTGTATATCCCCCCTAGAATGTAACTTCCTTGAGGATAGGACTTTGTTTTTCTCATGGCTGTGGTCTCACTACCTCCAAAAGCACCTGAGAGATAATAGAAACTTAAAACTATGTGTTAGATGAATAAAACAATGAACATATGAAGGTAATTGAGAGAGTGCTTTGAACTTTGGTGTCAATCCATATTTGAACAGTGTTTCATGTGGGTTAGAGAGGAGAGGATAGAAAACATGGTCTATAAATTAGAGTTTGCCTTTTGCTTCTACAGCCTCCTCTCTTTAGTCTACCCCTTCTTTCCTGCATTTAGTGATATATTTCTACAGCTTATGTTTTAGCCTTAACCGAAGGGGCCTTCTATTCGCGGAGTAAGAAAGCATAAAGAGAAATGAGAGTAATCTTTTTTCAAATATAGCAGGAGCCCACATACTGGCCAGTGTTCCAGCAAGGTAGTAAAGCCAGAGGATGCTCTCTTGAACAAAGAAATAGCACAGAGCACAATTTTGTGGAGGAGAATTAACACAGGTCAATCAGTTCACCAAAGGAAGCTCTGATGCTTTATAGCCTTGGCTTTTACTCACCAACTCTCCCACCACCAACACAGTTTCCAGGAAATTCTAATCTGAGGCTGTTATTCAATTTAAGGAGCATTGCTAGGTTCTTGAATACAGGAAAAAAAAATAGCATTAGATTCTGCAGTGTGGGGATGAATGGGCAGTGGGGGTCACTAAGGAGACTGCAGGTAATGGAGGTTCTTTTTCCTGAGTAATAGGAAGGTGTATCCACTAGGAAAGTAAGACCCTTTGATGGAGGGCTTTCTTTACCAGGTGAAGGTATTTTGGCTTGATTCGGTAGGCAGTATATGAGGAGTCATTATATTTTCTTAGATGGGATAAAGGTAGTGATGTGAAGAAAACATTGTTTAGAGTGATTGAGAAACCTGGCTGTAAACCACATTAGAATGTAGTCCTTGAACAACCTGCATCAGAACCACACTAGGATATGTGTGTTTAGTTGGTCTGAAATAGGTCCTAGTAATCTACATTTTAATCAGAATCTCTGTGGGAGAGGCCTGAAAATTTACTTTTTTAAAAAACATACCAAGCCAAATGGATGCACACTAGTTTATAGTAAGCATTACAACAAATTTTCATAAAACCGGAGGTTGCAAGCCATTACTGAAAATGAATGTAATGAAATGCATTGGGTAACACGAATGGGTACAAACTGTGCTTCGATTTATATATTGTTCATGAATAGACACATGTAATCTATAGTGAAAGAAATAAGGACAGTTATTGCGGGAGTAGGGGAGAAGGCTGATTGAAAAGGCTCACAAGGAAAGTTTTGAAGGTTGGAAAGGTTCTGTATCTTGATTTGGGTGATGATTGCCTAGGTGATATACTTGTGAAAACTGATCCAACTGTACACTGAAGATCTATGCATTTTTCTATGTAAGTTATCGCTAAATAATAACAAAAGTGAGAAAAGTATGTAGGAACTATCAGGTATTATCTGAAGTAGGTTTAAGCTGTGTGTGTGTACTGAGTCATTATTATTCAACATGAAGTTAAGTATTGTTTAAATGTGCTTGTATGTGTGTATTTGATGCACTGCGGTAGAGGGGTACAGGCTAGCAACTAAAGGACCACTTATTTTACTTTGCTTCCCTTTTGCTTTCTGTAAATTGATACTTTGATTTCTTGCAAATATCTTGCTATCAACGTTTCCAGTATTCATACACACACACACACACACACACACACACACACACACACACACACACACACTTATAATGTCACTTGAGTTTGTTGGTAGCTTTTTTTTCCCAAGCAGCATCATCTGATTCTAATTTCTGCAAAGTTTCACTATGGCGCATTATTTTATGTTTCTGATGCATAGTGTAGTAGTAAGGCCTGGCTACAAAAAGGTTGATTAGATTTGTTCAGTAGGATAATTGGCTGCTTCTGAAAGCTTTGTGTAAATGGGTTGTAGGTGTACAAGATATCCATGATTATCTCCAGTAAACATTGCATTTTAAAGCAATAAATACACCACCTGTTCAAAGGGAGATGTTTGGGGGCTGTTCATTTCCTATTTATTGAATTGGAAATAATAATACATAGGAGTACTTGCAGCCTAAAGATTCATGCAAATAACTCATGCAAACACCTGTTTTTTGTTTGTTGTTTGTTTTGTTTTGTTTTGCTTAACTTGTCCTTGCCGTAAAATATCATATAACATATTTTTTTTGAGTTAATTTTCTTGGGGTAGCAAGTACACTACTGTGCACAAACAGATTATTTTTTTCCTCCAACACTCTGGATATTGTTTTTCAGAATAAAAAGTTTGCATAATGAGAATTAAAGATGTATCACTTTTAGTGGAAATGTGGACTATTTTAATGAGATTTAAAAAAAGAAAGAGTAAAATTGAATTGGAATGAACTATGATGACTATCCAGTTTGTAGGATTAAAGATTGTTAGCTGGTCAGAGCCTGCTTTTCTCCTACTGTAATATCTCTCTGGATGTATGGCTCCTCCTCTCACTCCCTACATTTCTAGGATGATTTTTGAATTCTTTTTAACTTGAAGTCTAATTATAATTCCATGCTATATTTGTACTCTATTTATTATAGAAGAGTTATAAAACACTGGTCCAGTCTTATTATTATATGGAGATACTTAGAGGGGTCTACTATTGCTTTGGGTAGGGTACCTTTTTCCCAGAGAGTACATGTGTCCAGATGAATCTGAAAAATTTTAAGGTTCTAACGAACACAGAAAGTCAAGAATACTTGAGACATATATTGGGATAAAAGTAGATAAAGTTTCCCTTTGCTGTCTTTTCTATTAGCACTCTTAGCTGTGAGATATGGGATGCTATGGTGATAAAAGTAGGTGGGAGGTGGATGAAGGTGGCTAGTTAGGTAACTGGAATATTAGAGACGGTCCCTTCAAGGAAGAAATAATAAGACGTTATACCTGTGAGCCTAAGACCACAACATCGCCTACTCCCATGATGTAGGAGGCACCATAATGTCAACAAATTCTCATGAGATACTGTGAGATAGACTAGCTTCTTTTGTCTTTTCGTTACCCTAAAAGCCCAAGGAACTCATGGTTAAAAAGAAAAGTTCATACAGGAAATATATTCTACTCTCAGAGTTCTCAGGTTATTATTCCTAACACAGTCCTCAGTAGGACTCATATTATTGTCTTTGTCTCAATAATAACAGCACCCCAAAATTGATTAGAATATCTAAGCAATTATCATCTAATTATTGAACTTTCTATAGATGGTTTTCTATCCCCATAGAAGTATTAGTATAGATACTAAGGATTTAACAACATAATATGAACACTAAGAATTTCAACTTACTCATGGTTAAAAAGAAAAGTTCATACAGGAAATATACTCTACTCTCAGAGTTCTCAGGTGATTATTCCTAACACAGTCCTCAGTAGGACTCATTTTATTGTCTTTGTCTCAATAATAACAGCACCCAAAAATTGATTAGAATATCTAAGCAATCATCATCTAATTATTTAACTTTCTGTAGATTTCTATAGATGGTTTTCTATCCCCATAGAAGTATTAGTATAGATACTAAGGATTTAACAACATAATATGAACACTAAGAATTTCAACTTACACCAAAAAAATACATAATTGCAGAAGAAGGTAGCACCGCACCAGGTCTGATGGAAACATATAGCATGTAAGTGCATCCCCATGATAAAGATGACAGAAGTCCATTAGGATTCTTGGTTGCAAGTAAGATAAATTCTCTTTGATTATCTAAACAAAAAGATTAGTGGGATGTGATGGGATGTTGAGAGTTTGGAGGAGAAGGCTTGGAAAGGAGTGGAATTATGGGAGTACTAAAGTTTGGGATGAAATCTGACCAGGAGATGACACACAATATGGCATATGCGTTGCAGACAACCACATTTGCTAGACATCAACTCTGCTTCCAGACATCACCTTTGGACATGCTCCTACTGCCACTGTAAGTCCCTGCCTCCCTCATTCCAGATGCATATTTATTAGCAGGAATATACAAGTATCCACTCTGAGCTTCTGTGCTTAGATCCTAGACGTAAGAGTCTTAAGAGAGTAAGGATATTCCGCATTTAATTTCTATATTGAAAAGCAGAGTAATGTTCTCTGCCTCCTTCCTCTCTCCCCAAATTAGGCACAAGGGAAATTTTCTCCCCAAAGAAAAAGAGTTTATTATTATTCAGGAAGAAAAAGCTATATCCCCACAACATGTGGAGTAACTGGAAATTTTTAGACAGAAGTTGGATGGAGAATTAGAAGTAAATTAGAAGATAGTTCTCTGGTCTAATTCTAGGCCTCTAGGAGATCTGGAAACTTTGGAGTTACTCTACTGAAATTGCTAAGTTATGAAATAAAGCTGGGCAGCTCTGTGCTCTCTACAAGGAAGCTTTGTGTTGCTTTATAACTGTGTGAATACCCTGACTCATTTGGAGCTGGGTCTTAATTAAACACTGTAGATTTGGCTTATTACCACTAGGGGTCATTGTTTTACATGTGTCATTCAAAATGATCTTACAGGAAGTACCTGATTCTGAGACAATTGAGCGGTTTGTTTTCTTTCCAGAAATTTTAACTACTGCTGCAAATTATATTTTGTGTATCTGGGGTTCCAGTGGCTAGATACAGAATCGATGGCTATGGGGCTTGTGCTGTCATTCAAAAATAAATGAATAAATGGCTATCAAATGAAACTGGCATTTACTACATACCACACAATTTAATTTTTAACTTAGGATTCTTGTCACTTTAAGACCTTTCCTCTCACTCTCCATCACCAACACACATAAAAGGGATTTCAAAAGTCCAGTTATGTTTGGGCTAGTTACAACAGTAAGGTTCTATCAAAGCATGAGAGTTGTACCAAATCATCTATTTATGTTATTTGGTTTGTACCATTCCTTCAAATAAAGTAATTTGGTACTCCTCCCCTCAACAAAAACATGAGAAAATAAAGACACAGAATTGAGACCTTAAAACTGTTAAACATGTATATTATATATGTTGACATTAAAACAAGATGATTCTATATGTAATGCTTTTCGGATTTAATGGTACATATCTAAATTTAAGTCTCTCTGTCAATACAGGATGAGACACTTGTGGCCCTGCACCCCATGCCCTTCACCCAGGCCAGGCCCTGTGAACTGGCACACGAATATCCAAGGGTGTCACCACATTTATACATGCTCTAGCATTCCAGACTTTATCCAGCCTCGAAGGACTTGCTCTTTAACTAATTCCTTTACAAGGATAAGTAAAAGTTAACGAGTGGTCTTTACTTGATAATGAAAGTTACCTTTCTGCCCTTAATGACCATTATCAATTATCTTAATGATTAGATGACAAATGGAGTCAGTTAAATGCGTCATGGGATGGAAGGAGCTTCATATCGCATTATCAAGCTCCCTGAACTCTGCCCCTGCTTCCCTGCATGGTGATGTTTGTTATTTTTTGGTCCAGATTCAGTTTTCAGATTTGATCGTGGGATGTTTACACGGGTTTGATCACAAAGGAAAGGAAAGAAGAATTCTCCTGACATTGACACTCCAGGCCAGAGGCCCGTAGAGTCCTGTGTCTGAGGAATACAGCTGGGTTCTGTTACTTGTATTCATTAGGCCTGCCATGTTGTACTGCTGTGGTGAGTCTTTCCTTTCTATCTTTTTCCTGATATTCAGCATTTAATCAATCCTCTATTATTCATCTTGCCTCCTCTTTAACATCCTCCCTCTTCTCCATCCATTAGTCTTTCTGCTGAGGGAGAAGAGTTTTACACTCCTTCCCCTATCTCCTCCTTATCATGGCGTTGGTAGGGGGGCGATTGCAGAGCAGTAACGTGTAGTGACACTTGATTTGATACTTAAGAATACAACGTGGAGAGATTCTTCTAAGTTTTTTAATGGGCTCTGTTTTCCCAGAACTGCAGAGAAAAGAAATAAAAGGTAGTAGACAGGGGTTCCTGCTTTTTTTCTTATTATTGCCATGGGGATAAAGATCAAAGTCTTTTTCTGTGATTATCCATCAGACAAATGCAATAAAATGCCCAATTTACAGTCAAGGCTAACTATGTGCTGTCTTTTAGAACACATTTATCTCCTAAACTTGAAATTCTTCCCTCCCTGAGGTCCGCAGGGCCTGTGAGGAAGCATCCTTGACACCAGCAGCTCCCAAATCTATAGATTGGTATTAAATAATAGGTTCCCTTGGGAGCTGTGGGCATTTAAGAAATGCACCAGGAGCACAGGTATTTATGGAATCCCTAGGGTGTAGTGGCATGCATTTTTAGAACAAGAAGCATTCAGAGCCAACCAACACCCTTTAGAAGCTTGCTCTAGAGTTGGGGCTCAGGGATAAGGAGGTCAGTTAATCAACAATACATGATAAAATAAGGAGAAATTGCTTACAAGATTGAGACTGCATCTCAACTGCCTAACTTGATCCAAGAGCCATAATCTACCCTGTTTCCCTTTATAATGTGTAGTCCAAATGGTTCTCACTTATGTGGACAGAAAGGATGGGCCACAAACAAGGTAAAGAAGAAAACCTAATTTTTCCCATTATCAGATGTTAACAGACAAATATTTCTCATGCATATAGGAAGCCATAAGGAAAGCAAAGATTGGAAGTGTTTTTTTGTTGAAAGGGAATCTTTATTTTCAATTCTCTCTTTCATCTCTTTATGTTTTCCTTCTTGTTGTGTGTGAAGTGTGGGGGGCCTCGGTGTGATTGTTGATTCTGGGAGAACCTGACATCTGCAAGGCATTAACAGGGCAGACAAGGCCACTGTCTGAAACCCAGACAATGCGGGTTATCTCCCTCTTAGTCTCCTTGATCTTTTTTCCTCTTGGCTTCTCGGGCTTTCTACTCTCAGGTAGAGAGGGTTCACTTTGTTTCCTTTGATAAGCTAATCAAGCAGATTTGCATTTCAGGAGTCAGCAGTTTGCCTATCTCGTTCCAGATTCTCTGCCTACTACACTTCACTGCAGTCTGGGCTGTACTCGAGTCTCAGGTGAATAGGGAGGTGAGAAGGCTTGCTGAGTTCTCCGATCAGCTTTACCTGGAGGAGGTTCCCAGTGGACTCTCTAAGTCTTTTCCCAAGTGGTTATGTAACAGAGAGAAGCAGAGAGTGATTTAACATCCCAACTTCAATGGCTCTTAATTGGGATCATAATGTGTTATGTCTGGGACAGATGTCCTTGGAGATACCTTGGTCTAAGTTTTGTCATTTTCCAGATAAAGAAAGTGAAGTCAATAATTTTTTATTGTAGTAAGATATCACAGCATAAAACGTACCATTTTAACTATCTTTAAGTGTACAGTTCAATGGCATTAAATATATTTACATTGTGCCATCATTACCAGAACTTTTTCATTTTTCCAAACTGAAACTTCATACTTATTAAATAATAACTTTACATTCCCCTCAGCCCCTGGCAATCACCATTCCATTTTCGGTTTCTCTGAATGTGACTACTCTAGATATCACATATAAATGGAATCAAATGGTATTTGTCCTTTTGTGACTGATTTCATTTAGCACAATGTCCCAAAGTTTCATCCATGTTATAGCGTGTGTCAGAATTTCCTTCCTTTATAAGACATTAATTAGTCCATTGATGTACATACCACATTTTGTTTATCTTTTTATCCATCATCTGTAAAGTATGAATGATGCTATCTTCTCTGTCATTATTTTAGAATTATTCTCTTTAATTTCCAATTTGTCTTCGTAGGAAGGGCCATTGGACTTTACTCTGTTGGAAGCATAGAGCATGGTGACTACAGACAAGTAGTATTTTTATACCGTCAATGAAAGCTTCTAATTAAAAAAAAGTCAAGTAAATATATCAAATTACAACCTCTGTTAAATTTTAATGACTCCCTCTGGTCTGTTTACTTTTATCTCTTTAGAATAAAATCACAATTTCAGCAATGAGCTATACATGAACTTAGTTTAAAGAATCAAATGGTCTCACAAATTGTGGCTGAAATGATAATTATTCACCAAAATCAGTAGCCTCCCATTTTTCTTTGAAACGCAGTTAGGTTCCATTTCCCAATGTCTGTGGTGGTTAGAAGTGACCACACAGCTGTGTTTTACCAATTCACTTGGGACTGAAGTGGTGTGACTCTCTTCAGAACTTCCCAGATGTGCTCCTTCATGCTCCTTGTTCACAGTCACAGGCTAGGATTGTGATTAACTTGACTTAGATGTCAAGTTGAAAAAGGTAGAGCTTCTTCCTAGTTGAGCTCATGGAAAAGAGCCATATACACCATCCAGAAACATTCACCTTGGGCTGTTTAATGAGTGAGAAATAAACTTATGTTTATTTCTTATTGTGTTTGAGGCCATTATAAATTCTGGGTTTTGTGTGTTACAGCCGTTAGTGTCATCCTAATAAGAATATACAACCTTACAGCAATAGTGTTCTCGTGCCACCTCCATTATCTGCTCCCAGAGGCAAACATTTTCAGCTCTCTAAATTGCTTATTTTAGTATTTACATTAGAACCTCTAAATAGCAAGCTTAAATTGCTAGTTTTTTTTTTAATTGTCAATTGACTTTTCATTATGGAAGATATGACTATATCTCTCTTTCACCACCATCCTGCCTATCCCTGCCCCACATCCTTCCATCATAGTCGTAGTATAAAATAGGTCAATATTTATTATTTAAATTATTTTTTTACCATAGTAACCCTGTTCGCAGCTGGGATGTGTAGTATAGATCATGGTTAGTTTTCCTATATAAGATTTTTTTTTTTAATTTGGAATTAAATACTCCCTCTTCCTTCTCATCCTCTTTATCCTTCTCTCTTTTCACTTGCTTAGTTTTCTAAGCACTTATCATTAATCCAATTCCAATTCTTTACCAGCTGGGTAAATCTTCTTTCAATATCATCAAAGAAATTAAATTTTTATCAATTTCATTTTCATAAAGTAATATCTCCCTTCCAACCACTTCCAGTCTTGAAAGTAGCTTTTTAGGCCTACTGAATAACTGTCATTATATACCAAAATATATTTATACCTGCCACTTTTGCTTACTCCCCTGTCTCCAAACCATTTTTTGTCTTATTTCTTGGTTTTATCCCTTATACTGAGCCAACACATTTTTCAATAGTTTTGCTCCATCCTTACTTTGTTTTAAGAGTGCATGGCAGGTAATATATATTTAACATAACTAAAAATATTTTAACGATCTGTCTGAATATACAATTCCATTTTGAAAAAAAAATTCTCAGAACTCGAAGATATGTATTGTGTTGTAGCATCTGGAATTGCTATTGTAGAGAGAAATCTTAATCCATTATCATTCCTAATTTTTTATATGAATCTTTTCTTGTCATCTAGAAGCTTCAGGAACTTTCTTTTTATCACTTTTGTTTTCAATTTTGCGATAATACTTTTTGGTTTCTATTTTCTGGGTAATCATGTCTCGGTTCTGGGAAAAAATATGAATATATCTTTGATTATTCTCCCTCCATTTACTCTTGTTTCTTAATATTTAGACACTGTTCGTCCTGAATTGGTCCTCTAATTTTCCAATAATTTACCTTATATTTTTCATCAATTTTTTCCACTTTGCTCTCTGATTGCCTTAACTTTATATTCCAAATGTGTTATTATTTTAAAAAATTTTCTCTGTTATCAAGAGTTTAAGTATGTTCTGTACATGTTCTTTTATATAGCCTTCTGTTCTATCACAGATGCACTATACTTATTTTTTTTTTTTTGAGAATATTGATAATAGAAACTATTCAGGGTATAGAAAACTAAAAAAACTAAAGTTTAGCAAAATCGTTTATTTGTTTTGGGGTCTGCTTTTTCATATTCAATGCTTCAAATGTCTAGTAATCCTTTTTTTTTTTTTTACTCATATTAAATAGTGAGAAATAAAGATTTGATCAGAAACTCTATTTTGATTGGAACTCTTCACAGTGGCCCTAACTCTAACATCATTTGAATGGTCTGTTTCCTTTGGAAATTCTTAATGTCAATACTTTTAGGTATTTTAGTTCCAGTTGCAGAGATAAACTAGAGGAGAACTACTTCAGCATTCCTTCCCGCCCCCCCGTCCCCCCACCCCCCAAATGGGGTTTCATAATGTAGATGCTAGCTTTCTGGGGGCCATGTAGGAGAGACTGGAATGGAACAATTCAACATTCACTGTGAAGCTTCCACTTAATTCTTTTTATTTTTATGGGTTTTTTTTTTTAAATGGATTCCACTCCTCAAATGTGTCTAGAGTCCCAAATCTATACATTGTTTCAGTTTCTCTAGAGAATACACTTCTAGTTAGCAACTCAGGTTGAGGAAAGTCAGCCATGTGAGTGTACAGAGCTGGGTAGAGTAGCCATGGATCTTGCTTCTTCCTAAAGAGATGTCCAAATAATCCACTTAGCCCCATGTTAATCCCCACTGCAAAGGTTTCTATTTTCTCCAAGTCCTAAGCCTTTTAGGGATTCATCTGTATATATAAGGCTTTGTCTTGACTGTCCCACTTGAAGCACAGAATTCAGATTTCTTTGTTCTGCTGACTCAGTTTTCACTTGTTCTTTGCTTCCAGCTTCCAAAATCTTGTTGTTGTTGTCTGAGCCCTCATTCTTTTAAAATTTCTTGTTGTTTCATGCATTAAACCATTTCTATCATCTTTGTGGGGATTAGGGATTGTATTAAATAGAAATTATATGTATATATGAATTAAATAGAAATTATATACATATAATTAACATTATGCACATACACATTCAATCTGCCACTATTAGATGCATGTAATTTAATGTTTCATTAATAATGCACTGAACCATAGACTTCTAATGCAGGAATATCCTTTGAATGATTTGAACTCTAACCCATTACCCAGTCTCTCTCCTGTATAGTCTTTCAGCATTCATTCAACAAACATCTAGTGACGGTGATATAACTGGTATTGGAGATACAATAGTAAAAACACAAAGTCTTATCTTTAGAAACTGCCTATGCTGGTCAGAAATTTAAAAAAGTAAATATGAATAGACTATTAGAATGGCTTCAATATAATTGACAACAGGGAAAACCAGAAGTAGGATATCTACCATGATCAGAATGAATAAGAATTAAAGGCATATTAGGAGTTAATATTTCCAAGAGATAATTACAGCCAGGTGAAATAGAAATAATGAAAGCTTGAAGATGTAAAAGATCTGGTAAATTCAGGGAACTAAATATAATGCTACAAGGGGATGATAAGTATAGACAAATTTTAACACGGGCCAGATCATAAGGGGCTGTAAATGGCATTAACCTATGGATAATGATCAGCTATAGAAAAGTCTTACCTGGGGTGTGACAGGTAAATGGAGTCATGTAAGAAAAAGAAATTATAAATGATCCACTAATGACGATCTGCAGTGCCTTTGCCCACTCTGTCTTTCACTGTCCAACTCATATCCTTGTCTCTCCATGATTATTTGACTGTGTTACAATTAGTCAGCTCCTTGACACTCTTCTTTGCAACCAAGGTAGCTCATTCATTGATACTTAGTGCACTAATCACTCTCAGGAACTGTGATTCAAAATTGCATCTTCCACCTCTACTCTGAGAAAAGATGTGACACCTTCATGAACAGAAGGCTTTGTTCTGGTCCCTTTCCAGGCAGTAGAGTGTGCTAGTTCTGATCCAGTGCTAAGTCATTAGAATGTGGAGCTAATGAATTAAATCTTGATTTAAGACATTTTCTCTTTCAGTTCTGTGGCTGCAGATCACAGGTTAAATAATTTCCAACCATCCAACAAATGAACAACATGTCTGGTCAAATTATCAGTCCCTCTCTTGGTGTCATTCAGAATTTTGGGTCTTGAAAGAGTGATGTTATCACAATATTATCTAAAAATTTTCTCTTCAAAATGTGATTACAATACCCAAGGTGGTTGGTGATGGTGAATCTTAATTTTTAATTCTCCAAGGAGGATAGTACAGTACAAGAAACAAGGCTGGATTGGTAAGAATCAAACAGACTGGTACCGAAAACATTAACTTCACAGCTTACTTGTTATGTGACCGCAGGAAACTAAGTCTCTGATGCCTTTCTATAAAACGGGGAAATACATACATGTCCACAGGGTTATTCTAAGGAATGAATGAGGTAATTAAGTAGAAGAAACTATTAAAATTTTAAATGTTATTACAGACATTTTAATATTAGACATTTCTAGATGGCTAAGTGTGTACCTTAATTTTTATATTCCTACTGGCTTAGTATATGATCAAAAAATTTTTTTCTTCTAATATTTTTATTGTGGTAAAATACACATACTATAACATTTACCATCTTAAACATTTTAGTGCACAGTTCATTGGTATTAAATACATTTATTATGTTGTGCTAGCATCATGAACATCCATCTCCAGAACTCTTTTCATCTTGTAAAATTGCAAATATACCCATTAAAAAATAACTCCCCATTTCTCCCTTTACCTTCAGCCTCTGGCAATCACAATTCTACTTTGTCACTATGATTTTGACTACTCTAAGCATATGGTAAGGATTTAAAACATAAAAATATTGAATAAAAGAAGCAGCCCTCTAGTCTAAAGTTAGCCAGGTTTAAAACAGCTCATGGAGGAATTATGAATTCTCTAAGGTTTTCTTCGATCTCTGCTGGTCACCACTTTCTGTGACCTTTCAGTCCCTCTTTTCCTATCCTCTTTTTTGTCATACTGGGTCCCTATATGTTCTTTCACTTTCTTTTCCTCATGTGAAAATTTAATTGCAGGAAATAGGAATAATTTCTTAGTATTCAAATGTCATTTCGTTCCTAATTTAGGGAGATTTTGGGTACAAGTAACAGAAACACCTTCTCTAACTGCCTTAAAGGTTATAGAATGAAATTATAAATATAATGTCCTCTGTTAGAGCAGGATTTGGGTCAGTTCCACAGCTCAGCAGCATTATTAAAGACCTGTTTCTCCATTCTGTTAATTATAGTATTGGCCTAATCCTCTGGCTTAAGGTAGCATATGGAAAGATGGCTGCCTGTAATAACATGGACTACCTGCTTCATTATTCACATCAAGCATCCAAAAATTAGAAATGCAAAAAATTTTTTCATGATTATGGAGTAAATGATCTTCTCTTCAGCTTTATTGGATCAAGTTTAATGTCCAATTCTAGCACAAGTACCTGCTTAAGACTGTTATCTTCCCCTTGCCAATCAACCCTACCCTGGGGACTCTGAATGAGCTCATCTTCCTTGAGGCATGAAGACTACCTGAGTGGCTTTGTTCAGAAGGAGAAATAGGGAAATTATGCTCTCTAGACAAATATTCATGTCTAATATACTTCTTCCTCTAAAAATGACTTTTTCTTAAAAAAGAGCCTCATGATCCAGTGAGCAGGTAATAGGGTTAACTGGGAGGATGGCAGAACCACCTCCTCCACAAAATATATGAATATGTGCCTGAAGTCCCACCCAACAGAGAATCAAGGGTTTTGTGCCTGTCATTAGAACACCCATTCCCAGTAGGTTCGAATGTCTGTGAACACAGAATGACAGTATATATGTATCTTCTGCTGGTTTCCCAGCCTGAGTCACCTTCAGTTTTGTTCCTTTCAGTCAATCCAGCCTCTCTCCACCCTTT
>NW_006442207.1:10059883-10072417 GCF_000325575.1 Pteropus alecto | reverse complement strand
TCTTAGTGTCACTTAGAAAAGACAACAAATGAAAGTAAACATGTTGATGCATTTTTAGAAAAACCATTTTTCCCCCCAAAACCCTTCCAGAAACAGATGTTTTCAGAATCCTCCAAAAATATATGATAAAATATTCTCCCTCTCTGCTACTTTTTACAAACAAGACTGGAGTATAGATATAATCTCTGGGATTTGCTAGTAATGCAGGTTTGTATATACATGCTTCGATCTGTTTGCTCATAATCTTGAGCACAACGATTTGGTTCCATCAGCTCACTTTATCACTACTGTTGATTCTCCTTTGAGCTAAATTCTCTTTTGTTTCTCTTCAACTCTCTGCCTCACTTTGTCTTTGTCTCTCATTATTTTGGTATTGAGGAATGAGAGGTGGATTCATTGATGTGCTTGCTAACATGGGTAGTTGCACTTCCTAAAACTTATATACTAAAAAAAAAAAAAAAGTAAAAAAAGCAGAACTTGTGCCTTTGAATTAAGTTTTAGAGAGAATTTGTTTTTATGTTTTGTTTTATTATAAAGTCACATATTTGTGGCAGATAAAGGTAAAATTAGGGATTTAAGAAAGAGACCAAATATGAAAAGAAAATTATTTATTGATGTGTGATCATGTGATGGACCATCCACATAGAATCTCAGGGATTTTAAACATTATATTACCATGAGCCCACTCGAAGACAAGGGATAAGACCCTGGCTCTAAATAGATTACTGAGAAATTAAGAGATTTATCACAAGTATTGGCTCAGTATTGAGTAAGGGGTGAAATAATCAAGTTTGGTGGAGATCAGAACCAACATAATGATAATAATGAGTTGATCAAACATTACTGTTAGGCAGACATTATTTCTAGAACTTTATTTTCACTCGTTTAATCTTAAAACAATTGTGTTTTGGTCATTTTGGTTTGGTTGCTGAAAGCAACAACCATTTTATTATATCACAAGTTTACGTGAGTGAGGAATTCAGGCAGGATGTGGCTGTGCACTATACCTCACACAGCATAGGCTTAAGTCACTTGGTGATTTCCCACCAAGGCTGAGCAGGTCAAGAGCATCCATCATGGCTCCAACACATCTACAGCCCCTTGGTGAGAATGGCAGATAGGGTGGGCTCAGCTGGACCCCTTTTACTCTTTATATAGTTTCATAACTGGGTTTCTCCAGTAGAGTGGAGCTCCAGGAGAGTGTTGGACATCTGATAAGGTAGCTCAGGATTATGAAAGGGAGTGTTCTAAAAGAAAGTAAAAGTTGCCAGATCCTTAAGGCCAGGGCCAGGAAATTGGGACAACACCACTCTTGCTGTGTTCTAAAGCAGTCACAGAATACTCTCAGATTCAACAGGTGGGGACGTAGATCCTACCTTTGCATGAGAGGAGTATCAAATATATTGAGGCCATCTTTAATCTGCCATAGCCCTCTGAGGTAGATACTGATAGCCTCATTTCACTTAAGGTCACACTGAGTTGAGGAGATGATACTTAACATTCTCAAGATCTCACAGTTAGTAGAGAACTGTGGATTTAAACCTCAGTAGTCTGGCTCTAAAACCCATATTTCTAACAATTTGATGGCCCTTAATCTCTTCCGGACATTGATATTTTGATGCCTGGAGGCTTCTTCTATTTCTTAGAGGCTGATTTGCAGGTCTGCTGCCTTCTTTTGGCAAGGGGCAGTGCTGCTGGCTGCTCTAGGCTCAGACAAATCCCAGATCCTAATTTAGAAGTCACAGGGAATGCCTTGACTGGTACAAAATGTCTAATAAGCCTATCCTTGGATGAAGAAATATGGTCAAGGGATAGAGATATTCCACTTGGCTTAGACTAGGCTCTAGAAAACCCCCATAACCAAGCAGGTAGATTGTGTTTCTAGAGAGAAGGAGGAAGGACTATCACTGAGGCCCAGGACAACGGATATCTAACCAGCAGTTTAGCCTATCACTTCAATCAATCATCACTCTTGATCCCAGTTAAATGTTTAAAACAACTCAGGTTTCCAGAGAACTCATTGCCTCCCAAAGATGTCCACGACTGGGTAAAAAGTTTCCAGCTTCAGAGAGCAGATGAGGGAAATATTTTGGAGTACTAAGGTCATTTCTACACTTTGCATTACTTTGTTCCACAAAGACCTATTTGGTCTACTTCAACCTCTACATATTTGCACCATGGCATCCCCCAAGTTCAGCACAGATGGATGGGTGAGTGAACAAACCTTGTTCAATGTAATTGAATAAGCACTTATCGAACCATCAGATTGACTGATTATCTCTCCAGAAAGACCGATAATTTTGGTATTGAGAGTAATAACAGACTCAACAGTTGTGAAAGAGTCCTTAGGGAGTTGTGATTCCCAGAGTCAACAGTGGCTGTGTAAATTCTCCAAAGCAAGGGAAGGAAGCTCTGTGCAAAAATTCAGCAATAGCCAGGCCCAGCCTCTCATTGTAAAAGAAAAGGTATCAAATCAAAGTTTCCAGGAGGTCAAAGGGCTCTGGATTATTAGATGCTACACCTGCTTAAGCACTTCTCAGAGCTAAAATGTTAGAATTTAAGTATGTGATCAATAAGGTCTCTCTCAACACTGGCTATGATTAATAATTTTAGTGCTGAAAAGAACCATTTCCTGGAATGTTCTGTACGATTTTTTTTTTTGAAATTAAGTTATACTGTAAATGTTCTTGGGTAATACAATTTAAAGGGACCCCTTTATGAAATCCACAAATGAAGAATTATTTTTTATAATCTGTCCATTACTCAGCATTTGTGTACATTTACATTTTCACAGGTTAAATTTGTCTAAGCTGCCTCTACAGTGCCCTATTTCCCACAAACCAAGATTTTTCTGGATTCTTTGTGTCCCCACGAAGAACCACAAAGAAGCCAATAGCTGCTGTTCAACCAGCCATACCTCTATCAATCGACACTGAGGTCATGTAAGGAAATTCATTACACTGGAACACCAGACAGAATTGGAACCAACACAAAAGGAGTCAGTCCTTTTAAACAGCCCCTGAAGATGGGATGAGTTGAGTGACACATTTCAAACACAATGAGACTGAGCTTTGTCACAGACAAGAATTATGGCGACAGAAATCACCTCCATTGTTGCTTTTTGGGCATGTGGTCAGTATGCCCTGGCTTACCAAGGATATATACAAAAGTACCAATTCTAGAGTCACAAAATGGAATTTTAAACTTAATTCAACTTCTCTTTCAAAAAAAGAGAAGGATTTAAATACCTTGAGAATATTAATAACCGTAATTATTATAGATAATACAAATACATATGTATGAATGGACGTATTCTTATACATGTGCATGTGTTTTCACACAGATACATAAATGTGTTTGTTACCAAAGAGTTTATCTTCATTGTGCCAGACAAATAAAAACAAAACACGAGGCAAAACAAGATCTACCCCCAATAACTGTCTTGTAGGAACATGATTCAAAGCAAACTAGATATGAGTTACTCCTTTTCTCCCAAAAGAGTGTTCCTAGAGATGAGAGGTGCAGAGCAAGATGAATGGGACATCACCTCACTGAAGAAAATTAAATACCTGCTCCAAAGGAAAAGTTAGACTTTTCTGATTGCATCCTAACCTATGTCTAGGTAGACTTTTTTTTTCACTCCCAAATTCTAGGGCTGTAATCAAAATTCATGGAGTCAGGGAAACAAAAGTGGATATATTCCCTTTAGATTTGAAGTCAGGCCAATGCCGTGTGACTTACAGTCTATAGAGGCATATTCACATTCAGGCACAGATACACACACAGACACATACACACACATACAGAATGAACAAGTATGTTGGATCTATAGAAGAGTTTCTAAACAGTAGCACTATTGACATTTTGGACCTGACATTCTTTGTTGTAGGAGGCTGTCTTGTGTGTTGTAGAATATTTAGCAGCATCTCTCATTTTCATGAACTAGATGCCAGTAGCATTCTTCCCCTCACTCCGCTTCTCACAATCAAGTGTCTCCAGACATTGTCAAATATTGCTTGTCGGGCAAATTTTTCTAAATGAGAAGCAGTGTTCTAAAGTAAAAACATCAAATTCTTCTCCATTCTGACCATCTTAAATATTTTTATCTGATATTGTCACAGCACATTGCTGAATTCTTTCCATCTAATTTTAAGGTTATTTCTTTTAGCTTTTGTTTCTTAGAAGAGCCTGAAACAGGGATTTGTGTGCAGGCAGTTTGTCAAAAGAGTGTCCATGGAGAAATCTGTGTGGGAGGGAAGCAGATTAGGAAAGAGGAAGGAGCAGTAAATATGTTCGTTCGGCTGAGGTCTAGCCTCAGGCTGATCCCTTACAAAGCTCTGAAGTATAAATTGCACTATTGGACTAGTCAGAATTGAGGCAAGAGTACTAAGCTTTTGTACCCCACACTGGTCTATCGTTATTAAAGTGTCACTGGGGTAAAGGCTGAAAATTGGCTACACTGAACTACATCAATAGTATCTGTCCTATTCAGAAAAAAAATCGGATAAGCTTGATTGGCTTAAAATATTTTATCTAGAGATGAATAATTATGAAAATGGAGATACACCAAGAATGACCAATATGGCATTAACCCTAATCTAACACAAACCCCTTCATTTAAAATACAGTTTTATTGTAAAAGATATTTTAGAAACTAAATTAGTAACATTTCTAAGTGCCTTTTGATTATAACTATGCCCCCAAGCATAAATTTGTAAAATATCTCTTAAATTTTCATTTGCCCTGAAGCAGAAATATAAATATATATATATTCAGAATGACAACAACCCAAATCTCCAGTATACATTTGAAGTATGTCTTTTGTCCCCTTTTCTCATTAGTTTGTGTTCAGAGAAAGTGAGAATGATAATAAAAATAGCAAGGGCAGGAAGAACATTACCTTAAACAAAAATGAGTGGTTTAGATTGAAAGAGGTGAGAGAAAATTAGAAATATACTTTATTATAAAAGCCGATGCTAGTAACTTCCTAATTATGGTGTGGGGTTGTTATACCATTATTTCCCTATATATTGAGGAAAACACATACATGCACATATGCACACACACACACCATGGAAAGATGACTTATCATTAAATATCCTTTAAAAAAAAAAGTAAACATATCTGCATACAACTTCATGCTAATGCCTTTTAATGTCTCTCATTTAGTTATTGTTTACAATTGCATGAGACATATAATATTATAAAAAATGAAAGTGGCAGAGAGGCATGGTTATCTTTGGAAAATGGCAATGCACACACTAAAGGCATTTAAATCATATACCTGCAAATGCCTTAAGTGCTCTGCTGGTTGCTGCCATGGGACACCTCACTTTTTCAAAGTTAATAGTCTAGTTGAGTGGGCAGAATAAACACACAGGAGATGATGACAATTAATTCAGGACCTACATTGTTAGACAGGTGGTAGCTATGGGATATGCTACAAAGAATTCTTCAGGAAGAGATGCTGTATTTTTTTTTTTTGAGATAATTAGGATACACTGTATGAAGAAGGTGGTATTTAAATTAGATTTTGAAACTGCATTAAGTACCTCATCTATTCTTATACAACCTTTAGCTATTCCAAAAATTTTAAGTTTTTTTTTGTGATGTTCTAAGTTCAAGTAGTAATACTAGCTTCCTTAGTCATCCCAAAGGGAAAAGTGAGGGTTTCTCATTAAAATTTGTATTTTTTTCTGTTTAAGAAATTGTATGTGCTCCATTTAAAATTCAGAAAGTCTAAAAAAGAAATTAAAGATGGTCCACAACCACAACACCTTGTGTAAACCATTAAAATTTTTATAAATATTAATGGATTTCTTGTAAGAGTTTAAGAGGTATAAAATACCTTACATAACGACGAATGGTCTAGAAGTGACATGAGAAGTTATAGACCAACTTGTATTAGACGCTTTAACACCCATTCACCTACAAATAGTCATCCAATGTCTTCTCAGACCTCTCTGTGACAGAAAACTCACTAACTCCTGGGGAAACACAAAGTATTTTCAGAGACTTAATGTAGTTTAAAAATGCTCCAATATATTATTTCTAAATCTTCCACCTCTTAGTTCCCATATATTTCCCTGACCTTGGGTGCCCCCCCCAAAAAATCAGATCTTCCAGCTGTGCGTTTTTTGTGGCTTCTTTGTTCTCTTTTCTGATTCAAGCCCCTGTTCACTGTCTACTGAATACTCTTGGAGGTGTTCACAGATAAAATTTGCAGCAATAATAATGGAAGAAATTCTAGGTACTCTCTAAATTGTACACAGATCAGAACAGTATTGTGTATTGAAAAAAATGTAATATCTAATCCTTATCACATAATATGAACAAAAGCATTGCCATTATGCAGCAAAGCCTTCATAACTTACCAGTCCACTGCCCTCCGAACCCCCTCTACCCCCAACAACCTCAACAATATCTCCTGGGCATTTTTATTCAGTAGCTAACAAGAAATAATTATGTGTATCAGCTCTCAGATGTAAAAAAAATAAATAAGTAAAAGTGAGATGATTTATAATAGAAACTTGAATTTCCAACATTTGGCATTTTTATAAATTCCTGTTCCTGTTTTTTTTTTTTTCCAACAGTAAGTCAGATATATTTTGCATTGTATGTTCACTGCCCATAGTTAGATTTCTTTCTGTCACCACATATTTGACTCCTTTTACCCCATCTACCTCCCCACTCTCCCCCTACCCTCTGGTAACCACTAGTCTATTGTCCATGTCCCTGAGTCTCTGTTTGTTGTTTTTAGGTTTATATCCCAGATACTTTTCTTAAGGTCCATCCATGTTGTAGTAAATGGCAGTATTTCATCTTTTCTTATAGCTAAGTAATATTCCATTGTATATATGTACCACAGCTTCTTTATCCAGTCATCTATCGTAGGACACTTCGGTTGCTTCCATGTCCTGGTCACTGTCAATAATGCTGCTATGAACATCAGTTAAATTCCTGTATTTTTAAGGAGCACATGTTGTTAAGCAGTATCTTGAAGACTTTTGAAATCTTTGTCTTTACCACCCTGTTTTCTCAGTGGTGACCAAGGATGGTGACTTCTGAAAGACAGAGACAATGAATTATTTTAGTACTAGTGTCCTCTGAATAATATTAAGAGAAAAAAATCAGTGGAAAATTAATCTTATGGTAGGGAAGTTCATATTGAGCATTGTCTCTCATTCAGTAGGTAATTCTCTTACACCACACCCAAACTACTCTATCTAGGGTCTCAAACTCATATAGGTGCCAGGCAACTACCTTACATGAATAATAAGGGCTACGTGAAGGTGATGTTAACTGAAGAAGTCATAGACCAAGAAGGTATATCTCAGCATCAAACAATTATTGCTCTGTGGGACTTTGGTCCCAACTGCTGTTGCCAGATATGCTGATGTTTTTCAATAGGTGCCCCAAATCTTTACTTGTATACAAACTCTCTTGCATTTTTACTAGTAGTTGGTAATTAACTTTTAAAAAAGTGTATGTGTCAAAAAAATTATATGAATTGAATTTGGGCAAAGGCAATATCTGTTTGAGACCCCAGACACAGAGATTCTTTGGATGTCAACTAGTGAGTCTAATAAATTGCTCAATTAAAATGATCTAAGGAAGGTTCACAGTGTTCTTTGAAAGGCGAGTAGAGTTGGGATTTGTGGAAGGGATGGGAACATCTCACACTGAACAAATCAACCTGTCTAGAGATAGAGAAATGGGAATAACCGCTAACATGTGGTTTAACAGTACAGTGGGCAGTGTTCGAAGTATATGATACTAACTGAAGAGGAAAAGGGGATTGTTGGCTGGGCTGCATGCGATGTGGTCATGAATGATATTTTACGCCAGCCACAGGGAAAAATACAATAAAAATGGTTGGAAACAGACAGACAGCAAGAGTATTGAAACAGGAGAGTGGCAAAATACAAGCGGCATTTAGGAGAGATGTTTAGGAAGGGGCACCAACGTCGGTGATCCGGGTCATTCCAGAGATGATGCCTTTGTCTGTTGACCACCCACTATTGATCCAGTGGAGGAAGTTCAGTCTAGGGAAAGTTGTGGAGAACCTCGGCCAGTTGGGATATGAAGATAGATCTCTTTTGGACTATTAAGACTTATAAATGTCTTTCTACTTCTGTTCATTCATTTCTTCATTTATTCACACCACAAGTTTTACTGAGCACCTGTCCTACATCCTATACTATACTGAGAACTAAAAGCTGCACCAGAAAATAAAATGGAACTAAGTAAACGCAAGTGACACAGGCATTTAAAAGGTAAGACCTGTGAGAAGACAGTACAGGGAACTGTAGTAGCATGTAAAACAAGCACCTGGGCCTGTCTTTGGGGCGTAGGGGAGTGAAGGATTCAGGAAATGCATTCCAGAAGCAACATCTAAGTTGAAATGTAGAGGATCCATAGGAGTCAGCCAGTCCCAAACAAGGGACAAAAGCGTTCTGGGGACCAGGGTGAAGACAGATGTTAGAACTGAAATGGGAACCAAGAACATTTAAATATGCCTGGAATGTGAAAAGAAGGGGAAACTGACAAAAGATGAGTCTGGAAAGATACTCAGGAACCACATTCAGTGGATCTTGGTGGCCGTGTTAAGGAATTTGGACTTTTTGCAGAAAATATGTTTAACCCAGGAGAAAAATTATCTAATTTTATTTTTTAAAAATTGGATTGGCGACAGTATACCTGGAGGCAGAAAGATAAAGATTTGAACTTGTATTTTAACTCAGAGAACTGACCGCATCAAGCAACTTCAAAAAGCCTTCCTGGTGTTTGGAGACTGAGAGAAATAAAATCAAGCCCCTGAGATGGTGCCCAGCATTGTGCCAAAGACACAAGGAAGTGTACGAGGACTGAACAATCTCTTCATTAAAGTAGAAAATAAATAAAGAAAGAAAGAATATAGATGTTCTAGTTGTTGGATTTCCTACCCATAGGAAAAGAAAGACACTGCCCAAGTCAGTCGATAAAGCGTACCACAGACATAAAAAAGAAAACAAAATATTAGCCATATGTGTTAGTACTTTTTAACACTGAATTTATGGAACTTTTAACTATGCCTTTTTTCCCCTAATGAACTAGACTCAGAGAAGACTATTTCATTATTTTTGACATCTATTTTTTTTTTCTTAGCTAAAAAAAAGAATTGGACCATCTTAGGAGAAAATAATATTTTCAAATGTCAGAGAAGGAGTCCTGGGGTGTCACTGCCTTACGGTGCTTCATATACAGAATGAGGGGCTAATGAAGGTCTTTAAGCGTCCTTCTACTTCAAAGATTCATTGAATTCACATGGATAACCCAAAGCAGATGTTCTCACCCTTTTTAATATACCTGATTTTTAAGCAAACAAGTTATTTGCAAAAAATAATTTTTTAAATACATATTACTGAGTAGAAGTGGATGCTAATCATTTTGGTAAATAGATTTCGGTTTACTCCCCAAACACAGAATTG
Source organism: Pteropus alecto (assembly GCF_000325575.1). Lineage (NCBI taxonomy): Eukaryota > Metazoa > Chordata > Mammalia > Chiroptera > Pteropodidae > Pteropus > Pteropus alecto. The sequence goes on along the minus strand of NW_006442207.1, from coordinate 10,062,947 downwards.
AAGCAGCATGCAAATTATTTATAAATAAACTGAGAGGAGCGAGGAAGTAAACTCTTGGCACTGCAGTTTGTTGAAATAATTCATGAATTGGATTTAAATAAGGCCTGCTCTGTTACTACACCAAAGTAAGTTTCTGCACATAAGCTTTGTATATGAATACTATTTCTGCAAGGGCAAAATGAGCAGGATGTTTCAGGATAAGTCATGCGCATACCAGCTAAGAGTGCCATATTAGTACAATACTTAGCACATAATAAACACTCAATAAATGAATAAACGTTTAAATTCACTAGGATGTAGCAATGTTCGGTCCCTTGAGTAATATGTATTTTTGATGGGGAACAGCAATGCTCAACCAAGTGAATCCACGTTAATGGTAGAATTTTTTGGCTACTATTTAGAGAGAAATTTAGGGACCATAGGTACATTCTACTGCTGTTTGTGGAGGCCACTGATTAAAAACCAAAACTGTGCTTCTTATATAGTAGCTGAACTACTGATAAATTTCATCTGCAAAATCATATCATTTATGCAAGAAAGACATCGTGGAGGGCTAAGAATTTGACAAGAGCTTAGCAGGAGTTTGGAAGATGTTAGAAACACAGATGCTTGGAATGAACAGCTAACACCTTCTGGTTCATCTTCTTACTACCAATCCATTGCCCTTCCAAAAATAAGTTTTCATTTTCTGTGAATTTTACAAGATGACTTAGATTCATCAAGTGTGAAAGCTAGATACATTAGAATGTAAACATTGCTTTTCTGTAACATGAGCAGTAAGAATAAATACTCCTACCAAAATATTTTTGGCATCTGCTGCATCTATTTTTAAAGTGGGGCTCTCAAGCCTTCCTGTATGTTAAGAAATCCTGAAGGTTTTCACTTTTACTAGACAAAAGTAATACTACAAGTTATAAAGGTGGGTGACCAAGTCTGAATTATGTTAACATGAAAAGACAATTATCTACATAAGACTGAAATGTAATCATTTTCCTCACCTGAGACAGAATAGTGCATTATACCAAAAGTCCGCAAAATTTTTAGTTTATATCACATTGAATCTGGCAAACATCCAGTACAACTGACATTCTTCCAATTTTAATATTTTAGACTATATACCTGGAGGAACTGCACTGACAGATAATATGCAAGACATAATGTGGAAAGACAGAAATTTTCTATTTTTAGAAATAAGAAATAGATTTCACCCTCTGTCACCTGGAAAATGCCCAAGTAGACTATCTATTGCTTGCATGATGTTATGCAGATAGATCTTGGGAATGCTAAAGAAATTACTATTTTTGAACATACCCCTTTCTAATATAGTCTACAGCACAGTGGTAATACAATTCTGTAGATTAAGATAAAAGTTACTTCAAGCTTTTTTTTTGCCCACAAGATAATAAACTGCTTTAAACAACATGAGTCTAAAATCTTAATCCTTTGTGTTACAAAGTTGTGGGAACCAACTCTGAGTCATAACTCAGAGCAACAGCAGACCATCAGATTTCTCGTTTTCTGGAAGAATCTCAGCTGGCTGGCACAAGGCTTCAGCTTGCTCTAAGACCAGTGACCCGTACGGAATAAGGTTAATAGCATGAATGTTCATAAATAGATCTGATTCAGAGTCCAGATCTGAGAATTGAAAGAAATCTTAGAGGTCAACAAGTTCAACCATTACTTGCCCTTCTGGTCCTTTTACTGGGACCAGATGGGAGAGTAGACTAGAGTTTGCAGATCAGGACAAAATTAGAAAGTGCCTGCTGGCCAATCTGAGAATATATTCCAACAACGTTGCACAGAAACAAATCCTCTGTGTACACACACACACACACGCACACACACAGAAACAAATCCTCTGTGTACGTACGTACACACACACACACACACATACACACACACACACACACACACACACACACACACACACACACACCCGCCCTCATTTCAGCTAAAATCCCAGAGAACAAATGAATTGAGGCTTCTCAGGCAGGTTTAACAGAGGCTCAAAATTGCTATACTGCAGCAACTGCCACAAATGGCAGTGTTGTAGATTTGTACCCAAGGTCTATAAAACTGGTAAGTATTAGTGTCTGGGATTTTAGGCCACTGGTGTAACATTTGGCAAGTACAAGGTTTTTAAAAAATGTACGAATACTTCATGGCCATTTACTTTAAACTTTTAATTCTCATAATAACAAGATAGGTGCTCCTTATGCCCCTATTTTACAGATGTGGCAATGAAAGCATAGAAAAGCTCATGTATGTTGGAAAAGATCACACATAGCGAAGCCAACAAATCTGGACAGTGATATTCTAGAGTCTCAGATCTCAAACATTCCTCTAAGCCACTGCAGGGGCTATCTCAAATCCCCTTCCTATCTGAGCTTCCCTTTGTCTAGGAGTTTTGAAACTGGGTTTGTGTGAGGTTGCCGAATGATGTCAAAAACAGTGTCCAGAAAAGAAAAAGAAAATTATCCTTTTTAAAAAAATTTCATCAGTGAAGTATTGAAATAGGTGACAATGAAGGGTAGAGGTCTTTTGGATTGTTTTAGAAGATGTGTTTGAGGGTATATAGGAAGTTTTACCTGTGGGAGTTTTCAGGCTAATGGTCAAGACCAACAGCAAATCGATGTTTTGAATGGGAAGCTTTAGCAAAGATGTTTGTTGGAATTTAGGGAGTAGAGCTCAATGACTTTGACCTGAAAAGCCCCACAGAGAGGCCGTTCTATGATGATAAGATATCTGTGGACCTCGGTCTTCTGGGCATACAAACAGATTACATCATCACAAGAAGAGCTCTGTATCTTATGAAACTGATGTAGAACAGAATGATAATTCATTAATTTGCAATGAGAACTATAGTCACCCTGTGGACTGGAGCACTTGCATCAGCATGGCCAGCTCATTCTTACCCTGTAGGCAGACCAATGTGGGAAACGAAATTATAATCAGAAGGTTGCTTGATTAGTATGGAATTATAGAAAGTAGAGTGAGTTAGATGATTTTAGGCTTAATGATGTGAGACAAAAACAGTCTGATGTGTCTATCTCCACAGTAGGGA
>NW_006442207.1:10036807-10059867 GCF_000325575.1 Pteropus alecto | reverse complement strand
TAATACTCAAATCTCACTGACCTAAATTCTATGCCTTAGTGGAGCTTGGAGAGGCACAGCCAACTTATCTATTGTGATTATGGTTATTTTGTAATTATTTTCTGACCAATCTCTCAGACAGAATTATCTTTGTTTTTATATGTTGAATATTTTTTTAGTTTAATTTTTCCAAGCTAAAAAAAAATTCTCTTAGTTTTCTTTTAAATTATATCTACTAATTGTCCTAATTCATCTTTGAAATCTTGCTCAGAGAATAGTTCAGGTTCCAAGTATTTCCATATATTAGCTCAGCAGAATAAAAACCTCAAAGAAGTAGAATTCTATGAAAAGTATGACTTCTTGTTTACTTTCACTTATGTCTGTACATTTTGCTTATTAAAAAAGTTAACAAAAGTCAATGAACAAAGGATTTTAAGATTTTTAAAACTGAGAGTGTGTAGTACTCAATTTACATTCAACTCAGACTTCCACATGTTTTTCTATCCTTAGTCCATGAATTAAGAATTGACTCTTAAAAAGATTAGTTTAATACCTTATAAGGTCCTAAACATCAAACAACTGATTTATTCACATTTAATGGACTGTTCTTATTAAAACGTGTAAAGCAACTCTGACTGTGGAAAACTATTTTCATCAATGTTAAAACTAGAATTTTAATTTATTTTTTGTTTAACTTGAAAATTCAATTAACCAGAATCACCTATTCCAAAGTCTTTGGCTGAATCGATATATTTACATTTAATCAACCCTATAAGAGTTCTTATACTTTTGACCATGGTTCAATGCCCAGAACTTGCTTTAGGCTTGGTAAACTCCTAGAGGAAGGAGCTAGGTTCTTAGATCCATTTTTCCTTTGAATTACACACTCTTAGCAAGAGGCCCTTATTCCCAGGTGTAGCAGTTGCTGTTGATAACCTGTTCTACATCTTCTTATCCACTTCTAAGCTCAATTGTAGCTTTGGTGGACATTTCCTGAACATACTCATAGCTTCTCATGACAAGAGCCTGTATCTTTGTTTCTCTGCCTGACAGATCTCTTCAGTGCCAAGAGAACAGCAGTCCCTAAAGATGCTAAAATGTGATACACCCAGGCAACCTTATCGTAGTTGGTAGACAAATACCCCAGCTTCCATGAGACAACTGGGTAGAGCATTTTGCAAGACACCTGAAAGCTCCCTGAGGGGATTAAGCCCCAATTCCCAAAGCAGCACTCATTCATTAGCGTCAATGCTCTGCCTCACTTTCGCCACTCCCTTACTTGGGCTTCCTGAAATTGTCTCTCAGAAAAATTGTACCTAAGTCATTGTCTCAGGTTCTACTTTTGTGGAAACCCAAGAAAAACAAAGCTCTCACTTTCATTTTTCTGTCACGATGAACTCATTGTATTAAATTTATTAACCACATTCCACAATTAAACATAGATAATAAGTCTCTATTCAGAACCACTAAGTGATGTATAATAGACCTCCTATTAATATTTTTCTGGAACTCGAAGAGAAAATGTGCTCCCTGTTTCTGAAAATTTCTCAAAAACTATAGTTTGTTGTTGTTTTTTTTTTTTTTTTTGCTAATGGTCCAGTATGATTCTTTAACAAGAATCCAACTTTTGATTGATTATATAGCTTTTAGAAAGTAACTTGATAATATATTTAAAAGGCAGTAGCAATAGGCATAGCCTTTGACCCATTAATTCTACTTTTGGGAATTTACTTAAGGAAATTTATATCACAAAAGGCATATATGCTATAAACATAAAAGTATGCACTTCACAATTGCTCATAATAACAGCTGAAAAAAGTAAATGTAAAACAATGAGGAATGGCCTATTAGATTATAGTATATTAACTATTTGTAAAATTAAGCCAGAGAGATGGCACAGTCATGGTTTTGATGTGATGATAAGTGAAAAGAAGCTCCAAAAAGATGTATTTGCATTACAATTACTTGGTAAATGTAATGTTTGCATATGGACAAGAGATGGAACAGACTGGGTAAGGTTACCTATGAGAAATGATCCCAAGAGATGAAGTAATTTGTTAAAGTTAATTACTAGTGGAGCCAGAATCAGCTCTGATCCTCTGACCAGCACTTTAGAGCTCAGTCACTATCCTTATCAGTAAGCAGAGTAATAGCCTCTGCCCTAATGCCGGTCTTTGGCTCTAACAGGATTAAACGACAGAAATTTCACAAAGGGACTTTGCACATTGCAAACCCAGTCCACAATGAAGCAGTGTAGAGTTTAAAAGAAAAATCAAGTGACAATGAAGGTTGCTTGATTTATAATCTGTTGTGGTCAAGGAAATAAATTCTTGGAGAAAGGATCATTATTTGGTATGGGAGTCATGGGACTTTAGCTTCTCCCATGGTGGGCACTGAAGAACAAGCACCTTAGCCAGAAGTGTGGTAAATCAGCTAGAAGCCACTGATGCATGGTTCTCTTGCCTGAGGAATGACAGTGCCCATTCTTTGAACCTGTACCACCTGGGAGTGATTCAAACAGGAAAGAGCTAGAACTGTCAACTTTAGCTCTATTTTCTCTCATCCTCATTTTTCAGCCACACTGCTCACACTGCCTCACCTGTACATAACTCTCTTCTCTCCAATTAGTTCCTCTTCCCCTATTCCAGCCAGGGGTAGTTCAGACCAGGCTTTTAGAGAATCCATGCTTAGCTCCCCCAATCCTCTAAAGCAGGGTCCTCAAACTCTGGGCCATGGACTAGTAGTACCAGTCCGTGGCCTGTTAGTAACTGGGCTGCACAGTAGGAGGTGAACTGTGGGCTAGCAAGTGAAGCTTCATCTGTATTTGCGCCCGCTCCCCAATGCTAGCTAGCATCACCGCCTCAGCTCCAGCTCAGACCATCAGGCATTAGAGTTTCATAGAAGCACCAGTCCCTGGTGCCAAAAAGTTTGGGGACCACTGCTCTAAAGGCTCTTAGAAATGAGAGGCCTGCTGAAAGCTCTATGGGGTTATATAAAAACAAGTTTTTGCATGTTGGAGATGCCCAATAAGTGCTAACTAAGAAAGAATAGAACTCTGTGCAAAATGGCAGAAGATTTAAACTGTGAATTAGTACTTTAAACACTAAAAACATTATTATAACATTGTTATAACTGTGTTATAAAAACATACAAGATGTAGTAGAATAAACAAGGGATTGGAAGTTTTAAGATCTTAGTTTTCTTCTTGGTTTGGCCACAGACTTGGTCTGTGACTATGGAGAGTTACTTGAATGCTCTAGGCATCTTTAAAAAATAGATTTTCCTAGATCGTTCTTAAGATTTCTTTAACTCTGAAGTTTTATGACTATATATGAATAGCAGAAAAAAATGAGAAATCCTACTATTTACACGTATGTATATATGTATGTATTTATGTATGTACGTATATGTACACATACATACAAATATTCCCTTGATGGGGAGCCCAGTTTGAGGTGTGTGTGCATGTGTGTGTGTGCGTGCGTGCGCGTGCGTCTGTTTCCCCTTCAAATTGGTCTCCTTATCAAGGGAATAGTACAACAGTAAAGTTTTAAAAAGTTTGTAATGCATATTGCTCAATACTAAATCTTTCATAGTATATATATCAATGCAGGCTTCAATAAATAAAGTTTCAATTTGGCCGCATAAAAGCACAGTGTAATAAATAGTATATTTCTGTCAACATTTTCCTTAAGGGGGGCTCTTTCTCCCTCTTTCTGCCCTCCCACCTTTTTTGCAAAATAATATAGATTTTAAGAACACATATTCAGCCAGATTGAGTTGAAAATCAAGGGCCTAATATTTAGCTAAATGACCTTAGAAAACTATTGAACTTTTCTCTGTCTCATGAAAAATAATTTTACTAATTGTATGATAGAACTTCCTTTGAAGTGTAGCTGCAAGTATTAAGTGGAATTATATATAAAGTTCTTAGAACACTGGAAGAGCTTAGTATATATTAACTCTTAAGAGTACAATGAATATAAAGTATATAATTTTCTACTTATCCTTTACAGGTGGGGGGTTATAACTGTAGAAAAAGATAAAGAATTTGGTATGGGAACATGTTGAGTGTATATAGAATATCCAGGTAGCAATATCGGGCAAGCAGTTTAAAACTTTAACTGTAGTTCAGGGAGAGATCTAGTCTGGGGGCTTATATTTGTCAGACTACCCACATAGGTAGAGTTTCCACATCTAGAAATGGCTGATATTAGCCGTGAATGAAAATTGTGTTGTGTGAAGAGAGAGAATGGTAAGAGGACTGTTTTTTGTTTGTTCCTTTGTTTGCCAGTTACTCTTAAGGAACAGGTTAACATAAAGGCGACAATGGAAGATACTGAGAAAGACTGGCCAAGGAACTAGAAGAGAGTGATTGCATAAAAGCCAAAATACAAAGTTTTGAACAGAAGTTACTTAAAACATTCAAGTTATGTAAACTCGAAACCAGATAAAAGCTGAGAAGTCATTGCATCTGACAATTCATAGGTTATTGCTAACCTTTGAGAGATCAGTCTTGGAGGAATGATGAAGATAGAATCTAGATTTCAGTTGGTTAAAGAATAAATGGGAGGTGGAAAATGTGAGGTAGGAAATGTAGATTACTATTTGAATGTATTGTCAGGTAAATGGAGCTCATAGCCTGACAGAGCAGAGAATAGGAACAGGATAATCCTCATACATACACACCAAGAGAGTCATGTATTCTTAAGACATAACTTCCTATGTTGTGCTTTTCATCTCTGGAGACATCTTTAAAACAATGATATGCAATAAAGGTTTAACTAGAACATAACTTTAACTATTGTAGTAATGTATAGAATTTCAGGGGATTAACACTAAAATAACTGCTTAATAAATATCAGAAAGATTATACTCTTATCTGGCTATTATGGGATCAAGCTACCCAAGCAACCACAAATTAAGTGGGCAAACTTAGTTAATGAGCCCATGCTTTGTCTAATGGTGTCAAATAGCTGCTTTGACTGATTTTCTCACTAAATTGGCTCAATCAAACATTTGTGGTAGCATCATTTTGAAAAGGCTCAAGGTGTATAAAGAAGGCATTGCTTGTTTAAATTGTACTATCTGATTAGGCTTTAGATTCATCCACAAATGTGAGGCAAGATTAAGTATATATATGTATGTATGTACGTATGTATGTATACGTGTATATACACGTATATGTATGTGTGTATATACGTGTATATGTATATGTATGTGCACATATATAAAATATACACACAAAACCGTTCTACGCTATTTAGCATTTAGCTGTCTGGCTGACTTTTTAAAGCTAAAATTTTTTCCTGATATTTAGAATTCTTAGGGTGACTATTTTGCGTATTTCTTTTCTAGCTTTTTTTTTAAGTCAGAGGAGACTGAGTCAAGTTATTTATAAAGTTTATTCCATTTGAGATGGTAAAAAGCGAAAAGAAAGAACAAAGTGGGAAAAGTGCCAAGACTAGGGTTGTGAAAGGGCTGAGAAAAACAGAGGGAGATGAGAAAGCTGACGGGAAAGCAGACAACAAACGACGAAACAAAACGTTGCTTCTACAAACCCGAAGGAAGCTCAGGGTAACCGAGGATATCCGTGTTGATGGCATCAGTTTTTACCCTGAATATCTTTCCAACTATCGAGTCAAAACATTTCCAGGAAGATTTCTGGGGTCATAACTGAAATTTTCACATTGAGATTAGTTTAGTTTTCTAGATCTCTGACTCATGGCCTCCTAAACACAATATAAATTTGCTCTCAGAAAAAGGAAGACAAGTTAATCTAGTGGAATGCTTTAAGTAGCTCCCCAAAAAGAATCATTTTCAACGTTCTCCTTAAATAGGAGAAAAGTCTATATTTAGCTGTAAAAGAGCTCAGGATTGTCCGATAAATGCCACTGAGGCTGCTTTCAATAAAATAACCTTATGCCAAATAGAAAAGGCCAAAGAACACAATATGAATGCTATTTTATAAATGAATAATTCAATTTCTGTTACCATTTTAGATAAGTTCAGTAAGGAAGAAGCATAATGATTATTGAGCATTTGTTATTGCAAACATTTTCTATGCAAAAATCACTTTTTCTCAAAGTAGATTTTGAAAAATATATATGTTAACATCTTGCATGGTGTTGTCACGGGAAAATACAACTAGTGCAGAAACTCCAGGAATTGGAAGCAGACACCCGATTTATAGAAGTATGAAAGACATTATATACAAATACAAATTGGCCACGGTGTTTTCTACCATTCCAGAAACTCTGACTCCAGATACATTTAACTTAAATGGGAGAAGTTGCCCCATTTTTGTTTACTCTAAAGAGCAAAACCAGAGACAGAAACACCAAAAGCACAATTATAAAGGAGACCGAGTTTGACAAGGGTATTCTTTCTTTTCTGTATCCACATATCTTTTCTTATTCTGGGTTTTGGTTTTAAAGGATTCTATCCTTGACCAGGAATCAATAATGACATAAGCTAACTAAGTAGTTGTTAAGATTTAGTCCCTCCAGAATATCTGAATTTTAAAAATCGATCAACAAATACTCACTGTGTCTTTCTTATGTGTATAACACTTTGGGGTTACAGAAGACCTAGACGTTTCTCAAAGCACATTATTTCAGATGGTTCGATAAAAGATGGTACAGTGAACAATAAAGATGATATCTGATTAAGTGCTATTGATAGGACTTTAATGTCTTATAGCATTATTCATTCTAAACAATTTACTGTGAGAGAGAGAGTCCATAGCCTTCTAGTGAGAATTACAGAATTTAGAGCCAGACTACTAGGTTCACGTCTTGTTTCTGCTCTGTAATAGCTGCATGACTATGGGCAAGTCCCTTAAACTACATGTGCTTCAGTTTTCATATATTTAACTTGGGAACATAGGTACCTTCCTCATAGAGTTGTATTAAATTAGTATTATATATTAAATTAGTGTATATTTATATATACTTATTTAGTGCTTGCTATGCTCCACATATCCTAAGGATTGAATTGTTTCTATAAATAGATATTAGCACAATTGAGTACCATTGTTTATTTTAGTCCAGGGAACACATAACAATTGGCCATTATATGCTAAATACATTATTGGCTTTCAAATAGAGGTTATGCTATGAGCTCTTCAACTGGTTCTACAATAAATATTGAGTAATTACTTTGTTCTAACACTTTCCCAGGTGCTATTATATAGTAGTCATCACTACAAGGTCCTTGCCATCATGGAGCTTATATTCTAGTGGGGGAGACAGATAAACAGATAAATAGTCTGATAATGTCAAGTAATACTGACCGCTCTGATGATTAAGTCATAATGAGTGGTGAAGGTGCCATTTGAAGTTGTGTTGTCAGGAAATGTGTCTCTGAGGACTTTATGAGCAGAGACATGAGATGAGTGAGGAATAAGGCTATATGAATAATTGGGGAGTAAATATTCATGACAGGATTGGTGAGTGCAAAGGCCCTTAAATTGGAATGAGAGAAGGGAATGGTGGTGGAAAATGAGTACACATGAAACACCAAGGTCTGGATCATATAGAAGATGGGAGAGGAGGGTCTTATTCTAATTTGTGGACAAGTCATTGGAGGGTTGAAAGTCTTAGTGCGACATGATCTTATTTCCATTTTGGAAATATTGGAGAGGTTAACATGTGGGCTAACGTCTGGAGTGATGGTCAGATAATAGTAGAAGAACAGTGATTTAGGGAACTCTTACGGTTCAAGTGAAAGCTGGGGATTGAGAGTAGGAGTGGAGTCAGAAGTCTATATGGGAGAGAGGAGATCTGAACCAGGTCTTTAATAAGTGGGTTAGGTTTTGACACAGAAAAAGGAGAATGAAGGCATTTCATGAATGACCAGATAGTAGTGTAACCTACAGCTGACTTTGTAGCAATTCCAAATGCATTTTCCTCTTCATCGGCATCCAGATGGCTACAGAAGAAAGGCCAGGAACCACATGAAAAGCTGGTGCCAGAGTCCCAGGGATACAGGGGTGGCTCATTTTGTTGTGCCTCGTTTTTTTGCACTTTATAGATGTTGTGTATTTTAGAAAATGAAGGCAAAACCCTCTACTGGCAAAACGATTATGACTTACTGTATTGCAGTACTCACTTTATTGTGGCGATCTAGATCTGAAGTCACAATATCTCTGAGGTATGCCTGTAGTAGGAAAAGTCCATGACACTAAACACAAGGCAATGCGGGTCATTGAGCTCAGTGACACCAGTAAACATATTCTTCCTCACCAATGGAAAGTGGCATAGCTCAGTAGGTATGAGAAGCTCAGGCAGCAGGACTTATCTGGGAGTAAGGAAGTCAACACAAGGCTTTTGTTCTAAAGGGAAGTAAATGTTTCAGCTGTTAATAGGAGGACAGCAGGATCATGACCTGACATTTGTCTTGAAACTGCCTGAATACTTTCCCCAGCCCATTCTCTTGCCTACAGATTTCCCGCTATTGGTGTGTCTCTCTCCACTCCATGTGCTGAAATTTTACTTGTTCTTCAAAGCTATGTCAGTTAGGAATATAAACTAGGTTCTCTATCACTTCCCACAAAATGTAGAACAAAGGCAGCAAAAGCAGGTAGGGAAATATATAGAGAGATTTATATAACTAAAATACACAGTAAGCCCAGAAATGGAGGCCTAGCTGCAAGAGGGCTAGACTCAGTGTTTAAATGATGTCATCAACAATAGTGACACGAGAGTAGAACCTAGATGTAGAAACAGTCAGTCAATAGAAAGATAGCAGTCTTGGTAAAGAAAAAGGCAGCTTTGCTGTTGGTCCAAAGCCAGACCTGGCCTCAGTGCCCTGATTAGTTTTCCATGGATTATGTGTCTACCCCTGAACCTAACACTATACCCAGGAGCATGGATTCTTTGGACTGGCCCAGGTCTTGTGAGGTGCTTGCACATCACCAAATAGCACCACCGGACTAAAAGGGCTGAGACTAGAGGAAAGGGAGTCCCTCGATGAAAATAAGATCATAAGATCCTGTTACAACAGGAGGAATAAGAGGTAGCAGCATGGCCCCAAATGATTAAAAAAAAAAAAAATCTACCACCAACAACAATAAACCTACACATGCCCACTGAGAAAGACTTGTTCATATTTTATTTATTTTAGAAATATTTTCTAGCATAAAGACTTCTGCTCTAAACTCTGTTAAGCATTTCTGCCTGCCTTGTCATACTGACTTGTGTATGTGCCTCCTCTTTCTTTTTGTAATCCTAGAAAAAAGGGACTGTTTTATTTTCACCTGAATTGAACATAGAGTATAGCGATTTTGTTGTACACAAAATTGTGTCATTAAGAAGGGGTGATTACTGTGTTTATAGGGAAATATTTTTGTATTTAAAGAATAGGTTATATCATTTAAAAAAAATGAAATAAGTGTACATGTAGGTAACCATGAAAATCAGGTATGAACAGTTTTGGGGGGTTTCTCATACCACCAACAGAAATTATTTACTGTTCCTACTTATTTTATAGATCTTTAATCATTAACATTTATTTTCTAAAAATAATACCAGTCAATATGTATTGAATGCCATTATGTCAAGGACATGAATAAAGCAATTTTACTTTTTAATTTTAATTTTTTATATAAACTTGGCATTACAGTCTCCTTTTTATAGGTTATAAATATGAATTATGAGAGGTTAAGATACTTGAGCCAACTGTAGAGCCAGGGATAGATAGAGACTAGGTGTGAATTCAGGTATGTTTGATTAAAAAACATGAGTGTTTTCACCATACCATAGAATCTTATGTTATAACATTTATGTGTCTTGGATTCCATCACATGGAAGTGAGCTCATGCTTTTCTGTGGCACTTATTGGAAGATGAGGGCATGTTTTTACTGTTTTCTTATTTTTTAAGACACTAATATCAGATAATATATTTTCCTCCCTCCCTCCCTCCCTTCTTCCTTCCTTTCCTTCCTTATTTCCTTCCTTTTTTTGTTATTGTCTTTGAAGAATGAGTTGTAGAACATTCAACATAGAAAGATACAATGGCATTGAGGATCCCTGCTTGGCTTCTTGGGATGGACAGATTGAGGCTCAATCATTGCTTCCACCACTGAAAATGCTATAATCTTGAAAGCAATATAAACCTTTGTTTCCTTTTTCCTAAAAGGACTAATAATAATAGTACTTCATAAGGTTGCTATGAGAATTAATTGGAATGCTTTATGAAAGCTATTAGCTTTGAGCAGCCTGGCACATGGTAAACACACAATAAAATTTTTGCTCTCTTGGCTATTATTTATTTTATGAAGTAAATTTGATCTCTCAGACTTCAAAATCTTTGAATTAGTTTAGAAAGTTGAATATCTATTTTCATATTAGAAAGTAGAACTTTCTGACATAATTAAGAGATAGCAATCAAAGGTGAATGAGAATTATTTATGTGTATGTAGCATTAAATATATAAAAAATAATAGCAGAATCCTCTGGCAGATTCTCAAGAGTAACGGATATCATAGAAATAACCTAATGTTATTATCCCATGAACTCAAAAACTCATAGAATCAGTTGCTAATGAAATCAAGCACATCTCATGAACAAAGGAATAGGTAGGTCCAAAATCCAACTGCAAAGTGAAAACTAGCTAATGAAACTGTTGAAAATACTTTTATTTTATTAGTTTTTTTTTCTCACCTAAAAAAATGTAAGATCAGAAGTACAACATCTAAACTGGTAATTGTTATTTTTAACCATAACACACCCTTGACTCTGTGAAAGATCCCTTTTGTTTAGCTGGGTCAGATCATTGGCTCGAAGGATAAAGGATAAAATAATGAACTTTGAGTTCTGGGTCTAAAATGACCAATATTAACATGAAAGAAAGGGGAATAGGAGGTGGACCATATTTAACATCTGAAGAGTTAATGATAGTTTCTTCTTTCTGCAACCTACTCTAACATCTTCTCTCCAATGTCCTATGGTTGCTAAGCAACCTCTCATAGAAGTAGGAGAATGAGCAAGATCTGTCAAATCCATTATTTTTGCCTTAAAGAGGCAGTGGCTATGATGAAAGCAAAAATACTATACTTTATCTCTGTTCATAGTTCTGTAGACTGGAGAAAGGAAACTATTTTCTTCTTCTCAACCCCACCCCTTTCTCACTTCTTTCTTTTAGATATGAAACTCCTTGAGGCCTAGAAAGAAACTCCTTTTCTGTTGGATACAGAGAAGGAAGGAAAGAAAAAAAAAAGACCAAGTCAGAAACTTTTTTTTCCCTTAATTTTCGTATCCCAGTTACTCTGGAAGCAAGTCATAAAATTTCACACCATCTTGGAATTTAGCAAAAGATGAGCGGGAGGGAAACTAATGGTAGCTCTTTCCAAAGGATTATATACTTTAAGAAGAGAAGAAATCATAGCTCCTCCAATTGTCTGTTACATGTTTCTGAGAATATCTGCCGTGTTTCCTGTGTGTGAACTGTGAATCTAAGACAAAATCAGAGTCGGATAATGGTCACAGGATAGTTAATACCAAGGTAACTATAGACAGAGCTTCTATTTCTGCATATAACTTATTCCTAAATATTATATTGGGATTGGAATTTTTATGTTTAATTTGTTCCCCTGGAATTAATTAATTCCACTAGAGACTAGATTAGTATGTATTTCGTTCTTCCATGGAAATCTATAGATCTCTTTAAAATAAAGACTCACTCTCTTCCCATGGAATAAATAGCTATACAAAGGATAATGGTGGTTAATCGGATTTTTTGGAAGTACTCAAACATAAAGTTATAGCTTCATGGTAATTTATTAGTTGCACGATCTTGGATGAATCATTTGCGCCTTGCTAACTCTTGATGTTCTGATCTATAAAATGAGGACACTAAAATTACTGTCTCCTGGGGTGATCGAAAAGGTTGAATGAGGCAATCCGTGTAAAGTGCCTACAAGAATGAATTACACAAAATAAGCATCAAATAAATATGTTCTCAGTATTATTTTTTATTTTTATTATTTTTTATATTTTAGTTATTCCAGTGCTTCTGCATTGTTTGAATGTATCATTATGAGTGTGCTTTAGTTCTGTGACAATGCTAAGTCTAATGCTAAAGTAATGAGATTAATAGTAAACATCATTCAAAGTCAATATTTTTTTAAAATGCCACTTTTTTGTTTCATTGAATGTCAGGGTTTTTTACCGAAAAGATTTTGTTCTGCTGGAAGTCCATATAGATGTTACTGATCAAGGGTGGTGATCCATTCCTTTCCTTCCCCTGACTCCAGTCCATTAGAAGAGTTCGAAGTCACATCAATGAATGATCTTACATTTAAACAATAATATCAAAGACATGATTTGAATGACAAAGTTCAATTTGAGAAGATTTTTGAAATGAGATACAAATATTCCAAGTCTTTAGGAATTTATTTGAATTTTAATATAACTGAATCAGTTTGGGAAATTCAGAGAATCTTGTTATACCTAACCTATCATAAATAAATTTAAGCATTTCATTTCCATTTTGATAGTTTCATTCAAACATCATCTGAGTTATCTTTAAACTTTTATTTTCTCTGCACCCACATGTTACTTGTAAGGCTGCTTAAGAAAAGGCAAATGCACTGTAATTTATTGGCAACTTTGAGAACAGAGGCATTTAGAACTAAAATATTAAACAGTAAAGAATATTTGTCTATGCAGATTACATATTTTAAATGTGGTATAAATAATTCTTTGTGAGAAGATACCCAAGTTAGGAAACTGGAATGAAGTTTGGGTAATTAAATTATAGACCTCATCATTGACCTTAATTATGCTTTTCTCTATTTTTTCTCCTGATAAATAAGACCAATATCACACTACCACTGTGTGGCTTTCAAGAAAATTCCAATTGGTATAAAAAAATCTCTAATTCTTTTGGAGAAAGAGCATTAGGGAGAAGATTTTGAAAGAAACTTCCACTGATCCAGCTAGATTTGGGGATAAAGATTATTTTTCTGATTTCTCCATGTGGGTGGTAATATTTTATAATGATTAAGGGCACATACTCTAAATAAGTCATATTTGGATTTAGATCTGAATTCTAACATGTACTTACCTGGTATCTCTACATCTTGGTTTCATTCTAAATGGAGAATGGTAACAGCTGTTGTGATGACTATATGCTTAGCAGAGTGACTAGAACATATGTGAGTTATCATATCCATCATCACCATCTTCATTAACATTATCCTTTCCTCATTTAAGTCCATGCATTCAAGCCTGTGTGAATGCTTTATAAATGAGCAAGTATTCTAAAAGCTTTTCTAAACCCAGGATGTTTCTGTCTATAGGTAGCCCTATACTTCTGGTTTTCAGGGAAGGCACAAACTTCTATAAGGAGATGGACTCTCACACATGTAAACTTCTATGTGTGGCTTAAGTTAGGTAGAAAAGTGAATAGAATTTAGGCAGAAATGAGAAGAGATGCCGATAAACATGCCTAGTGACCAGGAGTCATAGGCATTTTGCCATTAGACCTTGGCGATACTATTAATTCTGATTGTAGTTTTCCATTTCAGAAATTTACATTGCAAATAAGCTCTGAAAGATGAGTCAGAAGAAGTGGGGTTTAGGGCTAAGCTTGCTTCTTCTATGAATATCAGTTTCTTCACTTACAGTTAGGCACTATTTAAAGGCGCATACGGTGTGGACATAATACCTCCTGTGGTCCTAACATTCTACACCTTGGGCTTATAGTGTTTTAACTTCCCTTTCTCTCCTAATTTGGACTAGTCGTAAAGAATCAATAAATGTCGTAACAAAGGGTTCAGCATTATCATCCCATTTCTATTAAGAGAATTGTCTGCTAATCCATGAAATACAGTGGTGCTACTGAGAACATACTTATAGAAATTATCTGAGATCGTGCCATTACGATTTCCTTAAATTAAAATGAAAACAGAATCTAATGTAAGAATGCATAATACAAATACCCAGCATCTTATCAGAGTGTTCTTTTAGCTACCATGCATAGGTTACAATCAAGGAACTGATTTCCTGTTTATTTGTAAGGAAGATCCCTCGCCATTAAAATTTCTGCTCTACAAGTGGATTTCAATCACTGACTGATTTATCTTTCCTTTTGGGGATCTTACATCTTCCAGACCCATTCCCAGTTCATTGGCAGTGACCTCTTTGACAAGGTTTAATGAATTTTCAAGAACTCTCCCAAAATATATTTTTCAGTCTAAACCAATGTAACTATACACCTGTGACATAATTTTTATACATATAAAACATATTTCATTTGACCAGCATTTACTCTGTGCCTCCTATATGCCTAAATGACTGTCTTTCCTAGAAGGCTATTCTAAAAGAGATTACTTGGATCAACCTTTATTTTCTAAGATAAGCAGATCTATGTTTGTGAGTTAAAAGTATCTCAGATGTTACCATGGGTTGTCCTTAGAGGAATGTCTGAGAAGCAAAGATTTCTTCCTGTCCTAAGTACAGATTTGCCTTGTTGATAACACATGGCCATTATCAGATGCATAGTCAGAGACTTTATTTTTTGCAAGAATCAATTCTATCCAATACAGAGAATCTACCGATCATCTTTCTCTCTCTCTCCTTCTCTCTTTCTCTGTCTTATATATATTATATATATATGTGTGTGTATATATATCTATATATATGTATGTATAAGCCATGTATATGTATGGCATATATATGGCTTATACATACATATATATAGATATATATACACACACACACACACACATATATATATATGGCATGTGTGTGTGCGTGTGTGTGTGTGTGTGTGTGTGTATAGGCCCTTACTCTCTCCAATATTATGTGCTGAACACATCAGGCTGTGTAGCTTTTATGTGCTTCTACCATAATTATGCAGCTTTGACCTTTACAATGAATAAGTTGCTGTGTGGGTGGCAGGATGAACAGTTAAAGAACACCACTGTTGCAGAACAAGAATGTGGGAAATAGAACAGCACAATGACTTAAAAACTTTACACTCTCTTAAATAGCTTTCTGTTGTGGTTGTATTAGAACAGAGTCTCAAAAAGGATAACCAGCATGCTTATTTATTCACAATTGAATTTCTTCCATCTTTAAAGAATTTTTTTAATCTCATCCCTGAAGTTTCAGGTATTGAAAGGATCCCTCTTTTCAGAATCATTTGTTTGCATCAAAGCTTACATTCATCTTTCTAACCAATAGGAGCTTTTATCCTGTCCAAATGAACAGAAAAGGAGAAGCTACTCCTCATTGTTTGCTTCTTCTCTCTAAATGCAGGTGCTAGATCCAACTTGGGTCATAATTTCTTATAGAATACTTGAAGTCTCTATGAAATGTGAATAATAATTTTAACAGTTCTAATAACAAAAGTTACCAAAATTTTTATTATTCTAAGATGTTTTACTGTATGTGTGTTGGAGTATGCATGTGTGTTAATACATGTACGCACTGGTGTAGGGTTGGAAGGGGTTAAAGAGACACTAGTTATCAAGAAGCTAATACATCATGTTCCTTCGTAGGTCTTTTTCATTAAATGTCACTTAGATTCAGAATAGTTCTTTCCATGGAATGAGTAAAATCTTGTTTTGAAATATAACATTTAGATTCCTTTCTTCTTATGACTACGCTATTATAAGCACTCACACAGAGTCCACGGACCTGACAATTTGGAAGGAATCTTTTATTTTAAAGCTTTTATTGAAGGTCATGATTCTCCCCAGAAGGTAGCAGGAAAGGTCAAGAAGGAGATAAGAGCATAGGCTGTGGAAGATGAAGGCAACAGTTTATGAATGAGAACAAGCAAATCCACAAATCAAGTTAACTAAACTGTTCTTTAAACTAAACTGTGTTTTATCAGAGGTATTAATGAGTTTAACTATTGCCTGAACTTAGATGCTATAAATAATTACTTATAAATTTCAAACATGAGCTTGTTTGCTAATGATAACTAATGTCTATAATCTAGATAGACGCGTTCACAAGCAAAACCCATCTATTACCTCTCAGTGGACAGGAAAACAAAACACCATTTGCTCCTCATAATAAACATAAATTAGGAGTCCGTCTTTCACCTTGATGTTTACTAGCTAAAATCAAAGATAATTTGGGCTTATAATTTCATCATAAATTTTATGATATATGCTAATTTTTAGTTGTGCTAAAATCATAAGAATCTTCTGTATGTTTTGACCAACTAAGGGTATATGAAATGCTAATAACTGTTACTATTTG
This sequence comes from Pteropus alecto, assembly GCF_000325575.1. Lineage (NCBI taxonomy): Eukaryota > Metazoa > Chordata > Mammalia > Chiroptera > Pteropodidae > Pteropus > Pteropus alecto. The sequence goes on along the minus strand of NW_006442207.1, from coordinate 10,043,667 downwards.
AGTGGTTGCTAAATTAGGAATGTGTGAGAAGATAAAAAACATAACCCAATTTTTATTTATCGTTATGTTTTAGTTACCATTTTATGTGCTTTATAGTGTTTGTGCTTTCCAGTTTGGACAGCAGTCAATTCTGCTTACCATTTAGAAAAGAATGCTCACTCCCATTGGTAGCAACCAGAGTTTGTGCCTTAGTGAGAATAGCTCTATAACAGGAAGCTTCCTCTCAGAGCAACTCGGCTCTCAGGGTTAATTGGAGTGTTAGTTTTACATGCTGTCACAACAGATCAGTCTCGTGGTCCTACGATCAGAGCTAAGGCTTTGCAGCACACTTATTAAATTTTCCAGCACCAAAGCCATTGTTTGAGAAACAGAGGCAAGCAGGTTTGTAGTTAATGCCTCCGAAGGCATGGGTAGATTGAGAAAAATAAGTTGTCCTCAGTCTCGAGTTGGCAGACTTTGGGAAAGAGACGCAAAGCTGTTTGTTTGTTTGTTTGTTTGTTTGTTTGTTTGTTTGTTGTCACACAAAGAATTTGAATTTTAAAACATCTTTTAGGTCAGGAAAGAAGCAACTGCTATCCTAATCAATAAACACCAAGGGGTTTCTGCTGATGAAATAAGGAATTCTGAATCTCCAGGACAACATTAATGTAGTTTAGGGATCTGTTATTAACACCGCTATGAAGAAATGGTAATGTGTAAAATGATGTTAATTAATGAAGCTATGGGGAAAGAAAAGGAAAAAGACACCCAAGAGACACCATTTTAAACTCCTGGTGCTGTGTCTTTGATAACCTGTCAGTTACCTGTAAAATAAGAGGATTGTAGGAGATAAGTTCTAAGCTCTGGCATCCTATGAGTTGCTAAGTGCTGGTTGGTTTTCACTGAATCACAGAGGGTACTGAGAGACCTCAAGCATGTTGGTGGCACCAGGCACCTGCGGATGACTCAGGAAGGGAGGAATAGGACCAGGTGGGAGACTATTCAGCGCACTTGCCAAGGACACATCTCTGCAGACAAATGCAGTGAGCCTCAGCTCACATTAATTACAAGCCCACCCTCTTGCTGTTTCTACTCTCTCGGCCTGATGGCAGTTCCCTCATTTTTCTCATTTTAGGATTCTGTGAAAGAGAATTTGTTTTGTTTTGTTTTTTTGTTTTGTAAAAGTGCTTGCTTGGCAAGCCAGCTCCCCCTCCTCTCCCTTCTCACAAGCACCACAATAATAAGCACCACCAAAAGAGGCTAATTTTGCCAGACTTGGATTCCAATCAGCCAGTGCTTTCCAGAGATTGCCATGTTATTGTGAAATTAGACTTTTTATTACTGGAATAAATACTGTGCAGTCTTTGTAGCCAGCACTTAATGGATTCCTTTGCTAATTCCCCTAAATAACAAGGATTCCTTGTGAAAATAAAAGGCAGACAAGGTAGAGTAAACCAGTAATTACATATAATGTGCTGCTGTTAGCCTGCCAAAGTGGTTCATAAACCCGGCAGGGAAAGACTAGGGCATTTTTCAGGGCTTTCACCCCAATTGCCTCGCGGAACGTTTCTCTGTCCGTGAGCTGTTTACATGGAGGGAAATAGATTCTGCAGCTGTCTCTCTCTGAGGTCTGGTGGGAAGGCTTTATTACCTTCTTTCTCTTGTTCCCGACCCTGGGAGAACTCAGTTTCCATCCTAATATCTCATTAGCTTTTGAGCCAAATCTCTGTGGAAGCCAAAAATATGAAAGAACACTGTATCAGAGAAGGGTAGTCTATGGCATCAATTGTATTGCTGACAAGTTGTATCGGTTCAGAGTGTGGGTTTTAGTGTCAGAAAGACATGAGTCCGAATGTCTTACCCACCACATGTAAGCTGGGTGACATTGTGGCAAACTATACAACTTTCCTCAACTTTGGTTTTGCCATATTTAAGCCGGGCACAATGCAGCGATGCTCAAACTTTAGCATGCATGAGAATCATCCAGAAAGCTTGGGTCAGCACACCACGCAATGGCTGGGTTTCTCATTAAGAAATACCAGTGTGAGGAACAAGAATCTTTATTTCTAACCTGCTGCCACATGATGCTGATTTGCTGGTCTAGGGATCACACTGTGATCTACAGCACAGCGATACTGTGAGGATTAATGAGATAATGTATTAAAAATGTTTGTTTTGCATAGTGCTGCCATTTAGTCATCAGTCAATACACTACATATCTGTGTAAATACACACCATCTGTTTTCCGGTTTTCATTGAGAAACTTTGTGATTACTCTCTTTCTATGTCCCCAAACTTAATTTCTTTCGAGGTCTCTTCCTGAAACTCTTTGTTGTCACTGTTGTTTATTTTTATTTTGAGAATCATAAATTTGATTAGTCCCTCTTCCCTCCCCACTTTTTCTTTTCTTTTTTTTTTTTTTTTGCACATATTGAAATTTATTTGGGGTTCAGAATTTACTTCCTACCTATTTATCAGTTCAGCAATCTACCTTTCCTTATTTCTGTTCTACATCCTATGAAGCCGATGTTTATTTGTTGTTGATTTTAGAATGATGCTGTTACCCACATAGCAATAACAGTTTGGTCTATACACTCTATGGTCCTCAAGTATAAACTAAATTCTCTTATTTGTCAGTCATCACTTTAATTTGTTGACAACCACGATGAAAAGTACTAAGAACTTCTCTTATTCTTAGAAGACAGAAGAAAGAGGATGACCTGCCTCCTGTGTGGCTTAGTTCCTCTGAGCATGTGGCATATGTGTTCTGGAGGTTTTTAAAGGACCCTGGCCCCCGTAATGCAACTGCTTTCCAGATAATACAGTGTGAATTGTCCGTGAGAGTGACAGAAAGATGAATGAGTTGCCAGCATGGCGAGCTGGATTCTCACTCTCATTCAATCACTAGCTACCTGAATAATTTTGGCTAATTTGCTTATCGTTTCTAGTCTAGGTATGCCATTCTACAACTACCACATGTAAAATATTAGGGAGATAGTTTTCTAAGATCTCTATTAGTCCATCAATTCTGTGTTTCTTTGAGACCTTTACTAGAAATTTCAAACATAAACTATTTTTAAGGGTGTGAATAACTATATTTTCCTAAATTTTTCAAATGATATGATTAAATAGAAAAACAAATGAACAAAACCAAAACAAAAAAACCTGTAATTTGAGGGGAAAAAAATGAAAGTGACTTGACCAGTGTTTCCCAAACTGTGTTTTAAAAGCCAATGCTCTAGGAAGTGGTAATTCTTGCTCTCTCCCAATCCCACGTTTAGTGGACACCTGATATAGCCTCTTGGAAATCCACATGGCATATTAACACTCCAAAGTTTCCAAGGACTTCTTGGAATATGAAGTTACTTATTTATTTAGTTACTTCTGTAGTAACTAAATAAATTTGTTTAAGTCTGTCTCACTTGAACTTGTATGAGGGAGAAAACATACCTTTACAACATACACACACATATATACACTTCTTTTTTTCCATAGTCAACTAATATTCTCTGAATACTATTCCAGAAGAACCCATTTTGGGGAAAGTGACCTGGAATTGAGTCTTGAATGATTAGATTCAACCTATCTAAATTTCAGGAATTCAGATCAGGGATCGATCAGAGCAGTAGCGGGAGAAAGCAACAGCACCATGAAAACACTGACTTTGAAGAATGGGTTCCTGTACCAGGTATAGTGCCCCACCAGTATCCACCACACCTGTGAATGATGAGGCTGGAAACTTCTCAAAGGCAACTTGCCCCAAACCACACAGCCAAGAAGTAGAAGACATAGTAGTAAAGCACAGTATCGAAGACCAGTACTCTTTGTACTAATTCCTATCCTCTGTCTCCTCTGTTTACTACATAACTTCATCATAAGGGAAGCAGTTTAACAATATGACAAATCCCAGTGTCCATTGGTGATAGTGAGCATATGTGGCCAAAAGGCTACTATAGAGATAGGATGGGACTTCTAGTTCCTTTCCAATTATACCTTGTGGAAACCAAGTTAGTATATTTGCATAGAACCTGTCAAACATAGCATGTTCACTTCTGGGTACAGTGTGCTTTCCAGGTTATGTGCAACTAAATGCATGTTCAAAGTCTAAAGCCTGTAAACAGAAGATATATCCAGTCCTGTACATGCATGATGCACAGTAGGCAAAATATCAAATGTGCCATGACAGCTTCTTCTTGTATTAGAACAGCAGCAACGTAACACCTGTCTTCGAGTAAGAGATATCATCTTAGCCAGTTTTCTAGGTACATGTCTAGTGATATATGTCAATTCATTAAATTTCTCTGTGCATCAGTATCTATATCTCCTCGTTTTCAGTTTTTTTTAAATTGGTTTTTCAATTATAGTTAACATGCAATATTATATTAGTTTCAGGTATACAGCATAGTGATTGGACATTTATGTACCTTACAAAGTGATCACCCCAATAAGTACCCCGTGGGATCAGGCATAGTTACTATAATATTATTAACTATATTCCTTATGCTGTACTTATGCTGTCCATCTCTGTGACTATTTTTATACCTGGAACTTTGTATTTCTTAATTTCTTTTACCTTTATCACCCATACCCCTAATACCCGTCTTATCTGGCTACTAACATTTTTTTTTCTTTATCAGTTTGTTTCTGTTTTGTTTGTTCATTTATTTATTTATTTTTTATTGCATGTCACATATGTTGCATATTTTTAAAATTTTATTATCAGTTCCAAGTATACAGTACATTGGTTAGACACTTATATAGTTTATAAAATGATCCCCCTAATTGCTCTTTCTCTCCTCTGGCTCTCTACCTAGCCATTACATTAGTGCTAATTATTTTTTTTTAGATTCCACATATAAGTGAAATAATATAGTATTTGTTTTTCTCTGTCTGACTTATTTCACTTAACATAATATCATCTAGGTCCATTCATTTTGTCACAAATGGTAAGATTTTATGTTTTATGGCTGCATAATATTCCATTTTATATAGGTACTGCGTGTCCTTTCTCCATTCGTCTATCTGTGGGCACTTAGGTTGCTTTTATATGTTGGCTATTGTAAATAATGCTGCAATGAACATAGGGGTGTATATACCTTCTTGAATTAGTGTTTCGGATTTTCGGGGGTAAATACTCACAAGTGGAATTGCTGGATCATATGGTAGTTCTATATCTAATTATTTTGAAAAACTTCTATACTGTTTTCCATAGTGGCTGCACCAATTTATAATCCCATCAATAGTGCACAAGGGTTCCCTTTTCCCACATCCTCACCAATACTTGTTGTTTGTTGATTTATTGATAATTGCCATTTTGAAACACATGAGACGATATCTCACTGTGGTTTTGATTTACATTTTCCTGATGATTAGAGATGTTGAGTATTTTTTCAAGTATCTGCTGGCCATTGGTATGTTCTTTTTGGAGAAATATCTATTCATGTCCTCTCTCCATTTTTTAAACAGATTGTTTTGTTTTTTTGACATTGATCTGTATGAGTCCTGTATATATTTTGCATACCCCTTATCAAAATAACTCTCCATGCAATATATTCTAAGTCTTTTTGTTTTGTTGATGGTTTCCTTTACATTACAGAAGCTTTTTTCAATGTCCCTATCTTAAATAGGAATGGTGGCTAGGACTCCTGCAACCCCTAAACTGCCACACTCTGGTCTCCTTGTGGGGTGGGGAAAGCATTGGAAACATGCCTGGTACCATAATGCCTAAAAACATTTTGAGCATTTATCCATGTCAGAATTACTCTTTGAATTATGTGAGATGACGCATATGTTATATCATGCTATGTAAATATGAGAAAGCATTGCTATATGGATAGTATTGATAGTGATTTATTTCTTTGTATTAATCATAATCTCCTACAGATTCCTGTTTTAAAATGCACATATCCCAACAGTGTTAACATTTAGACTTGAAGCATGAACGCATTGAATACATTTGGGAGGAACTATACCTAATATGAAAGAAATGAGAAAAGGAGAAAGATTAGGATGAAGCCAGAATTCCAAGTAGAATCCCACCTCCTTTCCTCCATGGCTTTGCCAAGGGACAGTCTGAGGAGGTCTCTGAGGGACAGTAGTCTGCCTGTCAGGGATAGTCTTCAGATATATTTGTTAAGACTGTTTTTGGCTGCAAGTAACAGAAAAACATCAAACTGACATACTAAAAAGGCATGGAGGAGGAGAAAGAGAACTTTATTAGAAAGAGAACAAATAGAAAGTTAGGAACAAGGGCTAGCATTTTACTCTATTTAGATCTACATGGCCTCTCATATCTGATTCGTTTCAGTATGACAGCTCCATATTCCCTCTGTCTAGACTATGAATATGCCAAATGTGGTCATTCTCATTCTGATTTCATAATATCTCCCAATTTTGGAACCTGCCTAAACTGACTAGTCCCTCTAAATCCTTCTTCTAAATTCTCAGGGTAAATTGCATTGGCTCACATTGTGTTAGTGCCTATTTCTGATCCAGTTGTCTGAGGTCAGGATGTGCAAAAGCGACGAAGAGGATCCCTTATTTGGAAAAAAAATTCTCAGAATTAGGGGTAGGTAGACCAGACTGAAATCCCAAAATACATATGCCACATTTTGTGAATAAAGCAGTCATTGAAAAGATGCACAGACTGACTCTTGTGCACATAGACTCTGGAAATGGAAAGTAAAGAGATTTGACTTAAGAGACTAAGAGGCAAAGCAACAAAAGCAATAAAGAAAATTAATAGGATGAGCTTGTGCATATCACGTACACATGCTCCCAGAGACATACATTTTACCAATTTGTTGAACAATACCTTTATTTATGCGGGACTTTTTCCTCTCATTTCTTCTTCCTCCCCTTGAAACACCAATGAGGAGGAG
>NW_006442207.1:9991365-10036756 GCF_000325575.1 Pteropus alecto | reverse complement strand
CTACTTGTTTCCATTAGTCACTATCCCTGCTTTTGTGCTTCTCTTTCATCATATGTAAAATGAGAATAGTTGTGTCTGTCTTGTGAAGCTTTGGAGAGGACTGAATGGTATGTTATCTGTAAATTACTTAGGCTAGTGTCTGCCATTTGGCAAAGCATCGACATATTTTAGTTCTGTAATTATCGTCATTATTATTATTGCCTGAGCATATAGCATAAACATATATAGGCATAATAATACATCATAAAGTTTTAGGAGAGGGAAAAACACACTAGCTTAAGAAGAACTTTAGAGATGAGACAGGACTTATGACTTACATGTTATTTTTTTTTATCTTTCCCAGGCAAAGTGAATGTAGGTGAGTAATCCATTTTTGGCAGAGAGGGCAGCAGAAGCAAAAGCACAGAAGTGCAATGGTTTCTGCTTTATTATGTATTGTATTGCATATAAAAAGTTGATTAAAACAGAAGGAATACTTAAGAAGATATTTAGGGATGCAATTAGAGTCAGACTTTCAATTCTTATAAAACTTCTTTTTTAAAACAAATATAAATGGATAATATACAGGAGATTATGCTTCCAGAAAAATGCCCTTGGGCAAACAGAAAAATAATAACATACACACACAAAAAGAGAAAACAACACAGAAAAACCTGTTTACTTACCCCTTCCAAGATGTGCTCCAACTTTCCGAGATGGTTTCAGTGTACTCCAAGGGGTGATCTTTTCTAATGTGAGTCAATCCTGGTACTTTCTGGGCTAACTATATAAGGATATCTTTCCTAAATTATGTTATTTGGTTGAGGTGCATTAATATGGTGATATAATCAACATGGCTCTCAAGGAGAAGTTTGTTGAATTGCCAACCTCCTAAATGTGGTTTGCGAGAGAAAACCCTCATGTAAATCTTCCGGAACTACAGATGTAAAAATATAGCTGGTAAAGGTAACACCAGGGCCCTCTGAATTTGTGTGATGAGTTTTGAACAAGAACAGTGACAGAGAAAAAGTCTTTCAAGACTCACAGATACATGAACATCATCATCATCATCATCATCATCATCGTCATTACCATCAGTATCATCATTGTTGTCATCATCATCACCATCATCATCTCTGTTCAACACTTATTACATGCCAACATCTATGTTAGGTGTTTTACATGCATTATTTATAAGCTTCTTCAATACACAATGAAGTGTATATTATTATTACTCCATTTGTATAGATAAAGAAATAGATATGCAGACATATTATTAAAATACCCAGTGTTGCACATTTATTAATGATAGAATTAAGATTCAAATTTGGTACTTAAATTCCAGAATTTCAGTACTACATCTACATTCAACTTTCCATATTAGATATTTAGAATGACATGATAGTAAACAGATATTTTGATGTTTGACCATTGTTTGTCAGTGTCCCTTTCAGAAGATATGGGTTCTAGTTCATCACTTCTTAGATTAAAATTGAACTCATCACAATAGATTTGAAACCATCAAATACCTAGAGATATACCTAACAAAATATGTGTAAGACCTCTGCATCAAAAGTAATAGTATTATTGTAGGAAATTAGATAAAACCTAAGTAAGCAGAGGGATATATCATGTTGTGGTTTGAAAATTTAATATTATAGAAACATCAATTCTTATTAAATTGATCTGTAGATTTAAAATAATCCAATCAAATTTAACCAGGTGTTTTTGTTGGAAATTGATTATAAATGGATTATAATATTTAAATGGAGACACAAGACTCAAGAATAGCCAAGAAAATGTTGAAGAACTACAATTAAGCTAAGAGTGTTATACCACCAACTATCAAGGCTTATTACAAAGCTATAATAACAAGACAGTGCATTATTCAAACAGAGATAAAGAAATCAGTGTAACAAAACAAAGAATTGTTAAACAGACTCACCTAGTTTATGAAAAAGCAATACTACTGTGTTATTGGGAAAGGATGATCTTTTCAATAAATAGTGCTGGATCAATTAGATGTTTATACTGCATAGGGAAAAAAAATGAATCTCGACTCTCTACCTCCCGCCCTTTATAAAAGTCAATTCTAGCTGTATTGTAGATCTAAATATGAAAGGCAAAACAGTAAAATTTTCATGACATTGGGCACAAGCAGAGATTTCATAAAAAAGACACAAAATGTTCTAATCATGAGGTAACACAATAAAGAACTGCATTACTTTAAATAAGAATATTAATCAAAATATACCATAGTAAGTCATAACAGAAGTAATATAAAAATATAAAAAGAATCACACAAATCAATAAGATCTGGGAAAAGAGACCAATTAAAATAGGCAAACAATTCAAATAGACACTTAACCAAAAAAAAGTTTTAAAATGATCAAAATACTTTGAAAACTTTCTCAACTTTAGTAGTCATCAGGGAATTGAATATTAAACCATGATGCACTAAAACTGCATACCTACCAGACAGAATGTGTAAAATGCAAACAGTTGATACCAAACATTAGTGAAGACATGAAACAGCCGAGAGTCCCATATTCTTCTACAGAGAATAAATCTGTGCAACTGCTTTGAAAATTATTTGTCAAGATCTAGCAGAGTTGATCATGTGCATAAACTTTACCTGGAAATCTTACTCTAGAGTATATATCCAATAAATTGGAATACATATGTTTACCCAAAAAAAAAAAATGCAATACTCTTCACACCAACATTATTTTTAATAGTCCCAAACTGAAGACAACTTAGATGTTCTATGTAGAATGGATAAATTGCAGTATAGTCATATCATAAAAACTAAACCGAATTGAGAATAAACTACCATTACAGCAAAAATATGCATGAATCTCACAATGTTGAGCAAAATCAGTCAGACACAAAAAAAGACATACCACATGATTCTATTTATATAAAATTTTAAAAAGAGGGAAAAATAATCTGTGGGATAGGAAGTTCAGGATTCCGTTTGTCCAGGGGGAGTGGTAACAGATCACTGGAAGTGAAAATTAGGGGGAGCTTCTGAAGTGCTGGTAATTTTTGTTTCTTGATCTCTGTTTATTTTGGAGGAGTGTGTTTCCTTTTTGAAAATTTATTTGACTGTGAACTTGATTTGTGTACTTTTTTTTTTTTTTATAACAGTATGGATTTTATTTTAAGGGAATGCATACTGAGAAAGAAAAAAAAAATCAACCAAGAAGAAACCATGAAATTATTTTCATTTCAGTAATTCTTGCTAAAATGTTCCATAAAAAAAATAACCTTGTGCTGTGGTTAGACTCCATGTCCGCTTTGTATAGCACTGCTTGTGTTTACATGCTCTACGATTTGTAAGCTCTGGGCACATGGATTGATTCTGAGAGGACAGATGCTTTATTTGCAAATGTTTACCCTCTTGTGCTGCAATTAACGAGCCTGCTAGGCAGGCTGCATACAGAATGCTTTGAGATTTATAGCTGAGCTGTACACGCTCAAGAAAAAGATGGAAAATATGGGTCTAACCAACGATTGCATAGTGATAAAATGCCAAGATATCCTAAAGTCATTCAATATCCAAGAAAAGCAGAGGAGAATGAATAACTCAGGCATCTGGTGCTGGTCCTGCAGGGAAGGTCATCTCAGAACTCTCACTTTTATGACTTCTGTATTCCTCTAAGCAGGAGTCAAGATTGAGGTATATTTTCAAATCCTCTACTCAAAAAGAAATATGAAATTCCTTTGATGTGATCATTTCTGGCAAGACACTGAAATATAAGAGCAAAGACACAAGCAATGTGGTAGAAATACCCTCTGAGCTCAGAGACTCACAAGATAATCCTACAAGTTTTGAAAGACCAAGAAGCATCTTGTCTTCTACTAAGCTGAACTTTAGATTTTGAATTTAAGAAATGTCACGCAGAAATTAGCCTCATTTAAGGCTTGCAAGAAAGTTCAAGGTACTCCTGCTAGCATTCTCCATCCACCCCTCATATACACACATCCTGAATTTTATGAAGTGAAGTGTTCATCTTAGTTTATCTTAGTATTATACTCTTTTTCTTAGTTTGTGGGGGCTCTGAGATCTTTGAGTAAACTTTGGTTCTCAGAACCAAGAATCAAATACAGTGGGAGGGCTGGGTCTCATACAAAAGCACAGGCCTGGTGCATTAACCTTGTGTTCCACATTCATGATATTGCCCAGGTATGCTTGTTGCTACCATCAAGGCTGCGATGGCAGTAGCCAGCTCTGCCATGCAGCCTGAAGACCTCACCATAGCTGACCGTATCCCTCCCTCTCCTTTGATAAATGTCGAATGATGACCAGAGCATCAGATTAAACCCAGAAATGAATCTGTCTGTGTGCTGTGGAGGGGGTTGGGGGCAAGTGAATGCCATTTTAATTTTGTTGAAATGTCAAAATATAAGAAGAAATTGAGAGTTGCTAGGTCAGGGAGATTTAGCTGTAGGTTAGATGATCGATGGAAACTCCAAATCTCATTATTTCCTCATACTGTACACACACTAGCAATCTGATATAGGAGCAATGATGATGCAGCACTAACAGAAATGAAAACAGATTTGAGGAAGCCTTTATCTTGCACAGAGTAGCAGATGTGATTACCTTCACTGTGTGCAACGATATACTATTTCTGCTGCATAGCATTTCTCCTGTAAAATTTGAATTATCTTTCCTTGTTTAATAACCAGAAAATGAGCCATGCCACACCACCACTGGGAGGTGCATCACACTGCAGAGGAAACTAAATCAGATACCTGGGCTGACTGAATCCCCTAAGAGGTGAACAGAACTTAAGAGACAACACTCAAGCAGTGTCATCATAATAAAAATCAAGACAAAATTATAATCTATAGACTTAGTTTATAAACTTCATTTCTCTAACGTTGTACCTAATTAAAGTAGTCTGAATATAGAATTTTTCTCAGAAAGTTACCAAACTTGTTTATATATATACATATTTGTTAATATATGTACACAGATATGTATATATGTGTATACATCTATATATAAGACATATATAAAATAAAAAACTGACATTTAACTAATGTCATTAAAGAAACTGATAATGGATAATAGGACTTGGATTATCGATGCATAGAATTGTCTGGTTTTAGGGAGATAAAGCTAATAAATCGGGAAGAAATGGTATGTACTTTACCGGGTAGGCTATACAACAACAACTACAACAACAACAATAAAAAATCAGAATAACGGGAGTTGAGGAGCGTATATAGATTAAACAGCATCCCTATGGAGTAGTATGGCTCCAGGCCCATGAGTGGTCCTTCAAACCTGACCATAGGAATTATAAAGATATATCTGATATGACTCATGGGAAAAGTTGCCCTCCTCATACCGACTCCGTGTACAGCAAGTTCATGGCAGTTTTCTGGGGGAGCTGCAGTCAAGGACTCGGCCCTCTTTGTTGGGGTCCACAGATGAGGCACTTCCCAGGCACTTCCACCAAGATCACCTTACTAGGAGCCTTGGCTGAGGCATTTTTCTCCACTTTGACCTAGTACCTTTCCACATCTTGCCCTTTCTCATCTCTCTCTCCTCTGCCTGTGTGTCCCTAAAGAGATAGATCCCTTTGGATCTTATCCACAGTGAGACAGGTGTATTCCCTCTGTCTGTGCTACATCCACCTGACCCTTCCTTTAGTACTGTTCCATGGAGATAAGTGGGACACTAGGGAGCCAGTGCTTCTTTTTGCCTCTGGCTTGCTCTGTCGCAGTAAATGAATAAAGGTTTGATTGTTACATTTAGTTTGGCGGGTTGTCCTAACAGACAAACTTGACAGCAGATTATCCGACAAAATTTTAAAAAGCCTACAAATGACTATTGCTTTCAGCTAAGACAGAGTAGCTTTTATCAAATCATTCTAGAGAGAACAACTACAAAGTTGAAAGAAATTTTAAAAATAGTTTTTGAAAGCCATCAGAAAACAACTGTCAGGATTCGATAGGTCAGGAGCTCAAGAGATTGGTAGCCTGGTGTAGTAAGCTGGACGTACTCCATCACTTTTCCCTCTGAGGCATTAGCCTAAGTGTCACTGGAGTGGGAGGATAATCAAAACTAGGGCATATGAGCTTCCAGCAGTTTTGCAGTATTTCCAAGACCGAAATTTGGGAGATGAGGAAACCTGGAGAGGGAAGCCTGATACTCAGCATCACTTTTCTCCTCCAGGTATTTTCTGATTCCTAATCTTCATGAGGCAAGTGGGCTAGAAGGTAGCAGAAAGGAGAAACTGAAAAAGTTAAGATGAGCTGTCGATATTTTCATAGTGCTGTGATGACAAAAATTGTATTAAGAGCAATAAGGGGTTGGAGCCCTGGTAAAACCCAGGTTTTCAGTTGAGAGTGTGAAAAAGACAACTGTCAAACAGTAATAGTGTCCTGTATAGACCAGCTTTCACCAAGACCCAGGCCCATGGTTATTTGGAAAGCTAACTGGATTAAGGCAATCTTCTCTTATATTAACTGTGAGGCAGGAGAACGCCACCTCCTCTCTGGATCAAGACAACACCCTAGAGCCTCTGAAAGTTCTTGTCCATATAGACTAATTCAATTTAAAACAAGAACACCAGATATGCCTAGGGACAGGACCAAGATCAAATTCCAATAAAGAGGGGAACAAAACAAAACAAAAAACCCAGAAAAAAAATCAACCCCACAATGGAAACAGACACAGAACTTGAATTTTCAGATATAGAAGGTAAAACAATTGAGATTTTATTTTTTAGGAAAACCGATAAGTTAATAAATGTCACCAAAGAACTAAGATCTATAAAAAGAATCAAATGCAAATTATTGAACTAAAAAATGGTATAAATTAAATGTTAAAAAATCAGTGACTTTCTAAATTTTAAATTTCAAAATTTCAAATAGCATATTTGATATAACAGAAAGAAAGATTAATGATTGAAAAAGAAGCTAGAACAAAATATCCAAACTGAAGCATGGAGATGCAAATTGGATGGAAAATATAGAAAAAGTAAATACCCATAGACCATGATGAAAAGAGTAAACAAATGCCATTTTGAATCTTGATGGAAAGAAAATAAAAAATGGAGTAGAAGCAATATTTGAAATGATGTTGGCCAAGAAGTTTTCATAACTGATGGCAGACTTTGGATTGAAGCAGAGCAATCAAAGAAAAATATACATAAACACATGAGAAAAATAAATAAATTTAAAAAACTGTCAAAAACCAAATGTAAATCTTTAAATAAATCAAAAGAAAACTAATAACAGTACATTGGTTAGACATTTATATAGTTTTAAAATGATCTATTTGCTCCTTCTCTCCTCTGGCTCTCCACCTAGCCAATATATTAATGCTAACTGCATTCTCTATGCAGTCTTTCCTATCTGCGTGACCATCTATCAACTACTAATTTGTACTTCTTTAACCCTTCACCCCATTCTCCCAGTTCCCCAAATCCCCTCTCCTCTGTCCGTCACCAAATTGTCCACTATATTTGTGAGTCTGTTTTGGATTAGTTTGTTCTTTTTGTTCTTTAGGTTCTGCATATAAGTGAAATCATATAGTGTTTATCTTTTTCTTTCTGGCTTATTTCACTCAGGATAATACACTCTAGGTCCATCTATGCCATTGCAAATGGTAGGATTTCATTTTTTTAATGGCTGAGTAATATTCCATTGTGTATATGAACCATAATTTCTTTATGAAAACTTATTTTTTAAAAAGTTGTGAAAGAAAACTGACTTTTAATGAGATAATAGAGCCAAAAAAGAATAAATTATTATCTTGAATTACCTAAAAAATATAGCTGCCAGCCTAAATTTCTATATTCAGCAGAAACATCCTTCAAATATTAAGGCAAAGTAAACATTTTGAGCCAAATAAAAGAAATATTTCATGCCAAGAGTCCCACCCTGATTTCAAATACTAAACAAAATTCTTCATGTAGAAATAGTATTAGTTGGAAGCAGGATAACACGTAAGAGATAATGAAAAGCAATATATGCATAAATATGTGAGTAAATTTAAACAATATTGGTTGTATACACAATAATTAAAATGTCTGTGTGATTTAAATTTAAAGTTAAAATACAGGACAACAGTAGCAGGTAAGGATGAAAAGTATGAAGGAGATAAATATAGTTAAATTTTAATGAGGTGCCCTCATTATCCAGGAGATTTAAAGTTTATATTAAAATAAAAATGTTAATTTTTGTATGATGCACATTGTAATGTGTGTGATAACTCTAAGTTAACATTAGAAAAGTATATCACTCTAGTTAATAGAAGGGGAAATATGATGATGATGATGATTATCATATTTCTTACTGCAAGAAAAACAGAAACAAAGGAAAATAAAAGAGAAAATAAAGAATAAATGGGAACAAGTAGACATGAATATTATTGTGGTAAATTTAAACTCATATATACTAGCAATTACATTTAATATAGAAAAACTTAGTATTTACTTAAAGAACATAAAATTTCTGGCAAGATGCTTATAAGAGAAACATCTTAAGTAGAGGACACAGAGCAGAGAATTGGAAAAGATGACTAGTAGACACTAACCAAAAGAAAAAGCTTGAGCAGTTATACTGATATGAGACATTATTTTATTCATTAATCATTAATGCATTAATCCAATTTATTAATCTATAAACATAACACACAAAGAATCACTAGAATTCTGGAAGGGCATTTCATGATGATGAAAGGGTCAATTCACCATGAAGACATGAGAATTCTAAATTTGTTAATATTCAAAAAACTGACAATACTGTTGATGAAGGTCTGGGACTTGAAATCTTATCTCATACATTTCTGATTGGAAAGTAAATTTTATAACTTTTGAAAAACTGGCTATTTATGTAAAAGTAAAATACATTCTTAACTTATTCTCTGGCCAATCTACCTTTAGATATATTTCTAGAATAAGTAAAAGCATATGTCTACTGAAGGACAATCACAAGAATGTTCACAATAGACCTACACTGGAAAAAAAAAATCTAAATGTCTATCAGCCAGAGAATGGATAAATAAGTTTTGGTTTATTCATACAATGAAAAACTAAAAAGTAATTAAATTGAACAGTCTAGAGCTATGCGTAATGACATGGATGTATCTCATGGGCACAGGATGCATGAAAGAAGCCAGACACACAACAGCATGTGTTACATGATTTCTTTTCTATGAAGATCAAGGATGGGTAAAATTACTGTATGTGACAGAAATCACCATATTTGGTGGGTGGGTGGATATTTTCTGCAGTGGGTACAAGGGAGCAAAATGGGGTGCTGCAGATGTCTGCATTCTCCATCTGTTTGGTGATTACACAGGTGTTTTTTATGGATTTCTGTGCATGTATATGAGGTGTGTGTGTCTTTATGTGTATATATATGTAGAACTCACCAAGCTCTGCACTCAAGATTTGTGTATTTTATGATATACCACAATTAAAATGTACACAGAAAAAATAAGCAGCAAATAAAAAAACACAAAACCCAATATATGGACCACTTAATTTGAACCATGGTCAAGGCTTACTTCCAATGCGATTATTGCACATGCTGATCTTTCTGAATGAGAATTTCTGCAAATTGAAATCATATCCAACTATCAAGGCTCAATTCAAGCTCCCACTTCTCCATGTAATCTTCCTTGAATCCTCAGACTTTATATTCCCATTCTCTGCCTTAAATTTCTTCAATGCTTATACTGAAGAAATTTTACTACACACTATTTTACAAGTTGCAAAGCAGTAACAAAACAGCCCCCTCATATAAATGATTGTGTTATCCTGTGGGGCAGAGGATCAATAATCTCCACTTGTGTCCAGTGGTTAAATGAAGGAAAGAAATCTTGGGCATTGCTCCAAAATTAGCAACTGTAAACAGCCTAGCAAAGCTGTATTTTTCCCAGTGCTTAGGATGAAAGACTAATCTTTGGATTTTCAAAATCTCAGTGATAGAAAATATGTACATACACATTTTGCATTTAAATGTGATACTTATTACTAACTCTCAAGAAAGAGAGATATCAATGTTCCTTTAAGAACGATTGTTTCTTATATTTGAAAAACAACATTAAGAAAACAAAAATATGTAAAAACTTTTCACTCTAACACAGATAAAATGCTAAAAATTCTGGGTCACAAGGTCTTTTCATCTCCTTGGATCCACATCTCCATGTCCCCAAAAGATGATTTATTATGCAAATTGAAGACACATCTTATTGGGCATGCTAGGTTTCTCTTATCAAAATGTGTCTTCCCTAATAGAGAAGACAAAAAGGATGGGAGAGGAGTAAAAATCCTCTTTTCCAGATGGTCTCTTCCACTGTGTTTGTAATTGAAGGACAGGAGTTAATTGGATGCTTTCAAGAGAGGCTTTGTAAATGCTGAGCATCTGCTGATCTGCCCTGGAGAGTAGAACAGAATACCATTCTTCCCACCTTTTGGAACCTAGCTCCGCTCTGAC
Source organism: Pteropus alecto (assembly GCF_000325575.1). Taxonomy (NCBI): domain Eukaryota; kingdom Metazoa; phylum Chordata; class Mammalia; order Chiroptera; family Pteropodidae; genus Pteropus; species Pteropus alecto. Next base: position 10,026,310 of record NW_006442207.1, on the reverse strand, counting down.
ACTCAGAATTAGTAGTTATGGTAAATAATACATTGTTCTCTTGTATATTTTATGGGATTATTTATTGTATATAGGAATGCTACTATTATTTTTAGATTTATTTGTATCTGGCTGTCATATTGTACTTTCTTATTTTTTCCTAGAACATCTACTAGGTAGGTACTCAAAATAATTATTTTGCTGTTTGTCACATTTCTAATAGTTAACCGTTGTCCTCTCCTGGCCTAATCATCTTAGTTATAAGGTATATTTTAGCTAATTGTAAAGGAAATTGTGTAGAGATTGTTGAGTATTTAAGGGAATGATGGCTTTGGGTACAAGATGATACTAGAGGTAGAGTGACAGCTTTGAAGCTACAGCACTGACAGTTTGGGTGCTATGAATTATGACAGACTAGGATACAGGCTGCAGAGAAAGAAAATATTATATGTCAGAGATGTTTTACACAAATAATTCACTATATTTGATTATGTGACTATAAAACAAAGTAAATGCATAGACTTCAGACCTGAAACATATGTTCTAATCCAGGGGTTCCAAAATCTGACAAGTCATTAGAATCAAATTTTGAAGTTTTTCAGAATAGATTTTTGAGACTTACTGATTCAGATTTCATAATTTCTTAACATAGATTCCAGAAATCTGTTCATCAAAGTCCCTGGATAATTCGATAACCCAAATTTGGGAAGCAGTGTTCAAATTAAGAATGACTAAAGAATTTACTATAGTTTAATAGTCACCAAAATGTGTTTATCAGGAAAGATTTTAATGAAAGATTTGAATTCCAAGTTGAAACATTGTTTCTTAGAATTTTATCTTACAAAAAATTAGCAGATACTTCAATATTCTTCAATCTTATACTTTCCGACATTGTAACTGCAACTAAAACATCTTACAGGAAATTCTAGCTGTGTATTTTATTTTTAATTGTCAAAGCAGCTTTACAAATGCTATTTAGTTTGCAATGCACAGCCTGAAAATTAATAGCCAGAATTTACTAAGCATTTATGCATCACCACATAATATGCTAAGCACTTTACATGCATCATCACATTTAATCCTTACAACAACCCAATAAACAGGTATAATCAATGTTTCTGTTTTAGACCAGTAGATTCTATCCATCACCAAAGCTTACAGAGACCAACAAATTGTTCATGTTGACAAAATTACCAAGTGGTGAAATCAAGATGCAAGAATCTATCACAGACCGAGGCCATGTTATATACCGATGCTCTTCAGTTGGAGACACACCTAACATGCCCCTTATGCTGCAGTGGAGGCCAATGGAAGCAGTAAGTAAAGCAAAGTAAGAAAGATTCCTTTGCTTTTATTTCTTTGCAGTTCGCTTAGTAACTAGTCCAATCGACATAAAGTTACAGGAACCAATGTACTTCTCACACTTCCGCATTTTCAAATATTTAGTTCTCCCCCCAAATCTGTTCTTATCATGTGAATATGATAAAACTCAAATAACGCTCCAATCTTCTATCAAAGAAGGGTATGACATTCATACTTTCCCAGAGAGGATGATAATGGTCTGGGTGTGTATGAGCATCTCCCTCCCAGAGAATGAAGGGCCTGCATTGCCCTACTATAGCCTCACTTCAAGGACAAAGGAGTAAGGCTGACAGTGAATATAACAAGGGCCCTGTTCTGCAAGTGCCCCTCCTGGAAGCTGTACCTGTGATTCTGAGGCCTCAGTAGTCTACACTTGGATTAGTTTTCTGGCATTACCCAAGAACAGCCCTTCTTCCACAAAGCTTTGGACTTGGCTCAACCAGAACGATTCCCCTGAGTATAGGAGAAATAAGCCTTTGGATTGTTATTAGACACACACAGCAGAAGGGGAGGGAGCTGGGTATCAGACTTGGTCTTACAATCTATCTGAGCTCTAGTGCCACCTCTTGTTAATGGTCCTTGTGATTTTGCTGTTTTTTCACATATACTGTGTAGAAAGAGTTCCCATAAATGACTTAAAAACCAGGAAAAAATGGTATCACCTAGTCACTGAGAAAAATATTTGTGGGGTTTCTGAACCATAGTAACAAATAACCCTTAATAGGGTATTCTCTCTTTGTCAGGCACTATGTCTCATAAGCATTTTGCTGTACTATGTTATTTAAGGCTCATTACAACCATTGCGAGGTTAGCACTACTTTCATTCTCATTGCACAGACAGAGAAATAGATCCAGAGTTAGTAAATAACACCAGGACCAATCTCCTTAACCACTCCTCTATACCTCTCATCCACCCCAAACTTTAGGCTGTTTCTACTCACTTTACTAGGCAGCTAGCATCAAATGCTTAAATTATATTGAGCTATTTTAAGAGGACTGTTCTCTGCTGAGTGCTGTCCATAGCAGTTTTCAGGCTACTTTAAAGGAAAACAGACTAATGCAGGTAAGGACATGAGGAATATATAATCAATCTGTATCAACTTCACATATGAATCCAAAATGATGATTCTCCGTAGAACATCCCTGTTCTTTTTTTACCCTTGCAATGTCTATTTATTATTAATGTTCTGATCTATCTATTATTTCCAAATTAGACACAGCAGGCTGGTTTTGTCCAGAACCCGACACTCCTTTTCATATAAGAATTACAGTTATGATGTCGAGGAGGGTGATACAGAGTCATAATTCAGGGCAGTTCTTCTTCATGTAACTTTTGTTAATGTTTTGGTTCTAAAGCGATGATACTATGTTCGAAATGTGTTTGCTCCCCTCTGGAACTACCCAGACAAGGAAGATATCAGGATCACACTGCTGCCCAGTCTAGGAGTGGAGAAGGGAGGCAGTGCAGCACAAGATCTGAAGTCAGATCTTCGCTTTGTCACCTACTGGCTCCGTGTACTTAGGTTAGTCTTCTGTGTCGATTAGAGCTTCAGTTTCCTTATCAACAGATTGGGGATTAAAGCAAGCCTCATTCAGAAGTGTCATGATGATAAAGTAATGTATAAAATCACACGTCACAGTGGCTGTCACGTGGGCCTTTACCATTTGGTCAATATAAAGTTGAGTCTCTAGGGCTGTCATAGATACTCTGGTTCTCTCTGGATTCGGGCACACATAGATTGCAACTCCCAGCTCAGCTGACTTGCTTTAGTAAATGAAATGTAAACAGAAGTGCTCTGTCACTTCTAGGCAGAGGCTTCAAGGGCCAGGCTGTGCTGAACTCTGCTCTCTTTCTTCCTCTGCCACAGTGAACAACACATTGTTCCACGAAGGTGATGCTCCATTAGTCTGGCATCAGGCAAGAGAATGACAGGCAGTAGCACTCCTAGCTGACTCTCAAGACGTGAATCTTTGCTGTTTTATCCCACTGAGATTAGTCTTTGTTATTGCAGCCTAAACTAGTTTACAGTTTCTGATGTTAATATTATGATTATTATGATTATTATTGTTATTGATAGGATACTCAACTTTGTTTGTGAGTGTTTCACCAAAAAAAAGAGAGTTAATGCCTGTTTAATGAGGTGACAAGTCTCTTGAACTGCCAGATAATAATAATAACAATAATAATAATAATAAATGTCAATGGCATTAGTTTTTGAAGACATTTTAGAGTACTGTTTTATGTAATTTCCTTGTATGAGATATAATTTTCACAATGATCCTATGAAGTGAGTACTCTTACCCCATTTTACACATGAGGAAACCGAGACAGACGCGAGTTTGAATCTTCCCATACCTTCCTAATCACTCACATGTATGATCTGGTCCAAGCTACTTAAAATTTCTGTCCTAGTACAAAGCATTTTCTTCGCTGAGTCTATAAATGATGGCTGCCAGACTCCAGCTTTACAGCATGACTTAAATATAAGGTCAAAGGTAATAAGGAAACATAAACTATTTAGAAATTTATTTTTTGTTTCTTCTTTATTTTCATAAAGATTGAACCGATTCATTTGCTTTTGTTTTAACAGTTGCCTTTCTTTTATTTCCTTTTTCCTTTCCTTTTTTTGTTTTATTTTAAGAGCTCCTCCTTTGTCAGGGACAGTGAGTAATTTTAGCTTTGGGCCTATAGTGGCTAAAGTGGAGCTAGGTGCTTATAAGTGGAAGATGATTCATATTGATTTTTCCATTATCTGCCTCTTCCTATCCATGCTTCTCCTTTTGTTTTGGTCCTTTTTCTACCTGAAAGACAGTAATTTAGCAGAGATAATGTCAGAACTTCCTTCTGTCTCACCCACCTCCATAGGAATGTCACAGTTAAAAAAAGAAGGGTAGTTTTCATCTTAGACAGACTATACTATTCTCAACTTCCTGCTTACAAAGGTGTAAATCCCTACAAACAGAGACCATGCTCTGCCATAGAAACTGTAGTGGAACTCCAGACTTCTGTGATTCAGGAATTAAAAGCAGACAAGGGTAGATGATGCGCATTTGACCAACATTTTTAATTTGCTTGAGTTTAATATGTTGTGCTCTCTGACCCAGCCAGGGGCATTTCCAGGAGAGAGCAGTACCTCACGTGTGTTATTTTAGATTCCCTGAGCCTGTCTTCAGTCACCTTCACCAGACTCATGCCCTTTGCCTTCCACAACTTTAATCTTTCCCCTGAAACTTACTCATTTCCCCAGCTTGAAAATAGATTAGACTCTCCCAGCCTAAAATGATAGTACATATTTAGTTAGTGGTGAAAGCAAATGCGGAGGTGTAAGATGGTCCGAGTAAGACATAGAGGCGAGTGTACCAAGCCTGGCTTGAGTGAAGCATTTAATAACATCTATTGTTTAAAAAAAGAAAAAGAAATCTGAGTATGGATGGATGGTCTAGCCTACCACTCTAGTGAAGATATAAAAATATATGTTTGAATCCTTCTCAAGTAATATGAGCTACTGTAAAAACTTTTTAATAAAAAGTTATTCCTATGGTTTGAGGGACACAGGGACACACACAACAGGTTTATCTAAGAATGTCAACCACAGGCAGATACCTCAAATGCAGCCTTATACAGACATCTGAAATCTCCCTGAGACAAGTGAGGCGACTTCGATCCAGACATATCCTTCCCCCCGCCCCGCCACCCCCTTGAGAGTTGCCTTTCGCCTGAAGGAAAGCAGGGTTGTTTCTGAGTGGTTATTTTCTAAGAGCAGAGGTCAGCGAGAGTACTTCAGCAAAGCTCCACTGATTGTGCACTCGCTCCTTCTTTATGGGTTGTAAGCTTAACCTTCCTCACTCATGAACCTCCTTTTGTGTGGATAAGCAGAGCACTATAAAGCCGTGGAAACCCAAGAGGGTGACTCTAGAAATTTGTCAAGTGCGTGGCTCATGAGGACTCTGTAATGATGACTTTGTCCTCTTCCCCCCCGCCCCGCCCGCTCCCTTTAGAACAGAATCAACAGATCTATCTGTCACAGAATATGCACCAGACAGAGAATATTCTCTGGATGAAAACTATTTGCACAATGCTATTATAGTAATTTTAGTGAGTGAGGCTATACAGAAAAATAAATATCTTTACTCTCTCAAATTTCTGAATAAGCAAAAAAGAAAATCTTCTTTAAATTTGAGCTTTAAAAACTCTCTTAGAGATTCTACTGCAGGTCTACACTTAAGAACTAGTAGTTTAATTAAATCTTTTAGCACAACCTTGGATTTCCTTGATCATTTCCTTAAAAGTGGCCACCTAGGTGCTGTTTAAATTTCCTGTGACCGAGAATGAAATAAAATTCAATCTGGTACATTTTATTTTTGGCTGGATACACTCCACAAAAGATTCTCCTTTATGTGACTGGGTAATACTTTTGAAGTAGCATCTAATGATTTTTACACTTGGAGGTGTGTTTGGGGAAAAAAAAAACGAACTTTCAAATGTATTTGGGAAAGGAAAGTTCTGTGAGTTTCCATTCATAGAGTTCTATTGAACTCTGGAAGAAAACAGTACAGTTAACTGAATGTGATGCCAGAGGCAGGATAGGAAACCCTGAAGTTCCCACAGGATCAGAATGGTTTCAGAGATGTCCAGATTTTCTCATGCCTCTAACAAGGGTTGAAAGGTAAGCTGAGAGACAAGTGTTGAAAGGTAAGTGAGTATCCCATAGATGGAAAGCTACTTGGCTCATAAAACTGAGCACCGGGTGGAGTTGTGGACATTTTGTTGGACACGCCCATTCAGCAACCAAAGCCCAGTGAAGACTTGTTACATCTCAGCACATGCCCGCCTCAAACATGGAAGTTATATTTTCTCCTGAAACCAGGATTTTGCATATGCCATGTAAAATCTGTCTGTGAACCTAAGAAAAAGAAGAGAGTTGGGAAAAATCCTGTCTTCACTAAACTTTAAACTTGAAATAACTGAGAAAACACCGAAGCAGCTGAATTTACCCAGAAATGTCTAAGGTAAAATCGAGGTTCAATAGAAAGGTTAAGCTGAGGTTCAAGAAGATAACAATAGATACTTTTTTCTTTTTTACTTTTTTACTTTTTTACATCTGAGAATACATCTTGAAAAATGTTATACTTACTATATATTGAATTGAAATTGACCTCTTAAATTCCATTTTATTGTACCTACTGGAGACATTAAAAATATCCTGTTTCACATGACAGCTCTACAGAAATTGAAAGATAACTCTGATGCTTTTGCTAAGTCACTTCTTTTCCAGGATGAACATGGTCAGAATAATCCAGCTGATAATTCAATTTCTTGATTCCCCAAACTTACAGCATCTCTGTTTCTCTTCTGCCTATATACTGGTTTTAGACAATCCTCTTAGAGAAGTGAGGACACACATTTCCAGGGGAATTTTAAAAAACAATATCAAAGCTTCGGCCCCCACTTCCAGGATTTTTGAATTCAGTTATTCTGGGTTGGGTCTAAGATTTGAGTGATTTCTAAAACTTTGGACATGACAGAAATTTGCAAATAGTGTTAGAGATTAAAATCCAGGCATGAACACAATAAATACGATGTGAGTTGTGTAAGCCTACATGATCATTTCCCTTTTCCTAGCTATTGAGTTCTTCATTATTGGTACCCAATATAGTATTTTTTTCCTAGGCAGCCACGTAGATAATTGTATTGCTCCATCATTTAGTCTATCTCCTCAATTCCCTCTTTTGTTGATGAAGTTAATGTTTCATTTAAACCAGTATTTCTTAAGAGCACTCTTTGTAGTATCTACAGTGTCTAGCACTCTGTTAGTATCCCACACAAAGTTGATATGAGTATAAATCATATCTTGGAGCGATTCATGATCTGTTAGGAGAGATTGATAAACAGATAACCAGTGCAGTGAGGTAAATACTGTGATAGATAAAACTATACCAGGGATTCTGGAGAAGGATAAAAAAGGGACTTTTACCACATTTGGGCCAGAAGACAAGGTAGGGATCTTGAAGAAAAGAATGAGTTAAGGCAAGAGAAGAGCTGGATATGAATCTGAAGCTGGAAAATTCTGGACTGGAGTCTGAAAAGTATAAAGTGGATAAAAAAGGGACTTTTACCACATTTGGGCCAGAGACAAGGTAGGGATCTTGAATGAGTTAAGGCAAGAGAAGAGCTGGGTATGAATCTGAAGCTGGGAAAATTCTGGACTGGAGTCTGAAAAGTATAAGGTAGGTGCTGACACCGCTCGCCAAAGTACCATGATTTCAAAAAAAAAAAAAAATGCTCTCAGCATAATTCGTCTAACTGTAACAACCTAAAACTCCTAGTCGATTTAGCTGACAATCTCACTTATGACTGCTAGATCAGTGTTCCGTGCAGGTGTAATAATGAGCATGCTAATTGTCTGGAGTCCAGATCCTGATTCCAGAATGGGATCTGAAACTCTACGTTTATGGCAACCTCCCTCGTGATACTAACAGTGCTGATCTGGGGACCACATAGTCAATAGAAAAGTGCCACAGAAACACCATGTGAGGAAAGGAAGGCTTTGTGATCTGAATCTGGATAGCAAAAAGGTAGCTAATTCCCAGAAGATAAATCAACAGAGCACAGAGTTAGAAGCTTCATCAACCCAGTAAGAAAGGAAATTTTCACTAATGGATTCTAATTTGTTACCTAATCATCAACAAATTATTAGAGGGATTCATTGAATAAAAGGATGCACATTGGTTTGGTAATGGAGCCTGTATAGGCTTCTGTGCTACCCATCCATCAGTCTCTTTTTTTGTTATCCTTTTCTAAGGTAGAGTTTAGTGATAGGCCCACATTTATCCCATTTCACACATGAGTCCATTTCTATGAGGGAAGCGACAAATAAGAAGTGTAAATATGTATCTGAAATGTGATTCAAAAAGACTGCCTGCCAGTCCTGCTCATTCAAGTCCTATTCTCTCCGGCTAATTTATCCTACATGGGGATTCATGTGCATGTCAGGGAATATTGGAACAGATTGAAACAAAGCCTTTCATCCCATTTCACTGCAGATTTCAAGTAGCAGAGTAAGATGGCTTCGGCAAAATGCTCCCAGAAGCCTGTGTCAGTTCACATTGGGAAACCTACTCAGTTTCAAATAAATCGAATGTTTAACAACATGTCACTATTTGAAACTCCAAAAGACTGTTTCCGGGCTTTCACAGGCTCCTTCTGTTTCTCAACTCCTTTTGCCACAAATATTGATGTCTATTGTCCTGCTTTTCAGCCAGAATTTTTTTGTACCATGTGGTAGGATTCTGCTAAAATGTCTTTATTCAGACTTAATTAGCAGTCTTTCCTGGGTAGTGAGCTCCAGAAGCATTGATGGAGTGTCTATTCCTCATCCTATATATGCTGCTTCAAAATCTCTCATCATAAAAAAAAAAATACCCTCAGAGGTGATTCTAATAAAGACCTCTGTTTGAGAACTCCTGGATTAGATAAAATAAGAATTTCTTGGGAATTGGGTTGTTGGATCCTGAAATAGAGGGCATAGAATTTACTTTTCTCAAGAGCTGTAAGATCTAAGCGGATATGGGGAGACATTTTATATGCAGTCTAGGACTGAGAGCTTAAGTCAGGATTTTGGATTGGCAGTCTGTAGATACTTCACCCTGATTTCTAGAATGCATTCAAACCAAAGTGATGTAATCACAAAGCACGTTAATACTGAGAGGCTATCCAATCTTTTACCTGTAGAAAATAGAAAAGGACAGTAAGCAAGTAAAGACCATTCCTGAGTGACCAAATTAAAGTTCCTTTACAATGGCCTTCTAGTTTTTTTTGCGATAATTAAATGAATGATGTGGATGTAGACTTCTTGCACAGACCAGAGCATATGGTAATAGCGTAAATGCTATATCCCTTCCAGGCATCTAAAGCCAAAACTTAAAATGTAAGTGAAACTCAATCTAGGTCTAGAATTTTCAACTGCATCAACCTGACCGATGAGGAGTAAAATACACAGCATTCTGTTTTGCATTTAAGAGCATAAGGACTAAAGAGGCTCTGAACCCCATCAAGTTTGTGCTTCATCTCTGTTCCCATGTGCAGATATGGCTGATCAATTTAAGTGCAGCATTTTGACAGAAAAATAATGATTTCTCTACAAAGATTAAGATGTGAATATAAATGAAAATCCTACAGTGGAAGTCTAGTGGAACTCAGACCTCGTTTTATCTCCTCAGCTGCAGTTCATCACATAAACTACGGGTCCTAGAAAAGAATAAAAAGCTTTAACAAAGTGGATCAAAGGGTCAGATAAAAGAGACTTTTATTCCGAAGTGACCCCATTAAAGGTCCCCTTCTCCCTCCTCTCTGCCTTTCCCCTCTTGCTCTCTTTATGAACTTAAGTCTCACTAATAGTGAAATGTTTTGCTTCTACCTAACTTCAAATAATACTTTAAAATCTTGGCCTTTCTTGAATCATTGGGAATTTCAGTGGCTCTAGAAGTAATGTTTAAAAATGTATGTTTCCACTAACTAGTGTCCGCTATTTAGAATGTTAGGATAGTGTTTTCTAAAGTGCTGGGATATGGCCTCAAGATGCTCTATGAAAACCTGGCACCCTCATCACACGTGTCTGGGGTTGGTCTTCCCTTTGGAACTTCACAAAGCAGGCAGGCATAGCAAAGGCATAGCTTTGTTTCAGCCATCGTTTTCCAAATTAGACCATGGAACCCTTTCTTTGCAAAATATCTGCTGACATGTTATGAATGCGCTTTGCGTAGCATGCTTTTCGAAACGTTTAGGTATCAGATAAAGATGAATTAGAATAAACAGTTCTTCTGTAAGTTATGAGATTGTCATGAAATCAGGATATAATCTTCTATTTTTACAGTCTCTAAATAGAGAAGTTATAACAAAAGTCAAAAGACATTTTTCTATTTTCCTTAAACTTTCAGTACCGCTTTTGAAAAGTCTAGTGAAATTCCCCAGTATTATAGACTTCATAATGATATGCTTTACTCCGGGTATTTTTTCATTTACTGTGTCAAGCATTCATTTTGTGGCATCTTTTTATTTTAATAAAATTTTAATTTTATAGAAGTTTTAGATTTACAGAAATATTATGAACATTATACAAAAAGTTCCTTTACGTTCTATAGCCAGTTTTTTTTCTATTATTAACATAAAATATTAGTATGATACTTTTTTCACAATTAATGGACCAATTTTGATACATTAACTAAAGTCCATACTTTATTTAGATTACCAGGATCCTATATAGAATACCACAGTACATTTAGTCATCATAACGCCTTAGAATCCTCTCAGCTGTGACAGTTTCTCACACTTTTTTTTTTTAATGACCTTGAGCATTTTGAGAAGCACTGAAAGTTATTCAGTAGAAAAGCCTTCATGTGGAGTTTGACTGATGTTTTCATTATAATTAGACTGAGGTACTGTATTTTTGAGAAGACCACCAGGGTAAATGCTATTTTTATCCAATTAAGGATTCATTCTATGAGCATGACTCATCGTCGTTGATGTTAACCGTGATCATCTGGCTAAATTGTAGTGTTTGTCAGGTTTCTCCACAAGCTTACTGTTTCCTTCTCCCTTCCAGACCGCCCTTTGAAGTAAAGCCATTATGCTCAGCACCCCCTCTAAGGACTAGGGCGTTATGCTCCACCTCCTTAAGGGGGAGCATCTACGCAAATTAGTATTTGGAATTCTTTTGCATGAAAGATTTTTCTATTCTCCCACATTTATTCATTTATCTATGGATATGAATTCATGGGTATTTCTTTCATGCTTTGGGATCTAATTCAACCTTTCTTTTTTGTTCTTCAAAATGTGTGGGTATTGGGAGCTCCTTCACTTGGCTCTTGTATCTTTTCAGCATATCCTTATTTTGTGCATCTGTGTGTGTGTTCGTGTTTACTGCCTGACTTTCTGACACTACGTGGTGCTCCAGGCTCATCATCATATACATTTTTGGCCCAAGTCCTAGGATTATCTATTTCTCTAAAGAGTCTTGGTTCTTTTTATGAAAGGATGGTATCAGAAACCCAGATCTGGACACCCTATATGAGCGCTGCTACTAAGGTGAAGTTGCTTTTAGGTCCTCTCAGCTGACAGAGCTAAGAGATGTGTATGGATACTAATGTGTATACATAATGAGCATGCACACACACGTAGCACGCTCTATGTTTATATTAAGCTAAGCATGAATTCATACTGATGTCTAAGCCATGACCACAAGGGTCATTTAGCCTCCTCCTTTTGCTTCTGTAACCTTGACTCCAACAGTGAGAAACCTGGCTCTTATCATCCACCACGTTTACTCAAATGTTCAATTCCAGTATCTCTGAATTGTCGTTGCAGAACTTTTAACCTATATCTCTGTGGGAAAATAACTTTATCAACTAGTATACAATAATTTATGCTGTTTGTTTTGTCTTTAGCCTCTGGAATCCAATAATTTCCAAAGTTTCTTACGTCAGTACTTCATACCCTATCCACTTCAGTGAGGTCATTCAATATATTTGTTATACATATTGATTCTTTTATCGCATTCTGCCTTTCATCCTGGGATTCCCTGACTTCCATTAAATTTTTTTTTGTATAAATTAAGGTTCATTCTTTGTGTTTTACAGTTATATGAGGTTTGGAAAAGATGTAATGTCATGTACCCACAATTATAATTTTATACATAATAGTTTCACTCTCTTATTTCCCTGTACTTCAACTATTCAACTCTTCCATCCTCCCATCTCTATAGTTGACTTTTTCAGGATGTCAAATAATTTTCAAAATGTCAAAAGTATATAGACTTTTCAGACTGAATTTCTTAGCAATATATAGTTAAGATTCACCAATATTTCTTCATGGCTGGCTAACAGCTCTTTTTTTTTTTTTTTTTAAATTACTGAACAATATATCTTTGTATGAATATGCCACATTTTGTGTATCCATTCACTTCTTAAGAATGTCTCAGTTTCTTCTGTTTTTGGCCATTATGAATAAAGCTGCAGTAAACATTCACAAGAAGTTTTAATGTGGACATAAGTTTTCGAATCATTTGTGTAAACCTAGCCATGCAATGTGGATCATACGATGAAACTATGTTTTATTTTGTAAGATATTGACAAACTGTCTTTTTAAATGTCTATACCATCTCTGTTTTCACCAGAAATGAATGAGTTTCTGTCGTTTGAAGTCTCATTAGCATTTGGTAGTGTTAGAGTTTTGGATTTTAGGTATTCTAATAGATGTTTAGTAGTATCTCATTGTTTTAGTTTGCAGTTCCCTAATGACAAATTATGTCAATCATTTTTTTCATATTATTTAACATACGTAAATCTTCAGAGAGGTGTCTGTTCAGGTCTTATACTCACCTTTCAACTGGCTTGTGTATTTTACTTTTGTTCAGTTTTTGTATACTTTGGATATAAATCCTTCATCAAATATATATTTTGCAAATATTTCTACCAGTCTGTGGCTTGCCTCTTCATTCTATTAACTGAGTCTTTTATAGAACAGAAGTTTTTAAAATTTTATTAATTAGTCCAATTTAGCAAATTTTTCTTTCATGAATTGTGCTGTATTATATTTAAAATCTCATCACATAACCCAGTCATGATGATTTTCTCCTGTTTTACATTTATATCTATGATACATTTTTAATTATTTTTTGTAAGATGTAAGATCTGTGTCTAGGATTTTTCTTATAAATCTATTGTTCTAGCACTATCCGTTGAAAAGACTATCTTTTTTACCATTGAACTGACTTTGCTCCTTTGTTAAAGAACTGTTTAGTATATTTGTGTGGTTCTATTTATGAACTCTTTACATTATCCCAATGTTGTATGTTTCTATATTTTAGCCAACACCATGCTGTATTATAGTCCATACTGAAATCAGGTAGAGTGAGTCCTCCAACTTTGTTCTTCCGTATTGTGTTATCTATTCTAGATCTTTTGCCGCTTTACTTGAACTGTCAAATCAGTTTGTCAATATCTATGAAATAACTTGCTAGAATTTGACTAGAATTGTGTTTAATCTATAGATCAAGTTAGGAAAAACTGACATCTTAAAATGTTGAGTCTTACAATACACATAGAATAGCTCTCTATTTCATTAGATTTTCTTTAATTTTATTAGTTTTATAGTTTTTTTTTTTTTTTTACATTTAGATTTTGTTGGATTTATACCTATATTATACCCATTTAATATACCTACATATTTCATGGATTTTGGTTCTATTATAAATGGTATCGGTTTTTAAATTTAAAATTATTTCTTCTCAGGGAAAGTCTATGTATTATAGCTTTTTTAGCTTTTATCCGTTATTATATTACTGACGCCCCGTTAGTGTAGTAGTAAGGTGCAGGAGAAGGGGATTATTTTATAGTCTTCTAGCTAAATCTTAGTCTTTTAGTGGGCCTGTGTTTCTGGCCTGTGACCTTTACGTGTTTCTTCTTGTATAGCTTTCCTACTTCCTCTTTAGTTAAGGCAGGAAGGTAGAGAGAGCTAGGATGAAAAAAAATCTTCTTCCATAGCTCTAGGATAGGCTCTGGTAAAATCTATCCCCACCCCAGAAAGTTGGCTTTTGGTGTAAAGAAGACTATGGACATATTTCACAAGTATTACTCTTTCTTTTCCCCTGTCAAGACTATAGGTTTTATCAGACCTCATCAGTCACAAGAACCTGGTGAGGTTTTTGAACATAAAGGACATGAAATTATGGGAGTTCCATCTAAGATTAAGGCCCCCATGAGCTTCTGATTCTTAGGCAAGTCCACACTCAGACTCTAGCAATTTAATAAAATTACCATGTAAATATACCTACCAATTTGTGCCTCCAATAGCTGCTGTTCTAGGTAGGCAGGTCTCCTCTGTCTATTTGTTTGTCTCAACAAATATTAGGGTGTAAGTTAACCCTGCAAACTCAGTTTTCTGATGGACCTAAGAAATCACTGGTTTTCAGTTTGTTCAAATTTTTCTTGCTGTAAAGATAGGAATAATGACTTCCAAAGTCTGCATGTTGGAGCTAAAATAAAATGTGACACCTTTCATTTTGGAAACTAATGGCCATTAATTCTGAGAATTTTTATACATTTGACAAGTTCTTACCTTCTATTTCCTGCAATTTCTTTTATAGTTAAGCTTCTTAAATTGATCTTCTAATTTTCCTGTATTTTTTCTCCTATATATCTTTCTTTCTGGGATGGGTTGAATGGTGGCTCTCAAAAAGATATGTCCATACGATAACTCCCAGAATCAGTGAATATCACCTTATTTTTTAAAAAGGCTCTTTACAGATATAATTAAGTTAAATATTTCAAATGATAATCATCCTGGATTATCCGGGTAGGCCCTAAATTAAATTATAAGTGTCCTTACAAGAGACACACAAAGGAGAGACATAAAAGGAAAAGAGGAGGCCACCTGAAAATGGAGGAAGAGATTGGGGTGCAGTCACAACTCAAGGGATGCCTGCAGCCACCAGAAGCTGGAAGAGGCAAGGAAGGATTTGCCCTTAGATGCTTCAGCGAGAGTGTGACTCTGCTGACACATTGATTTCTGGCCTTCAGAACTGTGAGAAAATACATTTCTGTTATTTTAAGCCAAGTTCTTGGTACATTGTCATAGTAGTCTTAAGAAATTAATATACTGCCCATTGTTCCATTCTTAGTAATATTTATCCAAGTTCATCTTCTAATTCTTCTGTCGACTTTTAAATTTCTGCTGTCCGATTTTTGACATTCATGGTATTGTTATTTTCTATTTGTCCTTTTTATATATTATTTGGTTTGTTTTTCTTGTATTAATTATATTATTTTTGAGGTTATCCCCTTTTTGTTGGCACTGTTTTCACCAATTTATTTATTTTTTATTAGTTGATCTCTTTCTTATTAAAAGCTCTACTCAAATATTTGTCATTACCTGGCTATACATTCATAGTTTATAGTAAGTTACTAAAAAGCTGTTTGGAAGGGACATGTTTGTTTGTGGTGGATCTGAGTGTTAGGTGATCAGGTAACCATTTCATTGGAGAATCTTGAATGTCAGCCTGTGGGGTATTTTCTTTTGGACTAATCACTTTCTTCAGAGGAAAATTATGCGATCTTCTGCCTGGAGATCTATATTTTAGAGCCCGTGTTCTGTGAACTGAACAAAAGCAGGGAGATGAAGGTCACCCGGGACAGTAAGGGGTTGGTAGTCGATTCTTGAATGTCAGTGTGTGTAACTCGTCATCCTATCCTCCAATACCTGACTGCCATGTGTCTCTAAGGACTTTGTAGTTATTATTCTCCAGAGAGCAAAACTTCTACTGGTATGTAGAGAGGAAATACGTTGTCTGATTGAAGTGAAGGAGGATATCTCTGGTAATTTAATAGCTCTCTGGTAATTTTACAATCTTTCAGGAATTCCTTTTGTTGTGGGCACACTCCTCACACATGCCTTAACAGTTTCAGAATGCTATCGTATCTAAGACTTTTCCAGTGTACTGAGCATGATCAGGCTTCATAATTGTTGGTAGCATTCCTCTGTTGGCACTTATATTTCAACTTTCTCCTTTCTGTTAAATCATTTTGCACGCTTCCATCTGCATCCCATCTACCCAAAACTCTTTAAATTGCTCAATTGCTTTAACCTACTCTCCTGTTCTATTAGTCATTTATGATTTATAGCATTTATTAAAATTTATTTCTTCCTTTCTAGTGTCCCATTAACATAGTATTAGAGATAAATGTGTGTGTTCAACCTGCCATGATTCAGAGGTGCAATGTAACTGTGGTAGGTAGACAGGATAAGGCCTGACTCTCCAAAGATGTCCCTGTCTTATCTTCAGAATCTGTGAATATGTTCCTCTACATGGAAAATAGGAATCTTCAGATATGATTAAATTAAGGGTCTTCATTTGAAATGAATGAAATTTTAAGAGTCTTTGTAAGAGGGAGGCAGGAGTGTTAGAGTCAGAGAAGATGTGATGATGGGAGCAATGGGGTGTGTATGTGCTGAGGGGGAGTGGAGGGAGGAGAGAGAACGAGAACCATAGCCAAACAATGCAAGCAGCCTCTAGAAGCTGGAAAAGGCAAGGAAAGAGATTCTCCCTCGGAGCCTCCATAAGAAATGTACCTCTGTCAACATTTTTATTTTAACTCTGTAAAACCCATTTCCGACTTCCATAACTGTAAGTTAATAAACTTGTGTTTTTAACCTACCAAGTCTATGGTAACTTGTGTACAACAGAAATAAGAAACTAACAGATTTTTTAAAAAGCCGTCGTATAAGAGTATTTGTAGTGATACAATTCTGTATTTGCTTATAAATCTATACACATCCCAATAAATATAAAATATATATAAACATGTACACATACATACAAATACATACACACACACACAAACACACACACACAATGGGAAAGAAGATAATTATATTCACCAAAACATTAATAATGGACCAAACTTTGAGTTTATGCAGAGTTGTGCAGGATTTTAACTTTATTCTATTCTCTGTAATTTTTAAAGAGCCAAAAATTAACAACAATCAGTTTTATTATTAAAATTAACTTTAAAAAAAAAAAAGTCAAGGCTTTCACCTTAAAGCATTATGGTGTTTCTTATTATGGAGGTAGAAACATTTATGGCCATTTGCTTTTCCTAAGTACTCCAAGTGTGGTCCTGCCTCAGGGCCTTTGCATTTGCTGTTCCCGCTGCTCAAATTTTATGCTATGAGAAAGACCTTCCAGATCATGCCACCAAAACTAACGTACATAGAGCCTTTCCTTCTCACTTTCGATCTCCATATGTGGTTTTACATTTCTCCATGGTGCTCATTGATTCCTTGTTAATTTATTGTACCCCACCCACTGGAATGCAAGCCCCCCAAAAATGGGACTTTGTTTGGTCCACTGCTCTAGTTTGAGTACATTTTAAACAGTTATTGAAGAAATAAAGAATGGGTAAAAGAAAGGGGAGGAAGAAAGAAATAGGCTTTTAAATATTTTATCTATTTTTACATTTATCAATAACCCAGGGATTTTTATCAACTGCTTTTCTCTAGTCTTGATAATAATATTTATGTAGTGTGTATACTGATGTATGTAGAGATTTTTCAAATCTTACTTGCCAGCTATAAGTTACAACAGTATGAACATATGACTTTTTTTCCACAAAAGCTTCTTTATTGCTTTGTAAAATTAGAATAATAATATTTTATAAGACACATTTGGGATTCTAGAGGTTAGCATATGTGATGGTGCCCAGCAGAGCGCTCAACATATAGCATGCATTTTAAAGATTACTGGTGCCCTCCAATTTAAATGTGACATTTCTCTCCTAGTTTTAAATGGTAAGAGAAGCAGTCACTTTTTTTCTCAAACATCAGGTATGCTTGGCAAGATTAAAAACATTACAAAGGCAAGAACTTGAGGAAAAAAGGAAACCAAAAATAAAAAGGTAATGGAAAAGTAGTCTGCTTTCCCTTCCCACTTTTTGATAAGACCAATTCCCATCAAGTGTATTAAATAGATAAAATTTCTTGGGTACTTTTCTGATTTCTATCACCACTTTCATCATCTGCCATCATAGAACATTTGCCCTATTAATTGACAATCTCTTAGGTGTTATTCTTCCATGAAATATCTTGAACTTGGTGAGGAATATGTCGCCAAAATTCAAAAAAAAAGAAGGACTGAATTGGATCAGTGTTGCACTGCCTTATGCCCTTTGGGTCCCCATCACGCACTGTATAGGAACAGAGCTGTCATGCCCTTCACCATTTACCTTCAGTGTTCTCTCCTCGGTAAGACAAATGCTGCATATTTTTGTGCCCTTGAAAAATCATTATTTCTTGTCATAATAAGCAGCTCACTCTGGACTAAAAAGGAAGAAGGCAGATTTGTAGCATTGTTGTCGCATGATCAGGGAGTGGATATCACAGTTGTCACGTATTGTTTTCTGTTGTCGTTGCTTTTATCTTCCTTTACCAATAGGAATGACTTCACTTGCCTTTGAAGCCACTCCACCTACACACACGTATCCCTAATTATAAATCTCACTCATGCTAAACTAAGTCCTTGAGATTTCTTCCTTGTTCTTTGTTTTATGTTTGTCCATTTCTTACAGAATGAGGCTTAGAACATTCTCAGAGATGTGTTATAAATAATTAAAGTTGGCAAAGCCCCCTTTCTCATTCTTGTTGTGTGTGTGTGTTCCCAAAAAACTTAGGATTTAAGATCATCACTGAATGCCTTTAAGCTTAAAGATGCATTTTTTTCTGCCATTGGATGATTTTCTTATGATGATTATTTTGAAAAGCAGGTAATCTTTCTTTATAAGAAAAAGTAAAAAAGAAACCCAAATCAAATCAAACACAAAATTGTGGACTCTATTATGGCATTAGGCTTTATGTCCCAGAGCAGGTCAGAGCATACCATTGATATATGAAAATTTGTCATTCCTGGGTACATTTCATTTACTGAAATGCTGTTTGAGAGCAACTCTATTAAAGATGCAAGACACTGGTACAAAGCCACTTTATTTTGTGTCACTGCTTTCATATAAAATCTTTATTCCAAACACTTTGGAGAATTAAATAATACAAGACAGGGGAGGGTGTTCTGTATAAATTATACAATACTATGGCATAAAGAATAATTTAAAGAATCAGCTTGAAAGGCAATAGCTAAGGCTCAGAGAAATTGAAAAAAGTAGGAGAGATTTTTCAGATATATATATTTTTTTATCCATAGGAGTTTTATTATGGAGAGTGGTTAAAATAGTGAGGCAGAATAAAATTCCTGGTGGAACATGGAGTCGGTGTTTTAATAACCAAAAATGCAAACTTCTCACTGTTTCCCTTCTACTACATCATTTTCTAAGTTGTCCTCAGTACTTTTGTGAAGAACCAATGAGTAATACTAGTAGATAATAATCACCTATTATAATTTAATTTTCTTGAAAATCCTAAAGTTCAAGGTTATCATCACATATAAAGGTGAGAATCACAGAGGTAAAGTGGCCTATACACGTGGTCATACAGCTGCCAAATAGTAAATCCTTGAGTCAAAACCAGGTCTAATTGAATTCAAGGCCAGATGCTTACTGCCATCCCCGTGAATTTAGCAAGAACTAGATTTAATGAGCCACATCTCTCACTGAGCATATCCCTGTAGTTTTCTAATAAAGCAATGCAGTCAAGCACTCTCCGTCTTTGTTCTAACATGACTCAAGAGCCTCAATTTATAAAAACAAAAGTAGCTAGCATGAAATGAACTTCTAGGAGAGGGTCCTATAAATAATGTTCATTGTCCTAAAGAGTTTTCTATTTCCATGCTCTTTATTTCAACAGTCGTGGAGAGTTGGGCAATACACAATTCATACGGTGTACTGAGGTGACATCATCTGTCTCACAACCTGAAATAACTGAACAGACGGCGTGACAAACATTATGCTCATTCTCTTCTTTCTTGATAGCAAGAACGCTGATTTTCTTCTGGGAGAGAATATGTTCACTTTCAGGTGATGGATTAGTCTAAGCCTATGATGAAAATCTGGTTTGCATTTTCTCAGTATCTCTTGCCCTGAGGAACTGGCATGCATCAGAGTCTTGGCCAATGAGACTGAAGTGAATTCTGCTAGTGCTGCTCTTCTTTCTCCTTTCCTTCTTCCTACTCTAAATGGGGCTGTGATGACTGGAACTGCAGAATTCATTTTGCAACCATGGTGCATCAAGCATTAAATGAAGGAGATTGTGATAAGGACTGAAGGGAAGAAAGGACCTAGACTTCAGAAACATCATTGAGTAGCTGCCTACCTCCAAATATTTGATACATGGAAAGGAAAACTCTCCTACTTGTTTAAGCCACTCAGTTTGTTGGCAGTTATTTCCACTTGAACTCAATTCTAACAGGTAAACATAGGCAATCTCAAAAGATACATAAATTTATATGGAGATGGAGATTGGTTGAGTTATAGAGATATAAATGCAAAACTAAAGAGCAACAGGATAATTCCATCTGTGATCATAGTTTTGAACAAGGTTACACTTCTCCATGGCATCTAACTTGTAAATGTGTCTCCCAAGGGTTATGCATGATTTCAAAGACCATCAGACTAAGCAGCCACACATATCACTCATCTAGCACATGTAATTACTGTCATATTTTCTTGACCACATGTGATTAGGCACATGTACCAGTAAGCACTTTTTTATGTAGCTTTGTATTGTAGGCTAAGAACAATGCTACATGTAAGTATTTGGATTATGCCTCTGAAATTCTACTTATGAGATGAATATATCAATAAATATAGGCTAGATTGTGCTGCAGTAAAAACAATAAGCAATAATATGATAAATAATCCCCGAGATTACATGTCTTAAAAGAATAAAAGGCTTATTATTTGCTGACACTACCTGTCCATCATGGAACAGATAGAAGACTTTGCTCTTTGTTGACCTTACTCAGAGACATAGGCAGAGGGAAGCTCCATCTCTCTGATAGGAAAGTGGATACAGCAATTTACATATGGCTCTTAAAACTTCTAACAGAAAGTAATGTATCGTTTTGCTCAATTTTCCATGGGCAAAAGTCACATGACCATACTCATCATCATGAAAGCAGGAAAATACTATCCCAACATGAAACTTTGAGGAGGAAGAAGAGGAAACATTTAGCAGAAGGTGCTCAACAATTCCGTGCAGTGACTTTAAATGTCATTTCCCTTCCCAGACTTATTTCCTTCATCATTATAAAAAAAATTTATTTCAACTATTTCCTGACTGCTCTAAACATACATAATCTTGAAAATGGATTGTTTTGATTGAAAAATCAAAACATTGGGTTAAAATCAAAACACCCTTCATTCACTAAGGTTGAGCTAAACTAAGCAGCTGTTTGCCATCAAGGAAACAAAGCCTGTATTACTTTCTTCACCCTCAGGTCTCAGTAATTTAAAAGAGCTTGGGCAGCTACCAGAGAGCATGAAGTATGAACACCTGTGCCTTTTCTGCTTCAAAAAGTAATAACATATAATATTTCTGTCTAAACAGTGTTTCTGGCTTCCAATTACACGAGGGCAACAAAACAGTTATTTCTTTGAACTCCCAGTACATCCTCTGCACTAGTTGGCAAACTGTGCTCTCGAACTATGCTGGGTAAATAGCACTGGATATGATGGATGGGAGGACAGAAAAGTGCCTGTGCTCTAAATTCAGTATGAGGGCCTCATTTGTCCTGGAGGCACAGACTTCCCAAAGACTTTGTCTAAAAGGCTCAGTAGGAAGTGTTTTCTAATAGTCACCTGTAGCTGCCATCACCTTTGCCAAAACTACATTTCCTAAGGAGAGAAAGCCCATGTCTCATGATGAAATAGCATGTTACCATTAATCGCAGAATCTAGAAATAACTTTTAAGCTTTTTCATACTTTTGTGTGGTTCTTCAGAAGTTCCTGTGGACTTCTTATGCAAAATCTCACTTCTCGCCCAGCGTGCATACGTGACTTACTTAGGATGAGGTACAAGTCACTTTGCTGAAGTTGCACATTAAGGAGGTCTGTCACAGACTTCGGATCAATTTTTCAATTGCCAAGATGAAGGAAAGAGTTCTGAAGCAGGAGCTTCAACTAGACCAAACTTTATTACCAGTGCGGCCTGATATTTTCAATTTTTTTGCCTCAGGGTAAATAAAATTATTATCTGCATTGTTTACAGGGCATGAGATAACAACCTGGCCTTGACATTTTTGAAGCAAAATTACTCAATTGTTTTGTTTTATATGAGAAGTTAAGCAAGGCCCAGAATGATTCTACCTTTACACCTTTATTTTTAAGAGCACATTTTTGCCTTTTCTTCTCAGTTAAAAACATAGATGGTTTCAAATGTAAGTGACAAAGCTGCCAAAAAAATGATGAATATTTCCTTCAGAGATGATAAAACAATCTCTCCATATCATCTAAAGAATCACTGAGCACTTTGAATGTGATTTGCATTATGTAGAGTTTTGTCTCAATTTACAATGAATTTAGTTTTTGTGGATGGAAAATGAAAGCAAGAATTGATTTATTATGAGAGAATCATGCTGGGAATGAGAAGAAAAAGAGTCTCCCCTAATATCTGGTCTTCGGTGTTTGCTCTTTGTAGAATGACAGTTCTTTCTTCATACCTTACTGTGCAGAATAGAAGGAAGGAACTCTTGACGAGTGAGACCCCAGAAAAGCAATTAGCATAAAGAATGACACAAGCCATAATCCAATGTTAGCCTAACAACTCTTCTTGCTCTGCTCTTTGAGTTATTGCCATTGACTGGTTCTTTTTTATTTTTTCCTTGTTCATCATATAGCATTTTTGTTTCCCTATTTGATATGTGATGTACTCTTCCTGGATGCTATCATGTTCCCTTCTGTTCTGAAATTCCTGAGGAGCATACAAATAAAGAGTTCAAGTTTAACATGTTTAAAACTGAATGGACCTTATTTTGAATATTCCTACTCTACTTCCTGTTATCATCATCTTTTCAAAAGTGCCATCCGGAAACCCAAGGAATATATTTAATGAAATATGAAGAATGAGGGGAAAAGCAGACTGAGCCTACAAATCTTTAAATGATTTTCCCTTAAAATCTTTCTTTTCCTCTTCCTATTTCCTTATTAGCAATCCACTGCCTTAATTCCACTGCCTTAAATCCACCAATTTACTTATCTATTAAGATAAGTAAATATAAGGTGATGTTTATTTCCTAAATTACTGAAATAATCTCCCAATTGTTCTTGCCTCCATTCATCACCATCTAAAAGCCATAGTCTACCAGTCCACACCATAGAATGTGTGAGCACTCAAAAACACAAATCTGTTATCACTTCTCTACATAAGCGTTTCTTGTCTATCCAGTGCTTTTAGGATCAAGTTTAAATTCATTAGCTTATCATATAAGAGAAATGTATAGTAAGTAAAAACATGGCTCATTCTTTCATGGAGAGTAGAGTCCAGTGAGAGGAAAAATAGACAAGTAAATCAACTAATACATTTCAGTGTGTTGAGTATGCTGATAAAGACAAGCATCCATGCTATGGGAGCATAGCAAAGGAACTAATAAATCAGACTGGAGGTCAGAAAGGGATACTGGAGGAGGGACTACTTGAGCTTAGTTTTGTAAAATAAGTAGGGACTAGCTAGATTGAAGAATAGGTAAAATGCATGTAATACTTGGTATATGGTAGCTGTTTGCCAAAAACAACAAAATTTTAAAAATAAAAAAACTATGTAGGCTAAAATATGTATAAATGTATGAATAATTTCACATAATATCATGGACATTCATCTATCTTACATTATTTCTCAAACACTTATGAGATGTGTCTATTCTAGATATCTTTAAAAGGTGAGATTTAGATTCGATGATCGTTCTGTCATCGAAATGTTAGAATCTCAGAAGACTAAATGTAAACACAAGGACAAGACATTTACTTGCAGGCAGAGATAAGCAAACTACATATGGGTAATTGAAACAATAAGGATTCTAATAATGTAATTGGGAGTTCCCTCATAAGCAATGGAAGTCTGGAATCATAGTTGTTCCAAAACACGTATCAACTTCCTGTCATTTTTCAGGAAGTAATTTCAGAGATCTCCAGCCTATGTGTCATTCTTTATCTTTATCTCTGCCTCCTCTTTTGTCATCTTAGGATATTTCATTGTTATTCTGGTAGATGTATGTCTGAATATTTGATTTCTCAACAAGAATCTTCAGTGTTTATGGGCACATTGTAAAGACATAAGAGGTCAAGAATTTATGTGTATTTCCCAGAATTAAAAGTGGATTTTGTGTAAAATATGAAATATATGGTCCTGATAATCTTTCATTCATCTCTCCACATTTGTTATCTATGTCTTTTATGTGAGGTAGATATTCTCAATGTTATTTTTGGTAAAGGGCTGAAATCAGAGGAAAATGAAAAATGCTGGACAGGGAGAAGAGATTTCTCGTGACTTCCATAAATCTTGGATAAAAGTGAATCCCTAGGAGACTGTTTTGTCTCTTATCTAGCTCATTGGTTGCACAGACGAAAAGAAAATTTCCTAGGTGGCTGATTAGTCTATATAAATCACCCTTGGACTCTAATACGCCTGACTACTCAAAAAGGAGTCAGTAATGTAAGTTTCACTTTGATCTGTTATACGAAGAATGTTCTGCTTCTTTATTTTGCTACCTCCTTTTAGGACTCTTCTAGTATTAACTGGCAGGCAATAGTGCACTCAGCTCTGGTCTTCCCTAGTGCAGGTAAATTCCTCCATTTTCCCCCAAATGATTGTCGTGGAGCATATGTGTCTGCCCTCTCTGGAATGATCACATCACTTGTATAGTATGCTCTATACTGAAGCAAAACCTAGAAAATAGACAAGCTGCCCATTTCTGCTCCTCTCTTCTTCCTGTGACTGGTGACAGTGTCTTGGTTTCTCAATTCACTTGTCAATTAACAGCCACTCTCTTTAAAAAACAAGGTTTGACTAGCTAATATTTGTATTTCATCTTTACTTGGGGTGCAGAAGTTTCAAATAATATGTACAACTGCATGATAAGCCCAGGTAGCATAATGTGAAAGTTTCTGAACCTCTGATATTAGGGCTCAGAAATAAATACTAGGGCTAAAAGGCTATTTTCTCTGGCAATCAACTCCACTTTTTCCTAAATATTTGGTTTCTGTTCTTTACTACTCCTTTAGCTCAAAAAATCACTCGATCTTGGTTAACAGGTGATTTTAGCAACAAGTCTATATGATGAATTATCAACAAATATATTGAAGTGAAGTTTAAAATATTTTGAAGAAATTGGAGATTCTTGTGGAGGAACACATTTATACAGAGAAAAATGATCTAAGCACATACTTTGTAATTGTTGCACCCAATTCTCTCATAGCATGTTTCTCACGAGTCATTTGAAAATTTTCACCTGAAGGATTTCATGATATATTAAATTTATAATACCTGAAATAATGCCTGACATGTTATAAGTTCTCAATAGAGGTTAATTATACCATTATTCTTACTCTTATTTTATTCATTGATCTAATTGGCCTTTTTACCCCACTAGACTCTGAACTCTT
Organism: Pteropus alecto; assembly: GCF_000325575.1. Classification (NCBI taxonomy): domain Eukaryota; kingdom Metazoa; phylum Chordata; class Mammalia; order Chiroptera; family Pteropodidae; genus Pteropus; species Pteropus alecto. The sequence continues at coordinate 10,000,875 of NW_006442207.1, read as the reverse complement.
TGAGAGTAGGATGTGTGTTCATTGCTTGGCACCCCAAAAGCACTTCATCATTCTACTGAACATGTTCTTTAAATGGATGTTCTTTAAATGCAGTGGGATCCAAATTTATTTAACAGGTGTTTGTTTTCATTTATTTTAGTTTTTACATTTGTACAAAAGATGGGATGGTACTCTTTGATTTTTAAGATGTGACATGCTGTATAGATAAGTTTAAAATTTTAAACTTCATAGCTGATTAACTACAAAGCTCTCTTTAAAGACAGCTTCAGAAAGATTCATGGTAAATAGAAAACGGTATCCCATTTGCTCTTCGAAGAGGGTTTGTGGTACACAAGTCATTCTCAGATTACCAGTGCATCTATGGAACCATACATACAAATAATAGCAATAACAATAATAGCAATGATACCATCTCCTCATATTAGTGTAGCACTCTATAACTTTCAAATGTTATTTATATTTATTGGCTACCAAGCTCATAGGATTTGGAGGGAAGATTTAATAAAATAATATTAAATCTTGCCCAGAGAGCATGTTATATGTTAAAGTTAAATACATACCAGTTTCCTTTTGCTCACTTAAACCTCGTTAAAACTATAGGAAGCACACAGTGCCAAACATAGGTCTTGTTTTCTCCCTCAACAATGCTGCTAAGCACCCTAGTCCAAGCTAGCATCACAGCTTGCTTAGATCATGCAGTAGCTTCCTATTTTATCTTCCTGCTTCTTTTATGACCTCCTTAAAAGCCCTTATCCCATAGCAGCAATCTATTAAAAACATATCAACTTGAGACTTTCTTGCTTAGAACCAGTTATTGCCTATCCATTGAACTTGGGATAGAATTTAAGCCTTCTGCAATGTCTTACAAGCCCCTACACAATCTAGCCCTGATTCTTCTCAGGTCACCTCTTATAATTCCTCTCCCCAACACTCACTCTCTTTAGTCACTCTGATTTCTTTCTGTCCCTCAGCACGGTAAATCCACTCCAGCCTACTGTCTTTCCAGTTACTTGAACCCTCTGCCTGGAAGGCTCTACTCTCAGGCTTTTACTCACCTGCGTCTTTTGCAACATGTTTAGATGTCACATCATCAGGGAGACTTTCTCTATTCACAGAATCTAAAGTAGCCCACTGCATCCAATTCTGTCACAGCACCCTGTTTACATAGTGATTCTCAGCAAACATTTGAGTTTTCTTTTGTACACATAAGAAAAACATAGTCGAGAGAGATTTGAGTGGCTTGGCCAAGCTTCTGAAAGGTGGTTTGTTTAGAAGCCAGGTCTCAAGAGCCCCGATAAGGAGTTCTCTTTTTCACAGTCATGTCATAATATATTACCTTTCCTGCTACTATAGTTTCAAGTGCCTAAGATATCTTTTTAAAAAAATTCCAGTGCAACTATCCGATAATGCTCATTTTTCTTTTTTTGTTCAGGGGATTTCCTTTAAACTTGATAGAAGGATGACAATGGCCAAATTTTGGCCAGCGAGAATACCCCATCAGAAATGGCACGAACATACCCAAAAGATATCTGAAATTTTTGTTATAAATATTTTTCACATTTTGTAAAAAATTAAAGAAATACATCCAGGATTAAATAATGATTGTATACTTTTTGAAAATACTAAAAAACACTGAATTAAAGCCTTTTAAAGGAGTTAATTTTATACGTGTGTCGTATCTCAATAAAGCCATCATTAAAAAATAATCATGAAATGTATTTTTCTAATCTTACTTTTAATTTAAATTAAATGAATTTATTAGGAGTACTAAAAACCTACTAAGCTATGTCTCCTCTATAATATCAAATTGGGAAAAAATCCATTCATGTTGTAGGAGTCTCGGTAAATATTATTTTACTCGAGTGAAACTATTTTATTAAGCATTTAGTCAAAAATAAATGTCTATTGGAGAGAGAATGCATCAACTGCAGACATTTCTGGGGAAAAAAAAAAGAGAGAGAGAGAGAGACATTTTCCTTTGCCATAGAAAATCTCAGACTTAAGTTTCTTCTTGGTAAAACAGTGACTTACTTTTGGTTTCCCTGTGCTATCTTTTAAAGTCTCTCAATTACATGTACAGACAAATTCCTCTAATCTTGTTCACTGATTTCCTTTCTTGCAAAATCAACGTTGTGTATTTAGGCATCTCCTTCCTGCCCTTCCCTCCTGCTCTTAGCTGCAGCCCCCATGGGGAGACTCAAATAACACACACCATTTCAACAGTTCTCTGCTGAGAGTTGGATAACAGACACCTGTGCCATCGAAGTATCTCTTGACTTATCTCTTTCAGAATGTGTTAATAATTGTGGCCACATTTATTTCCCTCCAGATGTGAATTTAAAATGCCACAAGGGCCAATTTCACTGAAAACTGCTCCCTCTCCTTCACTCTCTTCAACACCGTTTTGCCATCGTTCAAGTGCAGCGCACAGCATGTCCATCAATCAGAGAGCTGCTGGGCATCCCAGGAGCAAACCGCAGGTGGCAAGTTTCACTACACACTCCTTAAAGTGCACCCTCATCTAACTCTTCGTGTCAATAAACATTCTTCTATTTAAACAGCAGCCACTGCCACATGCAAATACAAAAATGTCAATTTGACTCGTATTCAAATTGTTCCCCAAAGTAGGTGTCACAAAATAACAAGGCAGGGCTGTAATCCACTCTGCCATTTTCATACTTTAGAAACAATTTCTAATCAGCATTTGCAGCCTTACCAATGTTGATCTTTTCTAGGTTAACATGTAAAATAGCTAGTCAATTTGTGAGGCATTGACGCTGTCATTAAAGTAAGTTCCTCTTTGGGTGTTCAAACTTTATTTGATACAGCTCACCCCTAACCACTGGGTTTGGCTCTGCATTAAACATTTCTTTTAAGGCAGCGGTCCCCAACCTTTTTGGCACCAGGGACAGGTGCTGCTATGAGAATCTAATGCCTACTGACCTGAGGTGGAGCTGAGGTGCTGATGCTAGCACTGGGGAGTGGCTACAAATACAGATGAAGCTTCCCTCACTTGCTCACCTGCTGCTCACCTCCTGCTGTGCAGCCAGGTTCCTGTCAGGACCTGTACTTGTCCACAGCCTGGGGGTTAGAGACCCCTATTTTAAGAGTATTTTTAATTTCTTGGAAGCAGCTGTGCATTTTCTATCCATGTGAGATCAGCTCTCCTTTTGTGGGTTAGCTTACAGCCAGCCAGAGCCTCTATCCATTTTGAAAGTTTATAAGGGAAGAGATACAGAGAAACAGCTGGGTAGTTAAACCAAGATGCATCTTTCTTGCTTGTGCTGTTCGACCAGCTTCAAGAACTGCTTTCCACCTTCATTCATCCATTTACTCACATACCCCATATCAGATGTACTTTGCTTCACCTCCCCACCACACACACAAGACCACCTAAATATTAAAAAGTTATACACAGCCATATGAACTGAACACTAAGCCATATAGTAGTATTAGTCACTGGAGGGGTCAGTTAACAGCAGCAAACAGCATGGATTACAAAGAGAATGAATGCTCCCTTTTTTGAAGGCCTTTATCCTTTTTAGTTCATCAGGGTTCCATTTAGTTAATGGCCTCCTCCTGGAAACGAAGGAAAAATAATGACCAGGGCCCAGAAGGATAAATTATGTCTTTCACTCAAGAAATGCTAAGAACTCTGCTTGCCTCATGCTGTACATATGAGAGAAGTGGATGCATGGCATTATATTTTTACAGCCTTCCTTATTGTTATGATAACATAGTGATTTTTATAATTTGCTATTCCTTTCTCACTCTAGGGAAGAAGAGTTCTGAACTTCAAAAAGGGAACTCTCTGCTCTCATGAACACTGCTAAATTCAGAAAAGGAACTTTATTAATGTTAACTATTGGATATTACATTTCCCAGGTATTCTGTGGAGCTGACCATTAAAAGAAAATACTTTCCTCATGAAAAAGAAGTATCTTCTGATAAAGAATATCACCTACATCTTTGAAAATTGACTAAAAAGAGTTCTAAGGTAAGTAGTGACAAATTGATTGCATGGCAAGCTGTTTAATGGCACCAAGTAGAGAATAAGTATAGAATTAGGGTTGGTTGACTTTTTAAGATGTATTTATTTTGTTAAAAAGTTTGTAGTATAGGTCAGTTATTCTGGCAACCTGGGCCATTCCTCCTGGACCATTATCATCTTCTAGAAACTACTTGCAACTGAAGCCTCCTTGCTGGGCCCCTTTAATTCATCTTGCCTTCTCTCCATTCCTATCTGCATACTGCAGGCAGTAATACTTCCAAGATGCATAGATGATCATGTCAATCTTGGGTTAAAAACCCATCAGAGATTCACAAAGGGCTGAGGTTAAGGTCCAGACCGTCATCACTGGCTCACCAGTGACTTCCTAACCTATTTTTCTAGTTTCACTTTTCACCATTCACCCCCTTACTCCTAACACCCCAGCCAGACTGAACTTTGAGGAAGAAAAAAAAAAGACCAGATGGCGAAGCATTCAAAGGACTGATACATCCTTCTCTATGTGTCTGGCCTGGTGATTACTTTCAGATTTCTTTTTAAGAACTTATAGGAGGGTTGTCCTGATCCTCTTAAATCAGACTGGGTCTGTCTCAGATATGCCCCCCAGCCCATCATCTGCCTATTATTGTTCCTATCACATTTTAGCCTATTTTTTTTTCTTGTTTGCTTATTCACTGACTATAAATTTCCTTGGGGCAAGAATTGTTATTTGTTTTGTTCAAAGATTATATTGTATTGTTTTGTCTATTCTCAGTGCCTGGCACATATGATAACTGAACAAACTAAAGGATAAATAAATCTAGTGGCAGAAAAGTTCAGAAAAAGTAGATGGAGATACACCATCTTGTTGCAACCTGGAAGAATTGGCTTAGTAAAAAAAAAAAAAATTACTATCTCCCTGGAATCAATTCAGGCATCCCATAAGACATCATGCCCCAAAATTCTGGACTTATTTTTCTCACTCTGAATACCTTTACTATATGATTTCTGCCATCTAAAATTCTACAATTAGCTATTCGTTATAAGAGTTATGTTTCTGTCTAATGAGAAATTCCCCATGGGGAGTAACACTCCACATAGTATAAATGTAGCCAAACATTCCTGGGAGCAGTTCTGAGAGATCAGGAATTATTTTACTTTGTGTCTGAAGGCAGCAGGGAAGACTGAGAGGGTACTGGTTTTTAAGAGCCATAAGTAAAATTTGAAGATAAGAACAAATTAGCTCAAACTCTGAAAAAAATGTTGCTTTCTCTACATGCCTAGTGGAGAATCACCAAACTCTAAAATGAACAGACATTTCAGATTTTTTCCTGACTTCTTCTTCCATATCATCTTTCACTACTCCAAGATCCATATTCCATGGAAAGAGACCTCATGAAATTGCTCAGTTCCACTAATATTCTATGATGTGAAAAATCCATCATTCCTTGCCTGGATTCTCAATTTATTCCTTCAACAAATACTTACTGAAGACCTCCTACATGTCAGACAGTCTTTACATCTGGGAATTCAATAAAAAAAATATTTTTGGCTCTCCTAGTTCACACTTTACATTATAGTAGAATTCCTCCTGGGTAAACAATAGAAACTGGTGTATTAAACAAATGTCTAAATATGCTATTATTAAGGAATATTCTTGTTTCTCTAGTATTTCCATAGAGATAGTTGAGTTTCATGGTTAAGAATTTGGGCCTGGAGTCATAGATAAACCTGGGTTTTAATTCTATTTCCACCACTTACTAGCTGAGTGAACCTGGACAAGTTACTTTATTTCTTTAGACCTCAGTTTCCCACTGTAACATGGGGTAATTTTATAAGACTTTGAGTTTATACAATTATGGTGGGGATTAAAGGAGAATAAATAAGAATCTGGTAAATGAGATGTCAGTACAACATCTGGCAACCAGAAGAGAATTCAGCAGTGCTAGCTATTATTTCTTTTCTAAGTTTCTAACCTGTATCAGTAAGAGGAAAGTTGATTATCATCTGCATCTCTTGCTTTTTATAAAAAGGAATTTACCTAGTCATAAGGGATCAAATTTTTATATTTCCAATTGTTAGATCTGATTCTCAAGGCAAACCACACTAACTCCTCTTGCCTTGTTATTGACAACTCCCTTGTTAAACAGAAAAGCTCACATCAGGAGACATGGGATGGATCAGCCCAATTTCTGAAGGATTCCACTTTCCCAACATGCCTGATGGGGAATCAGAATGTTCTAGAAATAGCAAGTAATGCCTAAATGCCCTTGGAAAATGACTATAAGCAGCAGTACTTGGTGTTAAGTGAGAATTATCCCCTCACCAGGCAAGCAGAAAAGCATGTCTGATGCAAATATCACAGACAGTCTAATTAAGTGATTATCTTAAACCACATTTACTCCTGGGAATTCCTTTACAAAGGTATTTGTTTTTCTTACTAATTTTACATTTGGGAAATACACACATGCACACACAAATATACACATATTTAATTTTTTTTTTTCTTTAAGGTATGATCTCAGAAGAGAAAGAAACCTTATTCCTGGGAATTAAATGGGTTCATAGAAGTTAGTTCCATTTGCAATATATAAAATTTGAATTTAGAATGGCTCTATGATCCTGACCAAATATTTTCATAAATTTCCATCTTCCTAGAATCATTTTTCTTTGTCAAAAAGCAGGAAGACCAGTAAAAGAAATCTCTACTTTTACATATGATTTACCTCTGGTTCCTATTGGATCTTTATACCCATTTCATTGTTTCTCATTAAATTGTCTTCCTCATGTGTTTTATGCATAGTTTATATGAGAGAAAGAAAGAAGAGAGAATGTTATTTGATTCTAGGAACCTAAAAGTTCTCTGTTGCTTTCAGCCAAGGAAAAGTTGTATAAAGCTCCAGAGTTAGTTTAATTTAATCATCTAAGAGAGAAGCACAAAAACAACTTTTGTTTAACAGATGAGATGGAAAACATATCTAAATTTCTCTAATGTGTTGATCTGAATAAAAGAAATGAGCAGCGAGTCTGTGATTGTTCTTCCTCTAATCCTGCCTCATGGAAAGTTAAGTATTTTATAGAATTTAATTTGTGGGTTGAATTTTAGTTATCATTTGAAAATTATTTTACTTTGTAATAATTGTCTTCAAAATGATTAAATATTATTTCAGTCTTAGTTCTATAGCATTTTTAACAGAATACTTCTTGCCAAAGTTTCTTTTCAAAGTAATTAACATAGAGTTCTTTCTTCATTAGGAATCTTAGGATTTCTCTATCTTACCCTGCCAGGCAAGCCAACCCGCTTTCCAATTTGTCCTACATGAGCAAAAGGCGATGGCTGGTCAACTTTCAAGTTTAAAATCCAACAGCTTAAAATGTGTTCTCCTGACGCTTCTTAGATATTATTCTATAGTTTTTCATTTCTTCATACTGAAACATTAACATCAATCACATTTATTTTCTTCTCCATAAAATAAGCATAAAAGAAAGCAATAATACTTGGCAATGAAGGTCTGGTTAAAAGATTTATAATTAATTCTGTTGCACTCCTAAATGTAGATCATTCCAACACACTCAAGGGTAATAACTTGAGATAAACCCAAGGGTTTGAGTAGCTTAGAAACACTACCAGGAGAGACTGAAAGGCATAATTTAAAAAGAAAAAGAAAAGAAAATTAGACATTATGCTCAGCATTTTGTTTTGCATATAAGGATTCTTAAATATTTCATTTTTACCTAAATCCTAAATAAGGTGACCAGGTTTTTGAACTAGACTTATGATGAGGTAGAATTGATTTATACTAATAAGTACAACCATATTATTACTAAATTTAGTGGGCCAAACCCCAGAAAAATAAAGATTTACACCTTTTCTAGTACTTGTGGCTAGTACTTTCATGACTGCTTTTTTATAAATAACTTCCAAAGCAGTATTGTACAGAACACTTTTTTGGATGATATAAATAAATACACTCTGAGAAAAATATTTTTAAATGATCCAAGGCCAAATACATTTCGGAAACATGGCCAACTCTACTGCCCTTAGAGACACAATTACTATTAACATATTAAATGCTCTGAGTTGCTCTGAAGTAAGGAAGCTTGCTTAAATTGTTGAATCCGATGTTTTAAAAATTATTTAATCCATAAACATGCTATTTCTTGTTAAATCTTTTAATATTTCTTGGAATAATTTTCTTAAAAAACAGTTTGGATTATACCAGGTGAAAATATGGCTAAGAATGTTCATAATTTTGACACGGGTATAGTCTTTTTAACACAACGTGTAAAATGATCACCTCCTGTATAGAAACTTAGTCTAAGAAAAGTGCCAAAAAGAAAAGTATGCCAAAATATGTTCATGACACTAATATCTATAACAATTAAAAAAAAATAAAAGCTGTAAACAACCTAAGGATGTATCAATAGGAAAATTAAACAAATTAATTATAGCACACATATAATGGAACATTATGCAGCTCCTTAAAGTTAGAGATTTTCCTTATTCAAATGGACGGCTGAGTCATTTATTTTGAGTGAACCAATAAAAATATATCACAGGAAAACTTGGCTAACTGCATTCTTGATAGGTGACTGGAAGAAAAGAAGTTTACCTTCATTTTGACAGTGGTTTTCCATGCATTAAGTGGTATGGGTCTTAACAGATGCTCTCAGCATTCTTCTCATATCACTTAACTTTCATTTTTCCAGTGAAATCTTGACAGTGTTCTGCAAATCTCTGGAACTCTGCCTCTGATCTTTCTATAACCCCACATATGGAACAATCTGGAAGTAAGGGAAGATTAAGGCTTGGAGGGAAGCCCTCAGACACTGATAAATGGTATTTAGAAAGTGAACACCCTAGCCTCTTCCCCCTGGGGTAGCACGGTTACAGCTGTGAGGCAGGTTCCTCACTCCCTCCCTGGAGTCTCCAGCAAATTGAGGTCTAGTTGGTCAGCAGTAACCTACTCATCAAGGCTCCCTCACTGGATTCTTTTTCTTCTCTCAATTCCACACTCTCCTAAGATTCCTTCCTGGGATCACCATCTGCATATGCCAGTTGCACTCAAAACGTTGCCATGGCTGCTACTTGGAGAAGCCTAGGACATGAGGTATTTGCATATTTTTTCTTCATACTCTTCTGTACATATAATATCTTTTTCTTGAGGTATGTTTATCTGTACATATATAAAGATTGTATGGTTGTGAAAATGAGATACTCTCATAGGTCTACGATAGATATTCTGAACTTATAAATACCTTATTTATGAATAAACTGATATATCACACTGCCCTGAAATTCTTCTTCTGGGCCCTCAACTACTGCTTCCTAAGCATAGCCTATTCTCCCCACTGACCTGCCAGAAAGACATATCTAGCAGCTTTCAACACATCTCCTTCCCCATGTACTGTACTCAACATTAGCACAGTACATGACACATAGGCAGCACTCAATACTATTGGTAACTATATGAAGGAAAGAAGGAAAGGAAGAAGGGAGGGAAGGAAGGAAGGAAGGAAGG
>NW_006442207.1:9901714-9991353 GCF_000325575.1 Pteropus alecto | reverse complement strand
GAAGGAAGGAAGGAAGGAAGGAAGGAAGGAAGGAAGGAAGGAAGGAAAGGAAGGAAAGGAAGGAAGGAAGAAAGGAACTAGATACTACAACCTCTAAACTTCTGCAATCTCCTATATCCTGGAAGTAATGGAATTATGCTTTGAGGAAGATATCTTTCAAGATACCATTCACCAAATATCAAACTGAGCAGATGATTGTTTTATGTGGGGTTAATATGTGAACTTGGCAAGATATTTAAATTTTCCAAGACTCAGTTTCCTCTGCTTTACAATGATGTAACATTGACATAAGGATTACAGGAGATTGTTTATGTAAAGCACTTAGAATACATAGTAGGAGTTCAAACAAAGTTAGTCCCAGAGGACAGAGGTTTATGGACATGTCCAATTTTTCAGATGTATCAGGACATATTCAGCCTCTAACGATTGGCCAACTGTACATTGTACTCTGATGTAGGCCTTCTTTGGAAAGTCTGCTGGCAAGGTAATAGGCTGGAATTTATAATCACTGATAACCTCAGAACTATCATTGCATTCTCACATGTAACCTACAAATCTAAAGGCTTTGCACTCTTTAATTATGCTCCAAATGAATTCCCCAAATTTACAGGTTCCAAACTCTATTTCATTTCTGTGGACTTCTTTTATCCTGATCCTCGGTTTTTCAAAGCTGAGTTTTTAAAAAATATTGAAATGTCCCCTTCGTGTTGGACTATTAGGAATCAAACTTTTAATTACTTGGCATCATAAAATCCTTAAGGAGCTATAAATATATATATATGCCATGTAATTTCAAAAAGCTCCTAAAGCTATGTTTATCCACATTTAGAAAGGGCAGAAGCATCTTTCTTCTACTATATGAAATAACAGTTACTAAGTGTTGCCCTTCTTTTGCAGAGTATGTAAACTGCTAGATATGTCCTCTATATTAAAGGCATCTCTAACTAGGTTGTTAGAGACTTAATATTATCTAAGAAACATCATTGGTAGAAAAAGTTCCACGTACATCAAGAGAAGTTTAGCTCCTAAACATGCTTCCTGGATGATAGGCTTTGTCTCATTTGCCTTTGTGAGTCTGTCTCTTTCTTTCTCTCATTTATCTTTCTCCATCTGTTTGGCCTCTGTGCCTGTCTCTGTTGTTTCTGATTCTGACCTCTCATTTGGAAATGAACACATCACCTTTGTCATTGCAGATGTGTGACCTTTACAGTTACAGTTAGTGTACTGTCTTTTTTGGGGGGCACCTGAAGCTAACTGCAATTCCAATATCTTTCTCCATTATGTCTATTTCTGTTGAATACACACATATGCACTGTCAGAGCAAAAAAAAAAAAATTAAAATAATGTGTAAGAGGAAAAGCTAACGTAAACCTTATAAAACACAATTGTATAGGTCTATACACTGATAAAGTGATTTTTTTTTAGGCTTACAAAATATTTCTGCAGTTCACAATTAATTCCATATCAATGTCCCAGAAATGTGGAGGGACACAAAAGGTTTGGAAAGCATTCAGAACAGATTATTAAGATGAGCTGAATTTGCAGAAAAGAAGCCAGATGGCTAATCTAATATTGGCAATGGGTATATAGAGCATGGCGAATGACAGGGAAAAGGGTCATCTCATCTCTTTCTTCACTATTGATAAAATGGAGACACTATTTAGAAAAAAAATATTGGTAATTCTACATACTCAAATCTTTTTTTTTTTTTTAATTTTTAATTGTAAAATTCATTTTATTAGGAAGCTAATATGTTTAGGCCTGCAGAGAGGCAAAGAGACAAGTTAGTTAACTTGGCAAATGTCCCAGTTTTTTTTTTTTCTAACTTGTAACTGGTTTATTAAAGCCCTGAGAAAGTACGAAAGCCACTATAAACAGGTGGCAAGTAGATAAGAAAGCCACAGGACCTGAGATATATTATCTTTTGCCTTGTTAGTGAATAAGTAAATGTCTCCTGTTCTTTACCTTCTCTCTTGATCTACTGAGCCCATGGGGAGTCACACCTATTTTGGGCCAACTTAGAAAAAGAAATGAAATTAGTAAATCTAATGCCGTTTCATGTACCTTAAATCCAATTGAGATGTCTGTGTCCATGTCACCAACCTAAAGGCAGACCCACATAGTCTGAAAGTTACATTCCTAAATCTTCTGGGCAGATTTTGTCTATGTCTGTGACTGAGACAAATTAAACAGCAATTGTAGGAGACAGTCCTTTATCTTCTTGGAGAACTAAGATGTCTCTCATACATGAACCGATGTTTCGCTATTTTGTGCTTTTGCACTTCAGTTTAATAGCTTAGTTAATTGTGGTTGAATTCAAGCCAAACATTCTATACAAGTGCTACTGAGTGGTGTTCGTATTAATGCTGAAGACTTCATCAGGATTTGCTTTCTTAGAGTAAATACCAAGACAATTAATTATGATCAGTTCCTTATTAAAGTATCCTAACTTCAACATTTTTCTCTTCTGGACAGTGAAGTGGTGTTTTATAAGAATTGGGTAGTTTGGACATATTAGTCTCTTGTAATAAATTAATGAAATACTAAGAAAGGACATAGAGATTTCCAAATTGGCAAATAATCCAACATACATGTTTTAAGAATAGATGAGGTGTGAAGAACATTGGGTCATTTAGTTGGAATGCCGTGGATTAAAAACATTCTTGAATGTAATTACATCTTACACGAATTAGCATCAGTGTGGTTGGGGGCAAAGACACTGAGCATGAGGAAGAAGATTTAAAACTCCTTGTGATTCCTACAGAAACTTATCTTAAAACAAGTCCCCCAGGGCTAACTTGAGATCAGATACCTAAATTTGGCCTCTCCTATATAGCACATGTAGAGGCACAGCCCTTTACTGCAGTTCAAGAAGAAACTAAACAGTGATGCTCGCCCTTATATTTTTATGAAGACTGCTTGCGAGGACTCATCAGTCAGATGTGCATGCAGGGGTGAGTTAATAGGTATGAGCAACACTGGAAATTAGGTGAATTCAGCTTTCAGTGTCATGGGGGTCATCTCTTAATGCCCTTTACCCTCACACATTTCTTTATACTCTTCCCACTGTGGAAAGCTACTAGTACAAGAAATGTGTACACTGTCAGAGGAGATGAGATGTGAAGGAAGCCAGGATGGGAAGGCTCTGGGTCTTATTCCTCACTGTAAGCAACAGTTTAATTCATCTCTTTTATGCCTCATCATTCTGTGTAAAATTACATATAAAAAAATTCCACTGCTAAATATAAAGGTATTTCATGTCTAATATATCCAATCATTACTTTAATAATAAAAATATAATCTAAATATAATCTATATTTAAATATACTTATACATTTCAAGTAAAAATGTAGTATAATAGACTATACAGTATATATCCCCTGTATATTATTTGATTATTTCAAATTATATATATTTTTATTGAGATGGAGGTTGGCCAACTTAGTACATATGGTTTCATTTCCCTAACACTTAATATAGCAAAAAAAAAAAAAAAAAATTAGAAATAATCAGCCCTACCACCATGGATAGGGTAGTGTAGGATACCATCAGCAGAACAGAAATGGTGAGGAATTCTTGGAAGACAGAAGGCAAATTGGTAAATTTATCCTACCAGTGATCTTACTTGAATTCTTAGTGCTCTTACATTTTTCTCTTACTCTTGTGGCTCAACTAATAGAAAAAATATGATGTATAATTATTTTACTTTTCATATTTTTTTAACTTTTTAAAAATTAAGTTTATTGGGGTAACATTGGTTAATACAATTATAATTTTCAGGTGTACATTATCATTTGACATCTGTATATTCTATTGTGTGTTTACCACCCAAAGTCTAGTTTCTTTCAGCTACCGTATATTTGATCCCCTATTCCTACTTCACCTTCTCCCTACCCCCCTTTATTTGACCCCCTTTATCTCATCTACCTCCCCCAACCTCTACTCTCTGGTAACCACTAGTCTATAGTTCATGTCCATGAGTCTCTGTTTGTCCTGTTCATTTGTTGCTTTTAGGTTTATATCCCACATATAAGTGATATCATGTGATTTCCGACTTTTTCTGTCTGGCTTATTTCACTTAGCATGATTATCTCGAGGTCCATTCACGTTGTCACAAACGGCAGTATTTCATTTCTTCTTATGGCTGCATAATGTTCCATTATATATATTTGACTACTAGTTAATGTGAACATTTTTCTAATAGCTGTTCACTTAATTTCCTTATGATAATTGTCTACTCATTCTTTTGTCTCTTTTAAAAATTGGAATCTTTGAAGTTTTCTTATTAATACACCTTATGAGTATGAATTATTTGTCCATCAATGATATTTGGCCTTTGCGGTTTATCTTGTTTTCTGTTTTGTTTTATTTATTTGTTTTTTTACAGCTATATCTAATGTGCAGTTTGCTTTTATTTTTATTTGTCTCTTTGTTTGTTTTACGCCTACGGCACCCAGTCTTCCTAGGTGATCTCCTATTCAAGTGCTAACTAGGCTGCAGTCTGCTTTTAAATGTTAGATGTGGAATTTATGTTTTCAATCTGTAAAATGGGAGAAGATGTTTTAGGTATATACTGTACCTATCATCTCTGGTTTATAAAAAACACTTAAAAAGATAAAAGTAGTGGAAAGCATTCAAAGCCTTCATGGTGGGAAGGTACATTCTAAAATCACAGTGTACATAGTTATTATATCAATAACTTCAGTGAATTCCAATAATACTTATTATATTTGATTTCTAAACTGTACAGAAAGATTAAATTGATCATCCTCTTGCAACATTTTTAATTGTGTGTTACTATCCAGATTTTGAGTATCCCATATATCATAAAGAAATAGATTTTACACTTTAGATTTTTCAAACCTTCAATTTGACAGTATCTTTCATTTTTTAAATGAATGTAATTATCTTTGGCTCTGAAGTGTGATAATTCACTCATACTGTACTTTGAAATTAAAGGCATTTCAAGACAGTTGTGGGCAGCTCACTGGTTAAGAAGGATGTTCTATATGAGAAGTAACTTAATTTAATTATTATTGTTTGAATTGCTGCACATAGATTGTATTATTCTTCTGTGGAAGGATCTGTAAAATGCTTTCAGTTTTTAAGGAAGTTCTGAAGGAAATATGAAAAGCGCATTGTCATGTTAAGAGCTTTGCAGTTACAACCAACATTAATGACCAGTAATTAGGGTTTCATCTATGCCAGAATCCATCCAACATATATTAGTAGAAGCAGTAGTATTAGTGTTATTATCATTTGCTGATTTTGAAGAGCCATCTGCCAGATAAGTAAGTTCTATTCTTGGCCATAATATTAGCTATTAAAAGGCTTTGGATAAATCAGTTAAACAGATTTTGTGTGTTTCAAATCTTTATAAGTGAGATTGGACAATGTCATATGAGTTTTATTTTTTATAACATACTAATCCAGTTGAAATTATTTTTTGTTACATTTATATTTTAAGTATATTAGTTGAATTAGATGTCTACTACTTGTAGGTAAAATAACCAGGCTATCTGAAAGTAGAAATGGAATTCACTGGTTTACAAATTTTATTGACTCTCACTTAGTATCACCACAGAGTGGTCTTTTCCTATCTTTCACTGTGTTTTTCTGTGTGCTGGCTTTATTCTCAAACAAGCAAAGTGATCAAAACAGCTCCAAACTTATATCTAACTTTCAAAACCATACGGTGGAAAGACAGCACCTCATGATGGAAGTTTTGGGGAAACACTCTAGGAGCAGCTTTGAGCCACATGCCTGCCCATAAAACAATTACTGTAGCCAAGGGGATGTGGTGTTCTGACCAAACCTATACCTTTGCCCAATTCTGAAGCCAAGAAATGACTTCATGTGAAGAGAGAGTGAGTTTTCTAAAGGAAAAATGAGGCGCTGATATGAGAAGGGGAATAGATACTAAGCAAGCAAGGACACCAAGTAGTCTCAATAATGAATCAGGAGACTCTTGCCAAGTACCATGCTTTATTTAATTCTATTTCCCCATCCACAAATTGATCAGAAAATGTATTGAGATAATCTGTCAAGGACTAAAGTTACATACACATCTGGGTCAGAGATTATATCAGTATAACTAGGACTCAGTAACTATGACAAATGATCCTCTAATGAAGAAGTCATAGGATACAAAGACTCGGGTTTTGGGGTTTGGAGGAGTCCAAGTGCTTTGCCATTCACAGCTTTAAAGTTTGGTCTGAAAATGAATACCCTGAGGTCTGGCGTCAGGTCTAAAATAAGAAGGAAAAGTTGACCAGAGAATATGACTTAGAATCATTATTTAGATGATTATATATTAACTGAACATATATCATCTATCATCAGACATTTAAAAATTGATAAAACATTGGTATTAGTGCTCAATTTTAAGAAATTAGAATTTCAGTCTTAAAGGGTTTGGGGACTTTAAATTTCTGTGTTACTTGAGGTGTTCCCTCAGGGGCCAATCTAACGGACATTTCCATTTCTCTAAAGTTATTTCCACCCAGTCAATGAGTACCTTTCTTACAAATCATTGATTCTGACCCTTATTTTTAAATTTTTTTTAGCTAATGGAGGCATTTGTGTTTTATTAGCAGGAATTGTTTGCATCATAGATTACATTGCCCAGATAATACCCGCATTTTCTATGGTGACTTGAATAACATATCTAGTCACATCTCCAACCTCTCTCTGCCCCATATAAACCCTTTGCATCAGGCAGGGTAATCTACTTACTGACCTCAGAAAATGCCTTTTATTTTTCAGAGTAGAGCTTCCTGGGTGTGAGGAGGAACCCATTGGACTAATTCACTTTGGATTAATTCACTTTAAGTCATTATCTCTTCCCCTCCAAGTAGATCAGCATTTGAGTGTTTATTTTGATAAAATTTATTCTCAGAGCGGTCAAGACACATTAACCCCTATTTATGGGCCATATTTTTACCTTGAATTGATATAGAAAGACCTGAGTTTTTTGCATTTTTTTCCTAGCGATATTCCATGTTGCAAAACTTTAAGAAAGGGTAAATGTTTCTCTTTCCATAATGATATCTACAGATTTTAGGAATCTAAATGATCCAGAGGAAAATCAATCATTCCCATTTAGTTTTAACAAGAATCACCTTTATTGCCTATTGATTTTTATCTTCACAATCAACTAAACATGAAGAATGGTGATTAGACCCCAGCATGGTTCCTATCGCTTTCAGCTTCATGAGTCTCCGGAAAAATTGACATGCACAACTTAGAAAAACACATATTATGTAACAAGCCTTACATGCAAGTCCTCTTCAGCCTGGCCCTAATCTTCCTTTCGGTAACATCTCTTATACCTGCTACATCTACAAGGACCCTTGCCTTCAACCTTTCTGATCAACACACTGCAAAATAGGAATACTATATTTATTTCTCAGAGCAGAGACTTCTTGATGTGGATTTCAATGGCCAAAAATTGACCATGTCTCAAAGCTTTCCTAAACATCCCAATGTCTTTCCCTTGACCTTCTAAAGCAGAGAGAATAAATATAACACTCCCAATTCAAGACATTTCTTATAGATCACAGAATTCTTTCTGCTATGCTCAAATGTATTTGACACATTGTATATTGTACTTATTTATCAACTTATTGACCCTTTTCCCCTACTAGAATGAATGCAGAGATTTGTGGCTTTTTTGTTTCCTGCTATATCCATAGCATTTCGAATAGTGTCTCACGTAGAGTAAGTACTCAATTTTTGTTGAATAAATACAGTTCAGAATTCTTCTGAACCCAGAACTACTGTCTAGCACTATCAGTTAATTGGTATTAGAATTCAAGGTGGAATTCTATTTGCCCCTTGCATTTGTCACTTTCTTAGGCTACTATATATTTCATTGTTTGTGATGAATGTACCTTATCTCCTCCATTACTAGACAAATAATAAAGCTCCAAACTAAGTAATGTTAACTATATTTAATTATTTTAAAAAGGGAAGGTGGGTCATGAATAATGATCAGATTCCAATAGCTTTCAGTACATGGGTTTCTACTGTGGTGGCTGTGTAATGTGTCAACTTCGTTAGCCTGAAGTAGACCTCCAGAATTCCCTTTTTGTGCGTGTGTATATATTTTTGGTTTGGGTGGATCAAAAAAGAGATTCTCCAATGAAATTTGGAGGGAGGAAGTAAAGCAGCCCTTATCTGATGGTCATACACATTGCCGTTTATTGGCTTGCTCACCTCATTGGCGTGAGGCAGAAATTGGAACTGCAACAGTTCTAGCTTTGCCTGGATCCTCCTTTAGTTTACTGGACTCCTGGGCCGAATGTGTGTGTGTGTTCGGTTCTATGTAAAGGATCCTAGCTTCTGTAGGACACACACACCACAAGGGCACAGACACTAAGAACTGACACAGGTTTAGTTTGTCCCCCTGAGTTCTAGCTCTTGCTTATGGGTTCTAGCTTGTTGTTATTCTCCCCAGTTTTACATCCATCTACTCTTCCTGACTGCCTGACTCATGGGCTTCAAGCTCCAGCACCAGTCATGGGGAGAACAGCCTTATAGAGATTGCTTAACCAGCTCTCATAGTTACCTGAGGTCAAATCGTTGTCCAAGTCTGTCTGTCTATCTCATTAAAGCCTTACTGATGTGCCTACTATATGCCAGGAACTAAGATAGACCCCACTTCTCTAGTCCTTTCAACAGCACAATGAGTTATAATTATTCCATGTTTTAGAAGATGCAAAACCACATCTGCTTGGTTTCCAAGCCTGTTATCCTTTCATACTCGATACAGTCCTCTTAACTGCATATTCTTTTCTCAAAATATTTATAAAATGGAACATTTCGGCATAATAAATATATTAATATGATTCCACTAGCTCCTGCCAAAGCATTTTGCATTTTGGAACCAATAATAAAAAAAAAAGTTGATGAAAAACAAACCCTAGGCAGCAGAATGTTTCCCCTCACTTGGGTCTGTCTAGAGACTTTTCCAATGTGAGCTTTAAGAACTTGGATGAATTTTGATGGAAGCAATTTTAACATCAGCTTGGGCTCTTAAAATTAAAAGGCTGGTATATAGGAGAGCCCTTGACTATATAAAACATGTAATAACCCCAACTAAATAAATTCACTATTTATACTTGTACCATGGCTTTTAATCTTGATTTTTATGAAGGATTTATTTATGAATCTTTACTTCAAGAGTAAAATAAAATCTTTTTTGAAGTCGACAATCTATAATCGATGACAATGAAACATTTTTTTATGAGACTGAACAATAGCTCCTTCCTTGCTCTAGTTCCCACCCCAAATTATAGTCATCTATCTATTAGTGGCCACAAAGAAGTCCCCTCATGGGAAAATGTATGTAAAGTGCTTAAAATCCTGCTTGGAACACAGTCAGTTGTAACAAATATTAGTTATGATTATTTTCATGTTAATTATTGTTTTCAGCCATTATTTTTTTTTGCAGCTGGTAAGAGACTGATTACTTAATTTCAATCAAATTAATTCTGAATCCCAAAGGCCTCACGTGATTTCTATGCTCACACCACTACAAATACATGCTTCCAAGGTCATTGTTATACTCCATGTGGCCAGCAGAGGGAGCAAAGGATTTTTTTTTTTTTTATAAAGGTAAACTTCCTTTCTGACTCAAATTGGCAGAATGGAGATAAAGTGCTCATCTTTGGGCTTGGTCATCATCACTCAGAATAGCTTCACAGAGAACTAGTGTTTTTCATTTCTAACTGTGGAATGGAAAAAAAAAATGGTATCTACTCTCATTTCCCAATTTTATGGGCCAGTGCCTTCTTGCCATAGAAATTATTGAAAAACTTAGTTCACCATGAATTGTTCATTGCTTCAATAGCAAACTCATTCAGTTTACAAATAACTTATCCACACATCCATTTATTTATTCATACAGACAAATATTTAGCAAAGGCTTATAAGACTCTAACTGTGTGGTTGAAAATGTGAGTCATGTTTAGAGGAGTAAAAGGAAGATTAAGTCAAATAATACAAGAAAGCAGAAATTAGAGGTTTGGATATATCTTTTGGATGCCAGTTTGAAGCCAGCTCCAATATGATGCTAATGAGTCATTTAACAATTCAGCTTTCTCGTTAGTGATAATTTATTAGCACATCAATATTATGCATACTTTTAATCTCTTCCTGGATATGGCTCCCTCTGGAAAAATAAGATTTTTTCAAATCTTATTTTGAGTTTTTCAAAACGGTTTTCACTCTTTTCCCTTGAATGTGGTTTGCACCTTATACTTCTCAGAGTGGGTTGGAAAACATAATCACATTTGATACTTGCAATGAACCTGAGAGGCCTGAAATGTCACTGTTATTAACTTCATGTATATGAGTCCTCCGTTGTCCATGAGTAGGGAGGTATTAATTACAGGTAGTTGTTGAATAAAGTGCAGCTGGAATTTGAATTTAGGTTCCTGATTTTCAACCCCATTAATTATTTATGGTAAAACTATCTGTAGTAGGTATTCAATAAATACTTGCTAGTTGATCCTGACTTGCTTTATTTTATTGCTAGTTTTTCATACTTGCTGATTATTAATGAGAGAGATTAGGGGTAAGAGGAGAGAGACAATATAAATATAAATCTGGCTTTGAAAAGAAATGAGAAAATGAAAAATTCTGAAGCTAGACAGTGGTGATGGTTACCCAACATCATGTATGTATTTAATGGCACTGAATTATACACTTTAAGATGGTAAAAGGGTCAATTTTATGTTATGTGTATTTTATCAAAAGTTTAAAAATGGTATCGAGGGGGGGCATCATTTGCATTCTGGGGGCCACAGAGACTACTGAAGAAAGGGAAACGTACAGTTGTCCTGGAAGTCACTAAAAACAGGATTTCTGCTCTGAGGAAGAGGTGGCTTAGATGATTTCTCATAAGTCCTTCTAAAGTTTAAATTCTATGTTTCTGATACTCCAATTAATCAGCATGTTGATTTAGAATTGCATTTTTTTCTTAGAGAATATTTCTTTTAGTTCTACTCAACTAATTTTCATCAAGAAACTATTAAAATTTTGACTTAGTTCTCAGAGTGATCATAGTTTTCTTTAGGACTGAAAATATATTCCCACGGAATAAACGTTTAAGTAAAAAAACAAAAACAAAAACAAAAAACAAACAAAAAAACAGACCATCAGGAACGAGGCATTTGTTCAGTAAAGACTTCAATTCAAGGAGTTTTCCTTAAATGGGCTTATGATTTGTGAGAGTTCCCATGTGGGGCCTCGAATTCCTGAAAACGGTATCAGAAGTCACTACATTTGTGTTGAAAGAATCTCTGTTCAGATGTTCAAAACATTTTGAGTATTTCTCTACATCAAGTTAGGGAGAATACTTCTTTTTTTTTCTCTCTCATTACATTTTAATCATAAGCTTTCTTCTGCTCTCGTTTGCCATGATGTATTACAGGCCACCCAGTTCTCAACCTGTAATCTGCTTCCTCTGGAATGAAAACACAAAGTCATGCCATAAGGTAAGGAATTCAACATTTGCTCTTATATTTAATTTTACTCATTGATAAGATTTCTTACCTTAATGATGTAAAGGCCTTAGAGCAACTTCCCTGTAGGTTGTTTAAAATGTTTAACTTTTTAGGTACGTAGCCATCTGAGCACTATTTCTGTGTTGAAGTCTGTTCCTGTACATGGCAAGACTCATTCCTGAAGTCCTCCCTTGGTCAAGGTCAAGAGAATGGCTTTTGTTTCCTAGACTCACCTGTAACCTTAACTATGAGAAGTGAGCAAGAATGAATTAGACAGAAACTGATTAGTTTATTTCTTTTGCAATCTATTTAACTTACTAGCTATCCTCTAATATGTCTCATGAAAAATTATTACTATTTTGCATATTGTGCATTTAGAGTACAATATAAACTTAATGTCGCATAATATTAAACATTCTTTGCAATCCTCAATGAGGGCAGCCAATTTGTTAGTTTATTAGAAAAGAGCCAAAGTAGATACCTAGAAAGGAAGATATTTAAATCTATCCTTTGTATCTCAAGAGTTTGTGCCAATAAATGTTCATGTCCTAGGACACACAGGAGGTGAGGTACTCAGCAACAGATGGAGTATACCCATGAACTTCATGTGGCTGGCTAGGTTTTCCCCGGCACTTCCAGAAATTTAACGGTCACTCTTAGCCTAGTTAAAAGCAAATATTGGTGTCTCCTTAGACAACAGCACCGTCAGGATTCAACCCTAGGCCCGGCACCTCATTAGCCACGTGAAACATCATCTTCCCATACAACATTTAGTTATAGCCTTTCCACTTGATTACATGAGAGTGGAGAAGATGAGTGAGTGGAGGATAATAAATCCTGGCAAACTTGCAGATGAACTAATCAATCTGATCAAAAAAGAGATAGGAGAATTTGAAGTGAACAGATTATTGACTCATATAACGTGAGACCGGTGTCTGTGCTCTGAGCAGCATCATAGTATCACGTACTGGCCAGAATTTATTCTGATGAGTTTGTATCTTTGCCATAGGATTAGTTAAAATTGTTTTCTAACTTTACTCCCTTTCATTTATTTTTCCAATTTTGTTACAATATAATTGACATATAACATTGTATAAGTTTAACATAATAATTTTGTCTATGTGTAGATTACATAAAGATTGTCACCATAAGTTTACTTAACATACATCACCTCATATAATTATAATTTTTTCTTGCGATGAGAATTTCGAGTTACTCCCTCAGAACTTATTTATCTTATAACTAGAAGTTTGTGCCTTTCGAACACCTTTATCCACTTAATTTCCCCCACCAACCCTCCTGCCTTTGGTAACCACCATTATGTTTTTGTTCTCTCTTCATGAGTCTTTTTTTTTTTTTTTAATTCCACGTGTAACTGAGACTGTACATCATTTGTCTTTCTTCACTTATTTCACTTAGAATAATGCCCTCAAGGTTAATCCATGTTGTTGCAAGTGACAGGATTTCCTTGTGTTGATATTGTTTATTTGTTTGTTTTGGTTATTTTTAATAGCTGGAATGTGTGTGTGTGTGTGTGTGTGTGTGTGTGTGTGTGTGTGTGTGTGTGTCTGACAACTTCTTTACTCATTCCTCTGACAATGAACACTTATGATTTTTCCATGTCTTTGCTATTGTAAATAATGTGGCAGTGAACATGGGGGTACAAATAATCTCTTCGAGTTAGTGATTGAATTTCCTTCAGATATATACCCAAATGTTGAATTGTTGATCATATGGTAATTCTATTTTTAATTCTTTGAGGAACCTCTATACTGTTTTTCATTGTGGCTATACCAGTTTATATTCCCATCAACAGTGTTCGAGGATTCTCTTTTCTTCATATTGTAAAAAAAATGTCAATCAAGAATACTATTCCTGGCAAAGCCATCCTTCAGAAATGAAGGAGAGATAATGCTTTCCCAATGAATAAGAGCTGAGGGAGTTCACTGCTGCTAGACCTGCCTTACAAGAAATGCTAAAGGGTATCTTTCAAGCCAAAAGCAAAGGATGCTGAATAACATTGTAAAAACATCTGACTTTACTATTAAAACTCACTGATAATGCTAAATATATTATCAAAGTCAGATTATCCAGTACTATAATGATCGTGCATAATTCGCTTATAAAACTCTAGTATAAAAGTTTTAAAAAATGTTTTAAAGGTAACTGTAACTACAATTATTTGTGTTTTTCTTTTGTTGTTGTTGTTAAATATATTTAATGACACCTCAGCTACTATGGCTTTGGTTGAAACGTCCATCATTTCATCATTTCTAATAGCCACAGGAAACCTTTTCCGAACCAAGCAAAAGCTATCAGGTTACCTTGTCATTATAATTAGCATTTACCAGATCTTCTCATATTGCTCCTACCAGTTAACCCTTCCACCAGTTTCGGGTCCAAGATTATTATTTTGAACGTTTAACAATTGCACAAGTATAGCATGTTGGGGTTGATTATTGCTGCACCAAACACTAGGGCTTTTTTTATTGCCAATGAGATGGCTGATCCAGCTCTAAAGTGCACTTTAGAGTTTTCTTCCTTGGGCTACTTCTGGTACCAACTGCTTTAGACTGATTTCTCTGAAAGAGAATTCGCAGAGGAAACTTGAGTGCAAGAAGTTTATTAAGGACTACCCCTGGGAAAAATATCTATAGCATGTGAAGGCATCAGAATAGGGTAGAAGGAGGAGTTGAGCCATGGTGGATTTGCAACAAAAGCCTCAATCAAATCCACTGGCAGATCTGGATCTGAAACAAATATTTTTTATTACATCTTTTAAAATAAGGGGGCCCGTATTTCATAGGCTCTCCCTTACAAGACATTGGCTAAAGGGTACTTCTAAGGAGGGGACATGACTTTGGGCTGGTCATTTCTCTGCTGAGGACAATGCTCAAGGAGGAACTCACCTGTGAGCAGTCAGTCACCAAAGCTCCTGACAGCTGGAATAAAGAATATCTCATTCCCGAAGGTGTTCTCTACAGGCTGGCCTTGTCCTTGTGTCTCACATCCTTAGCTATAAATTTAAGAATAGGACCAACCTCATAAGGTGATTAAAAAGATTAGACAATTTAATTCTTGTAAAGTGCTCACTAGTGTATAGTAAGCATTCAAGAAAATGTTAGGTTCCTATAAAATATGCTACTGTTTTAATAATAAAACTAACTATGATGTACCCGTAAAAATTGTGCAGACTTAAAGAGAGATTGGCACTCCATGTTGCATTAAGTAATCCTCATTAAGTTGTCTTAAATAATTCAACTTGTTACCTAAAAGAATTCTTAAATGAATAAAAATGACATTAGCGAGGACTGATTTGAGAAGTTTTCTTTAAGAAATTTCTTGCTAAAATCTTTTCATATTAGCTGACAGGCATTAATGGAAGAATATAAACTTACTTGATGTCTAGGAAGACCATGTTATAGGAGATTTCCAAGCCATTAAGTATAAATAAAGATGCTTGTTCTTTCTGGATTCTAGAAGTGAGAAAGTTGAGAGAAAATGAAATAACTGAGTGAAGCAAAATATCAGTGCGGGAGTTCTGGGCAAGTGGGGTAAACATGGGGGAGCAATGGGAAAAATATTTATTGACTATTATATAATAAATGGAAACAAAATGTAGATATTTTGGGGGTCTGGTAGGCTCGTTTGTGAATCTTGAGTCAGATTCTTCGATGAGAGGTTACCTTAATTGATAGAAGCTTATAAGGCAAATATTTCTCAAGAATTGTTAAAGGAGCATAATAATCCTGTTTAACTCATAGTTTTGTTGTGAGAACTAAATAAAACAAAATATTTAAAATCTTCAGCACAATGCATGATGCACGGTGAATATAAATGTTTATGGGTTATTAGAATTATTACTAAACATCAAGAGCAAGGCAATCAACTTAGGCAGGCAATAGTAGTGGTAATGATAGTAATAGAGCACATAATCAAGAACTACTTAGCCTAAACTTTGTCCTCAAGGAACTTACCTCAGATATGTTCCAGTGCTTAAAATAGTCTCTGAACTTACTGATAAAAGTTCACAGTCAAGCTCTGCACTTGGAACCTAGGAGAAAGGAGTTGGTACATTTTTAAAATGTAGAAAGACATTTTAAAAATTTGTCTTTTAACCAAGTCTTTCTAGCATCTGTTACCTCTCTCGTTTGTTTTCTCATTTAGGAAAGTGCTAAAACCTTTTTCTTTTAATGACAGGCAGTGAAAAGGGCACTATTTCTGCAGAACCTGGCTGAGATTTGTTGACACTGAGCCGAAGCTGGATAATCCATTCATTATTTATAGGCCTGTTCACATAATGGAAGATGTTTCTTTTTTCCTTTTCTTTTTTTTTCCCCAAACAAGCCACACAATCAAAATGTTTAATTAATGGCATGTGCAAGTCTTAAGCAAAGATTTACTTGTTTTATGGGTTTAGCAAATTCTTTCAGCCGCTTCCTCCCAGATACTGACAAGCCCATTTATTTATATTTATTGGCTCTTCTAAAAACCAGCCAAGTACTAGGAGTCTATTTTAAGTAGCTCAGGAAACCTCTAAGATAGAGGATGGATATTTCCAGCACCTCACTCGCCACGCTCAGACTCTTTGTAGAGCACCTCCAGGTCCTCAAAAGAGGGGTTAGATGAACCAGCCCCAGCTTGCTGGAATA
Source organism: Pteropus alecto (assembly GCF_000325575.1). Classification (NCBI taxonomy): domain Eukaryota; kingdom Metazoa; phylum Chordata; class Mammalia; order Chiroptera; family Pteropodidae; genus Pteropus; species Pteropus alecto. Next base: position 9,975,191 of record NW_006442207.1, on the reverse strand, counting down.
CAGCAAGCAATTCTCCATTAGATAGAAATGGTTTATTATGAACTACTTATTTACATACTCATTAATAACCTATTTTTTAAAAATCTTCTATTATTATCTTTGAAAAATTCCTTTAGTCTTGATTGGAAAGCAAGACCTGCCATTAATGTTAAATATCTCTATTCACATAATGTTGATATTTACCAAATGATTTTCATTATCTCAAAAACTAGAGACCTACACCTCTGTAGGTGAGCAACCTAAAGCCAGTTGGTTATAGAAACATGATCCCCCAAAATATTGTATTGAAGAAAAAAGTGAGATGACACCATCAGGGAGACAGGATACTGGAGAAAATCTTTTGGTGGGCCTCAACTAAAAAATAAAAGATCCTGCTGTGGCTCACTTCTACTCTTTTTTACTGAATTTAGGTGGAAATGTTCTCATAAATTTTTTTGTGCATTGACGTTCTTTAAAATCTGTGCCTTCTCAGCTTAACAGTTTAGATACCAGGTTAACATCACTGCTTACATAGTGTACCTAGTACACTTGAAAGCTCATGAAAAGTTATGAAAAGACATAGCAGAATGTTAAACTTGTATTATTACGTGAAATAGGCCAATCTAAAAAGGCTATATACTATATAATTACACTTAGATCATCTGCTGGAAAACACAAAACTATGGACACACTTAAAAAAATCAGTGGTTGCCAGAATTAGGTTGAGGGGAGGATTAAACAGGCAGACTGCAGGATTTTTAGGGTAGACACTTTTTAAAAACATTTCCCTCTTTCATACAGCAAAAGATTTGTTTTTAGTAATAATTGTGAAATGAAAAGATTAGCCGAATATAATAGCTGGGAGTGAGGGGAAAAAGCAAACTTAAAATTTATTTTATTGACCTTTACATATTTAATTATGATAGTTATCAAACAAAAATAATTTAAAAATATCATAGTACTAAAAAGGAAAAAGTGTAATAATTTTACATACATTAGTTTTTGTTTTTAGAAAAAAGTGGGGAAATGTCCACCTATGTATTGTACATAGAAATGAATAGCATGATAATTTCTGTTTTTACACCTTACCTTCTGCAAATTAGCAAATGACCTCATCAAAATTGATTCTTCCAACATATCCTTCTTGAGTAGATAGTATGGCCAGATTTGTCAATCAAAATCTGTCTTCACTGATAGTTGAAGAACACGTTTTATTAATTTTAAATCTAAAAGTTTCTTTCACATGAAGCAGTAGGCATACTGGTAATTAAGAAAAGTCTTAAACTCCAGGATAAGTTGGCCAGGCTCATAAAATTTTCTTTTTATAATAAATTCTAGAAATCATCATAATTTACATTTCTTTTTTTTTCAAATTGATTCTATCACATTTAAATGTTTCTTCAGTAGAAAAAATTTAAACACAAACAAAAAATTCTAAAAATGATATAATTAAAGTAACTCAAGTTCTGTATCTCAGTCTTTATAATCACTGTTGTCATTATTTTGAATCTACTTTTTAAGGAACTTTTAGTGCCAGAGGGCGTAGGGATGAACTGAGCCTGAAGCAAACTTAAAGGATTCTGAACATCAAAAACACAGAACTAATCTGTTTAGGTTAGATTATCTTTCTTGTAGAATATAATGTTTATTAAAGAATAAGTAATAAACCTATATTCTAATTTGGATATTATACAGATATTTTTAAATGCCACAACAATGGGAACATTTGTTTAGAACTTAGACCAATAATTCCGCCCCCACATTTGTTTAGAACTTAGACCCATAATTTCGCCCCTATGGAGGAGTATTTTATCACTGCCATTATTTAGAATCCAAGTGATAATAAAAACTAAACTGAGAGATACCACCACAAGCCTGTAAGAATGGTCAGTATCTAAAATACCGATACCACCAAATGTTGATGAGGATGTGAAGCAAAAGGAACTCTTTCATTGTGTGGGAAGGCAAATGGTACACTATGGAAGAGAATTTGACAGTTTCTTCCAAAACAACATACTCTTACCATATAATCCAATAGTCATGCTCTTTGATATTTACCCAAAAGAAATAAAAACTTACATCCATACAAAAAACTTGCACATGAATACTTATAGCAGCTATATTCATAATTGCCCAAACTTGGACACAGTCAAGATGTCCTTCAGTGGGTGATTGGATAAATAAACTATGGTACATCCAGACAATGAAATCTTTAGCCCTGAATACAGTGCAAAAACAAAATGAGCTATCAAGTCATGAAAACACATAGTAGAATGTTAAATTTGTATTATTAAGCAAAGCAGGGCGATCTAAAAAGGCTACATACTTATATGATATGTTGGAAAATATAAAATTATGGACACAGGAAAAAGATCAATGGTTGCCAGGATTAGGGTGGAGGGGAGGATTAAATAGACAGAACATGGAAGATTTGGGGGGCGGTTAAAATATACTGTGTGATATCACAATGTCATTACACATGTCATTCAACTAAAAATGCAAATGTAAAACTCTGTTCACTGTTAGAATGTATAACTCTAACAGTGAACCATAACTGTTGATGAGAATGATGTGTCAATGTAGTTTTATCACTTGTAACAAATGTACCACTCTGGTGGGGGATGCTAAGAATGGGGGAAGTGTGTGGGTGTCAGAGGTATATGGGAAATCTCTACACCTAAAACTGCTGTAAAATATTAACTCTTAATTTAAAAAAAAGTAAAGTAGACTAACATTACCTGGTTTTATTATTGTTTTTAAATTCTCCAAAGGCTACATCCTCCACCTCTATTTTTACCTACATTTGGATGTACCACCTCACCATTTGCCTTTGGTTCCCAGACACTGCTCCACTTTCTTCTGGGGCTTCATCTCTTATCATCTTATCACAATTCCCCATAATGATGGTCTTGTATCAGAGATACACCAGGGCTATATGATCTGCTCTAAGCTGTTCATTACATTTTCTGATAGGTTTGTCAAACTAAGTAACCATAGAGGAGGACTGTAGGCAAATTTAATTTTTTTAAGAGAATGAAAGAAGAAAAAAAACATGCCTGAAAGCAATGGAAAGTAGATGAGACTCAACAATAAATTAGAGAGACTGAATGGCCCCAGCTAACTTTATCAGAAAAGAATAAACTCAGAAGTCTCATTTAGATTGTTATCTTTAATGAATTAGGAGAAAGAAACAAGAGGGAAAATGATTAAGTTTTAGGGGGAATTTCACACTCCACACTTAGTCACTTACCATAGCTTCTTCCTTACCCCTATCATCCTCTACTGAACCATAGAGAGAGGCAGGAACAATGGGCTGCTTGTTGGAGAAATTAATTCAATAAAACATAAATAAGTACACTGTTCTAAAAGAAACATTCTAAAGCAAAAGTATAAAAAAAAACTTCAGCTATGAGGGGCAGTAAAAATGCAAACACCGGGTGGGAAAAAAAGGAGAATGTGAGCCTTGAACTGTGAATTCAATGCCTGTGTCCATTCACTCCTTTCAACAAAACATTTTAATAATTTATTAATGTCAAGTATTGTCCCAGGTGATAAAAAATTTGTAGTATAAATTAATCTCTATGATTCATGCTGACCCAAAAGTGAATTGAAATTGTCACATTTATACAAAATACCAAATCTCAATATTCTGTGTCTCTAGCTGTTTGATTAGGAGACAGTCCAGTTTTCCCAAGGATACCTCCTCCTCTATTTTTCTCCCTAGACATCTTTGGGATGGAGTGGCCATGGTGGATTGTCTGCCATTACGAAGCCTATTTTCCTGGAAACTTAGGCAAGGATCAGATTATAAATGTTTTTCGTGCCATGCAAAGGAGTCTGGAATACTTAGATGATGGGAAAACTCTGCAGGATTTTAACCCAGAGCAGTGATGCAGACATATTTATGTTGTTTTAGGAAATTAACACTGGTATAGTTGAATGGTGACTTTCCAAGTTATGTCCACATAAAATCCCTAGAATGTGTGAATATGATCTTATTTGGAAAAAGAGTCTTTGCAGATGAAGTTAAGCTAAGGTTCTTGAGATGAGTTCATTCTGGATTGTCAGAATTTGGGCTAAATCCAATGACAAGTGTTTTTATAAGTGACTGACAGAGGAGAACAGGCACATTCGAGAGAAGTCCATGTGAAGATGCAGCAGGGATGTGACTACAAGCTAAGAGAGGCAGAAACCACAAGAAATTGGAAGAAGTGAAGAAAAGATTCTTCCTTAGAATGTCAGAGAGAGTATAACACTGCTACTTCCTGCTTCTGGTCTCCAGAATTGTGAGTGAATGAATATATGTCTGTTGTATTAAGCCACCAGTTTAAGGATAATTTGTTATGGCAACTACAGGAAACTAATGCAACTGGTGACAACATTAAGACTATGCTTGTTATAGGAATATAATTAGGGATGGAACATAATGTAAGAAAATATTGCTACAGAGCATAGCTCAAAGAACATAAACCAAAATGTTAAATTATAGGACTCTATATAACTTTTATTTTCTTCTTTAACTTATGTTCTCCAGTTTTTATAGACCTGTATGCACATATTACTATATAATGCTAAATACAGGAAAAATAAGACAAATGAGATAATAAGAACTTGAACTGAAGCCGTAGAAAGGAACATTTAGAGAGGATGTTCTTTATTTCATTATCTATTATCTATTTATCTATCATCTATCTGTCTATTTATTATCATCATCTTCTATCATTTGTCTATCAAGAAATATTTTCTGAGTGCTCACTCTATGCTGTTTTAGGCATTGTAGAGACAACAGTGACCATAACAAAGAAAAATAAATAAATTTCTACCTTATGGATCTCACATTCATCTGGAGAAAATAGTAGAGAGTTTGAGCAGAGGCATAGGTGACCTTGTCTTAAAAAGATCACTCTGGATACTGTGTGTACAACTGCTAAGAAAAATTAAAAGTAGAGAAAACAGGAAGCTTTTCTTATCATCCAGGAGAAATGATGGTGGCTTGTGCTGGGGTATGACCTGAGAGGCTAGAGTTTCAAAGCAGTGACTGACTTGAACAGAGCCAAAGAGAATAATAACATTACCTTGATGCTTTTAGGGCATATGGTTGGTTGGTGATGCTACAAGTGTGAGAGGTTAAGGAGGACTCTGGCTCTAGCTCTGGTTCATATGGAAGCTTGGGGGCTTGGGGTGGTCAAGCCAATCTTATCCAGAGAACACGAGGTTCTCTTTTGAGTCTTATTGATGAAGTCGCCATGGTGCTAAAAATAAGTAATCAGGGTGCAGCTGAGACAGGGAGGAGGCCCTCAGTGATAGGCAATACTTCTGGGTCTGGCCTTCAACTTTATTTCTAAGGATTCTGCCCAAGGCACCTATAACTGGCAAAAGCTATTCCCATTGGATGGCATCCCTTTTTACACAAGAATGTGTTGTAATAAATTAGATGGTTAAGGGAAATCATTTCATCTGTTTAGTTCTAAGGTTGGGGACTACCCCCAATTACTCCCTAACAAAATAAACACAAAAGAATCACTGAGGATACATTTGCAGTTGATTATCAGGATGAACGTGAAAAACAAGTTTCATTACTGGTTATTGTCCGATTAGCTGACAGTGCTGGTCACTGAGTCAGCTAATGAAAAACACTTGCCCTCTTTCCTCACAAATAGTGATATAATTGAAAAGCAGACTGATTTCATACAACCTTTTTTTTTTTCTGCAGAAAGCTTTTTAATTATGCCAACTCTACTCAAAAAAGATTTGCCATTGACTAAAGTTTAGTCCAATTTCTAATTCTCAATTTTAAATTGAGAACTGAAAACAGAGTGGACTGGTCAAATAGCTCTTGCAAATGTCTCAGCAGTAGGAGCACAAGTGTTGGCTTGTATTGAATCACAGGTCATTTGGTAGCCCACGCTGGAAGGGGAGATCAGGTAAATATTACAACACTCTCAGCTTCTAGAAACCACCACCTTACTTTACACATATTCTATTTGCTTATGCACATATTCCCACCTCAATGTGCTTCAAAATTATCTCGAATGCCACCAACTATTTGAAATCTTTTTCAAATCTCGGCTCCCTTGAACACACAGTTACAAGATGTACTAGAGGGAGTACTTGCATCTTCTATCACTGTCTCTTCAGGATTCCAGATCATCTCACATTGTAAGAGGACTCCAATGATCTCCTAACATCTATATTTAGAATTGCACATAATAGTTCTCATGAACAAGCAATCGAGTTAAAGTTTTGTTTCTGGGAGAACAAAGTCTGTAGCTTGCCTGTCAAAAGAATAGAAGAGGTGTCCTGGAAAGTTAGGATAAAAACAATAAAGACATTCTGCATCCACAGGAAGAATAGCATGACAAAATGTTCAGTGCATAAATATAGCACAGGTACCTGCGTTAAGGGACTAAGTTAACATCTAACAGGCTGTTTTCAGAAGAGGTTGGCTAAGAGATTAGGGTGCCTGTGTGAATCAAAGTTTGAGGTCATGGAGATTAATTTAAGTAGGAAGATATACACTCTCTACTTCTGAATATTGAGCCTAGCTGTCTCTTTCACTAATTGTGGAGTCAACATGGAAAACCCATCATTAATTTAGTTGACAGCAACGCATGTGGTTCTAGTCTCAATGAACCGCTTGGTGAGTCAAGTGGACTCTCTTAATGGAGGATTCTTTGTAGGAGGAAAGCATGTTAACAGATAATACTTTGTGTTCCTCTCTCTCTCTGTGTTGGTAGCATTCTGGTACACTTTGTAATTTGATAGGCACTACATCCTCTTACTTGGGAGTAGAGATTTTTATGATCTACTTATTTTTGTAGCAAACAAAGGATCTGGTACACTGAATTGCACAGAGTAGGGACTCAGGTTGTATCTCTACAGTTGCAAGAGGAAAGAAAGACAAAGGATGAGGAACTAAAACCATGCTTCCACAAAGACTATGCAATAAAAGTAACTCCAAAATTCTTTAGTATCACCGAAAAATGCAACCGCAAAGCTCTCTTTAGGAACACCTGCATTCTATTTGTCCTTCAACCCTCAGGCCAGAAAGCTCTCTTTAATATGGACTCCATTTCTATTTCTATTTATGATAGCTTGATAATCAAGCTATGATTACATATGCCTCACATCAATTCCTCTCTGACAGATGTGCGATCCATTCTAGCTTTAACTCTTTGTGCAGACGTTTCTAAACTATCCCATTCCTCTTAATTTTGTGGTCTCAAAGGGCTGTACACCTGTGAGGGGAAGCCATCCGCAAATCTATAGAGTTTAAAGGGAACTACCTTTCTCTGGAGTCTTCTCCCCATATGTTAGGAAATGTAACCGATTATTTTAATGAGCAGAATTTCTTCCCCCTCAAGTCATGACCTGGTTATATCAGACAAATTCAAAGCTTCTGGGCAATCACCTTCAGGCCATATATATGTTTTTTCCTCTCACAAGTTTTTGGCTGTTTGCCTTAAAACCACAAGCTGACAGACTTTATCCTTTAAAAGCTTAATAATCTGAAAACCCATCGGGCACCTAGAATACCTGCAGTCTCAGCCCCAGAGCTTGAAGATGGATGGAATAAATATCTAATGCACTTGACCTTCTTAATCCCTGCTCATAGCCCATGCCTCCTATTACACCTATTTAAATCCTGGCTGAGGCCGGAAGTCCAGACGACTTTTTCAGACAGACATCTCTAGAATAGTTACTGTCCATTCCACAGGTAATTAAGCCTTCTAGGCCAGAGGTCTTCAAAGTGTAATCCCCATGCCTAGACTAGCAGCATCAGCATCACCTGGGGATTTGTTAAAGATGAAATTCTTAGACCCTCATTCAGACCTCCTTAATCATAGACTCTGAGGGTAAAATCTGGCAATCTGTCTAGATTTTAACAAGCCATCCAGGTGATTCTGATATGTGCTAAAGATTGAGAACCACTGCTCAGGGTAATTGAACCAATGGCATTTGGAGAAATTTATAACACTTAAAGAGTCACCACGAACCACGGTCTCAGGAATTGTGGGAGTTGCTGAGTTCATTTCAAAGGAACAATATTCACCTTTGAAGTTGCTTGGATAGCTGGCTGTGTGCACTTATACATGATGTTCTCTTCCCAAGTGGTCCAAGGAAGCTGAAAAGCATCAGAGGATTCGAAATGTGAGTTGATAAAACCTGGCATTGGTCAAAGAGGGACTGGGCATCACAGAAGTGACTTTATCCTTTTAGATTTGATTATCCATACTCAGCTATTATTTTCTTCCTTTCATTTTATCACACAGATTTTGCTTTTCAGTGGTTCTTTCATCAAGGGTAATTCAAAACAAGAATATACAAGGTCCTGCTGTGTGTAAGGTGCACAAGAAAAATAGATATCTCAAAAAGGGGAATCATGAGTCTAATTTCACAACACTCAAACAAGTTACCTATCATATGCAATATTTCTTTGAGGGAGAAGGGGAAGCTTTGGAATTCAACCTCCTGAACATTTCACTTGGTGCCCTTTCTCTGCTGCAAAAACTTCACAGTACTGTGTAGATATCTTCCTAGAATGCAGGATGTTTACTTGCTAAATGAATTTATTTTAATTCTCTCTTAATTCGAGGATTTAAAGTTGTTAGAGACACTTGTTCGCTAAAGACAATTTCCAGAAAGTCTGTTTGAAATGCACATAATGATGTATATTTTGTTTCGTTTTAACAAATCTAATCTTTCATACAACCAAGTTTACATGAAGTAGAATTGAACCAACATTTAATATGAAAGAAGCAAGGCAGGTGGACACATGGTTTGGGGTTTACAAAAACCTTTTCTGGGAGGCTAGAATTTGGGAAAGCAGACAATAATCCTGTATGTGAACACAAATGAAATTGAAGTCGAAGTTAACGTAGCTATATTTTAGGAAAGACTCAGATTCTAACCCCCTGAAATACTCTCTTCTCTCTCATTGTCTCTTTCTCTCTCTCCCTCTATGTGTGTGTGTGTGTGTGTGTACACACACACACACACACACACACACACACACACTCTTTAATGCCAACTTCAATGGATTAGTAGGATGACCTAATAACACAAACTATTTGATCACTATAAAACATCGTGCTGATGTAAAGAATTACTAGAACTGGGGGAAACCTGTAGGTATTCTTAAATCATCGATACTTAACACTTTCCTTTGTGACCCATTATAGGCCATTTCCCCCACCCCATATCACTTCTCTGCTTGCTCAGCTCCAACCCCAACTCTCTCTCTCAGGTTGGATTAATTTTAGGAGAGGAGTCATAATTGCCAGCAGCTGAAATGGTAGGTATGGCATTTGGGGCTGTTTTACAATGAGCACATACCCAGCAATGTTCCTTTTATTTTTTACTTATTTATTGTGATATAATTGACTTTTAACATTATCTTCAGATGTACAACATAATGATTTAATATTTGCATAGATCATGGAATGATCTCACAATAAGTCTAGTTAACATCTTTCACCAAACATTATTATAATTTTTTTCTGACAAGAACTTTTAAGATGTTTCTCAGCAATTTTAAAATATGCAATACAGTATTATTCACTGCAGTCAAACTGTACATTCCATTCCCAATGCACTTATTTTATAACTGGAAGTTTTGATCCCTTTTACACATTTTCTGCCCCTCTTCATCCCCCCATCAATATATTCTCTATCTGTGAGTTCAGACTTTTTTTTAAGGTTCTACAGATAAGTGAGATCGTATGGTATTTGTCTTTCTCCAACTTATTTCACTTAGCATAATACCTTCAAGTTCCAACCATGTTATTGCAACTATATGGCTGAATACTGTTCCATTGTGTTTTATATCTTTTTCCATTCATTGATGCACACTTAGGTTGTTACCATATATTGGTTATTGTAAGCAATGCTGCAGTGAACATAGGGGGTACAAAGATCTTTATTTTTTTCTCTAGTTAATGTTTTTCATTTATTTGGATAAATACCCAGAAGTGGAGTTGCTTGATCATATGGTACTTTTACTTTTAATATTTTGATGAAATTTCATATTGCTTTTCAAAAAGGCTACACCAATTTACATCTCCACCCATAGTGCACTAGGGTTCTCTTTTTTCCCACATCCTCACCAACACTTGCTATTTCTTGTCTTTTTGAAGTAGCCATTGTGGTTTTGATTTGCATTTCCCTGATGATTAATTACATTAGCACCTTTTCATATCTATTGCTGTCAGTATGTTGCCTCTGAAAACATATATTCATATTCTTTGCCCATTTTTAAATTTGATGTTTTTTTTTATATTGAGTTATATGAGTTCTGGTAAGGTAATCCCTTACCAGAAACATGATTTGCAAATATTTTCTCTCATTCTGTAGGTCACCTCTTTATTTTGTTGATGTTTTCCTTTGCTGTGTGGCATCTTTTTAGTTTAATGAAGTCCCACTTGTTTATTTTTGCTTTTGTGGCCTTTGCTTAGGGTGTCAAATCCAAAAAAAAATCATTACTAAGATGTCCAGGAGTTTCCTGCCTGTGTTTTCTTCTAGAAGTTCTATGGTTTCGGGTCTTCCGTTTGATCACTTACAAATTTTTGTGTCATCTTTGCCCAAGGGTCATGTTACTTTTCTCCATCATTTCACTTTTAACATATGTGTCGCCCAATGGAGCATTTGGCGATGTTTCTTTTAGCATCTCAATGTACGTGTGTGGGGACAGTGGGGATTAGTTCATCTGAGATGCAAACTAATCCATTGAATGTGCTGCTAAATAAGAAATATTATACCCTGTTGGAATAAACAGCTATCAACTAGTAAAATTGCGTAATCCATGAAGTGCTGAATTATGTTCATAGCATAAGCAATGGGTTTCTTGTGCTTTTCTCCAATGTACACTTCCCCCAAGGGGAGATTTAAATTGACCTTATCCTCTGCTAGTCAAACTTGAAAAACATTGAGTTGTAATCTCTTTTAGTTTCCTCTGTCTAACCTCAGGGCTGAAGTTTAGAATTATTTTTCCAAAGAGAATGTTTCTCTCGAGCACATTCTGTCGCATTTTCTACAGACGAAGGTGTGGAATATTGTTCCTGAGAATGTTGTGGATAGGCTCGAGCAGTATCAGTGGGAGTGGGGATGGTTGACCTCTGTACCTGGCACTTCAAAGGTCCCAGACCCTCAGTCCCGGGGCCAAGCCAGAAAAATCAGCCACTTTGTAAATTTACACGGTGAATGAGGATCTGACTCTGTTGTCACAGGATGTTGCCCCAGCTGTTCGGCACACAATCTGGTTCTGAGCAGACCAAGGAAATGTAGGATGGGGCTGTGCTCAGGCTCAATTATACATTCAAATTGCCTGTATTTAAAAAGCTCTAAAAACTGTAATGGCTTAATTAAGATGGCAACTTTTATGGCACGATTCTCCTCATAGCCTAACTCTAAGGCCTTTCTCTTTAACTGAGAAATCAGTGACAATTTGGCCTTCCTGGAATGGCTGGCTGCCAGAAGGAGGAGGGGCTCCAGGATGGGAAAATAAAGAAAGTGGATCTTGGTGGAAGCTAAATTCCTCTTGTGGCAGATGGTCTACAAATCTCCAGTCCTTTGGAGTACATAAAACAGGGCTCTGGGGGAAAGACTAGGCATTAATTTAGGTTCTAGAAAGAGCCGGGCAAGTTTTCACATGGTGAAGTTGCCTCTAAAATTTATCAACTAAAATATTCTATTTCAAAAAAAGAAAAATGTAGGTTGTGGCTTATATGTTACCTGAGATAATAAATACGGTCCTGTGAGAAGGCAGTGTCACCCCAACCCCTGCATTGCCCCACCCCCTACACCTATTTAAATGGCATCCTTGCCACACCTATGTGATTTATAACCTTAACCTTAGAGGAGCATTTTAATGTCACTGAATAGACTCAACCTTCATCTAGAGGTGGTTGACTGCTGTGATGTGGACTGTTCTAAGTCACCCACCACTGCTTTACAGAAAGGACTTCTTAGGGTTGCAATAGTTTTATTATCAAAATATTCAGGTCTCTTGATGTTGTTTGAATAATCCTTTGGGGAAATATTGAAACATCTGTCCAATGCAAGAATTAAGAAAATTAATTGTGGATCACCTCTGCTTTTTAAAGTACAGCTAAAAATGTGGGCTAAAGAATCACTATTTTTTTTCTGTAATATTACCTCTCACTAGTAATGGAGACTTAAGTTAGCAAGTTAATTTTCTTTATCTTTAAAATGAGATAATATTAGTTCCTACCTCACAAGTTTGGTAGGATTGAATGAAATAATACATGTAAGATACTTAGCACAGTGCCTGGTTCTTAACCACTCAGTGCTAACTTATGATATTATTAATTTCACCAAGATGCCATGCTATAGAATTTTTATTTATGGGAACACCCAATAATTATAGTTATCGTGGGTCAGATAAAGAGTGAAAAAGATATTTGCCACCTTCGTTCCTCACGGTTACAGAAAGGTGATTGGCCAACCAATTTCACTAAGTTTTCACTTATTTGGTCTTCTAAATGTCTGCCTTTTTATTTCTCCTTTAACAGCTGCTTGCATTAGCCTTTTGGGAATTGAGCAAACGAGTTTCATTTTTAGGAAGCCACATGTTCTCTACCTTTAAATCAAAGGTGAAATGCAGCATGCTATGGCAGTAATCCAAAGTTTGGAGGCCACATGGACCTTCTGGTTTAAACTCATTTTCTATTAAGTCAAAACTCATCCTTTGTTTTTAAAAGCACTGAAAGTGATTAGCTGAGACAGCAGTGAACAAACTGGAGAAGGAGGCCTCTGGTGGCTGAAAGGAGGCTTCTCTCTCTCTTCTTTTTAATGGCATACAAAAGGCATTAACCCACAATTTCATTTCCTATTAGTCAAATAGAAATGTCTTGAAATAATGCGAATACCTTATGGCAGAAATGACTTTCTAATGTATCTTATTAGAACTCCTTATCTGGGTAATTAGGCATCATTGTGACTTGACAGCAAGCAATATACTCCTTAAAAACTGACTATTGAGAGCAGCTCACAAAAAGTTAGCCAAATACCACTGGGAAACTTCCAGGAGACATGGCAGCTCTAGCCTTTTCTCAAGCACAGTGACTTTTTCTCTTGACACATGCAAGTGACATCTTTGTGTGGCAGCTTTGCCCAGAGATAAAGTCAGATTTCCCAAATGCCTCTCAAGAACCATTAGGAAAAATCACGCTGTCACAAATGGATGTTGGGACGTTACTGCACAAAGCGAAGAGAAAAACTCCATCCTTGAAGGGTAATCAATATGCTTTTGAGAATTATGTCTCCCAGGTTTCAGAAGCACCCTTTTTAAAAAGGAATTTTATAGACAATCTAGGCTGCTTGGCCGATTTTATTGTAGAAGATGCTAAAGTAAATCAATGTTAGAGAATATTCAAAACAAAATACCCAATTCTGCCACACCCAAACCCAGCTAAACAACAACAAAACATCTCTTTGAAACATGTCTGCCTTTTTAGAATAAAAGGTTAAGTTTTGCTTGAAGAAAGTAGCTTACCTGAGGATGTGCATGGAAGAATTAGGTACTTCATATGGCCCAACTCCAGTCTCTACCTTTTTCCACTCCCCAGGGGCTGTATCAAACTAAGCCTCTTACTTTTGTGCTCAGATTTCCTTAAAACAATGAGTCATGTCTTTATTTTCCAAGGGAACTTTGCTGGAAACCCAAAGTATCTATCCACATTTTTTTTTCTTAAGTTTCTCCTTATAGGACTGCCTCCCAGTAAACTTGTATTTCCTAATAGGAACAGACATCATTTCCTTTGAAAACGAGATCACTCATTCCATAAAGATTCACTGGCCTCTATTGTAAAGATCAGTATAATTCCATCATAAAGACAAACTTTCTACATTTTTCTTGGAGGTGTTTTTTTGGCATCTGAGTTTCATGATTCAAGCTTGTTTTCCTGAAATGCAAGCGCATTTGATTTTTTAAATGCTGGCCATTTATCTTCATAAATCAATTTTTTTCTATTGTTCTCATCAATACTGTTGCTTTTCAATTCCTCCAATGTATTTCAGGTAAATGGCTAAATCAGTGTGGCCCCAGTTAAAGACACATTAGATGTCTCCTGCTGAGGCAGAGAAGATGAAAATGTTAATGGGTAAATGAGAGGTCAATGTTGAGGTCAATATTTACCCCACACTACATAAATCTTGATAAGTAGATATCAAAACAAGATGTCAACAATCAGTACAGTGTGCTATATTCTTTCAGAATAGTTCCCTTAGAAAGGCATGGCTTCTGTTGGGAATAACGATTACAATAATTCTAGGAATAAAGATTGCAATAATTTTGTGGTATGATGTTGGTCCTAAAAGGAAATCACCCTATAAATAAATCAAAGTAAAGATTTAGAATCTCCTTGGTTTTTAAATTTTAATATGCTTTAGAATCACTTGTGGTGCTTTTAGGTAAATACAGATTCCTAGATTCCGCCCATATCCCGATCAAGTAGGCATGGTCTTCTGCCCACCTACTATTTCAAAAAAGACTAGGCGAATCCAATGCAGACAAGCAAGGGAATGTATGCTAAGAAACACTGATTTAAATTCCACTGCTATTTATTGTGCCCAGAAGGTAAGAAATGACTTAAGTAATCACCCGATCAACTAAGCCACATTTATTTAGAGACAAGTATATACAAAACAAGATGTGCATATAGCCATTACGAAGTACTCATTGCTTGCAGTTTTTCTCTATTCTGCTCTGTCTAATAAAATGGTAATTTTTGGTTCTTACATATGAAACTGGATACAGTAAGAACAAGGCTTATTGGCATACTTTATCAATGGGAATTGCTAAAAGAATCTCTTAAAAAAGCAATTGCTCATACTTAAACACACAGCCTTCTACTAAATGCAAAAAAAAAAAATTGCATTACTATTTCATAAACTTAAGTAGTAAAGGAATGGAAAACTTTTGAGGGAAGAATGAGAAAAAATATGTTAAACTGGTAAATATATAATTCTGATGTGTGTCCTTATCAGTAAAATATTTTTTGAGCATGAACATCTCAATAATGTATGTTTATTATAGATTAAGCATAAAATTGTACTAGTATTATGTACATTATTCAGTTGGAAAAAATTAAAATATGATAAAATAAGTATAGTTTCAGCATTTTCTTCCTGCATACCAATACAAGTATTTTATTTTTAATTGTCCTAGTAGTCTTGTTTCTTTAGCCCAGCTTTGTATACTTTCACTCCCTCTTTGATGTAAATTATAGTACTTAGTTGCCACATAATTAAAGAATAAATAATTTCCAAAAGTTGGGACAAGAATTTTGTTTTTCAGCCCCAACATAAGCTAGTGTTTCTCAAATGGTGATCTTTGGTTGGTAATATCTAGGTACAACTTTAAAACAGTTTTTAGGCTACTTGTCCCCTCATTCATCAGGGGAAAAATGCATTAATGGATAGACTATCCTCAATTTCAAGTTCATCATCCATAATTTGTATTTAAATAGTTGGTCCTTTGCTCATCTTTATGATTGTCTCCAAAGTGTGTATGCACACCTCAGGATCCTGTTTTGTTTTTGCTGTGGTTCTATGTTATTGCTTGATTCTTTACAACTCATGTTGAAATTCCTCGATACACCTAGAGGATCTTCTAAGCTTCTCTAACCTCCCTGCCTTCATTGAGCACTTTCTCCAATGAACGATCTGGACTTGTATTTGAAAGTGGTTTCACACTGTTATGTGCAAAGGAATCACTTGGGGATCTTGATAAAAGCAGAATCTTAGTGACTCTGAAGCACAGGCTGAGTTCCGTATTTCTAACAAGTTCTCAGGCATGTGCCCGATGCTGCCAGTCTGTGAACCAAAATGTCCACACTGTACATTTGGCTCTCACCAAGTGCTACAGTCCATTATTGATCATATTTCCAGACATGTACCTTTGCATTCCACCGTATATGTATTTCACATGAATGGGTGATCTCAGCAAATTCTCATTAATTAAGATAACATTCTTGACACTGACTCTGTAGTTATTAAAGTATTTTTTACCTATAAATCTACACCCAAGCAAGTATCTTGTAATCATGCATTATCTTGGAAAAATGTCAGAATAGTAAGTATGCCCAATTTTTGTTGTCTTTCAGAAATTTTTAAAGACAATCTGAGAGACTTTTTTGTTATAGTTGTTATTTACTTCTGAAAGCATTCACCAAGCATGGAAAAACAAAAAGCGTGAGGTAGAATATACTGAAATGATATCCACCAAAATGTTGAAACTGAGTATTTCTGGAAGGTGCTATAATAGCCATTTTTATTTTCTTCACTTTCAAATCTATGTTTCTCTAAATGTTTTATAGTTCATATATGTTACTTTTATTATTATATCATTATGAACTTTCAAAAATCCAGAACAGCTTTCTCATAAAATATACCCACAATTTAACTATCTGCCATATTTTTATTGCTTTTTTACTTGTCACATTTTGTTTGTCTAGAGGTACTCACTGGAGAAACATTTTTATAACTCCAAATTTCTTAGCACTTTGTTAGAGACAAGAAGGATACTCAGGTCTACCTGTTGATCGATTGACAATTTTTTGGCTTCATTGAACTTTCATACAGATTATATAGAAGGAAGTCCAGGACACTGCATATTTGCTTAAAATCATCAAGATATCTGATTTTCTCATACAGATTAATATCATTACTGAAGTTTACATCCCAAGTAAGAGCATGGTCTTATGGCTTAGTACATGCCAAGAGAAAATACTTGGCAAGATATCAGTGGAAACCCACATAGAAAAATTTAGTGGCTCATACTCATAATTCTCATCTCTTAACTCACCTTTCTGTTCACATAGAAATGACCACAATTCTGACTGATCTAGAGTATTGATGAGCTGACACTGAGTAGGTTCTGGGATGACAAGTTAAATGGTTCTTCTACTCTGGAGAAGACACACGAGGAATGATAGAAATTACTTGGGGTAGCTGCAGATCACACTAAATATCACTTTCTTTGTCTCTGCCAAAGTTCTGCTGACATGTTCAGCTTGATTTAAAGGCCATATGATAAAAAGTGGAAAACAGTTTCTAATCACAGCTATTAATTACCAAGGAATAAATTCAAAGAAATTTCATAATTAAAATTTCAAAAGTCTCCTAAATATAATGTAAGACTTGAATGATGAGGCAACACAGGAGATTTCTTTAGAGTAATGTACAAAGCATCAAGGAAGGAGGAAGATACTCAAGTGTATAGAAAACAGGTTCTTTTAAAAAATGTTCTCTGTGTCCATTCACTGGAACAAGTCATTCTTATTGCAGATGTAAATCCAACAAAGTTGGAATTGCTATGTGTGAGCCAAAAAACTGATAGAGACTTGTGCCCTGTGCAGAAATACAAATATAGACTGGCAGAACATGATAAGGTCCATGGGATCAAGGTATAACCAATAGGTATAAGTAGATGAACCAGTTTATTCAGTGAACATTTACTAGTTGCCTGTTATATGTTAGATACACTTCTAGGCCCTTGGCATACATCGGTAAATGAAATGGACAAAAACCCCTTGCCTTCATGGAGTTTAGTTTATATACAAGCAGGTAGAGAAAGACATTAAATGGCACATCAAGTAAATAGGTACATTATATTGTTAATATGTTAGAAGATGAGAGGAGATAAAAGTAGTGTAGGAGAATAGAGCTGGTTAGGAGTCGAGATGGGAGTGAGGTGAGTTGCAATGTGAAGTAAAGCTAAACTCTTATTTAAAAGGGACATTTTAACGAAGGCTCAGAAAATGCGAAGAAATGAGCCATGCTGCTACGTACAGGAAGAGCTTCCTCTTCTCTTGTTCAAAGCCCTGATGCTAGAGTATGCTTGCCACCTTTGAGGGGCAGCAAGGAGCCTGTGTGTCTAGGATGGAGTGAGGAGGTGCGAAAGGTCACAGGACATAGGTTTATCAGTATCCAAGAGGCTCAGATCAGATGGGTGATTGTGCACTCAAATTTCAACAGCCGTATGAGTCTCCATGCTCTCTATCCTTTTATCATTCCTTTAGCACGATTTAAAATCTTCCAGTCCTATTTCTACTGTCTTTTCTTACTACCTGTATTCTTGCAATAAGCTCCCTGAATTATGCCCTTGCTCACTCCGATTCATACAAACACTATGGGCAAATTTGTTTTCGTAAGGTGCAGGGAGTTTTTCCCTGAAAAAAACATCATCTTGGCTTGTCATTGCTTCTAGAATTAAGTCAAAACTTCTTTCTTGACCTGGCAGCATCTGGCTCCAACCCACTTTTCAACTTAATAATTTCCTGTGTATCATTCACTTATTCTCTGATATTTCTATCCCTTTGCTTGTGCCATTCTCTTAACATAAATTGTTTCCAATTTTCTCTTGTCAACACATTTTTTCTTTCTTCATCTCTCTCTAAATGCCATAGTTATCTTTATCATTACCTCTAATCACAGCAAAAAGTGGTTTCTCACTTTTACAAAATCCCCAGCTCTTTACTTTTACCTCTCCTTATACAGATCATATGTTCTCAGATGATAATTGTAAGTGGACTCAAAACACATTGGGGGTCAAATCTGTGTATCTTATTCATGTTTCCATTCCCACAGAACTTGTAAATATTAGTGCACTGATAAATATTGATAGAATAAATTTCAGCACTCAATTTGTAAATATAGGTAGAGAGCTTTAGGATTATTGACACAGACCCATTCTGAACATAATGGTCAATCTGTTATCATGACCCACGAGCATTTAACTTGGTGATTACAGACACCTCTGTACACCTTATGACTGCTCATGCTTCAAGCCCAAGACAAGGAATATGGGATTAATTTAGGAATCCATCATATTTTTAAAGCTATGACAACTAGCTATACCATAAATACAGCAGATCACCAGCCACATAAATAATGAAAATGTTGCCTTGGGGGCAATAAAAGTGATTGATGCTCTGAGTTACTGTTAACCCCGGTTACCCTTGTTTCATGTGGCTCTTCCTTTGTGCTTGAGATTAGCATTTCAGAAGCAATATCTGGGGACGAAAAAAAACACAGATGTCAGACATACTTTTCTAGTACTTTTCTAGTCTGAATTTGTAAATGAGGGGGAAGGTATCTGATCCAGAGTAAACTAGGTCCACACATATAGATTTGTCCTTAGTAAATCCTCATTGATGACTGAGGAGCACTAAAAAACCCCAAGGCGTGAGTGAAATGAGGAAAATTAGGCCACCTTGGTGTTATATTTATTTACGTATTTAAATTCCTTTTTTTTTTTAAATATTGTGGACATACAGTATTATATTTCAGTTGTACAGCATAATGATTTGACATTTATATACCTTATGATGTGATTACCATGACAAGTCCAGTAACCATCTATTGCCATACAAAGTGATGATATTATCAACTACATTCCCTGTGCTATATATTGCACCCCCATGACTTACTTGTTTTGTAATTGGAATTGCGTACCTCTGATTTCCTTCGTGTTTTTTACCCATTCCCTCCATCCACCTCTCCCTGGCAACCATCACTTTGTTTTCTGTTATCTATAAATCTGTTTGTTTTGTTTATTCACATATTTTAGTTATTTTGGATACCACATGTAATCGAAATCACACAGTATTTGCTTTTCTCTGGCTGACTTATTTCACTGAGCATAATATTCATGTTGCAAATGGCAAGATTTTATTCTTTTTTATGGCCAAATAAATATTCCACTGTATATATCACATCATCTTTATTCATTCATCTATTGGGGGACACCTAGGTTGCTTCCATATCTTAGCTATTGTAAATAATGCTGCATTGATCATAGGGGTGCATATATCTTTTCGAATTAGTGTTTTCATTTTCTTCAGATAAATACCCAGAAGTGGAATTGCTGGCTCATACAATAGTTCTAGTTTTTAATTTTTTAAGGAACCTCTGTACTGTTTTCCATCATAACTGCATCAATTTACAATCCCACCAACAGTGCAGGAGAGTTTCTTTCTCTCTAAATCTTTACCAGTAGTTGTTTTTTGTTGACTTTTTGATAATAGCAGTTTCGACAGGTGTGAGGTGATATATCATTGTTGTTTTGATTTGCATTTCCCTGATGATTAGTGATGTTGAACAGCTTTTCATGTATGTATTAGCCATCTGTATGTTTTCTTTAGAGAAATCTCTATTCAGATTCTCTTCCCATTTTTAAATCAAATTGTTGATGTTGAATTGTATAAGTTCTTTACATATTTTGAACATTTGAAATAATAAAAAAGCTTCTAAAGAGCTTATCCTTCACTTGCATGTCATAGGTAAGGATGCCTTTTTCTAATGTCCTACAGACATATGTATAATTAATTTCATTTGGGCTCTGAAATTCTCAAGAGAAGATTTGCTGAAAATTTAGTTCACAGAACCATCATGTTGAAAAGGAAAGAATGCCATCTCAGGACTAGAAAACCTGACTTTCATTCTATTTCTGCTACTAATTAGCTTCATCAACTGGTATGAATTTCTCAATCTTGTTTACCATGTCTGTCCCTTTATATATAAAGGAAAGAGAGGGGACAAGCCTATTTTGAATGAAGTAGCTTTTATGCAAAATGCTTTACCAACCTTCTCTGCTACTAAGCTTTTTAGAGATATGTGATAATGTCCATTTTAAAGATAAGAAAATTGACATTCAGAGAGGCTATGTAATTTTCCTAAGGTATTGTGAAATATGTGGCAAATCTGAATCTTGTTCAATCTGAAACCAAATGTTATATATATTATGATAACTTCATATATGAACGGTTAAAAAACAGATGATATCTAAGAGCTTCTTCCCATTCTGACATTCTGTGATTCTGCCGGCCTCAAGCATCGCGGAGTGTCCATACAGTGGCAAATGTTAGGATTGGGCAATGGTTTTGCTAACTCCTAATCTCTATTAAGTCTCTGACACCTTTATGGGACAGGACAATTCAGCTCTTAACATACTTCTCAAATTAAGTCATACCAGAAGGGATAATTATTGATTGGCTGGTCAAGGAGACCACTTCCAATTTGAGAAATAAATAACTAAGCAAGCAAGCATTTAAAATACTATTTAATTTTATCAATGTGGATTCATTCACATTGTGTCTTTGTAGGTCAGAATTATGACTTTGACAAACTTCCCCTATCTAGCACAGTGGGGATCTTCAGCTTTGTTTTCTTAGAGGTCTTTTAAATGGGTATTTTTATTTTTTCCCTGTTACAACAGCAACAAAGCACGTGCTTTTCTATCTTCAGGTTTTTGTTCATATTATCTCTGTCTGAAGCATCATGCTTTACCCTGCTCTACATCCAAAATATTTACTCATTTCTTAAGGCCCTTTCAATGTCAACTTTTTTAGGAGGCTTTCTGCCGGCGCGAAATCTATTCTGCCATTCTGGCCCCTATCATTTTTTTATATTATAGTTATCTGTGTATCTTTCCTTTAATGAACAAATCCTTGTCTTCTCAAGTGGGCCTAATGTAGTGTTTTATAAAAAGTAATATTTAATATAAATTTATGTTAGAAATAAACAAATTTATAATGTAGGTCCAGGATGGGACTTTTCTTCTACAGTGTCCTCCTTTACAGCTCCATTCCAACCAGGATATTTTTAAATGAGTGAGGAAATCTTAAGAAGTAGTTGGATTCCCAAATCTAGGCTTTCAACTCAAGATGGAGATAAAATTGTTCCTTAAGAACCAAGCTATAGTATAAAACCTTAGATTGTGTTCCCAGGGAAACAGGCTCTGAAGTAGAGATTTGCATGCATATAATTTTTTGAAGATTACTTTTAGCAATAGTACCTGGGACTATGTGGCTAAGGAAAGCAGGCATGGTCAAAGAGAGAAGTTATGCAATACAGTTATAACACAGGCCTTGGCTTGTTTTACCAGAAATCCTAGAACTAAGCTTGCCCTTCAGAGTTGTTTTTAATTGAATTAAGAGGGTGACTTAATATTTCCTTATCAATGGTCAAAGAATGACCTCAGAGGATGGGCAGAACCTTGGGAGAGGCAGCGCCTGTAGACCAACCGAATGACTTAAAGAGGTTCAGATGTGAACAGGCAACAGTAGCTAAATCATAAGAGTGGGATCTGAGGGATGTACCCCAGCATCAATTACAGACTTATGTAATGAGGAAGAGGTGAACACTTTATCTAACATCACACATGAATATACTTTCTTGTTTATGTTGGCTTTAAAAAGTCTTATTCCATGACGTTCACAAATACAAAACGGTGACAAGTACTGTCTGGAACAGGACTGGAAAGGTGTGTAGTCAGAGAAGAAAACCCTCAACTCTCTGGAAGGACAGATTTCTAGAATCTTATAGCACAATTCTGAGCAGAGAGGAGAGGAGAGGAGAGCAAAGGGAAATATACTGAGTGTTTAATATATCTTGGTTCCATTTTGAGGTTCCATTTGTGGATTGCAGATATCAGAATCTCTGGAGATGTATCTTAAAATGCAAGTTCCTGGGCTCCACTCAAAATCTACTAAAGTAAACTTTTTGCATGTTGAACCTGGAAATAAGAATTTTGACAACCACAGTGGATGTCTTTAATGCTCATTAAAATTTGAGAACGTCTACTTCAGAAAAAATTATACAGTCAGGAAGGTAGAGAGAGAATCAAACAGGTTAAACGTCTTCTGCAGAATATCCTACCCTGAGAAGTTGACATAATCTGCATGCATCCAACCCTGAGAAATAGTAAATACTCAGGCTCCTTTATAAGCCATGATTTCTGATTAAAAGACTGCACGATTCTCCTAGGCATTGAATATGTGTGATACCACTAATGGCAACCTTAAACATCTCTCTGAATGATGTCGGGGACAGACATGGCCAATGCATAAAGAAGACGCATAGGGTTAGCTTGTCTTTATTGTGTTTCCTCTCTAAACCTACTGTTAGCCACCTTCTCTTCTTAAGAGGTATGAGATTTGTGCATTGCAAGTATGTTGGTAAACTGTCTCTCCAGAAAATGCGTGCATGTATGCATACGTACATACACGCATGTGTGTGCATGCATGCATACATACATGCATACATATGTACATACATACATATGTATATACATGAAGTCCGGAATGTAGTGTTTACTGATTTCTCTGGTGCAAATACTCCCACCATGGCTATTTTCAAATTATCAGTGGTTTAACAACTAGCTCACAAAATTCTTGAATGTTTAAAATCCACTCTCCTAACCTAAGAGCTTATTCCAGCACAACGCTGAAACATCTATCATTAATTCCAACACCCACAAAACTCACCTAATAGCATTTCTCTATACTTAGAAAACGTATCGACTTTCAAATTTGAATTGAATTCCTAAATAATCAGGGGTCTACAAATCTCGTCTGAAATAGGCCAGATAGTAAATATTTCAACTTTATAAGCCATAGTCTCTGTCCACCACTCAACTGCTGTTGTAGTGCAAATACAGCCATAGACAGTTTATTTACAAAATCAGGTGGTGAGCTGGATTTGGCCTGCGGATCATACTTTGCTGACCCCTGTTCCAGATCAAGGGGGTGACAGAGTTCCTTGGACAGCACCTGTTGCCCCCAGGCTCTTAGAAGATAATTATCATCCTACCAGTAACCCCAAGTGTGACCGTATCTGAGATCTAACAGATTTTTCCTTCCTAAAGTAAAAATGACATGAGCAGGGGATAGAGAAAAAGAAGAATTAAATGATAAAGCAGGGAGGTTCCTTAGGCTCCTAATAGATAAGCCTAATTGTAGTGGGGTCCAACTGTGGCTCAAGACTGACCTAAATTCTTTCTCCTTGTTGATTTCTATGAATCATCCACAGTATTCTTCTTTAATCACAGTAAATACAGTTCACAAACAAACCTACCAGGGCAATAAAATTAGACAATTTAACATAAAATGCATGTCTTAGAAAGGCAGGCAGGCACTTGAAAGTATCAGTTGCCTAACAAGGTGATCTGTGTGTCTACAGACTTAATTATGCTAATCACTTTATCCATCTTAACATGGGAGTTGCCCAGTCAGTTGCCCAGAAGCCAAGAGGAGGGCATTGTTTTGCTAAAAATTCTTACCTTCCAGGAGTGGGGATATCAACTCCCTCTGTATAGAATCTGAAGTTTCCATTGATGGCATTTAGAGATGATCTAAACCATTTTGGAGAGAGTCACAGCTTTCCATCTACATTGTACCATCTGGCACAGGAGACATACTGGTTAGCCTTTGAAATTTATATAGCAACACATTGAAACATAGAAACACACAGAGACCAAAAAGTGTCTCTGAGATAAAAGTTAGAACAAGAGGAACAGGGAAGAGGTGACTCAGACAATGTAGGAGATTCACTCCATCTCTTAAACTCAGCTTTGATGTGCTTCCTAGAGAGCCCAAATACCCCTCCACATTGCATCTAGTAATTGCTCCAAAATGTTTCAAGAAAAATATCATTTAAGGAAAAGTATGATCCTTATGCCATTCTCCATTAATCCACATGGGTGTAGAGGGTGACAATAGTTGGTCCAACTCAGTACTTAAATGTTTATTTATTTTTATAAGTACTAAGTTTTAGACAACTGCAAGTTCAGAAGGCCTGAAATGCTGTAGAAAAGCCCTTGCAAATTCAGTCCCACATCCAATATGAGCCTCCCTTGACTCTGACCACTGTTTTCCTCCTCCTTGGTAGAGGGCGTTTTGGTCTCATCCTGACTCCCGCAGGAGATCAGTCCAGAAACCCAGTGTGCTACAGCCCAGAGATCAAGAAACGAGCTCTGTCTTGTGTTGTGCCATGAGCACAGAAGGACCCTTCCTCGTGTCCTATCTTTCTCTCCCCTCTCCAGTGAGACTTGGGGGGTAGGGGATGTTGCAGAGGGTTAAACTCAGACTTAGTACGAAATAGCGAGTGGCTGTTTGACATAGGTGTTTGTGACTTTGGGGCTTAGAAAGGCTCCTGTGATGATGGGTGAGCAACTTGTACCTATAACAGGGAAAGATGTATGCCTATAGCAGACCAGTCAAGGCAGGGTTTAAAAATGTCTTTAAGTTTGTGAGATTTTCTTTGTTTTTCTTTCCTTAAAAAAAAATTTCTCATTTTGGAAGTTTCTATTTAGTGGTCGACACAGCAAAATAGGTCACAGTCACCAATATTAAAGCTGCCTGCTAGTTCAGATTTCCTGGAGTTCCCAGTTTGTAAGGTCTAATTAGACACAATAACTTTCTTCTCC
Source organism: Pteropus alecto (assembly GCF_000325575.1). NCBI lineage: Eukaryota > Metazoa > Chordata > Mammalia > Chiroptera > Pteropodidae > Pteropus > Pteropus alecto. Next base: position 9,949,984 of record NW_006442207.1, on the reverse strand, counting down.
AGAGGGATTTTCTCTACATGCGAGAGGCTGAGTTGGAACAACTTGCTTGACTAGCTTTGTAACTTTACAAGAGTCTGGGGAGTTAAATCTCCCTAAAAAATATGCTGTGTTATTGTGTGATTAAAGTGTTTCTAGACTTGCTCACACTCAGAGCCAGTAACAGAAACAAGCTTCCACTGCCCATTCTGGACTTGAACTGGCATCCATGTGCATTGTGGATGGAAATTCAACATCCTTTGATAAGAGGAATTTAAAGACATCCTTGCAACATAAATACACCGAATTTCACAGAAGTTTGCCTTTTTAGGATTGCACATGAGCAACTCACATTCATCATCAAAAGGACATATTCTATAAGAGAAAGGGGGAAATGTCAACTTATGGGACACAGATCTATAAATCAAAAGATAGTAACCAAAGTTGTGGAATAAGCCTAATGCTGTAGGAGGGAGACAAGTGAAGTAGCAGGAATTCCTTCCCATGTTGATGTAGGCAGGAGTAGTTAATTATTGTGCAGGAGGCTTTTTGAAGATGAGCAAATCAAATACTTTCTCTAAGGAATAGGCAGTGGCAAAGGTCTTCTTTTGTCTTCCTTTGCTCTTATTGAGTGTGACTCTTGGTTTATGGTGGAGAATCTGGCTGCTTTACAATGCATTCCATAGTCTACCCCATCCTCTGTGACCTTGAGCACTTGTTTGAGGTCTTGGAGCATTTATTTCTCATTACAAAATAATAGGATAGACCAAGGTGATCATTAAGTTTCCTTATACCAGTGTATCTTAAAATGGTATCGTTGTTAAACTTTCTTATAGCTGTGTATGACATATACTATATTTGCATAATATTTATAAACTAGCTCAGAAAAACTCTAAACTACTATTTAAACTTCACCTTAAATAATATCTATGAAAATATAGGCTTGATGAGCTGGTTTAACTTTAAAAAAAGATATATTTATCCTGCAAATTATCTCATGTGTCACATTAATCCACCTCACAGCAATTACAAATGAAAACAACTATATCCTAATCAGAATGTTAATTTTTCAGATTTTTGACTTTCCTCATAGTGTTTTTAAAGTAAAAATGCAAGTGTTCTTATTAGAATACAGAGTAAGAAAAAATAGTCTAGCACTAAGTTGCTTACTTCCAGTGGACCGACAAACCAGTGCAGCCATAGATTCTGATTTCCTATATAAAGTTTAGAATCTTTGCACTTTAAGAGACACAATTGGGCAATGGTGGACCACAAGAACTTATTCTTTCCACTGTTCTTCCTTGGGCTGACTTGAAAGGAGAATCACTCACTTTCAGCTCCAGATTTCAAAACAAAACAAAACATAATGTTTCAGATTAAAGTATTATTTTAAAAATTAAGAAAGAAGAAGAAGGAAAAAAATGCCCTAATAACAAGAGACATATAATGAAATTATTCCCTCAACCATGGCTTTAGCGGAGCTCAGGAGATACTATAATAAATCCTTTATCCAGAAAGGTCCACCCATAATTATTTGAAGTAACAGGAACATTAACTGTAACTAAAGCCAATGACTTTTACTTTAGCATCAGAAAAAAACATTATCTACTGTGCTTACATATTCAAATTTCCATGGACACATGGTTATACCACATACAGCAGAAAAATATTAGATCATGTAGTATCTAGATCTTAGGTGGTTGCTTTCTTCAAAATCACTAGAATTAGGCTCTCCAGCCCACTGAGACAAACTTCATGAGGTGAATGAAAATAACTGAATCTTCCCTCTGTTGTTAATTCACATGTTTTTGAGAGAAATATATAGACCTCTGAGAAAAGAAAGATATTGGTAACAATATTTTCAACTCGAAAAAATATATACTACATAACTCTTGGTTTCAACTTAATAACCTGGCATGCTGTATTTAACAAGCCTATTTGGAAATCCCTGATTTTAGTAAGAATGAGGAATGTCTAAAATCCATGTCTAAAAGATAATTTACGTTGAATGCATGGCTCTTTTTGCTATATCAAAGCAGGATATCAGCTTCTTATAGCTTTGAAAAGGTGTGTCTTTTTTGCAAATGGATAGACAGAAGAGCATTCATAGAATTGCTATACAGCCAGGAAGAAAAAGACAGAAGGATGCTAAAGAAATCTAAGCTATATCACACGCATTTTAAAAGTAGATGTGTGATGATCGTATTCTCAGAGTAGGGGCTCCAGCTCTTCTGAAAAGAAGTAATATCTGCAGATAATGAATTTTTAAATATTTAATGAATAGGTATGGAAGGATACTATAAACATTGGAGAGGTTTCCACTGGTCAGAACTAGGGCCCTTTAGTGAGCTAGGAACACAGTTTTGATGATTTGAAGTGCTGATTTCTGGAAGGCATGTCAGAGATCATTTAATGCACACAACTTTTTGAAGACGAGCAAACAGAAGCCAGCAGAGCTGCAGTGTATTACCTAAGGTCCCATGGCTGAAATGTGATCCATGGCTTGAGCCCAGACTGCTGACAAGTGATCTACACTTTTAGAGTTCAATGCTCCTGCTACACTTTGATTTTACTCTGGTTTATAGAACCAGAAAACAGTGTAACACACCAACACACTTGTGACTATACAGGTAGAACACAGAGTTTTTTACTGTTTGATTGAATCGTAAGAGAAAAACGCCGATTGACTTTCCTAGAATGTACTAAAAAAAGGATAGTCACTTTCACCGATTAAAAGGAACAACAATGGAGGTGCTTTGGTTGTGATTGATCTATCCATCACTAACAACAAATAATGATAAACCAGGCTTATGTACTTATTGGTCACTCAAAGAACTTTCCTGATAGGTGAATACCTTCTTTAGGGTACAAAATTAGCTTCATTCCTCTGCTACTCAGTCTATTGGACAAATTTCAAGATTCAGTTTCCAGTTTAATGAAAAAGTTAATGAGAATCACATTAGAAATTCATAATGTGACACTCATTTAAAAAACGTTTGCGTGTATTTTTGTTAATGCATTTTTTTTTCAGTGTTACGTATTCGAGAACGAGCTCATTTATAAAATAGTAAATCTTTAACATAATAAAGTTCAAGCATAGCAAAGCAAGACGTAGTCTTGTGTTGCTAGCCCTTTTTCATTATAAATAAAGCTCTGCCAAAAGCAATTTCCCGGAAGTATGTTTCTTTGTCAAAGTATGGTCTTCGTCTTGTTCAATTGGTATTCATCTGTAAGCATGACCACACAAGTTGTTTGAAGATTTTTTTTTTTTTCCCTACCTTGGCAATAAAATTACACTGTTGTTTTCTTATCCACGTGAAAATTTATTTATGGTAATTAGTCAATAAGAATAAAAAGAAAACTCCAGATAAATCTCACATTATATATAGTTTGAATTTTTCACTCCAGCATGAAGAAAGACCTCATATGACAAGTACACTTCAGAAGGATGAAGCTATCAGCAAAATGCCCTGGAGGATAATAAAACTCTGGGAGAAAGGATAGTGTGTATATGAGATGATAAATCTGTGACCTGCAAAGCAGACTCTATAAATTTTGGCCATTAATACCACAGTAGGAACAGTTCTCCTTCTCTAATGAGCTTGATGCCCTCTAATGAAATGCTTGGTCCCGCAGCCCATTAAGAAGCACTGAGTCCCCTGGACTTGCAGTTCACTAAACGGAAGGAACTCAGCTGTGGGACTGATCTGCTGAAAGATGGGACACATTTGACCTAAAGTCTCAGACCATAAAGAAAGGGAAGAGTTGGCTGTGGCGATGAGGCATCAAGGAGTAACTTAGACTCCTTTAAGAACTACTGTGTGTTACTTGAAACACATAATTAACTGAGAAGATATTTGTATTTGATTATTTTTAATAGGAGTCAAGATTTTAACTCCTGATTATTAATATGCTAGATATATATTTATCTTTCAACCAGGTTTTATTTGATCTTACATGGAATAATCTGTAAAAACAAATTCAAAAGAATGCTAAAAAATAACTTTTAGAGCTCCTTTAAAAGGATAAATGAATTCGACATTCTCAATTACTACCTTATATTATCTATGTATTTTAAATTATAAGATACTTGCAAATGAAGATTTATCACTTATAATTGTATTAATAGTAATAAAAATAAGCCCATATCTTCCCACTCAATGAAAATGAACATCACCAAAATATCTATCATATTTCTCCCTGATTTTAACCCAGTGCCCTAATAATTTTTGTGTTTATTATTCCCTATTTTAAGAATTGCTGTTTTTCATACCATATATACATCTTATTTTATATTTCTGTATGAAATATATATGTGAAATTTACTTCCTAAATGATAGATTCTTTAATTTTTCATTTTAACTTTAGATGGAATCATCTTATTACTTTATTTTTCTGCATTATAATAACTATACCCATGATGATATGTTTAGTAGTTCTTCATTTTTGCTATCTGAGTAGAATTTTGTATGAATTTTCCATAGTGTGTTCATCTATTTATCTTTTTCCCTCATGATGAACAGCTAGCTTATACCCAGTATGTTTGTTTTGCTTTGTATTTATGTGTATTATAAACACAACTACTGTAAAATTTCTTAATTTTCTTATATAAAATTTATTTTGTGGTTTCTAGGGAAACATGCAAAAACTTTTTCTAACATATACACCCAGAGGTATAACTGCTGAAATGTAGAATATATGTACCCTCAACTTTAGTAGATAATGCCAAGTTGTTTTCCCAGAACACTGAGGAACTTTTACATACCTACCAGCAATATATAAGAATTTCCATTGTTCTTCATTTGGTGATTAATTTTTTTGACAAATCGATAGATGTAAATTGCTATCTTATTTTCATTCTGAATTTATTTTTTCCTAATGCTAATGATTTTGAGCAACTTTTTGTGTATTTACTCATCATTTTATTTGTTAGTCTATAAAATTCCTGTCTGTATATATAGATGACTGATTTCTGCTTCAGTTTTTCACTCTCCTATAGCACTGTTCTATATCTATCTCCTTGTTAGATGTATACAGCCTCTTGGTGTAAGGGTTATGTTTTGCTTCCTCTTGACTGTCAGCTTGGTCATTTGACTGGTTTTGGTCAATGTGATATGAATAAAAGTAATGGAATAATAACTGGAAGTGTGCTTACATGTTTGGGCTGGCCCACTTCAGCATTCAGCCATACCAAGAGAACAAACTACATGTAGCCGTGGTTTACTGCTTTCCATCTTGGGCCCTAGAAAGAGACACAAGTACAGAGTTTCCCCAGCTGACCTATAGACACATGAGTGAGAAATAAACATTTATCATTATATGTCATTGAGATTTGAAAGGTGTTTGTTATGCTATATTGTTTGACAATATTTTTGTTTCTCTTGGATATAATCTCATAAGAAAAATTTCTAGATCATATGGTAATACTATTTTTAATTTTTTGAGGAACTTTCATACTGTTTCCCATGGTGGCTGCATCAGTTCACAACACCATCAACAATGCCCAAGGCTTTCTTTTTCTCAACATCCTCATTAACATTTGTTATTTCTTGTCTTTTTGATTCTAGCCATTTTAATAGGCATCAAGTGATCTATCTCATTGTATTTTGATTTGCATTTCCCTGATGATTAATGATGTTTAGTATCTTCTCATATATTTGTTGGCTATCTATATATCTTCTTTGGAAAAATATTTATTCGGATCCTTAATCCATATTTAAATTAGATTATTTAATTTTTTGCTATTGAGTTGTATATACTATTTATATATTTTGGTTATTAACCCCTTATCAGACAAATAGTCTACAAACATTTTTTCCCATTCTATAATTGTATTTTCATTTTGTTAATCATTTCTTTTTAGTTTGATGTAGTACCACTTGTTTATTTCTTATTTTCTTGCAAGTGCTTTAGGTGTCATATACACAGAATCATTGCCAAGACTCATGTCAAAGAGATTTTTTTGTATGTTTTCTTTTAGGAGTTTCACGGCTTCAGGTTTTAAGTCTTTAATCTATTTTGAGTTAATTTTTGTGACTGTTATAAGATAGGGGTCTAATTTGATGACTTTAGATGTGAATATCTAATTTTCCCAGCACTACTTATTATTTCTCCATTGAGTATTATAGGTTCTTTTGTCAAATATTAGTTGACTGTGTATACATGGATTTATTTATGGGCTCTCGATTCTGTTCCATTGGTTTTTGTGTCTGTTTTATATCAGTAACATACTGTTTTGATTACCATAGCTTGATAACATAGCTTGAAATCAGGAAGTATGATGACTCTCACTTTGTTCTTTTGTCTCAAGATTACTTTTGCTATTTAAGAGTCTTTTGTGGTTCCATATAAATTTTAGAATTTTTTTCAACTTCTGAAAAAAATACCATTGAATAGTGATTTAAATAACATTGAATCTATACATGGCTTTGGATGGTGTGGATATTTAACAATCTTAGTTCTCTTAGTCTATGAACATGGGGTACCTTTCTATTTAGTTCTGTCCTCTTCAATTTCTTTCATCAATTCTTGTAGTTTTTAGTGTATAGATCTTTTACCTTCTAGGCTAAATTTATTACTAAGTTTTTTATTCTTTTAGATGCCATTGTAAATGAGATCATTTTCTTTATTTATATTTTCAGGTAATTTGTTAGTACATAGAAACTACTGATTTTTGTATGTTAATTTTGTATCCAGCCACTTTATTGAATTTATTGTTTAGATGTAACAGTATTTTTGGTGGAGTCTTTATGATTTTCTGTGTATTAAATCATGTTATCTGTATCTAAAAACAATTTTCTTTCTTTCTATCCTATTCTGTTGCCTTTTTTCTTCCTTGCCTGATTGTTCTGGCTAAGACTTACAGTACTATATTGAATCAGAGTGGTGAGAATGGGCACCCTTGTTTTGTTTCTGATTTTAGAGAAAAAACTTTTAACCTTTCACCATTGAATATGATATCACCTCTGAGCTTGTCATATATGGCCTTGATTATGTTGAGGTACATTTCTTTTATACCTAATTTGTTAAGAATTTTTATCACAAATGGATATTGAATTTTGTCAAATGCTTCTTCTGCATGTATTGAGATAATCACATTTTTTCTTTCATTCTATAAATGTATCACACTGATTGGTTTATATGTGTTGAATCATTCTTTCCTTGCTGTGATAATCCCATTTGAGCATGTCGAATGACCTTTGTAATGTGCTGCTAAATTTAGTTTGCTAGTATTTTATCAAGAATTTTTGCTTCTGCATTCCTCATTAATGTTGGCAGGTAGTTCCCTTCTATGGCTTTGATATTGGGGTAAGGCTTATCTTATAAATAGGTTTGGAAGTATTTTCTCCTTTTCAAATTTTAAGAAGGCTTTGGCAGAGATTGGAATTAACATTTTTTTTTTTTTTTTTTTAATGTACGGTAGAATTCACCTGTGAAGCCATCTTATCTTGTCTTGGACTTTTTTTGTTGAATGGTGGTAGATTTTTAATTACTGATTTAATCTCCTTATTAGTAATTGGACTGTTTAGATTCTCTGTTTTATCTTGATTCAATTTTGATAGGTTGTGTTTCTAAAGACATTTTCACTGGTTATCCAGTTTCATGGCATAAAGTTACTATTGTAGCCTCTTGTGATTCTCTGTGTTTCTGTATTATCAATTATGTCTTTTTCTTTTTTCCCCCCATTTGTAATTTTGTTGATTTGAGTCCTCTATTTTTCCCTTGGTTATTCTTGCAAAAGGTTTGACAATTCTATTTATCTTTTTAGAAAACCAACTCAGTATTTTTAATCTTTATTAATCACTATTTTACTGTTCTCTATTCTCTAATCTTTATTATTTTCTTTCTTTTGATAACTTTAGACTCAGTTTATTCTTTTCCTCTTGCCTTAAGGTATAGAATTAGGTTGTTTGAGATATTTTGTTTCCTAATGTAGGCATTTATAGGTATAAACTTTCTTTTTAGAACTGCTTTTGCTACATCCCATAGTATTCAGTGTGTTGTTTTCATTTTTGTTTCTTAAGAGACTTTTTTTATTTCTCATTTAATTTCCACTTTGATCCATTGGTTTTTCAGTAAAGATATTAATTTCTTTGTGTTCATGAATTTTTCAGTCTCTCTTCGGATATTGATTTCTAGTTTCAGTATGAAACTAAAAATTGTGGTCAAAAAAGATACTTGGTATGATTTCAATCTTCTTAAATTTAAGACTCGTTATGTGGCCTAATATATAGTCTATCTAAGAAAATATTCCACATGTGCTTGAGAAGCCCATGTATTCTGCTCTTGTCAGCTAGAATATTCTTTATATGTCCGTTAGGTACATTTGATATATTATGTTGTTTAAATCCACTGTTTCCTCATTGACCCTCTGTCTGAATGATCTATGCATTGTTGAGAGTATTAAAATCCCTAATCCCTATTATTATGATGTTCATTATTTTTTATTTTAGTTTTGTTACTTTTTGCTTTATGTATGATATTGGGTACATAAATATTTACAATTGTTATAATTTCTTCATGAGTAGACCCTTAGTATATAATGACCTTCTTTGTCTCTCTTTACCATTTTTGGTTTCAAGTTTATTGTAAGTATAACTACTTCTGCATTTTTGGACATCATTTGCTTGAAATATGTTTTTTTTTCCATTCTTTCAGTTGCATTCTCTGTGTGTCCTTAATGCACAAATAATGAATCTCTTATAGGCAAACGATCATTGGCTCTTGTTTGTTTTTCATTCAGCCATCTATGTCTTTGTCTTTGTTTGGATATTTTAATTCATTTATGTTTGAGGTAATTGTTGATAAGGACTTTCTGTTGCCACTTTGTCAATTTGTTTTTCAGCTTCTTTGTAGATCCATTGTTCTTGATTTGTATCCTACTATGTGTTACTATATATGTGTTGATGTGTTTGGTATCAGTATGATTTGGTGTTTTGTGTTCTTTTGTTTTTCCCTTGTGCTTACCATAAGGCTTACATAAAATATCTTAAAATAATAGCATCTTTCTTTAAACTGATAACTTTAATCAAATTCCTAAACTCTATACTTTTACTTCGTGTCATCTTATTTTAAATTATTGTTAGAGTTTATATACATTATGTAACTTACAATAGATTATTGTAGTTATGGTTATCTTTACTACATTTGTTTTTTAACTTAAACTAGATTGTAAGTGAATTATGCACTACAATTATCATAATAGAGAATCTAACTTAGACTGTATATTTACCATTACCAGTAAGTTTTACACTGTCTTCTTATGTTTTTACAATGTAAACTAGTATTATTTTACTTCCACTCCAAGAACTCCCTTTAGGATTTCTTGTAAGGAAGATCTAGTGATGATAAGCTCCCCTCAGCTTTTGTTAGTTTAGAAAAGTGTTTATTCCTCCATTTCTGAAAGACTGATTTGCAGTTATAGAATTCTTAGTTGATGGGGTCCCCCCCCCCATATTTTGAAATACTATCCTATTCTCTCTTGGCCTGAAATACTTTTACTGAGAAATTCACCAATAGTGTTATTGGGTTCATTTATAAGAAATTTCTTTTTCTTGCTTTCAAAATTCATTCTTTGTCTTTCATTTTGACAGTTTAATTATAATCTGTCTTAGTGTAGCCCTATTTAAAAGCTAGCTATTTGGGATCTTTTGGGCCTCATGGATCCAGATATTCCTTTCTTTTACCGGGTTTGGTATGTTTTCAGCCATTATTGTTTTATATATACTTTCTGTGTATTTCTCCTCTCTTTCTGGAATTTCCATAACATGAATATGGTTTTTTAAATTGTGTGCCATAAGTCTTGTAGGCTTTATTCACTCTGTTTCATTCTTTTGTTATTCCATTCATCTGATGATAATGTCAAATGTCCTGTCTTCTATCACTGATACTTTCTCTTGCATAGTCAAGTCTGCCTTTGAAGTTTTGTATTGAATTTTTCAGTTCATGCATTATATTTTTCAGTGCTAGGATTTTTGTGTGTGTGTGTGTTTTTTATGGTTTCTTTTTATTTGTTGAACTTCTTATTTTGTTCATTTTTTTTCCTGATTTTATTTCATTGTCTATGTATTCTTGAAGTTCAATAAATTTCTTTAAGAAGAGAGTTATTAAGCATTCTTTGCCATTTCACAAATCTCCATTTCTTTGTCGTCAGTTAATGTAGCTTTATCAGTTTCCTTTGGCGTTGTCATGTTTACCCTATTTTAGTGATCCTGATTTCTTAAATTGGCATCTGCACATTGGAGTTAGCAGTTTTGCCCTTCTACACATTGCAGGTTCGCTTTGGCAGAGACAATTCATCAGTCAGCCGAGTCTTGGTTTCTGGACGTGTCTGTTGGTAACATCTTTGGGCAGGTAGGTCTTGCTATCATAGTCTTTTTTGGGGACAAGGCCACTGCCAAGATTCAAGGTGGAGGTCGGGGGGCTTCAGTGGCTGAAAACAGATAGTACTGTTAGCTTTGTTCACTAAGTAAGGCTCTGAGGTGGACTCAGTGGTTGTCTGTATTCTCTCAGAAATTCTTAATGTTATAATATATTGATTTTTCTTATTTTGATCTTTTGTGTGTGTGTGTGTGTGTGTGTGTGTGTGTGTGTGTATGCATATGTGTATATATACCTTTGGGAGGAATCATTTCCTACTCCAGGTTTAGAGATATTATCCTACCTTATACTCCAGAATTTTTATTGTTTCCCTCTTATATTTAAATATTTAATTTACTTGTCAATAAATTTTATGTATGCTGTCTGGTAGGAACTCAATTATTTTTCTCATTTGGGTAATCAGTTTTCCAACATCCTTTGTTAAATAGATAAGTCCTTCCTCACTTAACTATAGTGACATTCTAAAATATGTCAAGTTTCTATGTATGTGTGCTATATCAGGTTATTCCTGTGATAACAGGGCTATCTTAATAGTTACAATTTATAATAAGTCTTGTTATCCAATAGAACAAATCATTCTGAATTATTCTTTTTTATCGGTATTGCCTTGGCTGTTTTGGACCACTTTATTTTCTAATATAAATTTTGATAATTTACTCATATTTCTCTACTGCTCTATTTGGATGAGATACTACTTTATAGTCTGCTATAATACAAATCTGCTGTAAGTAGTAGGATTAAAGAAATCAAGATAGTTCTCATTCAAGGTGGCTACATATTATAACTTGAAAACTGTCATAGGATGATCCTTACCAATACAAGTGTTAAAGATTACCTTGGAAGAGAATTATGGTGTCTATTACTTAATTACCTGCATCAGAATGATTCATTTATATTTTTATTTCTTTTTTTTTAATCCATTTTTTTTTCAAATACCTTGCTATGGTCTAAAGATTCCTAACCAAGAAATCATGTTGTATTGCCTAAAGGAACTCACAATTTGCTAAATGTCGATGATGCAATATATAATATCATACTGAGAGGCCCTGAAATGTATTGAGTTTGGTGCTGTTGTTGTGTTTTTACTTTTTTATTATTTTTTTGTCTGTAGTCAGACTGTTACCACTTATTTGCCTTGATTATTTGAGAAATACAGTCATAACCTCTAGCCCTAAACTTGAGTGGTGGTCTTGGTGTCATAAGGCTGTTGGAAAGCAATGAGACTATCTGTTCATAAGAATGTAGACAAATGACTGTATTGTCCAGAAAATGAAGTGTAACCATTTCTTTCGATTTGAGGTTTAAGAAAGAGAAACTTCCAGATCAAAGGTACTAAAGCAACTTAGTGTTTTAAGAGTCCAAAGAGAAAATATCCCAGCCCCTAAGAAAGGTGGAGCAAAGGGCAAGTGGTTGGGGTTCTGATCCCACACAGACATATTCAGGTTTCAATACTGCATTCCATCCTCAGTGCTGCAATAAGTTGCCTTATGAATGGAAGATGACTGCTTTGAACACATATTGAATCAGTGGTGTCAGAATAGAAGTAGGAGTAGATAACCCCAAATGAATTTCCTATATGTGACTCTGATCAGCTGCTGAATTATTCAATCAAGAGCCTTCTTATAGTCACAGCTAATTATCAGACACTACATGAGATTATGTCCCTGTAGGCCTTTGGATATAGCTTTCTCAAGCCAGCTGTGACTCAGCCAACACCATTTCCTAACACCTAGATACCCGGATAAACCACTTATTGATGCTCCTGTGTGCCATGTGTACTGAGCACTCATGATGAATCATGGAGAGAGAGAAGCTAATACTCCCTAGGAAAAATCAAAGATTTATGGAAAAAGTAAACATTGGGCTAAGAATTAAAGAGTAGGTAGTTTTGAGGTGATCAAGAAAGGAAGATGTTCTCAGTAAAGGAAGCAGTCTATGAAAAGCTCAGTGGTAGAAGAGAATAAAATTGGAAGTGAAATTGGTTTACTAGAAGTAGTGGAATATGAGAATAGCCAAGTACCACAAAGCCAAATTTTGAAATACTTTGCATGTCATGCGTTCAAAAGTGAGCTCTTGAAGAATTTTGCACATGAATGTTTCGATATGCATTTAAGAAAGTCTACTCTCATAACAGTTTGGAGAATCAATAGGAACAAGAAACAGTGTGGTAGGCAGAATAATGGCCTCTCGAAGATGTCCATGCCCTAATCCCCTGAACCTGTGAATATGTAATCTTACATGGAAAATGGACTTTGCAGATGGTAAGGACCTTGAAATGGAAAAATTATCCCGGATTATTCAGGTGGGCAGTAGAGGATATCAGAGTGATGGAATGTGAGAATAATTAAACTCACTCTTATTGAATTTTAAGATGGAGCCAGAGAGCCATGTGCCAACTAATGCATATGACCTCTAGACGCTGCAAAAGGCAATATAACAAATTCTCTCCTGGACTCTCCAGAAAGCAAGCAGCGCTGCTTGAGAGACCCATATTAGACCCATATTAGACTTTTAACCTGAGAGACCCATATTAGACTTTTAACCTGAACAAACAAACAAAAACTGTAATAAAAGAAATTTGTGTTGTTTTATGCACTTGGTTTATGGTAATTTGTAATGGCAGCCATGGACAATTAATACGGAGGGTGAAACTGCCGGCAGAGAGATAAGTGAGGAAGCTACTGTAATCCATATCAAAGAAAATATTTCATGAAAAGTGGCCATTCATTTTGACAAATGTAAGGTTTCCCTAGAAAGAGTAAATACAGGCAGAATCTGTCCTAATAATGAACTTTCCAGAAGGACATGAAGCATAATTTACCTTGAACAAAGATAAATTACCCATCTGCAGTCAATATCCTTCAATGAAAAGCAATACTCCCTTAGATGTAGAATGAATAGGGTAGCAGCAAGAAAATGACAAGGTGTCTAGACCTTTGAGAGTAAGAAGAAAATGCATTTTAATCAAATTAGTGGGCAATTTACCTGATCTTTTAAGAATGTGTTTCTTTTAATTAGCTATTAAGCAATGCCATGTCATCATTAGTTAATAATCAGCCTCTGAAGGACAATGTTTTCCCATGGCTTCACTTTAATGGAGCTCCTGTCCCTCTTCGTGTGTCACAGACCTTGGGTCATGGACTACCTACCAATTTAGTTCTTCCAAGGACTATTTCATTGATTCAATTTATAAATTTTAGGAAAAGAAATATAATAAAGTTTAGGAATTCTAACAACCTTAATTCAAATCCTGGCTTTACTATGTAGTAGCTGTGTGTCCTTGGGGGCATAGCTTAATCTTCTCAGGCTGTTTTCTCATCTTTAAGAATAATAATAGCACCTCTTTTGTGTGCTTGTTGTGAGAATTAAATAAGATGTTTGTTTAAAGTATTGGGTTTGATGTCTAGTACATGTAATAAGCATTCAGTAAAATTTAAGTATTATCACTGTGATATTTGTTCTATGCACAAACACAAGTGCGGGGGACTACAAAGTGGGTAGGAGACATGAGAAACACATATCACATTCTGACTGTTGTTTTATGGCTATGTGGAGTATGGATGTCCTGCCTTGGTAAATTTTATGTTTCTTTGTAGCAGAAAGAGACTATGTGGCACCACACAGTTTGCTAGATAGCTTAGAAAGGCAAAGACTAAGTTTTTGGTATATCGGTACAAAATGTGAGGCAGGAGAAGAGAGACTTCCAAACAGGGCTAGATTTTGAACTGTAGTTTGAAAGACAGTAAAGTTTTCAGAGGCTGAAGAGAGTATACAAAATAAAGAGAAGAAACTTACAATGTTAAATATAAGGATACAGTTTAGTATAATTAAAATGTACAAAGTTTTTATGAGGGGAAATGATGGGATATCAAACTGCTAGATTTCAGTAGGCATCAATTTTTTTTTTTTTTTAGAACTTATTTATCTTATAACTGGAAATGTATACCTTTTGACTACCTTCACCTACTTTGCCCATTGCTCCCCCAACCCCCACCTCTGGTAATCACCAATCTATTCTCCATATCTATACTTTTTTTTTTAATTTCACTTATTAATGAAATCATAAAATGTGGCTTTATCTGTCTGCCTTATTTCACTGTCTCGGTCCAATGATTATGTCACAAATGGCAAGATTTTATTCTTTTTATGGCTAAATAATATCCCATTGTGTATGTATACCATCTTTTCTTTATCCATTCATCCAGTGATGGACACTCATGTTGTTTCCTAAATAATGATGCAATTAACATGAGTGCTGACACTCATGTTATATTTTCGAGTTAACATTTTTGTTTTCTTAACATAACTAGATGTGGGATTTCTATATTACATGGTAGTTTGATTTTTAATTTTGAGAAGCCGCCATATTGTTTTCCATAGTGGCCTTATCAATTTATATTCCCACCAACAGCGCGTAGGGTTCTCGTTTCTCCATGTCTTCGCCAATACTCATTATCTCTTATCTTTTTCATAACAATCGTTCTAACAGGTATAAGGTGTTATGTCATTACAGTTTCGATTTGAATTTTGCTGCTGCTTATTGATGTTGAGCAATTTTTCATGTACCTGTTGGCCCATTTCTATGTCTTCTTTGGAAAAATGTCTCTTGAAGTTCCTCTTATCAATTTTTAATCAAATTTTGTTTTTTCTATTAACTTGTATAAATTTAGAAGGCATTGAGTTTTGCTCTAAGGGTGTACACTTTACTGATGGCAAATGGAAAGTCATTGATTAACCTGGAACTCTAATATGATCATTTTGAAGCCATGTGCATGTAGGATAGAGGGTAAGATATCACAAGTCAATAGATTTTAGTCTATACACATCTGAGATAATCTGTTATTGAAATAATGCTGTAACTAGAGGATGAACACAGGGATCTAAATCTAGAGGCATTAAAAAGTGAAAAAGAAGAAAAAAAGCCAATCAATAAGGAACTTGGAAAATACATATAGCTATTATTATAGTAAGAAACCCTAGTCAGCCATTAAAAATAGCAAGAGAATTTCATCTACATTTACTGATATGTAAGAAATTCATTATTTATTATTAAGAGAAGAAAAGCAGATGCAAAATATTATGTATCATATGCTATCACTTGAGTAAAGATAATTATATAAACATTTTGACAAAGATGACTTATAGGAATAGAGATGAGGAGTGGGCTGTTACTTTTAATTTTATAATAATGGACTACTTGAATTTTTTACAACAAACGTGATTTTAACTGTAACATTTAAATGTAAAACAGTAATGAGATTTGTAAATTAGACTGCCAGTAAGATCATAAATATCCAACTCCCCTAGAAGGCTAAGTAATTTGTACATAGCACAATTTCAGTAATTATTTGTTTGACTGACTGACTAAAATAAGAGGCAATACACCCACAGAGTGAAATACTGGATCAAATTTTAACTTACTCTGGATCATGGGAACTGAGAATTGACCTTCTAACTATGATTTGCTATAAATTATCAAAAGAGACTTTAGTCAATACCTCAGATTTTACACCTGTAAATGAGAATTGCTTTTTCACTATATATTGAAGAGGTGTCAGAGAAAAATGCGTTTGAGGACTAAATTGCATTGAAATTTACCTACTCTAAAATTGTCATCTATAAATTTGTAAAGTATAAGATTTGAGAACTAGTGTCTTGTTATTCAATTTTCTGTTTCATGGTATGACTTAAGTCATAGAAACCAAGGGCTACTATGTATAGTAAATGTACTGCTCTGAAGCACAGTACTCAGGCATGAGCTTGTTATACTCCAGTAAACCCATGTCCCTCACTAACGCAGACATTCTGTAGACCAGGTGCCTTTTTGTTTTTCACACATAACATGTCATAACAGCAGGAGGACTAGAATTGTAATTCTTCCAGTAAATTTTACTTTATTGAATGTCAATACATCTGAAACTATAACCATAATAATAAATTACACAATAATTATAGATGCTGTTTTTATGGTTTCTGTTTACTTGCAAATCTGTGGATGTGAGGACAGACGTCCTCTAACTCCACATAAAGCTGTACAAACACACTCCTGGCACCCAGGCTATAGTAACATTCATCACACATGTTGCCAAGAGCACCTGAGATGTGTTCTTTAAAATTAATCCTCTGACCGCTGCCTACCATATTTACTAGAATTCAGTCAGTTTTTGTCAAGATGCAGAATGATATCTGTTCCCAGACCTTATCTGTCAACCTCCTTAAAATGTCTGGAGGGCAATTCTCCTGTACCAAAAACCAAGTTTAAAAATCTTAAAAAGTACACCAGAATAAATCCATCAAAGAAATGTAAAAGAAAACCATTTTTCCCCTCAAGAATAAAACAAATCCATGGAAAAGAAATCAGAAGCAGCCAACTAAATTAAATGTAGTGTTTTCTCCATCTATCCCCTGCAGGAAAAAGTGAAATGGCCTCCTGCAGAAGGCAGATTGCTTTCTTATCTGCTGCAATACATACAAGCAGTTATGAGTTACTGCCATCAACTCATTTGTCAGTAACTACAGAATGAGTAGCAGAAAAGACCCTGTCTCTTGAAGTTTTCAGTCAAGTGGGACAGGAGAGCCACTGACGCTCAAAATTAAAACACAGGGTTATCTCTGAGATCTTTAAAACTTCAAGAGAAAGGCTCTCCCTCCTCTTTATTGTCATCACATTGTTGTCATTCTCATACTTATTATCCTCATCTTCCCCACCTGTTATTGTTATCTTTATCATCATCATCATCATCATCATCATCGTTTTTCTTCCCCTTCATCATCAAAACCAACACTCAATTGCATCCGGGTCTTTAAAGACATGGTCTTTGAAATCTCAGCAAGGTAATTATAATTATTACCATTCTCAAGAGGAAATGATAAAACTGCAGCAGAAACAGTTTCAAAACGTGTGCAAGTCTGCAGAGAAAAATTAAATAACAGTCAGGACTTCTGATACCAAAATGCCACATTCTTCCTTCAAATCCTCTCGAGAGCTCCTGTTTGGAGTGAGACTTTCAGAACCAGAAAGACTACAGAAGACAATATATCTTTCTGTAAGGTGACCCAGATTGAAAGGACCACCTTAAAAAATTCCATCCATGTGTGTCTTGCATCTTCCCTCTGATCTGCCACCCACCTCCACAACTTTTATGTGAACATCTAATCCTAATTCATACCTTATGGAATGTCCTGCAGTTTCATTTGTCCTGTCTACCCAGGAGCTAGCTGCAGCACAGGAATTCTTAAAAAGGATTTTGTAAACTTACTTCTTTAGTAAGTTTACAAAATCCTTAGAGTTTGTAACCAAAACTGCTTTAGTTCTGTAATGAGTCCAGAATTCCTAGTGTCATAGCCCAGCTCTGCTATAAAATTTGTGACTCAAGGAATATGTCCTTTCTTGGGATTTAATTATCTATCTGTAATTGATATATGTGGGACAATGGGTCACTGATAATTTTACATTTCTTTCTGGGTTAAGATTCTATATGTTCAAAGTAAACTTATTTAGTTTCACAAGTGGATTAATTCTTTAAAGAAATATTTGAGTTCTATACCCACCACAACAGGCAATAATTATAGTAGCTCTAAAGTAGATCATCACCCATAGTATAATTTCTCAAAAGTAATTGCTAAGGTTTGAGAAATCCTCTTTCTAGCTTTCTTTTCTTTGTTTTCATTTTTAGATAGTAATGTGCTACATATACAATTTTGTACCTTTTTTTTACTTGATGAAACAGTATAAACAATTACTGTGATTTTACAGTCTATGCAGCATACAAATCACTGACAGCATAACCGTAATTGCATGTAAATTAATGTACTGGTTTTCATATAAATGATCTCTAGTTACAGTTATTTAGGCCAATTTCAATTTTTCATTGAAATGCCTTATGTAGTGAACATCTTAATATATAGGTGCTGCTGAAAATTAATCATAATCAAAAGTATAGAAAATGTTCTAAAGATTTCCAGAGCACATTTTCATTCCATTGGATGTTTTAAGTAATTGCGTTGTCAGTAATATAACTATTGTTGACTCTTAAAAATATAAGGCTAAGTCCACAGAGTTAGTTAATGGTACCCAAACCAGTGCTTTCTGATCCGAGTCAAATTGATGATGTTCTTTCTCTTCCTGCTCTACCTGGGGAACCCATTCTAGTCACTGGACCTCTGTAAATCAGTAACACTAAAATCAGTGACTCTAGGTCCCAGACCTCTGTGGAGTTCCACATCCAAATTTCTAACTGCATGGAATATATTTTTTCTGTAGATAGTTCAGTTGCAGAAATATTACATTTGAAATTCTACAGGAGTATATCTTTCATCCATTTCTCCTCTGGTTTTCCTTGGCTCCAGATAGATCTCATTCCACCTTTCTTACAATAAATCAGAGTATAAGCCCAGTAGATTAATTTCCTGAATATTTTCTTTAAAGAAAATATGTTTTTTTCTGTTCTCATTGCCTGAGTTCTGGCCATTATCTTTTCTAGCCTGGATGATTGAAACAACTTCAACTTATTGCCCTGGCTTTCTTTTTTATTTTCCCTCCTCTAATTCACTCTGCATACTATTTGCAACATTATATCTCTAAAATTATTTCAAAAATTACTTCTTTCTAGACAAAAATCTTCAATAACTTGCTACCATACTTCTAATTATTGTATATATACACTGTTTTTCATAATTTATTCCCAAGCTAACATCCCAGCTTCATCAATCATATCGAATTACTGATGGAGACTCCCAAACTCTATGGACATTCAAGCCTCTAGGAATTTTTTTCTCCCCACAGACTTTTTGCTATCTCTTCTGTCTTTCCTTCTTAATGAAACTTCCAATTCTCTTTTGCCATCACTATCACTTCCTCATTAAATTGTGCTTTTTCCCATACAAAGTTGTTATGACTTCCTATGTGTTCATGTCAGTTTGTACATCTGTATATTAAACCACAAATTATACTCTTACCTATTTCTCCACTCCTCTCTTTCTTCCTCTGCACTCTATTTTCTTCAATGAAGGGCATATTTCATTCATCCATATAACCATAACAGGTGGCATTTTCTCCAGCACATGCAAGTTAATCACTGTATCTAGTGCTTTTCTATGCCACCACATTATCTATAATACAAAGTTTGCTTCAACCATTCAAAAAGCAATCCATCATGAAGTGGATTCCTTGGCATATGGCAGAAATTGTATTGCTCATAATACTATTATACATTCATATTGCCAGAGAGAGCTAAGCATGGCTCAGAACCAGAAAGTTAAAGGTTAAATGGTATCAATAAGTGACCCAAACTTTATTCTTAGCCCTCCTTGTTTTTAAAGGATTCAAGCCCTAGATTAGCCCTATAATTAAGCTGTTTCTGATATGAGCAGTCAGTATGATTTGAGCTATAAAAAAAATGAGAACAGATTCTAATGCCTATTATCAACCTATCAACTTTATGTATGTTTTTATAACAATCATTTTTCTCTGAAGTCTGTGTCAAATATATTGTGCAAAGTGGCTCCTTTCATGCAAAGTTTTTTTTATATATATATATATATATGTGTATATATATATATATATATACACATATGATATAAATATTAAGTAAAGAATTTATGTCAATATTACAAAAACTTATTTATTTATTTTTATTTATTTTTTATTATGATGACACTGGTTAACAAAATCCAGTAAGTTTCAGATGTACAATTCAATAGTAAGACGTATATATATTGCATTGAATATTTTTTTAAATATTCTCTAATTCCTAGCTTTTGATATTTCTCTTCATTTAAAGACTGAAAGGGGAAAATGAGAGCAGATTAATTTTACATTTACATAGAGTTTCTTAGAGTCTAGATAAAATAAATCCTGGGTACATCTCCTAACTGAATCTATCTATGACAATAGTGGTTGGATTCCAAGATACAAAACTATTTGGGGTAGCTTTTTTGGTTTCTATTACCATTTCAAAGGTTTAGAGAATTCTGGAAGTTACTTATCCAGTATTTATCTTCCTAAACCAACTTCTGATGAGAAAACAATTAGACTACCAATGAGCATCATGCATTCTTACTCATCTGTACTTGCAAAAAAGTTCTCTAAGACCATGAATATTTTTATCGGAAAAAAAAGTATGGCTGATAGTTACAAGTGCAATCTTCATCCCTAAGTCCTATAAGCATAAACAAATCATAAAACACATATGCAAATCACATTTCACTCCAGAAATATAACCATCAGGAAAGTTTCCATTTCTTAAAGTTATAATATGTGAGTGAAAATGCAACATAGTTTCTGTGAAATCAGTAAGGGTCATAGAAGTTTGGTTTAACTATTTAAATACAAACTAACACAATTAATAACTAGATAGAAATATAAATAAATTATGATATTTGACTTCTCACTTTTTGCTAAAACCCATGTAGTATCCAGAAAGATTACACAGTTTAAAAGTCAAATGATAAAAATCTAAGAAACTATAGGATGGGATATTTATCAATGTTAATAGAGTAATAAAAATATTTGGAACAAAAGACAAGACCTCAAAGAGAAAGTTTGAGAGATTCTAATATATAACATTACAAACCTCTTTAATAAAACCAATGAACTAAAGAAAAACAAAGACAATGACAATTTAAGAATATTTTCATTAAATATAGAAAATGTTTAATGTGCACAGCCTACAAAGATGTCCAAATTCAATGAGATGACACCAAGATGAACTAAATTAATAGTTAATAGTTATAGTCAAATTATGAGGAGAAATATAGATAGTAAATGCACACATAGAATAACATCTACATTGTTGTGCCGTTTCATGTTCACCAATAATATATGTGTAGTTTAGATATTAAAACATGGCCTACAAAGATTTGAACCAAAGCTGTGACAGTGGTTACATCTGGGATGAAGGTGAGAATTAAACTGAACACAGGAAATTTCACATTCATCTTAACTAATATCATGATAGCCGTTATTCTAGCCATTATTCTATACTAGTCCTGATTCTAGGTGCTTCTCTATACTATCTTATTCAACTCTTATAACAAACTCATTAAAGAATTACTAAAACTATCTTCATACTACACATGAGAGAGCTGAGGGTCAGAAAAATTACTTGCCCAAAGCCACACAAGTAGCAACTATTCAAGCCATGATTAAAACTTTATATTTATTAATACTTCTTTGACAAGATAAAACAACCCTGGTAGTTTTTGGTAAAATTTCTGCACATTTTGAGAATCGATGATCTTAATTAATGCAAATTGTTTAGAAAAAAATAGTATGACTACCTAGCAAAAGCCATTAAGATGTACATACACATTGATCCAGCATTTTCCCTTCTATAGAAACAATTTAAAAGAACAAAATTTAATGAAGTAGCACCTATAAAAGAAAACTTTGTAATTAATGTAAGTTTCAATATAACAAGGCTCATCAACATTAAAATTGTAGTATGGAAGATTCTCAAATCTTGAGGACATGTTGTAATGTTGCTAGAATGAAAATACGTTTACATACAAAAATGAAAATGCAGTTTTAGAATTGTGAGTTTTTGTTATTTAAAACATTCCTAATTATGTTACATATTTATTAAAAGGCATTCAATGTAGCCATTTAAAAATATGTAGATATATATTTTTTTTAATTTTAGAATAAAATACAGAAAAGTTGCAAGGATAGTAAGAGTTCCTGAGTACCCAGTATCCGGTTTCCTTCATTAACATCTTACATTACTATAACACAATTGTCACAACCAAGAAACCAATATTGGTATTCTGTTTTTAACTAAACTTTATACTTTCTTCAAATTTTATATTTTCTGCTAATACCATTTTCTGTTCCATGATCCCATTTAGGATACTACGCTATATTTAATTGCCTCTTTAGGCTCTTTTGGGCTCTGATAGCGTCTTAGAACTTTCATAGATTTGATGACCTTAATGATTGTCAGATGTTTTGTAGAATGCCTTTTGATTTGGGTTTGTATGATAGTTTTCTCATGGGCAGATTGGAGTTATTGGTTGTTGGGGAACGTAGCCACAGAGATTATGTGCTATTCTAATAACATCTCAAAAGTACACACTATGAATATAACATCCCTGATGATCATCTGGCTAAGGCAGTGCTTGCCAGCTTTCTTCACTGTAATATTACTTTCCTCCTTTCCTTCTTTTTTATACTGTACTATTTGGAAGCAAATTACTAAGCATAGACCATACTCAAAAGATGATTTGTGCTCCTTGAGGGCAGAATATCTACATAAATTATTTGAAATTCTTCTATATGATTTGTCTCTTGTCTCCCATTTTCTAATTTTTTCAATTATTTATATCAGCATGAACACATAGATAATCACTTTATACCATGGGTGGTTATAATACATTACTATTTTTCTATTTTTTAATTTTATTTTCAGTTGGGTCCTGTGTCCCTTTGACTTAGCCCCATCAATGTGTTTTTTGAGCCCTTTCTTACTCTCTGGCACTACAAGAGCTTTCAAGCTCATCTTGTATACTCATCCCAACCCTAGAGTCAGCCATTTCTCCTTTAGCTGGAAAATAGTAATACAAACCAATTTAGTGCTGGGCACTGGATATAGACACTTTTTTAATAAATGATTTGCTCAAAGGCTAACATTCAATGACAGAATAAGGATGATAACTCAGGTCTGGACTCCTGAACCTCCACTCTCTACTCTAATATTGTGCCAGTATGGCCACCTCCTGTTCATACATGTGGTCAGAGAAACTGGTTTATAGATACACAGATTTATATTCTCTGTAGAAATTTCAAATCAATTTACCACATTTAAATTATGCCTTAAATCATATGCCTTTATGTTTTTAAATCATATGTAATAACTAAAATGAATTTTCATCATTACACAGGCCTTTCTCAGCTCTGTCGTTGTACAATTACCTTATCACTAACTCTTAAAAAGCAAACACTCCTTTCTCCTTTAAATTTCCTTGGCGATCCAATTGCAATGTTCCATTCTTATACATGAATAATCCATGAATGAACTGCACATGAAGTCTGACTCCTGACCCTGTCTGTATCCCATGCTCATTCTGGAAGAAATGTTTGGCCAATGTTCTCCACTATTTTATATCTCACATTTTTTGCATAAGAAATATTTTGACCAACTTTAACATTTCAAGTAAAAGAGATTGGCTCTGATTTTATCCTTCGATACTGAGAAGAGAAATTCTATAATAGTCATGGTAAAATCTTGTGTTTATTATTCCATGCTAAGACAAGATATTTCCGTTTGGTTTAAGAGAATGTTGAACCTCACCTTTTAAAATAACAAAAACAAAAAAGCTTGGTTAATTTTTTTCATATTAATCGATTTTCAAAAATTGTAGTAAATAAAATTATAAAGAAAATGAGATAAAATGCTCTCAGCAGCTCTATTGCAATATTCAAGTGTCTCTAATAGTTGTTCTTAGACCAGCTCATCACTTCCTTTCAAAGGTTAAGAAATAATTGGTCACTGAATAAAGTCATAAGAAACACAAGTAAGGTAGACAGAAACGAGATTGAAACGTCTAAATACTGTTATTTCTAAAGGTTGTGAAAGAATGCACATTTTCTTTCTAAATGTCAATTTAATCTGAATGGCAGTGAACCTCGAATAACATTTAAATTTAATGTAGAACTCTTGAAAATAAAGCAATAGCCTAGCTAACTGCTTGTTTTGCTTTTGGGTGGACCTCAGGTTTGGCCTTCAGCTGATGGATAGTCAAAGTATAATTTTCATTTGGAAGTAAAAACATAATAGTTGACTGTTATTAGAAGGGAAGAGAGAAGCTTTATTTGTTGGCCAGTGATCTATCTGGGATTTCTGAGGCTCAAAGTGCTGGATAATGAATGGAGTTATGCAGTTCATCTGACTGGATGCCTAATTAGAATTAGAAGGGACCAAACATTGAGGATTATTCTGGATATTCAAGATTTTTTAATGCTGATTCTATGTCTCCCAACAGAAATGTTTTTCTCAAAACAAGTTTCACAGAAGAGCTAAGTTTATTGCAGAATTTTTCATAGGCCATATGTAAATGAGAAGGTTTTGGTAAGCCTGGGAATACAACTGGCTAGTAGACTTTAATTTTCTGTTAATCCTAGAGATGAATTTAATAATTTTGTTTCAACATTTTGAACTTGGCCAAACTATCAACTGCAAAAGTCTGGATTCAGTATTATGCAAATTCGGCTCTATAAGAGTCAGTGCTGAGAAACATTTGAGTTGTTTAGGGTCGCAGCTGAGAGATGAAGCCAAATAGGCAGTGTCCCAAATATTAAAGAGAGAATGATGGCAGGCACTATTTAGTCCCTTGTGCATTCTGAGTGACCAATTATTCTGTGTATTAACCACCTGAGTCACCATTAATCTCTGACTCTCAGGACCTGTCCAGTGCTTCTCATATTCTAGTAGGGTTATTATTTTCTATCCTCTCTTAATATTTCTGGAGACTGCATTCAGATTTCATCAATGACTTGTCTTTATGTACTGATGCATTAATAACTTATCAAGATGATTACATTGTACGGTTTTTCTCTCCATCTGCATACTCCAATTCTATATCCCACATTCTACCCTATCACAACAAAAGGAGAAAAATATCCTGGGGCTTAGTCTGGTTTTCTCTTTGGGACAGTTGGGTTTTCCTAGTATGTTTGCAATAGGAAGGGCTCGGTGGATTCAGATTGGAATGACAGCCAAGGAGCTACTAGCTTCTCTTTCTTGAATTATCAATTGCCTGTCATCTAGTTTGCACAACTCTGCTTGTCACAGTTACTTTTTCAGCAAGCCTGATGTCAAGAACCTGTTGCTGGCCATCTCCCTTGAGTAAAGGAACCTTGGCTCAGAATAAAGATTAGGATCAGAATGGGCCTCCATTCTCTGAATCTTTCTATTCCTCGGTATTCAAATGGAATTAATATTGAAGGGTCTTACTTGAGCTAGCTAGTACTGTCAGAAAGCTAACTATGGTTTGTTCCTTCTCCCTGGATTCTACTTGCCTATGTATGATACTCTCAATATTGCTGGTTAGCTGTAGTCCAGTAGAATTATTGAAAATAATTTGTAGCAAATCATACATATTTTGCTTGCTCAGGAATACAACTTTATGTTCTGATTGCTTGTTCAGCCACCGAAGTTCTCATACTCTTTAGCTTCATGCTCTTTAGTTTCATGAGCTAGGATGTTACCATCTTATTCTTAGAGCTCAGTCTCTAGTGAATATAATCCCAATAACAGATATTTTTCTTGAACATATAGCTCTGACTGAATTGATACACCAGTTTTTTTAAGATTAAAAAGCCAATTTAAATTCTTCACCCTCTAAATGTAATTGATGTATTTTTTTTAACTTTGCATCAATCTACTGTACATATTACAAGGTACTTTTAAAGCAGGAAACTGATGCAATGGGAAGAAAATGGTTTTAATTAAAATATACAAGATTCGTTCTCTTAAGGTCATAGGGATAGATTGGTGTAGAGAAAAACTTTACACTGACAATTTCAGATCTGAGATCTAGGCCAGTTCTATCATCAGTTAGCTTTACAAAAGTTCTTCAGAACAGGAACTGAAAGCCCAGAGAACTATACCCATTCTCCAAAATCATATACTAAGTATTTTTGTAGTACTTAGTATATGATTAAGGAATTAGCATCGTAACCTGGAAAGAGCAAAGGTCATAAAACTAATCACAAGTGTCTATCAGCCCATGTTTTGTTAGGTCTATTTGCCCTCAGAACAGAAGTAAATCCTTCCCACTCTCTCTTCCTTGGACAACATCTTGAATAGTAGCTTCAGTTTCTGACACTTAGGCCTGCTGTAGTTCCATTTTCCACTCAGTAACTTGGATGTAACCCGGCCTCCTTCATTTGTCCCTTCAGTCTAGGAGTGAAAGTGGCTCCCTTATGCTGCTGATCTCTGTCCTCTTATCATCCTTTTTCCACCTGTGTGATATATTTTTTGTGTAAAATTATCTCGATTTCTCTTTTCCTAGTGGAGCCATGACTGACACAATAACTGCATGATTTTGAGCAAGTTACTAATGGAGGTTATGGCTTAGTATTTTTTTTCCTTCATTTTACAAATAAAAGTACTAATAGTTGGCCTATGGAACTACTGTGAAAATGAAAGATAACTTTCTCTGATATATAATTGGAACTTAATAACTCAGAACTTTTAGATGGCTGTTGGGATCGTGTTAGCCTTAGTTATATATTCTGCTGTGATTACTAGAATGAAAATTAACACTTAGGTCTCTAACTGATGTTTTTGCTTTTCTCGGTCATACCACTGTTGGGTCCAAAGAAGCAAGACTGTTTTCCCAATCATTTTATCATGTGAAAGCTCAGTGAAAAATAGTGCAAGCTGACACATTTGAGATTTTTTCAACCAATAAGGTCATATATGAACCTTAAATATTTGAAAATATTACTTGTAGATAATTTAGGGTGCAAGAAACATAATCTAATATATGTATATTTAGTGCATAGAAAAGCTTAGTGGAAATCCGTTACCTGTGGGGAGGAATGTGAAATTTTGTAAAAAGGGATAAACTTTCATTCTATTTAAATATTGCTTATAGTTCTACAAAGCAGATATTATACTATACTATTATACTATACTATATATCATTTTTCAAATGAAGTTTTCCTAGTCTGCTCTGTTTACTACGTTAAAAAACCAACTCATCACTTTCTCCTCAAGGATTTTAAGTTTTTAAATGTCACTATCTAAGATGAAGGAGAAACCCAGGTCACACAGTGTCAAATCCCTATTTCCTATTTCTAAGAGTCTAGGATGGCAAAACCCCATTCAACTCAGCCATAGGAAAGAAAGCCCTCTCAAACTGAGAAATAAAAACATTTCCATTTCCTTAGTCAATCTGAGTAGGCAGGGAAATTTTTAATTGGCATTATGGAGTGAAAAGATCAAAGATGTTAAGGCCAGGAAAGCTTGGATTCGAAAATCTGTTGTGTCACTTCCTAGCTGTGTGACTTGAGCAGTTCATCTAATCTCTCTAGGCATCACTTTCCTCATTTGTGAAAAGGGACAAATAATAGCTGCTGTAGAAAGTACATGGTGGCAGTGATGGCATGTCCATAAGAATACAGAAATAAAATAAACCTTCCTCTGAGAGCTTAGTAATGAAGTCAACTCACAAGAATCTAAATATTAAGTGCCCAATCTCTGAAGACACATGGAATTAGGTTTTTACCCTGACTCATCTGCATAACACTTTGTGTTCTTGATGAGTTTTTTTTTTAATTCCTTAAGACTTCGTTTCCTAAATTTATAAAGCAAAGATTAAAAAGTGCCTAGTTCAATGGTTGTTGTGAAAATTAAATTAAAAAATATATATTTTGTATGGTTCCTGGTTTATAACTAAAATAAATATCAACTCACTTGTTGCTGTAATTGTTTACAATAGATAGGGTCAAAATTGACCATCTGAAGGAGGCTTCTAGCCAGCAAACTGTGCAGATAACTTGACTAAATATATGGACACACCAAGAAAAAGACTGTGTATCCATCAACAATGAAGAATTGATCATCAATGAAGAAATGAATATAGAAGTAATGATCATCAATGAAGAAATGAATATAGAAAAAAGTAGTGAGGTAAAACATTCACAATGCATATTCCAACTGGCCAGCAGGAGAGGATACCCCTTTCAGACTGGAGTTAATACCTGGGAGCCTGGCAGGCCCACCAGAACCCGTTGCTGTTATTATACAACCTATACTATAACTTCTATTTTCCCTTTATCAAGTCTGATCACCAAGCACACTTGTGAGACTTCGGCTTCCATGTAACTACCCTACAGGGACACAATCCTGGTCAGATTGAAAGTACTATTGATTGGTTCAGAATTTTACAAGTCTCTTGGAAAATTAGTAAACTGTCATTCTGGTTTCACATATTGATTTATGTTGTGTCTTGTTAGCATGAGCCAGCATCTGCAAATCCAAGCGACTCTGGGACTTTGATAAGGCTGTCAGTGAAGACGGCTGGGTTTAAAAAGTACTGGCATGAGCCACCTGGTCTCTGACACTTGTTAACTATTGAATATTTGTCAGATTAATAGAACTCTGATCATAGGTTCTTGTAAAAATTAGGTGCTACAAAACACAGAGGTGTACACCTGAAACTAATATAATATTGTTAGATATATTTTAATAAAATTCTTTTAAAAAGCATAGTAAAGTACTTAGCACTAAATACATGCTATGATAAAAAGCTCAAACTTTACAAAATAGAAGTGAGGAGGATAAAGAAAGATAATCTTTGATAACTTTCCTGTCTTTTTTAAAAATTTTTCAAAAAATTCTCTACAGATAAGCAATAAGGTCACTGCCAAAAATATGTTTTAAACTTTTCTTCCTCAATTAGAAATGTAACTGTGCTGATCATGTCATGTTTTTCCTTAGAATCAATTAATTACTAATAACCCAAATCCATTCTTTTATTTACTAATTCAGTCTATCATCAAATAGCTTAGTTATTTATCACTCAGTGATCACATATTGGATGAAAAGTAATATCTTAGGTATAGACTATAATAATAATGTAGTTCTATTCTTCCAATAGTCAACAGAGTACGAGAAAATATAGAATAATATTTCTATAATATGTAAATATTATAGAAAGTTACAATGTAGTATGATAGATTCCATAATAGAATAATGCATTTTCCATCATGAAAAAATAAAGGTTGGAATACAGAGTAACATTTGAACTGGTGTTAAGGCTGACTAGTGGGCAGGAGTAGGATAGATATTCTGGGAAAAGAAAGGATATCCTAGAGAAAGAGAAGTGGCATATACCAGAGTACAGAGTTCTGTGAGGGTACCAAATGTTTGGGTTTAGTCCTAAATTCTGGATTTTCTGAGTACTACATTTTTGGGTAGAAAGGTAGGTCAGGTTAAGATTTATATAGGCTTTTCCTATGTTGTGCATACTAAGTAGAAACTATCCCACAGATAGTGGTGTACCAGAAATATTTTTTAAAAAATACTGTCTATAACACTTTATTTCTTCCTATGCTTATATATTATCACTGGCTGTGCAGAGGCATATACAAGACAGAAAATAGAAGTTTTGTCTTGGTTTATTTCTCTGTATCGCCTAAATGGGAATAATATTGATGAGTTTAACCTTACTACCACCATTCTTTAAACAAATCATACTAGCCTAAATTGTGGTAACACAAGTATTTAACATCACTATTTCTTATTGAGTATTTTAACATTTAATGTCAGCTAAATTTTTTATTCCAAACAAGATGGAGCAAATTGCAATGAAATATTATGAAAATAGCCAGGAAAAGTCAATTGGATTTGTTATAGTCAATACAATGATGTCAGTAAAAAAAATAAAATAAAATAAACAGATTAGATATAAATTAATAAACTGTTCAACTAATGGGAAAAGAACACTAGACATAATCTGGGTAAATTTATGTAATTTTAACATTTACACCCAAATTAGGAAGTTAAATAGCCAACATATTTCTCCTTTTATACCAGTCTATTTGAAAATCTTGGATAACACAAGGAAGATTTTCCAAGGATATCTTGTTACCATCTTTTGCAAAAGCTACACTCCATATTGCCATCATTAATCTTGACTTTCAACACTTCAGCATAAGAGATAAATAGACTATGTGAATTGAGAAGGAATGATTGATTAGACTAGCATCCTTGATGGGAAGGCCTTGAATTATAGTTGTGTGTAGATCCTTTTTTTCTCATATATAATTTCTACATTATCCACATACTTGTTCTGCCTGATTGACTTCTTTTGCCACACAAAGAATAAGCCAATCACATGTGTGACTTGGAAAACTTTGACATATTCTAGGGAATTGCCTGTCACTGTAGCTGTTCTGATAATTAACCACTCTCAGACAGAGTGAGATTCAATTAAGCAAAGAAATCCTCTAACTAAAATTTAAGAATGGTGTCTAGACTCCAGAAAAGTTGTTTCAAGAAAATTATAAAACTAGAAATAGGAGATAAAAGAAAAGTTGATGTTTACTCTCAACCATAATATAGAAAGGGAAATGAGCATTTGGTCTGAATGGTTTGGATCTTTATATTTCTGAAGTTCCACTTTCTAAAGGATTTAGAAGTAGAACCAAATGAAGAGGTCTATGGCAAACAATTGTTTAATATGCGATGGAGTACATTGTCATTAGTAAATTCTCACTTCTTTATTAAAATAATGGAAAAATGAACAGAGCTCAGGATGCCATACAAATACCATTTGAGGCCTCATACCGCTGGGGACAGGTAATAGACCCTCCCTCACAAGACTTACCACAAATACGAGGTAGAAGTTAGCTTTCCATTGTGGAACATGGGGCAAGAATGTTGAGAGAATACCATCTCCAAAGCCCAGGAACAGAGGGTATACCTAATACTGAGTCTGGAGCAGCATAAAACTGCTCCTGTTTCCCACCATTAGTTTGGCAAGCAGTAGGAGTTTACTACTCATAGAAGGCTAAGAGCATAAAAAAGACATACACTCTGCAGCAGTGATGTACAATGATCGCTAAAAGACAAGGGTAGGGCAAAAACATGGAGAAGAACTCTTCAAAAATCAGAGCTTCCTTTATAAACAGCAGGCATAATTTTTAAAAATTTTATGTTCATGGTTCACTAAAGGTAAACAGAACAATAATGAAACCTATCCAGCTAGTTTACTAATGAGATAGACTCAGTCCTTCACATCTGTTGATTTAAAAGAATTATATTTTCACACATAAATGCCACATAACTTAATCTCCAATATACTTCACAGAATATTAAAATGTCTGGCATTCAATCAAAAATAAAAGGGAAAAAAAACATTGCAAAGAGTCCGTTCTCAAGAGAAAATGCAATATCAAAGGAATGTCCAGATTTAGAGATGGCCTACTGCTAGGAACCATCAGACAGACCCTTTAAAATACCTATGATTAATTTTTAAAGAGTAGTGGAAAAGATAAATGACACACTTGGAGATGTAGAGAATTTCATAAAAGAAATAAATGGAAACTAAAAGTCAAATAAAAATTCTATCAAGATAGGTAAAAGATATACCAGGAAAAGACAGATAGAAGAGAGATAACATCCAAGAGCTGAGGAACAGTATGCAAAAGTTTAACATGTATAATTAGAATTTCAAATGGAGAAAGAGAGAGAAATTGGAACAGAAGACATTTAGAAGAGGTAAAAAAAAAGATGAAATTAAATCCAAAGTAAATAGAAGGAAGGAAATAATCAAGGTAAGAGCAAAATCAATGAAATGGAAAACCAACAAAATCAATGAAACAAAAAGCTGTTCTTTTGAAAAGGTCAATATCACTGATATGCCTCTAGTCATACTGATAAGATAGAGAACACAAATTAATATCAAATAAAAGATGGGATATAACTACAAACTTTATTGATGTAATTATAGATCAAGTTGGGAAGAACTTGCATTTTAAAAATATTTTCTTATGAATGTGACATATCTCAATTTATATCTTTTTAAAATTTATTGTACCCAAGTTTTATAGTTTCTCTCACATAGATCTTGTACATGTTTTGTAAGATTTGAACCTAAATATAACTAAATATATTTTGGAGGAAGTAATTTAAATGATTCATTGTTTTAAATTTCAAATTCTAATTGTTCACTGCTATTATATAGGACAGCAATTGACTTTTGTATATTAACCTTATATCTTGCAACCTTAATATAATCATTAGTTCCAGGTGGGTTTTTGTTGTTGTTGCTTCTTTGGGGTTTTGCACATAGATAGTCATAGCATATGTGAACAAAAAAATGCTTTATTTTCTTCCTTCCTAATCTGTATACTTTTTTTTTTTTTTTTTTTGAATTAGCTAGAACTTCCAGTACAGTGTTGAATAGGAGAGGTGAGGGTGGACATCCTTGCCTTGTTCCTGTTCTTAATGAGAACACAAATGATTTTTGTTACCATTAAGGATGAATTTTACTGTCATCATCTTTTGTAGATTGTTTAAATTCAATTGAAGCTGTTCCCTTATATTTCTAGTTTCTGATAGCTTTGATCATAAATAGAAATTTAATTTTTTTCAAATGCTTTTTCTGCCTTTTTTTATATGATTATGTAATATTTTTCTTTAAGTTGTATATATGTTAGATTACATTAATTGATTTTGGAATGCTAACCCAACTTTGTATAATGAGGATAAATCATATTTGGTGGTAGTATATAATTCTTTTGCTAATATTTTGTTAAGGATATTTGCATCTATGCTCATAGATATACTGGCCTGTAGTTTTTTCTCTTGTAATTCTTTTTCTGGTTTTGGTATTAAGGTAATGCTTGTCTCATAGATCGAATTAGGAATTATTCACTTGTTTGTATTTTCTGGAGCATTTTTTAGGGAATTGGTGTCACTTTTTCTTTAAATATTTTGTAGAATTCACCAGTGAACTCACCTGGGCTTGGTGTATTCTTTGTGAAAGGTTATTAATTATTGATTCAATTTCTTTAATAGTTATAAACCTATTCAGATTACCAATTTCTCTTTGCATGAGTTTTCATAGATCCTGTTTTTAAAGATATTAATTCTTTTTGTCTAGGTCACCAAATTTTGGAACATAGACTTGCTCATTATGTTCCTTTATAAACTTTCAGTGTCCATGGAATCAGTTGTTATGGCTCTTCTTTAATTTCTGATATCAATAATTTGTATTTGTGTCTGATCCTTTTGGGGAGGTAGGAGAGTTAACACTGGCAGTTTTTCAAGTTTATTGATCTTTTCAAAGAATCAGCTTTTAATTTCATTAATTTTTGCTATTGATTTCCTTTATTCATTTTCATTGATTTCTGCTCTAATATTTATTATTTTTTGCTGTCATCTTACATTGGATTTAATTTCCTCTTTGTTTTCTAGTTTTCAAAGGTAAAATCTTAGATTATATATTTAGACCTTTCTACTTTATATATATATATATTTTGCCTTAAATTTCCCTCTAAGCATTGCTTTCACTGTTATCTCATAAATTTTGGTGCAGTATATTTTCATTTAGTTTTAAATATTTTAAATTTTTCTTCAGATTTATTTGATTATGTATTATTTATCAGTGTGTTGTTTATTATCTAAATATGAGATTTTTCAGCTTTCTGTTATTTTTTTTTTAGTTTAATATCACTGTGGTCTGAGAACACACTTTGTATGATTTATCTTTTAAAAAATTTGTTAAGATGTGTTTTATGGCCCAGATACTGGTCGATCTTTGTGAATTCCATCTAAGCTTAAGAAAAATGTGTATTCTGCTGTCGTTGGATGGAATAGCTATTACTGTTAATTAGATTTAGTTGACTGATGGTGTAGCTCAGTTCAACTATATCCTTAAAGATTTTCTGCCTGCTGGATGTGTCAATTACTAATCAGCATTTGTTGTCTTCAAACCCAACAATAATAGTGTGTTTATCTATTTCTTCTTGCAGTTATATCAGCTTTTGCCTCAAGTATTTTGGTACTCTGTTGTTAGGCACTTACACATTTAGAATTGGTATGTTTTCTTGGAGAACTGATTTCTTTATCATTATGTAATCTCCCTCTTTTTTTCCTGAAAATTTTTCTTGCTCTAAGTCAGCATTGTCTGGAATTAATATGGTTACCTCAGCTTTCTTTTGATTTGTGTTAGCATGGCAAAGCTCTTTCTATCTTTTTTCTTTATTCTGTTTACATCTTTATAGTTAAAGTAGATTTCTTATAGACAACATGCAATTGGATCTTGGTGTTTTTCTTAAACTATTCTGTGTATTTAAATACTAATTTTATAGTAATTATTGATATTTTTTCCTTCCTCTTTTATTGTTATTTGTGTGTGTATGCTAAGAACATTTGACATAATATCTACCTTCTTAGCAAATTTTAAGTATACAATAAAGTATTGTTAATTATAAACACTATGCTATATACTTGATCTCCAGAACTTATTTATCTTAAATAATTGATACTTTGTACCTTTTAAACATCTCTCTTCTATTTCTCCCTCCCATCAACCAATGCCAGCCATCAATTATACCTTCTGCTTCTGTGAATTTGACTATTTTATATTCTTCATATAAGTGTTATCATATGGTATTTCTTTTTGCGTTTGGCTTGCTCGACTCAGCATAATGCTCTCATGATGCAAACATGTTGCAAATGGCAAGATTTTCTTGTTTTAAGAATAGATATTTTATTGTATGTATGTACCATATTTTCTTAATCCATCCATCAATAAACACATAGGTTGCTTCCATATCCTTACTATTGTGAATAATGTTGCAATGAACATAAGAATTCAGATATCTCAAGATCCTGATTTCAAGCCCCTTGGATAAATATCCAGTAGTGGAATTGCTGGATCATATGGTAGCTTTATCTTTAATTTTTTTGTGGAACTTCTATTATTTTTTCCATAATGGATGCACCAATATACATTTCCACCAACAGTTGTATCAAACTGCTCTTTTCTCCATATCCTTGCCAACATTATTGTTATTTTTTAAAAAAATAATAGCCCTCCTAACAAGTGTAAGGCACTACTTCATTGTGGTTTGGATTTCTATTTCCCTGATGATTACTAATGTGGAACACATTTTCAAATACCTATTGGCCACTGGTATGTCTTTTTGCAGAAATGTCTGTTGTTCCTTTGCATATTTTTCATTGGGTTACTTTTGTTTGTTCTACTACAGAGTCGTATGAGTTACTTATATATTTGGTTATTAACCTTTTGTCAGCTATATGGCTTACAGATATTTTGTCTCAATCCATAGGTTATCTTTTAATTTTGTTGATTGTTTCTTTTGTTGTGCAGAAACTTTTTAGTTTGACATAATCCTGTCTTTGCTTTTGGTGTCATATCCAATAAATCATTGCCAAGACCAATGTCAAGGAATTTCTCCCCGGTAATTTTTAGGAGTTTTATAATTCCAGGACTTGCATTTAAGACTTTAATTCACTTTGACTTGATTTTTAATTCACTTTCACTTGATGTGTTATAAGATTCTGATTTCATTTCTTTCTCTGCAATCTAATTTCCAATATTAAAGAGATTATACTTTTCAATTGCAGAGCATTGATGCTCTTGTCAAAGAATAGGTGACCATATTTGTGTTGCTTTAGTTCTGGGCTCTCTATTCTGTCACACTGGGCTGCATGTCTGCTTTTATGCCAGTATCATACTGTTTGATTGCTATAGTTTTTCAATATATTTTGAAGTTAGGAAGTTTGATGCCTACAGCTTTGTTTTGGTCAAGATTGTGTTGACTATTTGGAGTCTTTTGTGGTTTCAAATAAATTTTAGAATTTTTTTTTTATTCCTGTAAAAAACGTCATTGGAATTTTGACAGGGATTCCTTGAATATACATATATATTGCTTTGAGTAGTTTGAACAGTTTAACCATATGAATTTTTCCAATTCACAAGCATGAAATGTCTTTTTATTTATTTGCATCTTCAGTTTCTTTTAACAGTGTATTATACTTTTCATTGTATAGATCTTTTACATCTTTAGATTTGTTGCTAAGTATTTTATTTTTGATGCTTTTTTCAATGGGTTTTTGTAATTTTTTTTTTTTTGGTGGGGGGATAGTGCGTTGTTTGTGTTTAGAAATACAGCTTATTTTTATATATTCATTCTGCACCTTAATTGCCCTTGTTAGTTTTAGCAGGTTTTCAGTGAGATCTTTAGGGTTTTCTATATATAAGATTGTGACATCTACAAGCAATTTACTTTTTCCTTTATTATTGTAATGTTTTGTTTGTTTATCTTAAAAAAGTACTCTGACTAGAACTTCCAGTACCATGTTGGAGAGAAATGCTGAAAGAGAACATATTTGCTTTCTTGCTTATCTTAGAGGAAAAATTTTCAGCTTTTAATTATTGAATGTAAAATTAACTGTGGGCTTTTCAGAGATGGTCTTTATTATGTTGAGGTACATTCCTTCTATATCTAATTCATTGAGAGTTTTTGTCATGAAAAGGTGTTGAATTTTCAAAAAGTTTCTTCAACTTTAAGATGATCTTATCTTTATCCTTCATTAATGTGATATATCACACTTATTAATTTGCATATACTAAACCATCCTTGCATCCCAGGAATAAATTCCACTAAATCATGGTAATTGATCCTTTTAATATGCTGTTGAGTCCTGTTTGCTAGTATTTTGTTGAGGATTTTGAATCTATGTTCATCAGGAATATTAGTTTGAAAATTTGTTTTCTTATAGTTTCTTTTTCTGGCTTTGCATCAGGGTAATGCTTACCTCATAAAATGAGTTCGTAAGTATTCTCTTCAGCTAAAGGGAGAAACAGACAGCAATACAGTAATGGTAGGGGACTTCAGTACTCCACTTTCATTATTGGATACATCATTCCAACAGAAAATCAATAAGAAAATGTCAGACTTGAAAAACACTATAGATCAAATGAACCTAACAGATATGTACAGGATATTCCATCCTGCAGGACCGGAATACACATTCTTCACAAGCACGCATGGAAAATTCTCCAGAATAGATAATATATTAGGCCACAAAAAAAAGTTATAACAAACATAAGATCAAAATCATATCAAGCGACTTTTCTGATCATAATGGTATAAAACTAGAAGTCAATAACACGAGTATAGTTGGAAAATTTACAAATATGTAATTAAACAATACACATGGAAGATTCTTAAATGCATTTGTCTAACTAAAAGAAGTTGGATTCAAATCTTTATATACTGTATGATTCCATGCATATGATATTTGGAAAAGCAAAACTATAGGGGCATAAAACAGATTAACCATTGCTGGTGCTGGGGCTGGAATTAGGAGATTAAATATGAAGGAAAATGAGGGATCTTTTAGGAATAATAGGAATGTTTTATGTCTTGATGGTGGTCATGGTTATAAGGCCATGCATTTGTCAGAATTAATAGAATTGTATATTTAACAAGCATTGATTTTACTCTATGTAATTTTTATATCCATAAACCTTACACACACCCATGTGCACATTTACACAATGATTGGGTACTGTGCCCAGAGTCTCTGATTTAGTAGATCTGGGGTGGGGCCCAAGTTTATTTATTCATAATTAGCTCCTTGATGATGTTAATACTCTTGGTCTGTGGCTATACTTTTACAACCATGGTTTTAGAATAGTGCTTTTGAGACTTAAATGTGCACTGAATTACTAAAAAGTTGTGTTAAAATATGATTTTTGATTTAGTATTGGGTGAGAGCCTGAAATTCTATTTGTGCAAGTTCTACTGTTTTTGCTCTATGGACTACACATTGTACATAAGGTCTTAGACATTTTGTATTCCAGAATATAGAAACTGGGGTTCATAGAATATTAATAGCCACTGAGTGAGAAAGTGAAGAATGAAGCCTTAAGTTTCTGACACCTAGTGTGATGCATTTGGCAGATGAAAGGATAAATATAAAACAAAAAAAGAGGCTTATTTATCCCTGTTGAAAATAAGGGAAGAGACTTTACTCCAATCTATTTTTCTAGACCATTTACTTTAGAAAACTTGTAATTGCAAGTTTATTCTATGTTTGAAATGTATGGAAATTTTAAAAGCTAAATAAGCCTCTCACCAGTTTAAGGACCCAAAGATGTCTTTCTCAGAGACCTGGGGACCACATCTATCAAATGTAATCATCAGGGAAGACAGCACCCCCTGTGTGAAGACAGTAGCCAGCCTGTAGTGAGTCTGACACCTTGCTCCAAAACTACTTCCTATCATAAAGATAAGTTTTCCCCTTCTTTGGAGAAAGCCATTTAGCTAACATAGATGGCCATCCCAATTACCAAGTGGATCTAGGATAAACTATGTGTAACAAATGATTCTGTCAAGTTCTCTTACTAGGGATTAGTTATTGTTTGTCTTGAGAACATGTATATAATCTGCCTGGGGTTGTATCTGCTTGCCTATATAAAAAGGATGAAATTTTTTTCTGTCTTTGCAGTCCCTGCAATGAGCATCTGGCCTAACACTTACTCAATAAAAAACTTTTATTTTGCTTTTGAAAACCTCTTTATGGAGAGGTTTTCTGAGTTGAGAAGAGATCTTATTTTTAAGTATATTTTCAGAACACTGATTACATTTCTCTTGTTTATCAACAAAGCCCTGCTAGTGAATAATTCTCCTTGGAAGAGCAGAATGAATGCTAAATGAGAAAAGAAGAGAAAGGAAATGAGAGAACGTGCTAGATAGAGATCAGAAAATGCACCTCAGTCATCTTCACTAAAAGAGTACATGAAAACACAAATAAATAACAAGTAGACAAATATATATATATGTGCATACAAGATAAACCAAATAGACAGAAACAAAATAGCCCTAGTACTTTATAGAGAAGTCGAGAAAATAGGTCTCTATAAAAACCCATTTTACTATTTTTTTGTTCCCTACGGAGAGTAAGGGATGAAGGATGGGGAGGGGAGAATGATTCATAGAGTTGTAACAGTCAGCTAATGCTTCCTAAAATGGCGACCAAAATATACTGAAAAATAAACACACTGATTTTAAAGACTCTTCATTTGGGAAAGCAGATGCTTCCTCTTTAAAAAGACTCTCTCAGAGTATTTGATTTCCTTTTTCCTTTCATTGTCCTACCTCGAGAACTGTACAGAAGTATCTCACTAGTGCAGTTTATTCCATCACTGAGAAGTATAGATTTGACTATTGTATACTGTAATGTGGATTGAACAGCATTCAAAGTTGAAATTCCAGTTAAAAAGCTAACAAAGTTCATTTGGCTACTTTCTAGACAATGACCTGTTATGAACCCCTTGAAGTCCATTTCCAGAGATAAAGACATAATGAGTTAATCCAAACTGCAAATGAATGCAGTTCATGGAGGAAGGCAAGCATGGTTATACTTTAATGAAAATATTATTTTGTTATTTCAAAGACAGAAATATTAGATGACTTCCACAAAATATTAACTAAAATGAATATTATTATATCTCATAATTTTAGCAACTTCAAATTAAAGCAAAAGCAAAGATCTATAACAAAGCTGCAATCCTACAGAAACATAGTAAAGCTAATGCACAAAGGAACAATTTATTAAAGAATTCCAAATTATAGAAATAATCAAACAAATGATTAGTTAGGAGACTCACCTAAGTCTACAATGAACAATAGTCTACCCAACATGAGATAATTACATCCTGTTCACTGCACAATTGTCTGCTGGAAAGTCTAGGTTTTTTGACCTGTCCACAAGTCCCTCCACAACCTGGCCTCAATCTTTCCATTCAGCCTTATCTCATAAACTTATTCATTCTATACCAGGGTTTCTCAAACTTTAGATGGTATCAGAACCACCTGGAAAGTTTGTTAAAACACGGATTCCTCAGACCTTCTACTGGCAGAATTTCTGATTCAGCAGGTCTTGATGGGGTCTTAAAAGTTGCACTTCTAACAAGTTCCTAAAGTTGACACTGATGTTCTATGGACCACACTTCTAGGACTACTGCTGTAGCTATCTCATAGTATACTTGTTCTGATAATCATCAGGTATGGCTTTTTGTCTCAGCTCTTTTGCTCCTGTCGTACCTTCTTCCCCTGCCCAGTAATATCCTAGAAAATATATTTCTTACCTCCAATCCAACTTTCTCTTAAATCTATGTAATTATTCAGCAGATATTAAGACATCTCTATGTGCAAGTCACTGTGTTTTTCTGTTAAGAGTGGCATTAGTCCCAATATGAAACATATTCTGAGCACCCCCACATAAGTACTTAAGATGTCCTAATGTAAAATCTGCACTGATTGCTTTTTTCCTTTCTTGAATTGTCAATGTGATAATCTGCAGTTCTTTTTATTTGTGATTTTATCTTTATCTTAGTTGATGTTACAGGTCGGTTTGAGTTTGATTTTTTTCTTATTTATTGCTCCTCTTCTTGGAGTAGGACACTGGTAATATCATTGCGGTCAAGATATTGACTAAAGCTTGAATCCTTAAGTTTTAGTTGGCAAATGCTGAATGTCACAATATTTTCAAGAATTTCCAACAAAATCAAGAGAAGACCAAGTTCTCGATAGCTGATTGTCAATCTATACTGATCTGATAATACCTTTTATTATCCTCTTGGTGAGGTGGTAAGATTTGCTCTGAAGGTTTGAATGTTTCAGAAAATAGTTAAAATCATTCAACAAATTCCGCTGATATTCTTAAGCTCCTAGACTGTGCCAGGCTTTGTTTTAGGTGCTGGAGACACAGTAACCAAAAAAAAAAAAAAAGAAAAGAAAATGGACAATTCTTTTCTATTATTGAGCTGATAGTTTATAAGCTTTTGTCAAATATATATCGTTTTGGACTAGATAGAAACCCTTTTCAACCTCATTTTACATGGTTCTAAAGACATGACCTCAGTGAATTTTTTTTTTTTTTTTTTACAATACCACTAAACTGGTCACGATTTCTGAAAAGTGGGTTCTAATAACAGGAATAATTTGCATAGTTGATAGATTTACAAATATAGTAGACCTATACTGCTGTCATTCTTTTATTTACCCTAATTCCTTTGGAGAAGGCTCATCACTCTTAAATGACAGCACAATGCAGAGTAATACATCAAGGCAGTGGAGGATGACCATAACCATGTCCTTGTCCTAGAGTTTTCTCCGTTGATTCTATGGCAATCAATTGGACAAAGTGAGACAAAGTGTATTCACAGACTCATGATGTAATTACATTGACTTCATCTAGTCAGTGGGTGATATTAGAGTCTTTAGGGCTTCAAATCTCCTGGGTTCACAAGCTTAATAAAATAACTTTAACTTATAATACTGGACCTTGTCACTGCAGTCATCCCATCAGTTATTCGTGGTACAGTGACTTTCCCCAGGTCACCAAAGGAGAGAAAATAAGATCAGTGCTTCTCAAACTTTAGTACATATAAATCTTATGGAAGATTTATTAAAATACAGATTCCAACTCAATAATTCTTAGATTAGAGCCCAAGATTCTGAATTTCTAACTTCCAATCGATGCCAACATTGCTGGTTTGCAGACAATATTTTGAGTAGCAAGTTCTATATCATGTTTTCTGCCTAATTTTAGTTTATTTGCTTTTTGCATATCTCATAATAACATAATTAACATGAGGAGTTGGTTCACCAGAACTTTGGAAATTATGTCTGGATCTCAGCTGGACCTTCTACTCCACTTGTTTGAACTCCATATATACTCTTCACTCTCCTTTCTTTTGTTGTCATAAGAGGGTGAACACTTTACTTTCTGCCCATCCTCATCTGTTCTGTTGCTATATGCAGTCATGTATCGCAAAACCATATTTTGGTCAGTGACAAGTGCATATACAACTGTGGCCCCATAAGATCATAATGGAGCTGAAAAATTATCACCTAGTGACACTATAGCCATCATAATGTCATCACACAAGGCATTACTCATGTATTTGTGGTGATGCCAGTGTAAACAAACCTACCGCACTGCTGGCCTTATATCACATACTATTATGTAAAAATACAATGCTAAATAATGATAATAAATGAGTATGTTACCGGTTTATATATTTACTATACTATACTTTTTATTTTAGAGTGTACTCTTTCTAATTATTAAAAAAAGTTTACTGTAAGGCACTATGCTATGTTACACAGCCTCATATACCTACTGTTTAACCCCCCTCTTGATTGCATTATTTCCCTTGTGCTTAACTTAATCTCATTAAATTAGTGTTGTTTTATACAGTAACATACTATACAGTTTGTAGCTTAGGAGCAATAAGCTATACCATATAGCTTAGATGTATAGTAGGCTATAACATCTAAGTTTGTGTAATTTCACTCTATAATGTTAGCACAATGACAAAATCACCTAACTATACATTTTTTCAGAATGTTCCCCTTTCATTAAGTGGTACATGACTGTATGTCTACCCTGAAATAGGTGAGCCCATATACTGTATTTTAAAGAGCTATACCTGATACATTCTTTTCAGCATTTAAGAATTATTGTCTATTAAGTTCTAACCAGCATTCCTACAAAAAGTACTTATCTAAATTTTTCTTTATCTTTTTCCTCTGAGAAGTTCCCCCAATCAATGTGAAGGATGTTATATTTTCCCCTCCAGATCCACTCTCCATCTTCTTTGCATTGCTCTGTGCCCCGGGAGTTTGCTTACATGGACGACCTCAACATGCTTCCTTGACCTCAGACTTTAGTCAGAGGGGTGAAGGGGACAGAGGGAAATTAAGGAGTAGGGATAGAAGAAATTAAATTTGGGGTGTCTATTTCCCAGCTCTTTCTCTGCTCAGTTGTTGTTAAATAGTCCTTTACATATAGCTAAGCAGTCAGAGTTTATTTTTCTTTTTTTACCTGCCCTATCAGTTGTGAGAGTGTTAATGTTTACCCAGCTGATACCAGCACTGGAGTACTACACTATTCATTGTTAGCTGCCTCAAACTCTGCTCGTGACTTTATAAATAGTCCATTTATTAAACTCTTCTTAAATTACTCCATTTGAAATGCCATCAATTTTGTGTTGCAATCCCGACCATTATAATCAAAAACAGGGTTTCCTTGCATTTTTATATAACATATTATAGGCCAAACTTAGCAAGCAGTGTGGAGTAGGGAGAGAGTCTTCATAGTGTGCCTTACTTGACTGGGGAAGCTCCAACATCTTCTATGGTAAAGGAAAGGATCAAGATTCTTGCTTGGTAGAAACAAACTAGAGCTTCAGGTGACTGAGCAGTAGAACACTCTCATTGTGTTGGAAATATAAATCCTCTTCACCAAGTGAATTCTCTTGCTGGTTTGGTAAAACTACTTCTGTAAAGTTCATGGCCTCAACAAGACCCACCATGTTATGAAGAAGCAATGAAGGTTAAATTTGGCTAAGTTGACCTTCTCCCCTGAGGATTCCTGATGGCTCTCGAGGGACTAGGAGGAACAATTGAAGTTTCTGTGAATGGTGGAGTTTCATCTCATGATTACTAGAGGTAAAAGTTAGTGA
The DNA here is from genome assembly GCF_000325575.1 of Pteropus alecto. Taxonomy (NCBI): domain Eukaryota; kingdom Metazoa; phylum Chordata; class Mammalia; order Chiroptera; family Pteropodidae; genus Pteropus; species Pteropus alecto. The sequence goes on along the minus strand of NW_006442207.1, from coordinate 9,906,601 downwards.
ATTCTGTAGTTATGTTCAAAGTAAGTATGGTGGAAGAGGATTCTCCTACAGAATCAGGTATTTTCTTCTATGGTAGGCAGAATTACCCAAAGATATATAAAGATTTTAAATGCATCCATTGACTGCACTTTGACTTTGAATTTTATTAATATTCATGCAGTTGAACTTCTTGAGTCTTTGCACAAGATAGCTCTTTATTTTTTCTCAAAATTTATAAAGAATAATTGATAAATATAATGGTAAATATTTAAAGTATACAATATGATGATTTGATGTGCATATGAATTGTTGAATGATTACCAAGATCAAGATAAATAAAGCATCCATCACCTTACATAGTTAATTTTTTTTGAATGTGATGAGAAAGGTTAAGATCTACTCTCAACAACTTTCAAGTATACAACAACATATCATTAACTATAATTACTATTCTGTACATTCCATCCTCAGAACTTAATTTTTCTTACAATTGAACATTTGTACCCTTTGACCTACATGTCCTAGTTTTCTCTTCTCTCTCCCTATCCCCTGGGAACCACCATTCTATTCTGTTTCTGAGTTTAACCTTTTTTTTTTTTTTTAATTTTACATAAAAGTGATACCATACAGTATTTGTCTTCATCTGGCTTAATTCACTCAGCATCACTTAGCATAAAGCCCTCCAGGTTCATACATACTGTCAGAAATGGCAGGATTTCCTTCTTTTTATGGCTGAATAATAATCCATCATATATATCACATTTTCTTTGTCCATTCATCTGTGGAAGGACATTTAGGCTGTCTTCATATCTTGGCAGCTGTGAAAAATGCCGTGGCAAACATGGGAGCACCAATACCTCTTCAAGATTTTGATTTCATTTTCTTTAGATATATACTCAGTAGTGGGATTGATGAATCATTTGGTAATGATATTTTTAATTTTTTCGAGGTATCTCCATAGTGTTTTAAATAATGACTCTACCAATTTACATTCCCACCAACAGTGTGTAAGGGTTCCCTTTTCTCCACATCCTCATGAATATTTGTCATTAGCTATTTAATGCTGCATGAAAAACAACCACAATATATTAGTAACGTAAAATGATAGGTGTTTTTTCTTAATCTAGTACCTGCAGATCAACAGAGTTTTAGCGGATCTAGGCTGGGTTCATCTCAGCTTGGCTTCTGGTTCTGGGTTTGGTCCAAGTCTTAACCACATGTCTTCATGATCTTTGGGCAAATATTCAAGTCATGTCCTTCTTATAGTGGAAAGACAAGAGCAAAAAAGAGGGATAGAATAAATATGTGATGTATTTTAAGGCCCCAGCTAAGAACTGTAAACTGTCATTTGAACCTACATTCCACTGCCCCAAATCAGTCTAACATTTTGAGATGAGGAAGCATACTTCTCCTTTGATGGATGAGTGGAAAAGTGAATATTTGGTCATTAATAATCTAATTTTTTACATCATCTAAATTATTGTTTTCAGTACTACTTTATCCATCTCCTACCACTCAAATTTTAATAACAGAATTTCCTTGCTTTGCTGTTCTTGTCAAATAAATGAATAAATACATTCAATACAGTTTTATTTCATTAGTAATACAAATAATCACTTTGTTGTTTCCATTTGCTAAACATCTATACATCTATGTGACCACCAAAGTGTTATAGCTATCAGAGCCTAGAAAATAAAAGTGAGTCATATAAATATTAAACAGAGAACTAGTATTTGGGATTTACAGAATGTTGAACATTTTAAAATAGATTATACTCAGTGAACTCTAGAGAAGAAACTAGAGAACAGAGTTTAAGTCAAATATTCAAGTTTCCCAGCCAATTAATAGTATATCTAACTTATCCTTTCTCCTATATTACACTTCTCTGGCCTTTAGGAACTTAGCAATTTTTAATTTAATAGTGCACATGTGCATGCACACATACATTAGGAAGGAGGTAAAGACAGAACTGCTTCTAAATTGGAATATTTACTGGGATTCAGTATCTTCTATGACCAACATCTGGATTCTGCATTAGTTTGGATTAAATGGGAACATAGATGAAAGAATCTGGAAAATGAAAATTGAAATATCTATATGGCAGATAATGCTGGTTGGGAAATGAGGCTTGGATCTGAAAGATAAACCAGTTTTCTAATGCTTTCTCCTCCCCTGATTTAGATCATTAGCCTCACCCATTCCCCAATCTAGCTTTGGGACAGCCCACATGAGAAGAGATGTAAGTTCTATAGAGCCGATTCTGAATGTTTTTCAGTAGTCCAGGGAAGAAAACAAAAAGACTGTATCTTCAGTGCTCACTGCCTTATAAGAAATGAACTCTTCCCAGTTGCGAAAAAATGTCCCAGTTTTCATGCACAATGGGTAGCTATATGTGAGGAAATGAGATGGAGTAGTAGAGGGCTAAGCAGTCTATATTGCTCTGGGGAAGCTCCTGTACATGAAAATATTAGTTTAAAGAATAGGAACACCCTCCCAACATTAGTTGAGAATTATTCATGTCTCCAATTCCTATCTTTGAAGCATTTCAATAGAACATGTGTGGTTGTCAATATTGAGACTACAATAAAAGCCACTTGGTATCACTTAGGTGATTATAGCACTGTGATTCTCTTGTCGTTTTGATTAGTAATACAGACTGATCTCGGGGACTAGGTTGAACCTGGATCTCATGACATATGGACAATAGCGCATGACTGCACTCATTTAGCAGCAAATAGCCTTTGGAAAACCCCTTTATGTTTAGTGTCATCATTTTGGTTCCATTTGATGTTTCCTTTCTCTGCCTGTCTTTTCATCATTGTAGGCAACAAACCCCGAAGGGAAACGTCTAAAGAGTTTCATAAGAAAAGGAAAGTTTTCTCAGAATAAGAAAATTGAAGCTATACATCAGAAATTGTGGGTTCTCTGGATCGACCTGCCAGTAAATGGAGGCATTCCATTCGTCATCAATATGCATTTAATGCAGATACAGCATTCCAGGAGAAACAGAATCACTCAGCATAGCTCATGTATTTGCTTACTGATTTTATGTCTTCATTTTCTCTCTCCTACCCCTTCTGGGGAAATTTGCTTACAAGTTCTCTTCTTTCAAGAACCAGAATTAGGTTCAAGGCACAAACATGCAAGTACTGGAGTATTTTTACTTCTATTTCTCTTTATTTAAATAAGTATATAAAATGATTAATAGCAGTATTTGCTGCTTTAAGGCAACTATTTTACTTCCCTGGACAGGGCCAATTAGTTATTTTTTCCCCCAGTGCCAAGGATGGTATTGGTCAGCGAGGAAGTTTAATATTCAAAAGTCTATTCCTGCCCCAGTGAAGTTTCTCTCTTCTAAACAAGAGTAAAATCCAGAGACCTTGTGGTTTATTCCCGAATTTTTGGAAGTCTGAAGGCTGTAGTGAAAAAGGTTTTATAGGCTGTAGAAGCAAAGCATCTAATTTTAGTAGCATGTGTGACAGGTAAGGTGTTATTTGTAACATCTCCCGGCATCTCACAAAAAAATCCCAAATTGTTTGGTATTGAATTCAGTATCTAGTATAACTAAGCTTACTCTTTTTCATCCTTGCTCATTTGGTCCCATGCATTCTTAGTGGGTACACTCACCATTCCCAAAACACAGAATTTTATTTGACTTTACAGTGTATTTATGCCTATGTTATTCTAAAATAATAAAATTAGATAAATCTGAATATCCATCTTTCTATCCATCTCATGTCCATCTGGCCAACTCCAACATACTCTTCAAGTTCAGTGTTATCTCCTATTTTCCTTCTTATATAAAATATTCCATTCTCCCTCATCTTCAAGACAACTTGATTTTTTCTCTAGTTAGCTTTCCTGGAATTCATTATTTACCTCCATTATAACTTTTCTTGTATTATAGGAAGTTGCCCACCTCTGATTATTTCATTAGATTGTGAGTGCTGCATGGACAGGTACCGTGTCTTCTTAATTTGTTATCCCCAGAACAAAGCATAGTTCTTGATGCACAGAATGGATTCAATATAGGTTTGTTGAATTAAATAAAACACAAAAGCAATAATGTCATATAAAAGGATGTATAAACAGAAGAACAGTCCCTGCTGAGATACACAGATTTTTAAGTCACAAGAGGATCAGGTCACTTTATGGAGGCTACTCAGCAAAGTCCTATATCAATCAGAGACCTATTTTCAATTGGATGGTGACAGTTTTACTTTCTGGCTGTACGGATATGAAATATGTTGTATGTATAATTTATTGTGTTTCATAAAGACTGAAGTCCAAATTCCCTGACAACAAAAGACGCAGAGCTTTAAATGGAATAATATGAAGGATGCTTACTATGAAATATTTTTAATGCAGATAATGTTATTGGGAAGCTTTTGTCAGTTGAAAAATTTCAAAAGTAACAAATATACTTTTGGATTTGTCCAAATTTTCAGACGTGATAAAATGTGTTTCAATTTAGGCTGTACAGAGACTAGTAATTGTGCTATACATCAAGGAAGTAAAACTCAAGTTTCCCTATGGGATACACAAAGTATCAGAATTTCCACATTGTCCAGAGGGAAAATTAGTAAGTAATTTTTTTTTTAATCTCAAAGAGATATAATAATATGGAACCTTCGTTTATAGCTATCCTCCATGAATTTTCATCTTCCCAGTGAACCGTCTTTTGTCTCTTGTTCCTGCTTCCTGGTATCAATCCCCCCTCACCCAAGGAGAAAAAAAAAACTTGATCACATCTTTGCTTCAGGCTCCACCTCAGGGAAACCCAGGTTAAGATACCTGTGCAACAGCTGTTATTAAAAAATATATTTCTTCTTTTAAATTTCTTATTTACATCTAATCAGGTGCTTCACTTGTACCTATCCCCCCTCTCTTCCCCCATCTCCCTCTTTC